>NC_084888.1:21630969-22302636 GCF_958979055.1 Alnus glutinosa | reverse complement strand
GGAATAGTTATTCCCATGGGAATATAATAGCTATTCCTAAGAATAGGCTCCTACTAAATAAAAGAATAGCTATTCATAGGAATAACCATTCCATTCCACGGACCTTTCTGCGAACCAAACGGGCCCTAATAGTGTAAGCTTCATAAAAAAACTGATAACCCCCTTTCCTTCCTTTACCATGGTTGGACATGCCTTTTGAATCATAATTAATGTAACACTCCAGCCTTTTCAACTCTATTGCCTTTGTTTCCTTGTTTAGAACTAGAGGCTAAGCCCCGTTTCCTACGGCGTTCTTCAGCTTCAATAGCTATTAGAATAGCCAAAAATTGCCCCTCAAAACCCTCACACGAGACCCCCACAAGTCGATGGATTTCCGTAGCTAATTGCACCACCCTTTTTGGGCACTTGAAACTTGAGCTGCCCAAATTCCCCATCACAAAAGGGGATAAGAGCTTAGAGGGGGTGCACAAAGAGGCTTCCACACCATTGAAAAGTTCCACATCTCCATTACATCCATCACACCTCAAATCCATCCTAGCCAATGCAGTCAATGCAAAACCATAACCCCTAGAAACATCCCCTATACCCGAAGAATAGCAAGGGGTAGAGGGACAAATTTGTGGGGAAGTGAAGCCATCCTGTGGGGAAGAGAATCCAAGCTTACAAACCCCAGCCGGCCCTAGGAAAAAGGCACCAGCTGTTGGGAGTGGTGGAGAGACTTGGTTGGTGGTCTTTGAAGTGAGTTGAAGGTCACATGGTGTCGGTGGCCTAGCTTCTCTAAGACCCACTACTACCCTTGCCAGCAGATGTTAAGATTGGGGGATAAAAGGTTTTGACAGGCTTTGAAACAAGTTGAAGTTCGTGAATCGTCCCTGTTACTGCCCCACAACTAGAACCACCGACATTCGCTCTTCCCTCCACTGTCGGTACAGGTTGACGCTCGACGCTGGAGGCCGGAATGTCAAACCAAAGTTTTGAAGAGGCGGATGAGCCACCAACAGAGGTCGATGCTGTTGGGTCACCAAGTTGACTAGCACCCGTGACCATCTTTGGGCCCAAACCCTTATTCGGGTGGGAGCCTTGCCCCTTACACTGGCCTCCCCTTTGACCCAACCAAAACTTAGGTTTGAAAAGAAATTTGGGACGAGTTCCCTCAACGCCCATTGGGGCAATGGGCGTTGAGGGACCTTAAGCCTCGCACTACCCTTTGGATCAGCTGAACTAGGCTTTGCCACACATGGGCCTCTAGTATATTTTGACTTAGGCGTAGGACCTAGTAGGTCACATGCATTAAGGCTCATGCCCACCATTTTAAACACCTCACTACATCCCTTTTGATTCTAACTAACGAATTCCTGAAGGACTCTACTTCGAACCTTTCACCAAAAATAGTTGACCTTTCTCGAGGTTTATACAACATCTTTTCCATCCTCGGACGCAAAGTCATAGCCACCAGGTCCTGTCAACGTCAGCTGCTCCTTAGGCACATAGAGTTTAGGGAACATGGCACTGCCCTTCAACGTTAGCAATGACTTCGTCTGCTTCATTAGAAGCTTCAATTCCATCACCAGAGATGACAGTGGATTGCCAGTGCCACCCATCATTTGAGGAGCCTTAGCCATAGACGACAACACCTCTGCAAAACTTCTCTTTCCGCTGTTGAAAAGTTGTTGCCTCCACCGTGAACCAACTGAGAGAATTTCACAACCACTCTCAGCTCTGAAGCAAAAGGCCTCCTGCCCTTGCCATTTCTCTCTTCCGGCACTATGATAAAACCCCTCTTACCTTTGCGCGATAATCCTCCACAACCAAGAAGCAACCATGCTTGTTGGAACACCGCTGGGGGATGAAGCCAGGGAAACCATCCTGAGATCGTTTCCAGAAGATTGATGAGCCCTTCACTGTCATCATCTTTTCAACAATTTCTAGCAACCAGCAACTTTCAGTTCTTTGCAGAAAAATGGACCGAATGTAACTCTACATTCCTCATGAATCCTCAAACCAGTGGAACCTCCCTCCATTGCCATCTCAAACACTTTGGATTCCACAGAACACCACCGTA
Source organism: Alnus glutinosa (assembly GCF_958979055.1). Lineage (NCBI taxonomy): Eukaryota > Viridiplantae > Streptophyta > Magnoliopsida > Fagales > Betulaceae > Alnus > Alnus glutinosa. Next base: position 22,300,574 of record NC_084888.1, on the reverse strand, counting down.
ACAGCCCAGTCGAAATCGGAAACCAAAACGGACAAGTGAATGGTGGCGAAACGTGCCCTCACGTGCTGCCCAGAGAGAGAGAGAGAGAGAGAGCAAAGCATAACACATTTTGAAACCCTCTTTCCTTGGGTTATTGGTGATCCGCTAGGAGTTTCGGATTTAATGTAAATATAGTTCGCATTTATTTGCTTAAATAAATTATTTTTTGCCCAATCTACCATGTATGTTATTTGTAGTCAAATATTATTCTCTTGTATTAATATTTTTCAGCTTATTGATAATTTTTTTTTTATTATTTATTTATTTATTTTGTGTGTTATTAATAATCGCCAGTAAATTTGTAGTTCTTTTATCACTTCTTCTCACGGTCACATACCTTTTTTTTTTTTTTTTTTTTTTTTAAATTAGTATTTGAAATTTTTATAAAAAAACGTAAGACGCCCCTACATTTTTTTTGATAAGTAAGAAAACTTTATTAAAAAAGCGAAAAGTGCCCCTAAGTACACATGAAACCCAGCTAGCCCACAAAAGAAAACCCACAAGAACCTACGCATACACAATACCCAATTCCCTCAGATACCCAATATCCAGAAGATACTCCCATAAAGCCCAAACTACAAAAAAAACCCCACCCAAGATACATGAAAACACCCCCAAAACCTTAAACCCGAAATACAAGCAAACCCAAAATACAGAGGGAAAACCCAAGACCAACAACCCTCAAAAGATCCCAAGCAAAAACCGAAAGCCTGAGGAACGACCCACAAACCAACCCAAGCATATAACTCTACAACATAAGGTTCTTTCCTTTCCTACTCCTAGCGGAAGGCATAGAGTCGCCATAGCTGATAGAGCTATGTAGATTTAGAAGCTCCCTCTTGCCTTTGGACTTTGGCGCTATATCATCTTGTCACGCTGAAATTCTTCTTCCATGGCATCTCGAATTGCGAACGCCGCCTCCCTAAAAGCACCCTTTGACGCCCAATCCAAAGGCAAAACATCCCAAAAATCAACGTTCTCCTCCCAAACCACAATCTCCCCGTTATGATCAAAACCGATCGGCCAATTCCGAGGAAGAACTGGAGCAGCCTCTAGGAGGGGGGGAAGGCCCGACTATCCCTCCATCAAAGACCTTCCGGGGCGAAGAGGAAGTGGTTGGCACAATCGGGCGAGGGTTGAGAAACCCCTTTCTAAGAAAGTCCTTCACTAGAGGCTCAGCAACCTTTTTCGCTGGAGGCTCTGCAACCGAAGCCTTATTAACAGCCAAGTCGGCGACCATCTTCGAGGCTTTCAGGGAATCTGAAACTAGCACATCATTCCACTTCCACGAAACCCCTTCCCTAAGAACCCTCTCCTTCCTAATATACCTCTGAAAAGGCTTAGAAACCATGGGGGGAGAAGAGCGCAGCTTCTCCCCCAGCTCAGTCGCTCCAGTGGAAGGAGAGGCCGTGAGTTGGGAGGTTGCCAGAGAAGCACCGAAAGGCTTAGATGCAGTGACCCGGCTGGGATCCCCCTTCAAGCTGCTAGACCCTCCCCCTGAAGAGGAAGACCAAACTGGAAAAGCCCTTGGAACTGTCGGCGACGAAGACGCCCCTACATATACATGCAATATACAACATGAACACCTAACAAGAATGAGCAAAAAAAAAAAGACCCAAACAACCCAAAACCAGACAAAACCCACCAAGACAACCCCACAAAACACCAAAAGCCCTAAAACCTGAAACCCATAGAATGCTTGCTGCTAAAATACTCAAGCCTTGCCTTTCCCGTGTCTATAGAATGCGCTTGTAGTATCATAATTTGTTGAGCATTCTAACCCGAAACCCACATGCCATTAAAAAAAATGAAATCTTCATTAATTGTAGACTCATAACATTTTAGGTACACACTTTGCCCCAAGTTCTAATCTTCCTTCATGTGGTTTTCATTCAAACAAGATCAGAAGGAAAAGAAAGGAATCCATATTCATTTGATTACATATGCTCATTGCTTTTCTAGCCCATTAAATAGGCATGGTCTGATAATCTATCTACATCTATTTTTGTAAATTATACTTTCCATTAAAATGGAGATAATTAAAATCTAGAATAATTTTACTGTCATGTTAAGAAGGTTAGGTTAGTTTCAATTACAGTAAATTAGTAGATGGAATAAACTTTACAATTGAGTAGGAAGCTGTGAACCCATGTAATTATGAACATCATAAGTGTTGGATAAAATTATAATGATAGGTTTATAGGTGGAGTTGGTAAAACCGTAAGAGGTTTGCTCTGCCAGGCTCACAATATCACCATAAAATCATGTCTAGGGCAAACATCGCTAATGTTGTAATGCGTGTGTGTATACGTGTTTACTTTTCAAGATATCTTCTATACCTGGATCTTCTTGTTAAGTATATTGGAGGAGGCCTAAAATTTCTTTATTTTTGGGATTTTCGTTTTTCCCCGCAGAATGCAAAAGATAACCCTCCTTGCAATACGCTATTCATTGGCAATTTGGGAGAGAATATAAATGAGGACGAACTGAGGGGCATTTTTAGCTCGTATGTCTTGCTTATCCCTGCTAATTCTGTTAGCTGTTGAAAAATCTATGTATTACTTTACAGATGCCAACCTAATTATTGGAATCTTCTGCGTAATTTCATAAATTTGGGTCATGTAGACAACATGGTTTTAAGCAAATGAAGATCTTGCGACAGGAAAGGCACATTGTTTGCTTTATTGAGTTTGAAGTAAGTAATTTAATTCAGTGCATTGATCCTCTGGTTATTTTCTTGCTTCAGTTTCATATTTCTAACATTTTATTGTTTGCATCATATTTGCTAATGCAGGATGTAAATAGTGCCACCAATGTACACCATAGTTTGCAGGGTGCTGTTATCCCCAGTTCTGGTTCAGTTGGCATGAGGATACAATATCCTTTTAACCTTTTGTTATGTCATTGAATGTATTCTTTCTTCTATTTATAACGATCCTCGTTTATTTATTTATTTTTTAAATAAGTAATATATTCTATTAGTAGAAACACAAAAAGGGTGTGACCCTAGGGCACAAGTACACAAAATAATCTGTTTGTAAAAGCAAAGAAGCTAAAGTTTGTGGTTTCAAAGGTTCAAGAACCCCATGAAAGAGGTAGAAAAGAATCTGGTAGCTGCCTTCATCCAATCAGAGTCTTAGGAACTACTTCATGAAGATAACTACTTATGTGTCTCAATAAATTTTATAGGTAATGTGCCTAATGTGAGTGGACTGGCTCGTATTCTGGGTCGTAGGGTCGTGTGTTTGCCTAAGAAATATGTGGGCCTCCCATTGGGTGCTGCGTTTAAGGCTAAATTTATGCCATTATTGAGAAAATGTAGAGAAGATTAGCTGAACAAGAAAATACTTGCGTAAGCGTGGTCGAGTAATGTTGATTAAGAGCATGCTTTCCAACCTTCCTATTTCCTCCCTCGTTTTTGTCCTGGTTGGTGTTGCTAATTGGTTAGAAAAATTGTTGAGGGATTTTTTGTGGGGTGGTTTGGATAATGAATTTAAATTCCATTTTGTTAATAGGAAGAAGGTTTGTACTCCTATTTTGGTTGGAGGGTTGGGGATCAAGAATTTTATTACTCTAAATAGGTTCTATTAAGAAAGTGGTTATGGAGGATTGTGGTGGAGAGAGATGTTTTTTGGCCTCAGATAATGGATACTAAGTATGGGAGTTTGATGGGTGGATGGTGCACTAACGATGTCATTGAACCTTACGAGGTGAGTCTTTGGAAACACATTAGGAGGGTGTGAGATGCCTCCTCTCTAGTTTTGCTAGTATTGACGTGGGTGATGGCTTTCGTACGAGGTTTTGGCATGATATGTGGTGCGGAGATTTTCCTTTGAAGGATTCTTTTTAGGAGTTATTTTGCCTTGAAAGGAATAGGGATGTTCTGGTTGTAATGCCCCAAACAAACACGTGGCAAACTTAAAAATTTAATAACAATTATAATCACAAGCCAAAGAAGATTTTAGGTTCATAGAAATAATAATTATAGAAAAAATAACTCAATTATGGGAATTAGTAATTATAATAGAAACAAATCATAGAGGCTTTAAAATAAGAATTGAGGGAGCTCGGATCTTCGATGATTTTTTTTTCTTTTTCAAAAATCCCTATTTGAGTGGATCTCCATCTTCATGTCTTTGGCTTTGCAAACTTTTGTATTCTTTTTTCTTGTTCTTGATTTGTTGGGTGTTTTTCTCCTGTATACTTGGATTATGCCTTTGCGCTTTTAATGAACTTCTTTTACTTCTATGAAAAAAAATATTATGTGCATAGTACATATTTGGGTTGCTTGCTGGGTACAAAATTTGATGGAGTTAATGTGGTTAAAAGATAATAAAATTTAATATTAGTAGTGTAAATGCTGTTGAAACGTTTTGTATATATTAAGTAAAGAATACAGGTTATAAAATTAAATTGGCCTAGTGAATGAATAAAGGAAGTAAGACTTTCAATAAGGAGTCAAGCACATTTTCCTGTGTTCAGTAAAGAATATATTGTTGCCTTTATTTCTATGGTGTATATGTTATTCTGAGAATATACTGTTCCTTTTATTATTATGGAGTATATGATTTTCTTGACTTCTATGTACATATTCAAAGAACCCATTTGGGAAAAGGAAGGATGCCAGCCACCATGTTGCTGCCCCTGGCACTAATGGAGCTCTACCAGCTTTGACTTACCAGTAGCTTGATGGGGATGTTCTCTGATCTTTATGCTCCGACAAATACAACTACTACATGATAGGATGCATCTTGCAGCTATTGCATGCATCCATTTCATCATCAAGTCATCAACATTAGCATATCTCTTCATGTGAATGAACGCACGTAGTGGCATCATGAACATACCATTTGGCCATGATATAACTTATCCGAGACATGCATTTCTCAGCAGCATGTTTAAATGCCTGGATTACGTAATAGGGGCTCAGATATTGTTACCAGTTGTAGTAGTGGTGCATTGATCTGTGGTTTTGTGGGGTTTGTGTGCTGTTCCACCTCATATTGACTTTTCTGTACATCAACTATAGGAAATGCAAATAGACATCTGGCTATGTTATCTATTTCTGGTTTAGGTTCACTTATTTTCATTTAACCTGCCATCAAAAGGTGACCTGAGAACCATTTTATGGCGCATGACATCTGGCTATGTTATCTATTTCTGGTTTAGGTTCATTTATTTTCATTTAACCTGCCATCAAAAGGTGACCTGAGAACCATTTTATGGCTCATGTGGGATATCTAGAAAATTCACTCCACTAATCATGTTTCCCCTTTCATCACCATTATTACCATTGCCATCACCACCACATTTTTAGCCTTTTTCTTCATATTCAAAAAGTCCTTAGTTCATTGATTAAGTGAAGATCTGCTTATGATGCTTAAACATTCAAGCTACTCAAAGCATAACACTATTCAAAGAATGTTGTGGAATTATGTGCTGTGATTTATATACAGGATTTGCTTACAAAATGACAAAGCTTCCAAACATTTGAGGAGGTCAAGTGTTGCGGCTGCTTTAATTCAGGTAATTTTACTTTCCTAGGCAGGACTACTGACAAACACGATTGGTGGACATTAAGTGGACAGCTGTTTAGCGTCAAACCTTTTTCTTTTTTGGAAGCTTTCTTAATATTAATACCAGCACTGAGATTCATTGTTGGAAGGTAGCTTATTCTGCGTGTTTCTTTGCGGTTGCCGGTATTTCATTGTCTACAAGTTTAAGCTTTGTTTCGGGAAGATTCAATGTGGGCCTTGGGTTTATTAAGCACTTGTAATGAACGAATATATGGTGGGAACAAGTAAGGGGTTCAGGAGTAAGGTATAGTTTAGTTGTAGTATTTCACTTTTTAAAGATTAAAACAGGGGTGTTCTGTTTTTGGATATCTTCATGTTTGATTTGTGGTGTTCTTTATCTGTTAGACATATCATTTATACTTGTGTGTGCGCGCATGTGTGCACATCTGAGTGATAGAAAGAAGAGAGAAGGGAAGGGGGATTCCTATGGGTGGGTTTTGACCTTTTTTTCTTTTTCTTTTTTGGGGAGTGGGGAGGAGGGCGTTCCTAGGGGTTGGATATTGACATGATGGGGTTAACTTTTCAGCCTTGGGATTACCAACTCGACCAAGGTCAAAAGTGATGTTTTGTTATAAACCTCGGCTGATGACTCAAGGGGTTTCGGGGTCGACATTGTTAACTGTTGATTGGATATCGAGTCAACAGTGTAGTGGTTGGGTGGTGGTGGAGGTGCAAGCTCTCGCACCTACTGCTGCTAAATCGGGCAGCAGTCTAGCAGATCAAGTAGAGAGAGAAAATGGGGGGGGGGGGGGGGGGGGGTGGGGTGGTTGTTAGGTGCCTCCTTTCCTTGTCAGATTGTTGTTGGAGAGTCCTATAGGGCCGGGGGTTTGTTTGTTGGAAAGTCAATCTCCTATTTCTGATTTTCGACGTACCTCGATTGGTAACCGAAAAAACCTTACCAATCACCTATTGGAGCAAAAATTTGGGTCAGTTTGGGTCGAAAAGGCAAGCTGGGTCAGGTGGGCAGGTAATTTGCCCTTCTATCGGCCATTATGAAAAGCCCAGCTGCCCGTGTGGTCAATTTATTTGATGTGGAGATTGAGGCTTTTCAATATTTGGCCAATTTATCCCACTTATAAATCTTGTAAGAATGAGGGCTATGAAGAAAAGCATTTTGAAGAGTTGACGAGTTCTCTCCCCTATAGCAAAATTGGATCGAAAATGACTAGTTTTGGCGAGCTGAAAAATGAGCCCAGCACCATGTTGGACTGCGACGGTATGGTAGAATTTGGACTGTAAGCTTTCTAATTAATGTAAATATTGTTTGCAAGGTCCAGAACTCCAGATAAAAAAATAAAAAAATAAAAAATGGCGTTTGCAAAGTCTGAATGGGGAATATCCTTTAAAAGATGAATTTGATATGCGAAGTACTCCAAAAAGAGTTGCCTTTCTCGTTTTAAACGTTTGCCCCATATCTAATCATGGCTAGGAGTTATAACTTCGTCCTCTCTCAGTACCATATCCCATCCCTTGCCCACTTTCTCTTCAAAAACAAATAACCGCGTCAAGGGATGATACGATTATGAACAATTTTTATCCAATTCTAACTTTTTTTCATTTTTTTCATTTTTTAATTTTTTTTTAATTTTATAGAAAATTTAACTATTGGATATGTAGGACTCATATAGGAAAAAAGATCTTATGGTTAGTTTGAAAAAAAATTGTTAGAATTGTAAATGAGTTGTATAGAATTAAATGTATCATTTTTTAATTTTATGTCACATTTTTATTTTATAAATATTTCAGATTTTGACGTGATAGGTATAACCAACTCTTAAGATATTTATTTTTTATTTTTAACATGAACTGATTCAAGGGTTGGTTGAAACCGTTACATAGCATTATGAGAAAAAAAAAATATGTAATTTTTAGTATTTTCTCTTATTATTTATGCCTTTTTAGCCCAATAATGTCATTTAGATCGGGGGATTTGTATATTTTGCAAGCACATGTATATTGTGTACACGGCGGCATGCAAACACGCATATGCATGCTAAATCACGGAAGGGTGTTCCTATTGTGCCATGCTAGCAAATGGAATCGTAATATAATCACGCCAAAAATAACGTTTCAGTGGTCATGTTATGGTATTTCTGAAGTATAAGGAGGTCTATTAGAGTATTAGTAGCAGCTTTTTTAAATCCCATTTTCTTCCCCAAATATTGGAAAAATTCTTAAAAAACTTCTTGCAACAAACTCTCTTGGTGTTCTCCTAAACCAAGGAAACCAAAAGTGCTACCTTAAATCTAGGGTAGCACTTTTGCTTTCCTAACATTTTTTAATATAAAAAGGCTTTATTTTTTTCTCTATCATTTATTTGATAGAATGTTTAAATGGTGTAGGGAAGTGATAATGGAAGCTATTGTAGAGTTTATTTGAATAAGGAAGTAAAAAATAGTTTGATTTCTTAAATTTAATTTTAATTTTAATTTTAAATTTTATTTTATTTTTTTTAATTTTTAATTTTTTTATTAAGAGAAGCTGTTGTTAGTGCTCTTATGAAGTAGCTTGGGTGATGGAATGTACTTACTTGAAAAATAAAGCGGGATGTTCTCCCTTATCATGGTTCACCCATTTGGGAGACAACAATAAATGGGACGTGCCCATAGAAGGCCGCTAAGGCGAGTATTTGCTTTGATCTCAAAAAGATGTTTTTTATTTATTTTTAATAAAATAAGGAAAAAAGTTACTGGAAAGGATCCTTACCACTTTAGATCAGTATGCAAAAGAGAATGAGAAATCTTATCGGAATGCTTCCAAAACGTGATTGGAAGCGACCCGTTTAACTAAAGCATGTGCCCTTAAAATTGGTACTACGAGATACTTTCGAAACATTCCAGCTTTGAAAGGAAGATAAAACTAAATTAATATCCGATATAACATTAGAAAAACTCCAAAAGGAGAAAAAAGAAAGGCTATTAATAGCAAGAACTACTAAAAGAGCATTTTCTTCAACAGAAAGATTATCAAAACCCGAAAGAACAGCAAGCCTAGAAGCAAGTAAAGCAGTCGAAGCCTCTCCTTGAAGAACATCAGGGGACATAAATTCTTTGGTTGCAGCCATGATGATATTGCTGGAAGAATCACTGATAATAGCTGTTGCAAATGCTGAAGTTCCCCTCATTGCAACATCAAAATTAGCTTTAATAATAACTTAGGGAGGAGGATCCCAAAGAGAAGAGGTAAAGCCTTATCATTCCAAGTTGAAATGTGCATATCCACAGAGAATAATAGCTGTTTCAAAACCTTTGCGAGAATTGGAATCACAACATCATGGATCAATTTATTCCTAGCAAACCAAATATGATCCATAGTAAGAGTAGCAAATAATTGAAATCTTCTAATTTCTCATTTAGGAATATTCAATCTTTCCAAAGGATAAAGGATTGCAAGGATCCAATCCGAAATAGGTCTAGCAGAAAAACCCATATAACAAAGAGACCAAGAAGAAGAATTCCAAAGGAAACTAGCCAAATCACATTCCAAAAAATATATGGCTTAAAGTTTCTAAATGACCTTTACAAAAGGGACACAACCAAGCACCTTCATCTTTTGAAACCACAAAACGCCCAATGTTGGCACGAGTAGGAAGGATATTCTATACAATCTTCCAAAGAAGATGTTTAAGCCTTGCTTGAAGTTTTAAACCCCAAAGTTTATGCCAAGCTTCTAAAGATAAAGGAGAAACACGACCATTTAAAGAATGAATCACTTCCGTAGTCAAAATTCCTAGAATGATTTAACGAAAAAAAAAAAAAAAAAAACCTAGTAGAAGAGGGTACCCACAACCAGTAGTCAAAATTCCTAGAATGGGACAAATGTATACTTAGAATGCTTTGAACTAAAAAAGGATCAAACAAATCCTGCAACAACATCTTATTCTAAGATCTTTCACATGGAATCATTAAATCATTAACACAAAAAGCAGGGAGTTCTATAAGATTGACATTCGGCTTAGGTTTGAAATCTAGCATTAAAGGAATCCAAGGAGAGTCCCACACATCAACTTGAACACCATTAGAAATAGAGATGCAAACACCTTTATTAATAACCACCTTATTTTTCAGCAAACCCTTCCAAAGCCATGAGGAAGTAGGATTAGGAGAAGCTTTCAAAAAAGGAATGCCTTCCTTAAGATATTTACCTTTAAGAACATCAATCCAAAGAGAAGGTGAATTGATAGTTAACTTCCACCTCAACTTAGCCAGCAAATAATGATTGTTAACTTCCAAAGGTCAAATCCCTAAACCACCCAGAGCTTTTCGGTTGACAAATATTCTCCTAAGAGAAGAGAGAAAGGGAGTGTTTCTTATCCTGAGGAAAGCCCTACCATAATTTACACATACCTGAATTTGTCTCAGAACAAAGAGATTTCGGCAGCAGAAAAAGAGACATCAAATACATGGGAATAACATTAGTCACTGACTTCAACAAAGTAGTACGAGTAGCTTGTGAAAGAAGCTTAGCTTTCCAGCCAGAGATCTTCGCACATATACGATCTTTAATATCAATCAAGGCATCTTTCTTATTACGGTTCAAAAATAGAGGAATTCTAAGATATTTAGCCCTAGCAGAGGTCGGAGGAAGATTAAGAATTCCATTGATTGCTAGAATAAAAGCTGTCTGACAATTTTTGCTAAAGAAAAATGAAGATTTAGCCAAATTAATACACTGACCAGACCACTTAGAGTAAGTGGAGAGACAATTGAGTGTTGAAGTAGCTTCTTGAACATTGGCTCGGGAAAATAGCATAACATCATCAGCAAATAAGAGATGGGATATAGGAGGACATAAGCTTGCCATCTTTATACCATGTAAAGAACCAAGATTCTCTTCTCTCAAAATTAACCTAGATAGAATCTCATAACCCAAAATAAAGAGAAACAAAGAAAGCGGATCTCCTTGCCTTAACCCACGAGAAGGCCAAAAATTACCAAATGGTGCTCCATCCAAAAGAATTGAGAATGAAGTAGTAATACATTGGCCAATCCATTGAATCCAAGTAGGATGGAAACCTAATAAGGAGAGAATTTTCAACAAGAATCCTCATTCCATAGAATCTAATGCTTTTTCCATATCTAACTTCAAAGCCATCAGACCACCTCTTCCTCTATTATACTTCATCGAATGAAAAAGTTCATAAGCAAGAACCGTATTGTCATGAATAGATCTACCTTTAAGAAAAGCAGACTGCATAGGAGAAACAATTTTGTGCAGAAGTGATTTGAACTGATTCAACAAAATCTTAGAAATAATCTTGTAATTGAAGTTTGTTAGATTAATAGGTCTAAATGGTTCACCGATGAAGGATTATCAATCTTAGGAATAAGAGCTATATTGGTATGATTAAATTCCTTGAGCATAAATCCCCCACGGAAGAAAGATTGAACCGAGGATACCACACTTGATTTCACAATCTGCCAATAAGTTTTTTTGAAAAGCCTTGTCATGCCATCAAGACCAAAGCTTTTATTAAGGCCAAGTTCAGAGATAGCCAAGAAAATTTCATGCTCATCAGGGATTAATCATAAAGCAGAATTCTCATCAGCATAAATAATAGGATCCACCAAAACAGAAAGATTATCATCTAGAACAGGATTTGTAGAAGAAAATAAAGAGCTAAAATGATTCACCAAATAAGAACCAATATTATCTCTACTCGCAATTCTAGAGCCATCAGTAGCTCTCAAACTAGAAACAAAGTTATACCTACGACGTCAAGTTTTGGAAGCATGAAAAAATTTGGTGTTGAAATCAATGCAAGTAAGCCATAATTCTCTAGATTTTTGCTTGCACAAAATTTCCTCATGCAAAAGTTTCTCGTGCAAAACCTCTTGAAGAATCACCTCTCTAGCAGCATTATCATTAGAGTAAGGGCTAGATTGAATTAAACCAATATCAGACATAAGAGATTTAATACGAGTTTGAATATGCCCAAAATGGTGTTGATTCCAAAATTTTAATGCCCGTTTTGTGTACTTTCAACTTCCACTTTCTACTTAAAGAGAAATCTGTAGAACCTTCAACCAGACCCAACCAAGCATCAGCAATGACCGAAAAACTATTCGAATCCCTCGTCCAGAAAGCTTCAAACCGAAAAGGCTTTGGCAAATTCTGATATGTTCCAACCGTTGATAGTAAAATGGGACAATGATCGGATTGAAAGGCAAAGAAATTGTTAATTAGGGAGTTGGGAAAAAGCTGAATCCAACTTTGATTAGCCAAACCTCTATCAAGCCTTTCCCTGATATTAGCCCTACCTGATTGGTGATTACTCCAGGTGAATCTATTTCCAACAAAACCAAGATCCACCAGGGCATTCGAATGAACAAAGTTGAAATCACCCATAAGAAGCCAAGCTTCTCCAAAAGAGTTACCCAATTCTATCATCCTTGACCAAAAAACAGAACGATCCTGAATCTTATGAGGAGCATAGATACAGGAATAAAACCACGAAGATGAAGAATGCTCCGAATAAACCAAGCAAGAAATAGAATGACAACCAAAACCAAGCGGCAAAACCCAAACCAATTAGTGAAGAATTAAATCTTGAAGAAATCACTTTTGTTTCAGACAAGAAGAGGAGATCAAGTCTATGAGGCTTGATTAAAGCCCGGAGAACACGAATTGTCGGGGCACATGCAAGCCCACGACAATTCCAAGCCAGTATTTTCATGGAGGTAGTGGGGGTAGGATAACACCTACCACCCCAATTGAAGAATCACCCATTGAAGACGAAACAATACCGTCATCATCAACCATTGAGAAAACCTTGAAACCACTATCTTCATCCTTATCCGAAGCAAGTTTGGTTTTCTTAGAGGAGGCGACGTCTGAAAGAAAAGCAGGGGCAGAGGATTTTTGGTAGGGATGAAAACTTTTTTTGGAGTTACTTCGAGAAGGATATTTTGACGGATTGGTTAGAAAAAGGGAAGTAGTGGGCGAGATGGGACACTTGGAAATAGAGGAACTAGGATTGGTAATATTTGGACCAGAATAGTTAGTGAGAGCTGGTTCCTTTGGAGGAAGAGTGTATAAGGAAGTGTAAATAATCTTGGAATTAGGTAGCAAAGGGAGAGGTGAGACAAAAGGCCACTTATTAGTAGGGAAAGTCTGTAAGAGCATTAATGCCAGTCGGACTCACAAACGGTTGTTTAACAAAAGTAGGCTTTCTCATAATTGCATCCAGAGAGAAAGGTTTGGACGTGGCAGTCGAAGTAGGCACAATAATCAACGTGGACGGTATGGTGAGTATGGGAACATGAGAAATATTTGGACAAGGTGAAGAACGTCCAAGAAAAGAAGTGATGTGGTCTTTTGTTTACCAAAATATATCAATAATAAATAACCACTCGCAATAGAACGAATCATTGTAGGATAAGGCTATAGAGAGGGTGTCGAATTTCAAGGATTGTAGGGGTATTGCTATCAAGTTTATGAAGATTAAAAATAATTAAAGAAAATATTTTTGAATATGTGAATAACTATAGTGCATAAAATAAACTTAAAAGAGAATTGAAATATAAGAGAGAGAAATAGTAGAGTATTGACTTCACCGCTATCTGCACATCAATGGTTAATCATATTTAATTAGAAAAATCTATTCTATGAATGTTATAAATAAACAAGAAATTACCTTATTAAAGCATAAGTATAATCCATCTTCCGTTGGCATGGATCGTCCACCTAACCACTAAGATGCGATTCGGCCCGTCTTCCCTAGGCATGGATTAGCTACGTCTTTAATCGGATATATACAATCAATGGAATAGTATAACCCATCTTCGGTTGGTATGAATTGTCTACCTAAATTACACTAAACTATGGTGTAGGACGATTTGTCTTCCCTAGACTTGGGCTATCTAATCCTCTTGATCATATGTCAATTAAACCTATTGCATAATCATCATTCTCATAATCGCAAAAAAAAAAAGAATGATTTGAGTTCAATAAAGGTAAAAAGCTTTATAAGACAAGAGAAGAATTCTACCAATATTGATTATGAACTGAAGAACAATTGCATTAAAAGATGAAGAACAATATCAAATTGTAACAATTCTCATAATTATACAACCAACATGCATAAACTAAAATTCTCTAAATTAAAATACAATCAAACCATTGTGCTTGGATAGAGCTACATTAATACCCTGCAAAGGTTTTTAGCCGCTCATGACACTGCTGCAATGGCCTCCTGCCATGATTACTTCTCTTCAACTCTTCAAGAAGTTTTTCTCTGAATTTGCTCTAGGTAGCAGTGTGTCTTTCTTAAATGTTTAGAGGACTATTTATAGAGATTAGGAGAGGCCTAAAATCCCTAAGAATCCAAGAAAAATCGGAACTTAGTCTCTTAGTCCAAGTAAGAGATTGAAAATTCAATCCAAGTAGGAAAAGGATTCCAAATTCGTCTAGATTTGTAGTCTTTTATTGTGAGGCTATTTTAGCATAGTAAACGTCTGAAATAAGAAAATATATATTTGACATATTTTTTTTTCATTTTTTATTAGCTTTCCAATGCCACCGATTTCATTGCAATCAAACACTTGAGCAGAAAGTTATGATCAAAATGCTGAGACATATGCAGAATCCAAATTTGAATTCAATCCGATTTTGACTCTTATCGGAGAAATTCCGATTTATTCCTTTACATGATTTGAGTAAACTTAGCCACATCATATAGGTCCTTTATTATGATAGGCTAAGCTTAAGCATATCTTTTAGGTCTTCTCAAAGTGTGCTTTAAGCCTAAAATCAATGGAATTAATTGCAAGTTTATTTAAAACCTGAAAACAATAAAACAACACAAAATCATACAAATAATAATGCTAAGGAATTAACATATATAAGTTAAGGAGATTGAATATGCAACATTCAACACTTATCACACCCCCAAATTTGCATATTGCTAGTCCTTTAGTAATACAAAACAAGAAATAAAACTGAAAAATAACAAGATAAATCATTCTTTCGTGGAATGTATGATTGCATTTGGCGTATGCAACAAGCCTTTTAAACCCCTTGGACTCCCTAGAGGACTAGTGAAGTCTTGTGAGGGTTTGACATAGATGATACCCACAAACATTATGCAAGATCATGTTATCCATAAGATTGAAGTGGCACAAAAACAATAATTCTCATTCATTAGCAAGCTTAACAAAACTAACTCCATCTTCACAATTTCAGGGAATTAAAAATTACGCTACTAACATGGCATTATGAGATATCACAAGATTCAACTGGTATAAAGTGAATTTAACACTTAGTCATGAGGTTTCAAAAACTAATCTCAATCATGAATAGTTCAATAATCAAAATTTGCTTGATTCCCCATTAGATAATACAACTTATATATATATATATATATATATATATATATATATATATATATATATTATTATTATTATTATTCTTTTTTTATATATGTAGGTTGTGCAATGATTAGCTCCCTTAAGCTTTCTACTTGACCCATGTATCAAGCGCTAAGCCAATGACTCCCAAATCAGATGGTTTCAGGGCACTAAGTGTAAAACGCCCTAAAGACTTACTAACTCGAATAAAAAAGGCTACGAAGCTAAACTTAGCCATTTTACCAATCAAAGCAAACTTCCACCTTTTGACGCGAATACTCAATGCTTAATGAGGCAAGATATTCGGTTACTCAGTGAAAAGCTCAAAGTGATCAATATTATTCTCTCATTTTTTTTTTCTTTTTTTTTTTTTTAAAAAAAATGCAAAGGTTATTCCTCCAATAAGTTATCCAGTTGCATCCAAGATATTGATAATAGACATAATTGATTTCAAATTTCATACCCCACAGGCTACCTGCTAATGTGCTTGTGAGAAACAAATTAAAACATGTAATATCTCATGTTGCCAAAGAAGATAACAAAACTCTAAATTTCCTAGTCAAAGTGATCATGTGTTCATCATGTTAAGCTCACCAATGAAATACAAATCAGAATTAAAGTTCAACCAAATTCTTAGAAATACATGATCATGCAGTCACAATATCTCCAACAAGACAACAAAATATTTTTCCCACCCCCAAACTTAAACGATACATTGTCCCCAATGTGTAGATAGAGATACAATATCAGGTGGAAGGAAAAAAAAATGAGGCTGGTTGTACTCCCCCAAACTTCAACGCAAGAATGCCTGTCCTGAAAAACAAAGCACTATTCCAGCTATATAATAAGCATATATAAATTCCACAGGAGAAGTGTTGGTAAAGTAGGTTGCCTCCCATTAGTGCTAAGTTTAACGTCTTCAGCCAGACTAACTAGATCCACAAAGAAATAAAAAATAAAAACGAGGAAGGGTAAGAAAAACTCCTAGGATCCGTCAAGTAGATGGAAGCAGCATCTCTATTCTGTTCAATTCCCTTTATGTAGGGCTGTAATCATTTCCCTTGGTAACACTGTTATTTACCTTCTTGGACGACCAGGAAAGAATGTTACCTGGAAGCAGTAATCAAGATGTTCTGGGTATGGCCAATGGAGGAACGTCGAGTTTGGCAGTAGTGGAAAGCCAGTAATTTGCTTGGCCTATGGATTGCCCTGTATCACAATTATCCACCTTGATGTACGTCATTCCAGCCTCAAAGGGATCTTTAGTAAGAATGCAAAGAGGGGGCTCTCCAACCAAGTTCTCTACGGAGTCTAAAAAGAAGCACTCATGGATATGTTGCTGGAATGTATAGAATATGTTGAATTTTACCTTTAGATTCCCAAACCTAATCTTCATAATTCCAATCCTACAGTTTATGTTCGCATTAGCCGTAGTTAAGAAAGGGAGACTGAGGATTACATGGATCATCTTTGTGGGATTACCCACTAGTTCAGTCTCAAAAACAATGAAGTCCACGGGGAAATAGAAATTGTCGACTTGGATAATAACATCCTCGATGATTCCCCGTGGTTTCTTGATGGATCGATTAGTCAATTGCAAGATAATTGGTGTGGGCTTTAATTCCCCTAAACCGAGCTGTAAATAGACTGAGTACGGCAATAGATTCACTCCAACTCCCAAATCAAGGAGGGCTTTATCAATCTTGTGGTCTCCAATAATACAGGAGATGGTGGGAGCATCAGGGTCCTTGAACTTGGGAGAGAGACTGTGCTGAAGGATAGAATTGACCTGCTCAGTGAGAAACACCTTCTTTGGAGTGTTAGCCTTTGTTAGTTGCTTTTGAGTACACAGATCTTTGAGGAATTTGGCATAAGCAAGTACTTGCTTGATGGCATCAAGGAATGGGAGGTTGATTTTTACCTGTTTGAAAACCTCCATCATATCTTGTATTTTCTTTACTTGTTTCCTTAAGTGAGAAGGTGCCTTGAGACGTTCTGAGAATGGGACCCGGGGCTCATATGGTATCTCAAGAGTGGGAGCTGATGAAGAAGAAGACTCAGTGTTTACTTGTTTACCCTTGTCCTTCTTAAGATTCTGTGGGATCTTAGTTTGCTCATCCACCTTTTCTTACACATGATTGTCGACCCTTCTTCCACTTCGCAATGTGGTGATGGCTTGAACTTGCTGGTGTTGTGAAGTATCGTCTCTACTATGTAGTGTCCCTTCGGGTTGGCCACCAGCTGACTTGGAAGTTTCCTCTCTTCCCTCCCGTTGAGGGCATTAGCCACCTGTCCCATCTGAGCCTCGAACTTGGCAATGGCTTGGGAGTGAGAGTTCACTGTCTGATTGAGAGAGGTCACTGTCTAATCCATCTTACTCATGAATTTCAACATCTGATCTTGAAAGTTAGAATCCAACCAAGGAGATGGTGTGGCCTGAGACTGCTGTTGTGGAGGTCTGTATGTGGAAGAAGGTTGATAGGGCTGCCTATTAGATTGAGCTTGATTGTACACCTTTGGGACCGAGTTACTTGCAACTTGAGCCTTCCATGAGAAGTTGGAATGATTTTCCCACCCCGGGTTATAAGTATTGGAGTAAGGATCATTACCCGGATGTGAAAATGTTGCATTAACGTACTCAGTTGAAACATCAGAAAAATTTGCAGCCGTAGGACAATCATTGACTTGATGCATAGGACTTGAACAGAATGAACATGGTGAGTGCTGGGTGTTCGTGTGAGCAGAATGAGAAGCAAAACTAGCCACCATCAATTGATCAAACTTCCTATTGATAGCATCAACTACTTGAGTGGCTATACCCGAAGAGTGTCCTACTTTAAAAAGACCTTCGGTCTTTGGTGCTTTAGGTGCAGGTGCTCTACTTCTAGTGGATGCATGTTGAATGGAATTATTACTCAAATTTTCAAACCATGTCCATGCTTCATCCTCACTTTTCATCATGAATGTTCCCCCACAAGATGTATCTACCATTTGTCTATTAGGCTCAGTCAAGCCTTCATAGAAGCTTTGTACTAGTTGCCACTTTGGGACAGTGTGGTGTGGACATGATCTAAGTAGGTCCTTGAGTCTTTCCCAGGTCTCATACAGTTGTTCTCCCTCGTATTAGGAGATGCTAGTGATAGCTCTCCTAAAATCATTGGTCTTTCCTATGGGAAACTACTTATTTAGAAATTCTTGTTGCAATTGAGTCCAAGAAGTAATGGAGTATGGTGCTAAGGAATGAAACCAATGTTTGGCTCTTTCCTTGAGGGAGAAGGGAAAGAGACGCATCCTTAGAGTGTCCTTGGTGAACCCGCCCAATTTAATGGTAGAACAAATTGCTAGGAATTCATCGAGAAAGTTGTAAGGATTTTCAGTACTAAGTCCTAGAGAAGATGGTAAACTCTGTATAGTGTTAGGCTTAATTGTATAGTAAGTTGCCGTAACATCTGGCAGCCTGAGACATGTGGGAGAAGTGTACGTGGTAGGGAGATAATGATCTCTCAAAGCCATAGGGTTATTGTCACCCATAGTCTTAGTGGCGCGCTCTCCTAGCAAATTAGAGTTCCTTTCGGATCTACGTTGTCTAAGAGTATGTTCAATGTCAGGGTCGCAAGAAATTAAAGGCAATGATAGAGAACGACGACCCAGCATACAACAAGAGAAAATAAAGATAAGAACAGAATAAAAAACTCACAAACAACTAATAGGAATGTTGGAATTTCGTTGTTGCAGATGATGATGGCGCTCAGCGAGGAAGAAAATGAAAAAGAAAAAGAAAAAGCAAAAGCAAAATTAGAAACAAAAATCAAGAGTAAAAATAAAAATAAAAAGAAATAGAAAATAATGAAGCTAGATTTAATCTTTAAAACTTAATAACGCAACCGTTAAGCAGTCCCCGGCAACGGCGCCAAAAATTGATGTGGTCTTTTGTTTACCAAAATATATAAATAATAATTAACCACTAGCAATAGAATGAATCCTTGTAGGATAAGGCTATAGAGAGGATGTCGAACCTCAAGTACTGCATGGGTATTGTTATCAAGTTTATGAAGATTAAAAATAATTAAAGATTTTTTTTTTTTTGAATTTATGATTAACTAAAGTGCATAAAATAAACGTAAAAGAGAATTGAAATATAAGAGAGAGAAAGAGTAGAGTATTGACTTCACCGTTATCCGCACATCAATGGTTAATCATATTTAATTAGAGAAATTCATTCTATGCATGTTATAAATAAACAAGAAATTACCTTATTAAAGTATAAGTATAATCCATTTTCGGTTGGCATGGATCGTCCACCTAACCACAAAGATGCGGTACGACTCGTCTTCTCTAAGCATGGATTAGCTACGTCTTTAGTAGGATACATACAATCAATGGAATATTATAACCCATCTTCAGTTGATACGAATTGTCTACCTAAATTATACTAAACTATGGTGTAGTACGATTTGTCTTCCCTAGGCATGGCCTATTTAATCATTTTGATCATATGCCAATTAAACCCGTTGTATAATCATCATTCTCATAATCACAAAATAAGAATGATATGAGTTTAATAAATGTAAAAGGCTTTCTAAGACAAGAGAAGAATTCTACCAATATTGATTATGAACTGAAGAATAATTGCATTAAAAGATAAAAAACAATATCAAATTGTACCAATTCTAATAATTATACAACCAACATGCATAAAATAAAATTATTTAAATTAAAATATAATCAAACCATTGTGCTTGGATAGGGCTACATCAATACCCTACTGTAAAGACCAAGAAATTAAATAAGGAATTTAGCAATTAATGAATCATATTTATTAAATAAGATGGATTAATGTTGGGTTCTAAGTGATAATATGTATATTATCCAAATATAGTAAGTCCAAGATAAAATAATGGAGATTGAAATAATAAATAATAATAATAATCAATCCTAATTGAATAAATAATTAATTGTATGGGTATAATGTAGTTAAAATAAATGTGGGGTCAAATGTTAATTATTAAATGATAAGATTTTAATAAAGTGGGGTCATGCAGTAATTTAACAAAAGTTAGGGCTTAAAATAAAAGACAATCTCACATTACCACGTATCGTTACCCGGTTGGCTGGAGAAGATATCCTTATCTCCTCCTAGCCACTTACAATGCATCAAGTGTCCCTCTTCCTATCTCTTTTTCCTATTTCTTTTCTTTTCTTCTTTATTTTCTTTCTCCCTCATTCTCATGCATGCACGCCCCTCTCCCCTTCTTCTCTTCTTTCTTCTTTCTCTTCTCTTCCTTCTCCTCCATCCCACACAATAGCCCATCTCTCCCTCGTTTCTCCTTCAACCCATCACACACGCACACCCATCCTGCCGTGAGAGAACGAGACACTAAGGTAGAGAGACATATAGATCCGACCGTTAAAAGAAGAAGAAAAATGGGGGTTTTCAGCCATGGACGCTCGAAGAGGTATAATCTCTAACCTTTCCTTGTATTTTCAGATTACCCATTGCCTAAATAGCACGAAAGTCGTATTATATTGTTAGGGCTTTGATTTGGGTTTTGTTTAAGAAGAAAATCTAGGGTTTCATGGAGATGGATTTTTGGGGTTGGCCGAATGAGTTTTCTTCTTTGGGGTTTTTGTAACAACCGGTTGGGTTTGAGTTTTGATGGATTTGTGGAACAATTCCTAAGTGAATGGCCGTATCAGTAGGGGTGTAAACGAGCTGAGCTACTCGTGAGCCTACTCGAGATCGGCTCGAATAAACTCGACTCGTGCTCGAATCGATTATTAAATGAGCTACTCGTGAACACGAAAATCAAACTTGATCATTAAATGATGCAAACTAGTATAGACTCGATTCGACTCGACTAAAGCTTGTGAACCCGCTCGTATAAGGATCGACTCGTATATATATATATATATATTAATGAATAATATACTATGTATATTATGTAAGCATAAATTAAGTAACAAATAACAATAGTTATTAGTCAATATATATTAATTGGTCATATGTATATAAAATAGTAAAAATGAATAATATCAATAATTAATTGTTACTCATCTGATATAATGACAATCCAGATACTTAATCAAATTATTCATGGAATATAATAAGATTATAATTTATAGGACTATATGATCATATAATAATATAACATTGTACCATACTACCATATGACATGTAAATATAAAATATGCAATCACTTTATTATATGTTATGACTTATGAGTATTATCATTAAATATTTAATAATCATTTCATATGGATTGTTAGATCATGTTAATATGTTAAATATACTATCATATGATAATACTTAGATCATATGATCATATAATATTAGTATTATTAGTAGGTAATTATGAATTGTGATAAATTTGATAATTATGATTTATGACTCATAAATTTATAATAATCATACTTAATTACTTATTATAGATTCATAGATAATCTCATAAATCAAGTGATATGATATGATTCATAATTCGTAATCATAAATATATATACATATTAGTAACATATATAATTATAGCTACGTAGTGTCATATATGACATAGACTATAGTATACAAATTCATACTAATATAATGGTTTAGTATTTAGATACTTAATTAGATACACTCATACACTTAATAAGTATGATTTATGATTTTAAGTATTTAATAATTATTAGTAATATTTAGATGCAATGACTATATATATAGATTACATACGTAAGTTACAGTAAGTATGAATTCACATTATTCATATGATATAATGACACTTATGAAACTTAATCATATTATTCATATATAATAATAATGTGATTCATACAATCCCAAATTAAGTTATTAGGATTAGAATTTCTTATATATTAATTATAATGATAATTCATAACTTATAATTCACAATTCACAAGTTATGAATTATCATTATAATTTAGATCATATGATTTAACATTGTGCTATATAACCGTTAGTCGTTAGATATGATCTAATTAATATTATCAATCGACTTAAAAAAAAAGTATTATCATTATATATATATATATAGGACCATATGATAATATAATAATTATCATTGTAAGACATTGTTAATGTTTTAACTTAATATAAGTTAGTTAGTTTTTATATTGACTATTAATTTATTTTTTTAATGCCAAAAATCAAATGATAATACTTTTTTATTCGAGATCATATGATAGTGCTTAGATTATATGAAAACATTATTATAATTTATATGATTTATATCTATCTATATTAACTTATTAAGTATGTAAGTATTGACTAAATCCACATCACATGAAAGTATTGTAATCTTATAATTATAATTTATAAAAGATCTTGAAAAATTCATGTTTCATTTCAACCTCCTCAAGCATGAATTTCCGGTTCCGCCACTATGGGCGTTACCAACATACCATGGTAGCACCTACCCTCAAGAGTCAAGACTAATTGAACTTGTTATTTTTATTGCTTCACAAGCTTTTGCCATCCGTGCCAAATGCATACTTTTACAACATATTAGATAATATATATATATATATATATATATTCATAATTCATTAGTGGTATTGTCTAGTTTGAATTTTTCATATATATTAATTGTCTTCTTTTATAATTCGTCAATATTTTCAGAATAATAGAATTTTTATTTTATGAATTTCTGTTTTCCTATTCTCCATTCGATGTCATTTTTATAAAATTGTTATCAATCACTAATATATAAATAAAAATTAAATTATAGACAAAAGTTGTTTTTCCTTAATTTTTTTTTTATTTTTTATGCTAACTTTATATGGAAAAGCTTTTATTGTCATTTCATCTATTTTATTTGAAGAATAAACCATACAATTAAATTAATATATTGTGGAATTCTTGAGTAGTACTTTATATTATATACGATTTTTTAAATTATAACCATTAATACTTTACGAAGAAGTATTGAGATATGTTTCCTTTTTATTAATTAGTAATTAATTTTGAATTTTGTCTCAAAATTTTTGCCAAGCATATGAAGCCAAGTAAATCGCCTAGCTACACCAACTTGTCACCTTCCCTGAACTTTTTTTTTTTTTTTTTTTTAAAATCACTTTCTCTTATTAACGGACATGCCATTAACAATAATAATAAAAAAAATTGACATGCCATTAACAGACACACTGCCCAATGCCCCAAAACACACTTCTTCTAGAATATTTTCCCTTCTCTAAAATGCGTTGATAGCTATCCTCCAAAATTGGTCCTCAAAAGTTAGAACACGTCTGAAAGTGAAACACACAACTTCAACGCTTCACAACAATGAATCGTGGCTGAGTCGTGTCTTGCAGCATTGAGCACTGCGCATGTCAGTGATTAAATGTTTTGCCGCTCAACCCAACGACTCCAAAGCCACAGAAAATTGAGTCAAAATTTTGTTTCCCATTTTGCCCATATTCTGTCTAGTGATGGCAAGTGACGGAGAGAAGGGCATTTTTGGGATAAAATTTTGGGCTTGCGATTTTTGAGTTTCAAGTCAAAGCTGAGTGGGGTGGGGTCCTATCACTGACTCTACAGTGCACAATAATGTCAAGTCACAGAGGATACTCATGTGACTCAAAATCTGCATCACCACCTCCTATTATCCACCGTCATTCCCCTAACACTAGACACTATCAACACTTCTTCTGTAACAACCTGCTTCCTCTTCTCATATATGGACTTTACCCATTTAATTTTCAGTTACTTGCACGACCTTCTCTCCACGCTTCACCACTTTTGCTAAGAGCTGTCAAAACCGGGAGACACAACGATCCACAACTCTGAAAAAGGACTTGATCCAAAATCGTTTCTTTCCCGGCTTTCGAGATTGAGAATGGCGCTTCTGGTTCGATTCCATCAGGTTTACGTTCTATTTTCTTGTCCTTTGCTTTTCCATATTTTTTGTATGGGATTTGTTGGTTGATTATTATAGGGTTTTGATTTTAGGAATTTCGATCTTGTTTGTACTAGGAATTTTTTTTTTTTTTTTTTTTTTTCAACTCGGGCCGAGCTCGAGCCGAGTACTCGAGCTTGGGATCGACCAAAATGATTGAGCTCGAGTTCGAGCTCGATCAGTAATTCTTCCTTAGCGAGCCGATCTCGCACACCAAATTTAGGCTCGTGTCGAGCTCGAGCTCGAGCTTCACTGTTACATAAACGAGCCGATCCCGAACAACCAATACCCGCTCAGGATTGGCTTGTTTACACCTCTAGCCGTATGGTATTGTGTTTGAATGGTGGATTTATGGTGTTGTTATAGTTTTGGTTAAGTTTCATGGTGGTTGGATTGATTGGTTGTTATGGGTTTGTTGGCTTTGCTTTATGGTTTGATGTGAAGGAAGTCTTGGCAGATTTGATGGGGGTATTTTGGGGGCTTTGCTTGATGGGAATTTATGGAAATTGTGTTTATCGGTTGTAGTTCTTCGGGTATTTAATTTGCTATGGTGGAGGAGTTTTCGGAGAATATAGTTTTGGTTATGTGATGAGGCTTTAGATTATGCCTTTAAAGGAGTTGAGTTGGCTATAAATTAGTAAGAGGTTAAACGAACAAGGTAATGACTAATATAAATAAATGAGTAATAACAACAAAGAGTAAATGAGCAAATAAAATACGTTAGCATAATGAAAGAATAAATCCATGAATAGGTAAAGTGATTATATAGATAGTTTTAGTCTAATATAATTAAAGTATAAGGTTCTAGGTTGGTAAGACTTAATGGATAAGTGTACCAATAATAAGGTAGAAGCATTAATATAGAGTTGTGGTTGACTAATAGTAAATTGAGCCTAAGTATAATGCTTGGCTTTGAGGTTTATGTATAAATAAATAACTATATTGCAATATGTTATTGTAACATAATCTAATATGAGTTGTTAAATTAATGTGTTAAATGAGATTAAAGTTCTATAATCTAAACTACCTAGATGGTTAATAGCTAAAAAAAGATAAAGTATTGAATATAATAACAATTGTATTTAAAGGTTAAGAAACGAAATAATGTTACAAACCTAAAGTCTAAGGTTAATATTATAGGGGACAACTATTATGATGTAAATTACTCAAATAACCCTAAGTTTGTAAATATGAGTTAGTAAGCTTATAGAAACACATAAATGTAGTATGAATCCATTAGGTGAAAACTTAGTACCTAATTCACCTATCTATGTACATTAAGTATTTTAGTGTATCATCGGATTATGTTTGAGCGTTGAATGTGTGTGTGTGTGTATATATATATATATATATATATATATATATATATATATATATATATATTGTTAACTTAGTTAGTAAACAACAAGCTATAAAAGGGTTAACAATAATAATGTGATACAATAATAATGTATAAGCTAATGAAAGTAATAAATACATTATTGTATTAATAAACAAGATAAAATATGAACCTAAACCTAAATGTTAACCTAATAATAGTTTAGTATACTTAGCTAGCCTTAGAAACGGGTTATACGCCGTGTGAGCATGCAAGTAGTTTATGTATCATAGAGTATAGCGTTCAATAGCATAGTCTAACGTCATAAATGTTTGCAGGCTCATGTCATGATTGGAGACCTCAACTTGTTCTCCAATATAGAGTTCAAGTAACTAGAACACAGGGGAATATTCGAGTCATGAGTCCTATGTAGCCAAGGTGAGTATTTTACTCATTGAGAAACTATTAGTTTCATATATTAATGAATTGCAAAATATATATGTTGTTTTATAAATCCGAACCAATTGTATGTTGAATATATCTGTTTTTGATGATTTGAGTACTTTCGAGTATGCTAAACTTATCAATGATATTTTGGAGAATTGAATATTGTATGTGGAGTGTGAAATGAATTATGTGACTGTGTGCTGCGGTTGGGAGTTTTGAATATTGTAATTGGTGTTGTGGTATGTTTGTGGATTTGGGAGTGTTATCATAAACTGTTTTGGAGCATATTGCATTGGTGCATGGTTACACAATCTTGAGACTTGGATTAGTATGCATATGAGTCTTATTGGACAAGAACATATGTATATTTCTATCGACTGGTTGCATGATTTAAATGCATTAAGTTTGAGAGTACGTAGATGATTGCATTGTCTAGAATTAGAGATGCTATGTCTATGTAATACCACACGAATTGCTGATCAAAGGCAATAAGATTGAAGGTGGTAGACATGGTGTTATTGGATGCTAATGCCTATGTAATACCACACGAGTTGTCATTGTTCTTAAGCTAAGACGTGTTTGTATAGTAGAGTCTCACTCTAGTACTCGCATGATCACACTGACGTTCAAAGGCAATAAGCTTGATGGGAGTAGGCTTAGTGTTGCCTAATTCAGGAAATGTGGATGTCTTAGTACAGCTAAACTAAATGTCATGTTTTCTTGCTTAAGACATGTAGGTGTGAATCCTATAATGGGGTGATTGCGTGCACATACGTCTAAGCCACTGATCAAAAGTAATATATTGTAGATGAGTTTATATGTAGAAGCTTTTAAGGTGAGATGATTGGAACTTCTATATATGTTCACAGCTACATAGTATGCTTTAGATGTTTTCTATTAGTCGGTGTTTGCTGTATTAGCTATGGGGGTTTCTCAAACAAAAGTTTATAAAATTAGTAGCTGTTATAGTATACGCAAGACTAGAAAGGAAAGTTGGTTCTTTGCAAAAACTCAATCAGTTTAACATCACTAAGGTCTCAGTATTATGTACTGAGACGGTGAACTCATTCTTTCACTTATACGGATGTGGCTACCCTTATAACCGTATAGATGATATTCCTTTGGTTGCAGGTATTCCAGACGTAGTTGATGGTCTTGTAGCAGTGTACTTGGGATATTTTAACTGAAGCTTACTACGATAGTCGTAATTGTTGGACCGCGGGTTGTCACACCTACAAAGGTTTTTAGCCGCTCATGACGCTGTTGCAATGGCCTCCTGCCATGATTACTTCTCTTCAACTATTCAAGAAGTTTTTCTCTGAATTTGTTCTAGGTAGCAATGTGTCTTTTGAAAAATCTTGGACTTCTAATTAACTGTGTGTGTGAACAGTGTGCAACAAAATATTAAATGCGGAATTAAAGGAGACAATTATTTTGTTGACGAAGTGGAAACTCAATTAAGAGAAAAATCACTCCGGGGCATTCAAACCCAGGATATCTACTATTCAGAAGACAAAGCTAGTTACAAAGTAGTAGCACTCACATACACCTGATGCAGTGGTCGTACCATGAACTCTAACGTGTAACCCAACACAAACGCCTCCCAACCAGGTCTCCTACCTGAAGGGGTCTTCAATGGAATCCTTTACGTTAGGGCCGACCCCTAAGATAGACTTCACAGCTGATTAAATCACACACTGGCAAAAGTTAGAAAGCTAGCAGATCTTCAATATCACACTAAACACCCTCTCTAAGCTATAAGGAATTCACCACCGAATTCTGTGTAAAGTGCATGCCTAGAGCCTCTTATTTATAGGCTTTAGAAGTCCTAAATCAGGTCAGAATCAGTGGCACGTGCGTCCGGACAGTAGCCTTGGTCATCCGGACGGGCAACTGTTTCCGTGTCCGAAAAGCAATTCTGAAAAATTCTAGAATTTTGGCATGGTCATCCGGACGCTTGATTTTTCTGTCTGGACAAATCTATTGGCTGTCCAGACCATCAAATTGCATCATTTTTTGTTAGCTTTCCAATGACACTGATTTTGTCCCAATCCGATATTTGACCAAAAAGTTAAGATCAAAATACTCGAGGGTGTCCGGACGGCTTGACGGAGCGTCCGAACGGTCAACTGCAACCACCTTTCCAAAATAGCATTGAAAACTTCCATAACAAGGCCGCGTCCAAACGGTGTTGCCCTAGCATTCGGACGGTTGCACTTTGGCTCCATGTAATTACCATAATATGGCTTTGAGCGTCTGGACCCTAAATTTTGATGTCCGGACGGTTGAACTGGTGCATGCAATTTCCATAAACGATGCTTAATTGTTCGGACCATGAAAACTAACGTCTGGACGATTGAACTTTGTATGCATGACTTGCCTTATGGAGGACATCGTCCGGACGGATGCAGTCGTCTTCCCATAGCTGTGTTTTGAGGCAAAAACCCTAATGCTTGTCAAACACTGAATGGCGTCCGGATGGATTCACTGGAACACTGGGATCTTCTCGAACTCTGAGAGCGTTCGGACGGATGCAATCTTGAATAGTTCGAAGTTTCTAGACACTGATAGGCGTCCGGACGAAAAGTTCTCGTCGTTCGGACGGATGTTGCTGATTGAAGAGCGTCCGAACGGAATACCACGTCGTCTGGACGGATGAAAGGGAACTGAACTGACTAATTTGAATTCTGCACAAAGTCTTCTTGAAGCTCATAACTGAAGTGTAGACTCTGAATAAAACAACATCCTTGTGAAAGCAGCAACATTGCATAGAAGTGATTTTGTCCAACAGAATGTAGCCTACACAAAAACTAACAAACTCCCCCTTTGGCCATTATGGGACAAAAATCACTTGACTGGTTAAAAATACAATCCCGGTCCAAATCAAAAATTACTCCCCCTTTTTTGTCACAAAAGGACAAAGGGTAAAACAAAGTAGGAAGAAAAACCATACAAAAATTACTCCCCCTAAGTGTCTCAGAAGGACAAGGGTAAACAGGGTAATAATATCCACATACAAAATCGTTCTAAAATCCAAAACAATAGGAAAATAGAGAAGAGTCTGCAAGTGGCCCAAAAGAGAGGAATAAAAATCCTCCAAGTACCAAATCCTGCTGATCCACTAAAATCAAGTAACAGAGAGAAATCTGTATAAAAAGTTGGATTTGTACTACTTCGGCTTCTAGCTCAGGAAGCCGGGAACCATGTATTGAAAATCTTCAATCTCTTGATTTTGCAAAGCCTAAAACTGGTTATCCACAAATTGACATCCTCTAAGCAACTAGTTTGCAAGATAAATGAGGAGATTCACCACTGAACCTTTAACTGATAAAGATCTGAGGGAATGCTACGAAAAGCTCTACATGAGCTAGGGGAAAAAGCTCATCTTAATCCTGAGACCTTTGGAATTTGAACATCCGACTTCAACAAAGGTCAGTTTTTCAAAGGATCCATCTGTCAGATATTGTGCTGGGAGCTGTTGGACGACATATTCCTAAAAAGATTTAAACAAAAATATTTCCAAAAATAACACCACAAAGAAATATTCGATCCTGTTCGTCCCAAAAAGAAAGTGGTATTATGACAGCTGTCAATTGGATGCCTAAGTATTACAAAAGCAAAGATCGCAATCCAAATGACCCAGATATATCAATATCAACCCAACATACAGACAGAATAGGATTTTCATGCACACTATCTTAAGAAAATATCCCAACAAATATTCCAATATTCTAAAGGCACAAAAACTTAAAAGAATAACTGAAGACACAATGAAGATCATGGGATGAGAAGAGATGTGCAAAGAATGTCAAAATTTTGGGAGAAATCCACGAGAAAACACACAACATGACATGATAAATCAATAAAAATGCACAGATGTGTGTAAGGCAGAGAAAGAGACGCAAGTCTTAAACTTGTAGAGATCCTGTCTGGGCACGTCACTTAACCATCCGAACGGCTACTGCTAGGACAGTGTACAGCAAGACTGCGCTCATCCAAACCTAAGAATAGGTCCGTCCAGACGCTTCACACTGAAAATCTGAAACTGGAGAAAAATTTGCAAAAAAATATTTTTCCTAAAGTTAGCTTCAGAACACACATGTATAATCAACTAATAAAACAGTCAAATAGCATTGCAAAAATATGCAAAGATATAAATGAGAGTTAAGTATTCAATAAGCACAAATTTTCCTGCAGATAGAAATTTTAAATAGATTACTCAACTTATGCAATGCGTGTGTATGTGTGTGAAAACTTTTCCCAAAAGGTATGAATTTAACTGATATGAAAAAAAGCAACTAGATTTTCTAGACAAGAGAGAAAATTAATGAAAGATCATGCAAAAGTCAAACCTTATTAATTACTAGGGCCTAGCTACCCTCATCTGATACACTCCCCCTACGATGCAGCACCCAATTGTTTTACTTGTACCATGAAGGACAAGGTAAAATTTTACTTGCACCATGAAGGACAAGGTATATTGCTAATTCAACACATAAGCAGTGAATATAAGCACATAATTCATAATAGTAATTGCTTCATTCTTTTGATGCTGCAACCTAGAGAGTGGCAGATTTTTTAGGTTCTAGGTTCAACTAGCATTTTGGTTAATTTGACCATCTAATCAAAAACATCTCTCTCATTAGAATTTCTAGAAGCAAGAAGTCAGAGAGGAAAATGATGTACCTTAGGGAAGCCTTGGATAGTGCACATTTTCATCGCATGAGGAAAGTAACTATCTATCGTTAAGATGTAACAGGAAAACTTAGCAGATATCATGCATAAACTCTCAATCATATATAAGCATATTTAATCATTGCACAATGAACTGAGATATCAGGCAAAAACACATGCAATATCTGAAAAGCTATCAAAAGAAAAAATAAAATTCCGCATCTTCTCCCCCAATTTTTTTTTTTGTTAAAAAATCAATAAATAGAAAAACAACAAAGACATGCTTATGGAAAATGAAATGACATCTAGTCCCAGCATGTAAGGTAAAATCAAACTTGTCCTCAAGGATAGAGGTGAGAGAGGTTTAGAAATACCAAGACAGAAAAGCAGCCGCCCGATGTGCTTTAACTGTCATCCCAAAAAAAAAATATCTGCAGATGTTTCTCAAGAGAACAAGAGAAGAAATGGGGGACAAAATAAACGGTTCCTCAAACAGAATGCAAGGCATGAATAAGATATGACATGATAAACAATGCAATGCAAACATACCTAACATGCATTAGGATTTAGGAACCAAAATCCTAGGCATGAGAGACCTCACCTACTAGGTGAGTCCACTCCCCCTCAAGGGGTGAATGGTCTCATCATTCTTGACCCATACTTGCTTGACCCGTGGAGATGGTTTGCGGGTCATGGCCATGTTGGCCATTCTTCTTAGCATACCTTGCACTAGGCTTAGCAACCCTTCATAGCCATGGTTGCTAGTGGGCTTCTGCAGCTTTCTCTTGTAGCGCTACTCTAATAGGCAGAAACAAACTGCTACTGATGCCATGAAGCCTAAAATGCCGTAGGACGTAGAGTGCTTGATGTAGCTCTTGTTGGCAACTTCCTCTGAACCTTCGACTTCTGAGCCTGGAGCTGTGGACATTTGGGTCGGATGTGACCGCTGATGTCGCAGTGATGACAGGTGGGCAAGCTTCTTTTGTTTGAATGCTTCTTGATATTCTCTACAGAATTATGGTTAGCATTCTTACAAATAACATTGTCCTTACCTTTTATATGTCTCCTATGCAGATGGACATATTTTGATGAGGAAGAATCTTCAACTTCACTTTTCCTCAGGGCATCCTGCTTAATCCAAGGCCTGTGGGATCTCAACAAATAACAATTTGGCCTAATATGACCAATCTTCCCACAATTATGACAAGTAGGGACAAACTTACCATGAGCTTGTGTACCTGTATCTTTGGATTTTGGCTTCACACAGTTATTTAAGCAAGAATTTTCAGAACAAGCTGCATCTACTATCATAGGCTTAATATCAACAAAATCTAATTCAGAATCAGAAGCATGTGAAATACAAGTACTTAAATCAGCAATCAAACCAGGCTTGTTCGAAATATCTGAATGAATACACAACATGCATTTCAAATTATCACTTGAGATTTTTTCAAGAGATTTTCAGATTCCTTTAATTAATTCTCAAGTGTATCAATAATGTCAAATAGCATGGTATTCTCAAATTTCAAAGAGTCAATCAAAGCATGTGATTTAGATAATTGAACAATCAAAGACTCTTTTTCTTGCTTCACCTTTTTGAGTTCCTTTGGAGAAACAATTTTATCCAATTTAGCAAAAGTTTTAGAGAGCTCAATATCATAATTTTCTTCAGATAACTGAGAGAAATCCATGATAAAAGGTGTAATCTAAAAAATAGAAGTCACAAGAGATGATGATGACACTCAGGAAATAAATCCTTAACAGAGTGTACCCGCTTTGATACTAATTGAAAATTATTGGACTTCTAATTAATTGTGTATGTGAACATTGTGCAACAAAATATTAAATGCGGAATTAAAGGAAACAAATATTTTGTTGATGAAGTGGAAATTCAATTAAGAGAAAAACCACTCCGGGGCAGCCAAACCCAATATATCCACTATTCAGAAGACAAAGCTAGTTACAAAGTAGTAGCACTCACATACACCTGATGCAGTGGTCGTACCATGAACTCTAACGTGTAACCCAACACAAACGCCTTCCAACCAGGTCTCCTACCTGAAGGGGTCTTCAATGGAATCCTTTACCTTAGGGCCAACCCCTAAGATAGACTTCACAGCTGATTAAATCACACACTGGCAAAAGTTAGAAAGCTAGCAGATCTTCAATATCACACTAAACACTCTCTCTAAGCTATAAGGAATTCACCACCGAATTCTGTGTAAAGTGCATGCCTAGAGCCTTTTATTTATAGGCCTTAGAAGTCCTCAATCAGGTCAGAATCAGAGTCTCTGGCACGTGCATCCAGACGGTAGCCTTGGGCATCCGGACGGGCAACTGTTTCAGTGTCCGAAAAGCAATTCTGAAAAATTCTAGAATTTTGGCATGGTCGTCCGGACGCTTGATTTTTCTGTCTGGACGGGGACCGTCCGGACAATTCTATTGGTCATCCAGATCATCAAATTGAATAATTTTTTGTTAGCTTTCCAATGACGCTAATTTCGTTCCAATCTGATATTTGACTAAAAAGTTATGATCAAAATACTCGAGGGTGTCCGGACGGCTTGATAGAGCGTCCGGACGGTCAACTGCAATCGCCTTTCCAAAATAGCACTGAACACTTCCATAACAAGGCCGCGTCCAGACGGTGTTGCCCTAGTGTCCGGACAGTTGCACTTCGGCTGCACGTAATTACCATAATAAGGCTTTGAGCGTTCGGACCCCGAAGGCTGATGTCCGGACGGTTGAACTGGTGCACGCAATTTCCATATATGATGCTTGATCGTCTGGACCATGAAGATTGACATCCGAATGGTTGAACTTTGTATGCGCAACTTGGCTTATGGAGGACATCGTCCGGACAAGATCACACATCGTCCTGGCTGTTGCAGCTGTTTGCCCATAACTGTGTCTTGAGGCAGAAACCCTAATGCTTGTCAAACACTGAATGACTTCCGGACGGTATAGCCACGTCGTCCGGACGGATTCACTGGAACACTGGGATCTTCTCGAACTCTGAAGAGCGTCCAGGCGATTTTCCATTATGTTCGGATGGATGCAATCTTGAATAGTTTGAAGTTTCTAGACATTGATGGGCGTCTGGACGGAAAGTTCTCATCGTCCGGACAGATGTTGCTGACTAAAGAGCGTCCAGACAGAATACCACGTCATCTGGACGGACGCAACGGAACGAAACTGACTGATTTGAATTCTGCATAGAGTCTTCTGGAAGCTCATAACTGAAGTGTAGACTCTGAATAAAACAACATCCCTGTGAAAGCAGCAACATTACATAGAAGTGATTTTGTTCAATAGAATGCAGCCAACACAAAAACTAGCATCTTTCTTCAATGTTTAGAGGCCTATTTATAGAGATTAGGAGAGGTCTAAAAGCCCTAGGAATCCAAGAAAAATCGTAACTTAGTCTCTTAGTCCAAGTAGGAGATTGGAAATTTAATCCAAGTAGGAAAAGGATTCCAAATTCGTCCAGATTTGTTGTCTTTTATTTCGGGGCAATTTTTGAATAGTAAACATCCGAATTAGGAAAAAGCTATTTGTAACATATTTGTATCATTTTTTATTAGCTTTCCAACGCCACCAATTTAATTACAATCAGAGACTTGAGAAGAAAGTTATGATCAAAACACTGAGACATGTGCATAATCCAAATTTGAATCCAATTTGATTTTGATTCTTATTGGAGAAATTCTGATTTAATCCTTTACATGATTTGAGTAAACTTAACCACATCATATAGGTCCTCTATTATGATTGGCTAAGCTTAACCATATCTTTTAGTTCTTTTCAAAGTGTGCTTTAAGCCCAAAATCAATGGAATTAATTGCAAGTTTATTTAAAACCTGAAAACAATAAAACAACAGAAAATCAAACAAATAACAATGCTAATGAATTAACATATATAAGTTAAGAAGGTTGGAATGTGTAACATTCAGCGCTTATCAAGAAGTCAAAGATTTTTTGATGAAAGTGGAGGCTTTATTTCTAATAGATTCATGCACTGCTAAAGATGAAACCTTGGTTAAGAGCGAACGAGATGGAAGTAGAAAATCCACCCTATTATCTTTAGGAGGACATGCTTTAAGGATAACTCCATATCTACCAGTATCAGGAGGCTTTGGATTAACAGGACAAGAAAAAGAGAGGTGATCCAATCTCCCACAAACATAACAATAATCCAAAAAACGTTCGTATTTGTACTAAATCCAAGTTGGATCCTTAGGAGGATGCTGATAAATAAAACCTGGAAGTAAAGGTTTAAGATGTTTAATCTGAACTCTCAACTGTAAATAACTCTTTTTGCAAGGCTTGCTACTATCAACATTATCAACTTCCAATAAATCACCCAAACTGTTACCAATACTCAAAGCATTAGCCTCTGACATCATTTCCAGTGGAAGTCCATGAACTTGTATCCAAAAAGCTATAGAGGAAAAATCTAAATCTTCAAAGGTAGAAGCAGTATCCTAGTATTTGAGAAAGAGAGGAGTGCCATTAATATTCCATGGAGAATTATCAACTACTTCTCGAAAAAGATTTTGATTTGCTTGACCCTCGGTCACTTAACTATTGTCCACATATGAGTTTTTTTTTTTTTTTTTTTCCCAAAGCATATTGACTGTACCAGTTAATTTTATACGATCTATATGCAATAGCGTACCCATAAATTTTTAAAAACAATGTTAGGTTTTTAGTATTGACAAAATTAGTGTCAAAACATATTTGGTTATAAGTTTTAAGTCTAGGGTTAAGTCGGTGCAAAAGTTGATCCAAGACATGAGTATTCATGCTGTCCAATATTGACCTAGTCAGATTAAAATGATCATCATACCTTTTGATTCTGAGATGAGATGAAGACAAACTTAGTGGTGTTGGAAAGCTGACTCAAAATAATACAACTTGTATTTCATGAAAATTTTATAATTCCAATTTTTACAAGGTCAAAAGGGGATGTAAAGAAAAGACTGAAAAGCTGGACAAAATAGCTCTTTTGAAATTGTGTTTGAACTAGTTTTTGGCAATGATACTCATTTGCAAGTAGATTCGAATGAGTTTTTGGCAAGTTCAAATGAGTTCTTTACAGAAGCACTCATTTGAAGTCTCGTTCTAAGTCAGGCTCGAACGATCCATCTAAAAGTTGTGAAGCGCATTGAAAGATTGTGTAACTCTAGTCAGGTTTGATCGAGCATTGAAAATATGAAATATTTTAGAAACCGACTTTCAGAATTGAGGGCTACTTTCCCAAGTATATTTAAAGGCTTTTAGAGCATGATTTTTCAAGTGACTTGCCTTTCTCTTCATGTGCTAAGAGAGAAAGTTTAGGTTTTGTGCTTTCAATTGCATCTCTTCTAGAATGTTTGTTTAAACCACACAAAGATCATAAATAACCTTCAGCTACCAAATTTCTAGAATTGCAAGAGAAGATCAAGTAGAAGAATTGTTCAGAGGTTTTGAAATAGCTACTGCGGTTGAGGGCAAGTAACTTGTCTAGTATAAGGTTGTATCAATTACAAAGGTTTTGTAAGTATGAACAACTTATAATCTCTTATTCTTCTATAGTGGATTGATTTCCTAGGTTTGGCTGCCCCGAAGTGGTTTTACTTTTGAAGAGTTATTTAACAGTTTTTCAATTCATCACCAAAATCTTTGTGTTGATTATTTTAATGGTTGGTTTTATTTTGGTATTCATATATGGTATTTGGACTGAAAGTTGGTAATTTTTATTAATCTTTATTGTTGTTAAGATTGAGATATTCATTGTTTAGCAACTTGGGGTCCAAACTATCATTTTTGCAATTGGTATTAGAGCTTTGTTTCGCTCTTTTTAGATTATGTTCCTCGATGTTATCCTTGACCCCTTTCATAAATGTCTCAATATCAATCTCAATATCTTAACGTCCCTCCGTATTTTAATGGAAACAATTGTGTCCATTGGAAGGTTCGTATGAGAGCCTTTCTTTAAGTCCTTGGATGAACAGGTGTGGACTACATTCAAGATTGAATGGAAACATCCAGAAAATGTGGTAGCCGTATGGTCCACAACAGTGAAAAGTTCTTGTAATTGGAATAACAAGGGACTCAATGCCATCTTCATGGTTGTTTCACCAAAATAATACAAAAGAATATCTTTGTGTGAGATTACCAAGGAAGCATGGAAAATTTTAGAAGTCACACATGAAGGTACCAAAAGTATAAAAAAATTAAAACTTTTCAGATGTTGACTTCTAAATTTGTAGATATTAGGATGAAAGATGATGGGATGCTTGATGAATTTTATTCTAAATTGAATGATCTTGTGAATTCTAGTTGTTTGTTTTATTGGCTACATTCTATTGACAAAATTACTGCCATATTAGTGTACAGCTGAAACAGGGACGCCGTAATTATCCAGAGTTTTCCAGAATATTCAGAGCATATTTCTTCAACTATTGAAAGGCCTTAATATGACAAGTATCAGTGTCACAAGCATCAAGAAGGCAATTTCTAGATTCCAAGAAGATTCTGCATAGTTTACTCAGCAAAAGTGGGTTCCCTAGTTGCCGTCCAGACTACCCAGAGAAACGTTTGGATGCCCATCAGTGTTTGAGAAGATTCTGAACAGCTTAGCAAACATGGTTGATGAAGACAGCATGCAACCATCCAGACACTAGGGTAACACCGTCCGGACGCGGAGACTGAAGTTTAATGAAGAAACGCATGAAGCATGTAAAAGAAGTCGATTGCTGCTTGTCGTTCGGACGCCCACTATCTAAGTCAGAACGCTGCCTAGAGAACTCCGAATCAGACTTGTATTAGGTCTTCTAAAGCCTATAAATAGAGGTCTCTAGGCTTGTATTATTTGCATAATTCGGTACTAAATTCCTTTGTACTAAGAGAGGGTGTTTAGGCAGAGATTGTGATATGTGCTAGCTCTCTTAAGGTGTTTAATGTGTGATTTGATCAACTCTTTGAAGTCTAGCTTAGGGAGGAGCCCTAAGCTAAAGGAGTCCATTAAAGACCCCTTCAGGTAGGAGACCTGGTTGGGATGTGTTCACGTATAGGTATGTGTCAGAGTTAGAGGTATGACTACTACATCGGGTTATGTGAGTATTACTGCCTTGTAACTAGCTTTGTCTTTTGAATAGTGGATTTCCTAGGTTTGGCTGCCTCGAAGTGATTTTTCTCTTGATAAGAGTTTCTATTTCGTTAACAAAATATTTGTCTCTTTTAAATTCCGCATTTAATATTTTGTTGCACAATTGATCACATACACATGTTAAATTAGGAGTCTATTTATTTTCAATTGGTATCAGAGCGGGTAAACTCGTGTTTGGATTAATTTCCTGAGTGTGATCCATATTTTTGTTGACTCCTTTTATCATGAATTCTTCTCAGCTATCTGAAGAGAATTCTGATAATGAGGTCTTTGAGGATTTTATTAATTTGAGTGAAAATTCTAAAAATTTCAATAAAGAACTCAAAAAGGTTAAGCAAGAAAAATAATCTTTAATTATTCAATTGTTTGAATCACATGCTTTGATTGACTTTTTGAAATTCGAGAATACCATGCTGTTTAACACTATTGATACACTTGAGAATAAATTAAAAGAATCTGAAGATCTCTTGAACAAATTCTCTAGTGATAATTTAAAAAGCATGATTTGTATTCATACAGATAATTCTAACAAGCCTGGCATAATTGTTGATGATTTGGGTGCTTCTACTTCACATGCTTCTAATTCTGAAATAAATTCTCTTGATTTTAAGCCTATGATAGTAGATACAGCTTGTTTGGATAACTCTGAAAATTCTTGCTTAATTAATTGTGTGAAGCCTAAGTCCAAAGATTCAGGAACACAAGCTCATACTAAATTTGTTTCTACTTGTCATAACTGTGGGAAGGTTGGTCATATTAGACCAAATTTGTTTTCTATTAAAAAGCCACCGATCTTGGATTAAGTAGGATGCTCCGAGGAAAGGTAAAGTTGAAAAACCTTTCTCATCTAAATATGTCCGTTCGCATAAGAGACATATAAAAGGTAAGGACAATGTTATTTGTAAGAATGCTAACCATAATTCTGCAGAGACTATCAAGAAGCATTCAAACACAAGAAGTCTGTCCACCTGTTATCACAGTGGCATCACCGGTCACATCCGACCCAAATGTCCACAGCTCCAGGCTCAAAAGTTGAAGGTTCAGAGGGAGTTGCCAACAAAACCTACATTAGACACTCTACCTCCAACGGCACATCAGGCTCCATGGCATTGGTGGCGACCACAGAAGTTTGTTCCTGCCAATCAGATTGGCAAACCAAAGAAGAGCAAATCAAGAATCTTCAAGAGAAAGCCGCAGAAGCCCAATAGCAACCATGGCTATGAGAGGTTGTTGAGCCTGATGCAAGGTATGCTAAGGAGGATGGACAACATGGATAAGACCCACAAAGCACCTCCACGGGTCAACCAAGTATGAGTCAGGAATGATGAGACCATTCATTTCTTGAGGGGGAGTGGACTCAGCTAGTAAAGGTGAAGTCACATTATGCCTAGGATTTTGGTTCCTAAATCCTTGTATATATCAGGTATGTTTGTATTGCATTTTTATCATGTTATATCTTATTCATACCTCGCATTCTGTTTGAAGAATCATATTTTCTATCCCTATATTTTTTCTTGTTGTCTAAAGAAAATTTCTACTAGTATTTTATGAGGATGACAGAAATATCTTTTTCGTAATTCAGACGTTTACTATGCCAAAATCATCCCGCAATAAAAGACCGCAAATTTGGATTGAAGTTTGCGGTGAGTGATGAAATCAATCCCCTATTATTTCACTCATTTCTACTCTATTTACATTTATGTCTTTTACTTTTACGTATTTATATTTAGAAAACAAAACTCAAACATCTTTTAAATTAAGTCATATTTAATCTTGAAAAACTTGATAGCAATATCTTCAATCCTTGAGGTTCGACACCCTCAATATAGCTCTATCCTACAAGGATTCGTAATATTGCGAGCGGTAATTTTATTATTGATATTTTTGAAACACAAAATGACCACATCATCTCTCTCCCTAAGGACAGGTTTGATCTTACCTCACATGCTATGACTAGATATTGTTTATTTTCCTCATAGCATGTCTTTGTTGTTTTCCTGTCTTCTTCTTTTCTTTTTTTTTCTTTTTTTTTCTTTTCTTTTTCAACATTAAAAAAAAAAATGGGGGAGAAGATGTAGAATTTTTGTTTTATTTTGTTTTATTTTGTTTTTTTTTTTTTTTTTTTTTTAATTTTTTTTTTCTTTTCTTTTCATTTCCTTTGATAACTTTTTAGATATCACATGTATTTTTGCATGATATCTCAGTTCATTGTGCATTAATTGAATATGCTTATATATGATTGAGAGTTTATGCCTGATATCTGCTAAGTTTTCCTGTTGCATTTTAATTCTAGATAGTTGTTTTTCTCATGTTATGAAAAATTGTGCACTCCAAAGCTCCCCTAAGGTACATTTCTTTTCTCTCTCTGATTTTTAACTTTTGGAAATTCTAATGAGAGATTTTTTTATTTTATTTTTTATTTTTTGGCTAAGATGGTCAAATTGACCAACTCGCTAGTTGAACATAGAGCCCATAAACTTTGGCATTCTCTTTAGGTTGCAGCACAAGTAATAAATAAAGTATTAAAAAAAATCAAAAAATCTGGATTCAAAAGATCCACTGCTGAACGCACTTAAAAAATATTCTTGAACTTGTCCTTATAGAAACAGTCAGTGACCAATTCATTGCGGAAACAGACAGTCATTGATGGACTAAGTGAAAGAAAAGAAAAGTGCGGCTTCTTAAGGGGAATGTACCATATGAGGGTGACTAGGCCCTAGTAAGATAAGGTTTGACTTTTGACTGATCTAACATTGAATATTTCTCTCTTGTTTAGAAAATTCAATTGTTCAAAATCATATCAGCAAACATCATACATTATTGAGAATGCTTTCACACACATGTGCATAACATGAGTTAAGTCATTTATTTAAAATTTCTATCTGCAGGGAAATTTGTGCTTATTACTTAACTCTTAATTATATCTTTGCATATTTTTGAATTGTTATTTGATTGTCTTATTAGTTTTTTATACATGCGTGTTTTGAAGCTAACTTCAGGAAAAATTATTTTTCTGCAAATTTTCCTTTGATTTCAGCTTCTAGTGTGAAACGTCTAGATAAACTTGTTCTTTGGTCCGAACGTGCGTGGCTCTGTCAATCAATGATTTGGTAGTGTGCCGTCTGGACAAGTGAGTAACACGTCCGGACACAAGCCCATTACTTTCTCGGCTAGCCATACATTACTGCATTTTTTTCTTGATTTATCATGTCATGTTGTATGCATTTTCTCGGGGATTTCTTCCGAGATTTTGGCATTCTCTGCCCATCTCTTCTCATTCCCTTGTACTTTCTTTCGAGATTTTGGCATTCTATACTTTTTAGAATAATGAAATATTTATTGACTGAAATATTTTCTTGAGATATTATGCATGAAAATCCTATTCTGTCTATGTGTTGGGTTGATATTGATATATCTATGTCATTTGGATTGCTATGTTTACTTTTGTAATTTGTTTTTACATCCAATTGACAGTCGTCATAATACCATAATTATTTTAGAACTAATAGGATTTAATCTTTCTTTATAGTGGTATTTTTGGAAATATTTCTGTTTAAATTTTTTCAGGAATATGTCATCCAGCGACTCCAAGCACAGTATCCGACAGATGGATCCTTTGGAAAACAGACTGTTGTTGAAGTCATATGCTCAAATTTCAAAGGTCTCAGGATTTAGACGAGCTTATTCCCCCTACTCATGCAGAGTCTTCCGTAGCATCTTTCTTCAGATCTGCACCAATTAGAGGTTCATTGGTGAATCTTCTCATTCGTCTTTCAGACCAATTGACTAGAGGATTTCAATCTACTGATAATCAGTTTTGGGCTTTGCAGACTTAAGTGACTGAAGGTTTTCAATCTATGGATTCCCGGCTTTAGGAGCTAGAACCCGAAGTGGCTCAAATTCAGATCAATTTGCGAAACACTCTCCATCACTTGATGCCAGAGGACCAGTGAGATTTGGTGCCTTGAGGATTTTCTTTCCTCTTTTCAGTGGTTTTAAATTGCAACTTGATTATTTGGGCTATTTTCCGATAGTTTACTTTTATTCCTATTTTGTTGAATATTAGTACTGTTTATGTGTGGTTTTTAATACTTTGTTTACCCTTTGTCTTTCTGAGACAAAAAGGGAGAGTATTTTTAATTTTTAGACTGGGATTGTATTTTTAACCGGTCAAGTGAATTTTGTCCTAAAATGGCCAAATGGGGAGTTTGTTAGTTTTATTGGCTACATTCTGCTGACAAAATCACTACCATATTAGTGTACTACTGAAACAGGGATGTCATAATTATCCAAAGTTTTTTAGAATATTCAGAGTATATTTTCTCACCTATGGAAAGGCCTTAATATGACAAGTATCAGTGTCACAAGCATGAAGAAGGCAATTTTTGGATTCCAGGAAGATTCTGCGCAGTTTACAACTCAGCAAAAGTTGGTTCCTTAGTTGCCTTATGAATGGCCCAGAGAAACATCCGGACGCCCATCAGTGCTTGAGAAGATTTTGAACAGTTTAGCAGACTCGGTTGATGAAGACAATATGAAAATGTCCGGACACTAGGGCAAAACCGTCCGGACATGGAGACTGAAGTTTAATGAAGAAACGCATGAAACGCGTAAAAGAAGTCGGTTGCTGCTTGTCGTCCGGACGCCCACTGTCTAAGGTCGTATGCCGCCCAGAGAACTCCAAATCAAACTTGTATTAGGTCTTCTAAAGCCTATAAATAAAGGTCTCTAAGCTTGTATTATTTATAGAATTCGGTACTGAATTCCTTTGTACTAAGAGAGGGTGTTTAGGCAGAGATTGTGATATGTGCTAGCTCTCTTAGGGTGTTTATTGTGTGATTTGATCAACCCTTTGAAGTCTAGCTTAGGGAGGAGCCCTAAGCTAAAGGAGTCCATTGAAGACCCTTTCAGGTAGGAGACCTGGTTGGAAGGCGTTCACATATAGGTACGTGTCAGAGTATATGAGTATTACTGCATTGTAACTAACTTTGTCTTCTGAATAGTAGATTTCCTGGGTTTGGCTGCTCTAGAGTGGTTTTTCTCTTGATAAGAGTTTCCAGTTCGTCAACAAAATATCTGTCTCTTTTAAATTCTATATTTAATATTTTGTTGCATAATTGATCACATACACGTTAATATTTATTTTCACTTGTTTCAACCTTGGTGAAAAAGGTCCTGACTCTAAGATTGCGAGGAAAATCTTAAGGTATTTGCTTGAAAGATTTTAACTGAAAGTGATTGTAATGTCCAAGAAGATAATTAGAAGGTTTACTATCGTTGATATGAATTAAACAACAATTAGAAGCAATAACATAGGAGTTTTGCTTAAAAAGTTTGTAGAGAAACCAAAATTTTCAGTGTTTCATTCTAACTAGGAGGATTCACATTCAAATGGGACTCTAAATGAGCAATAAAGTGCATTTCAACTAGTCTTGTTCCAAATACAATACATTTTCGTCCGAATGGTGACATACAGGATGTCTTGTTCCCTTTTCGTTCGAACAGGCATCGGACATGTTAGTTTGTGATTGGCCTTATTCTGTTTGGACAAAATCACCTGTATGTAAAGATGCTGTTTAACAGGGATTCCGCTATTCAGAAGTGTTTCAGAAGATTCTACAAGTCAGAAAAGTCGGTTCCCTACCAGCCATCCAGACGACGTGTCATCCCATCCGAACACTCATCTGTCCACTGTTCCATCCGTCCGGACAACGTGCCATACCGTCTGGACGCCAGACAGATCAAGCATCATCCGTCCGAACGACGTATATTTCCGTCCGGACCCTTCACTGTATTGAGAAGCTTCTGTGCCAGCTTGCATCCGTCCGGACGACTCAGCAGCCTGTCCGGACGACTTCCAGTGATCGATCAGCTTCAGATATTCTTTCTAAATTCAAATAAGGGAAGATTGATGCAACCGTCCGGACGACGTGGTTTCCCATCTGGACGCGCTCATACATAAGGCAAGAATCGCAATTCAAATTAAAACCGTCCGGATGCTCGTTCAACAGATATGGAAATTGCGCATTCAACTTCAACAGTCCGGACGCCAGCCTATCATGGTACGGACGTGCGCTCATCTGATATGGAAATTGAGTGTTGGAGATTAACCATCCGGACGGCCATCCCCGTTGGACCGAACGCGCGAAAGCCTTATATGGAAATTACTTGCAGCGGACGTGCGACCGTCCGGACGATAGTGCCTCACCGTCCGGATGCATTTCTCAAACAAGAAAGATTTTCAGCGAAAATCTCAGAAATTCTGGTCTCACAGTTGTCCGTCCGGATGATCCTTATCCACCGTCCGGACGGCACCCGTATATTTCACTGCAGTCGCCCATTTAAACCTCAGCCTATAAATAGAGGCCCCTGGGCATTGAGAACTAAGAGAATTCGGTATTGAATTCCGCTAGAGCTTAGAGAGTATTTTGTGAGATTATTGGAACTGATCTGTTCTCTCTATAGCCGTTGCTGTGTGCTGTTGCTGCGCTTAACTGAAGTCTATCTTAGGGGTTGGCCCTAAGGTAAAGGATTCCATTGAAGACCCCTTCAGGTAGGAGACCTGGTTGGGAAGCGTTTGTGTTGAGTTACACGTTAGAGAGCAAGGTACGACCACTGCATCAAGGGTATGTGAGTGTTACTGCTTTGTATCTAGCTTTGTCTTTTGAATAGTGGATATCTTGGGTTTAGCTGCCCCAGAGTGGTTTTTCTCTTAATTGAGTTTCCACTTTGTCAACAAAATATTTGCCTCCTTTAATTCTGCATTGTGATATTTTGTTGCACACTATTGGACACACTGGTTATTTATTTTTAGAAGTCAATTTTATTTTTCATGACAAAATGTCTCATTCCATTCCTGTTCCAATTTCCGTTCGAACGAGCATTAGACAGAAGGTATTTATTCCATTCCCGTCCGATAGGGCAGCAAACATATGTCACATTTCAAGCTTGTTTTGAGGCCATTGGAACATAAAATAAGTTTGTTCGAATGGGGATCACGCGAAATGACTATATATCACGAATTTTCAGCCCTCCCCACCCCCATTTTTCTCTATCTCTCTCTCTCTCTCTCTCTCTCTCTCTCTCTC
Source organism: Alnus glutinosa (assembly GCF_958979055.1). Taxonomy (NCBI): domain Eukaryota; kingdom Viridiplantae; phylum Streptophyta; class Magnoliopsida; order Fagales; family Betulaceae; genus Alnus; species Alnus glutinosa. Next base: position 22,256,050 of record NC_084888.1, on the reverse strand, counting down.
TCTCTCTCTCTCTCTCTCTCTCTCTCTCTCTCTCTCTCTCTTCATGTTTTCTCTCATCTCTCTCTAGAGCTTGAACCCAAATGCTTGGTTATTGAACCATAGGGTGTTCTTGAGCTAAATCCAACCTCAAGAATGTGATCCTCGGTGTTAGAACTCTGTTTTTATTGATCGATTTAAGGTACAATTATAAACCCTAGTTTTTTTTTTTCTCAAGCTGAGCTACATTGCTAAATGTGATGCTTAATCCTTCAATTTCTTTGGGATTATTGTCTATTGGGAAGTTCTAAGCTACATGTAGGAGTTTCGTGAGCTGAAACTTCGATTATTCAAGGTAAGAGCTAAACCCTACTAAGTTATGCAAAGTCAAGGGTTTTGAGTGTTAACCTTAAAGCTTTGTTGTGGATTAAAATTTGTTAGCTAACATGTGTCAAATGAAACTCTAGATTTCCATGGATTGCCATGAGAAGTTGACACTTGGAATAATTAAGTACCTAACCATTCCCACTTATTTAGGAAAGACGTGGGCTATGGACTCTCAAAGGGAAAATCTTGAATTGAAAACCATCGGAGCGGGCGGAGCATTTGGGGTTAGGGGGGGAGGTAGGAACAATACGGGGTGAATGTGGGGGTTGGGAGGCTAGTGGAGGGGTGCGTCTGCCACGGGGGTAGAAGAACAACAATAGATCTAGCTTCCAACTGTCCAAAAATAAGGTAAAAAATAAAGATATCCCTAAGGCAAAGAAAGGAAGGGGAGAGTAGGTAGCAGAGGAGGGAGGATGAGGATGATAGCAGCCAACATTCAAGAAGTATCTCAACGGATTAGGATATTCTCCATTTCAAGTATTTTATTGTCAAGATTTTGTTTTATTGTATCCAACAGTTATATGGTGTCATGTGTCATTAAAATTTAAATGATGGGACAACATATTTATTATGTAATAACATCACCATTAAATATATAAAATCTAATCTTAATCATAAAATGATTCATCTCTATTTCACTTAAGATGGAGAAAATCATATTCCCATATGATATTCAATCTTGGATATATATATATATATATATATATATACAAAAAGCGGTGGCCGAACTTGGCCTTATGGGCACCAAACCCTAATTTGCGCTTCTATGCCTAAATATGTACTAATCCTCCAGTCATGCACGAATGTGGGATGATACATATAAATTGTAAAGTAAGCTAGTTTGAGTACATAGAGATTATTTGTGGTTTCATATTAGGTAGACTAGATGGCTTAGCCCATCCCATGTAAATGTAAATGTTAAGCATTTTATGAGGTTGGAAATTAGTGCTCATATGTATATTGCCATGTTGCAAAAAATAAAAAAGGTTTTAAACTTTCTACTGCCTTTTGCTATATCTACTTTCCTCGAGTTTCCCCCTTTATTACGTGACAACTTTAGCCTCTGCATCCTTCTTCTCAATCGACTCATTTTAGTAGCTAAAACAATTCTGTCTTCCTTGGCAAACAATATTTTCGGTCTATTTGTTAATGCCAAGACCAGTTTGTTTTATAGCATTTGGATTCTGGAAGCAAGCTCCTTATTTGTCATCTTCAAAGATTTTCGCCTCAACTTCATCCTCCCAAGTTTATATGGGCACATACTAAAGCAAGAAAAGAATTTAGAGAGAGGAAATATGAAGAACTCAGAGAAATAACTTGGCAAGAAACATACATCTTAATTTGTTCATAATTGAGGTCTTTTTGTAACAACAATAGTTCTTTCCCAACTATTTGTAATCTAATAACGATCGACGGATTGAGTATCCTATTTGATATCAACTAACTAACAACAATCCTAATCGAATAATATTTGTCAAACATATTAACAAGATGATAATTATTATGGTTTGTTTTATCTAAACAACTCCTTCCATAACGTGGTAAAAAGTTATAACACAAGATCTCTTCCTTGGCACTTGCTTGCATAGATTGGAGGAGAGGAGAGAATTCATTTACAGAATCTCTCAATGAAATATACCACGACTTTGACCCATTCTTAATGCAAAAGAATGAGGTTGTTACTGCCCTCAGCTTGAGAAAGAGCTTTGGCATAGCTACCCACACCCACCTTGCAAAGAAGCTTTCACAAATTTTCTAACGCTCCCATAACCATAATTTCTGTTATTGCTCTGTACAAAAGAAAAATTAATTAGTAGTCAATTTTTTACATGACTCGACTCGCGTAAATCCAACACGAATTACCACCCTTAGATCAACTGCAGTCGCTGATTGCAGCCAGAATAAAACTTCCTAAAGTATTATTAAGGGTTAATTGCCACCCATTTCTTTCTCTTTTTTTCTTGTATTTTTTCTATTTATTGATCTTGGCTCCTGTTTCGTTGTCGCTTCTACACAAGCAAAAGAGATTTTGAAGCTTAACATTTTGTAAATTAGTTTAGTTAGTTTGTCCCGAATCACAAAAAAAGGAAAAGTTAACATTCATTTAGAATAATCCAATCTATAAAACAAATATTCTACATACATCAGCCATCACTCATCTCTTGATCAAATGCATAAACATGCTAAACAGAACAGGAATCCATGATTCAGCCATCTTGTATGTGAGAATCCCTTTCATGTCATGCCATTTGTTTCTTTTCAGTTAATGTTTCGACTTCTCTTCCTGTGTTTCCTTTGCTTTCTCTATCCAGCAAGCCAAAAAGCATATAATCTTTGCCATCATTTCATTCATGCTCTTATTCTACCATCTCTTGCCTTAACTAACATACTCTTGTCACACAATGCAACATTGTAAGCTTATCCCAAAAAAAAAAAATTTCTGCTCAATGGGCCAAGTTTGAAGAATCTGATATGCCAGCATTGTAAGCTATGGTATCAGATGAACAGCGCAGAGCAGCGTGCATGCAGGGTTGCCTTTAACAAGTAGGGCAATGCGTTAATGATTTTGAGCAAAAGCTAGCCGATCTCAGTAAGTAGAATGGAGTAGAGGAGAAATGAATCGGTTTTCAAGGCAAATTGCAACATAATTCAAGCTTGAGTGCTTGGAATGTGGATGAAAAAAAACAATCCACCCCATAACTTTGCAAAAGAATAATAGAGATTTTTGATGCAATGAACATTTACAAACCCCAATGCTCGCTCAATTAGAGAGCATAAAACAATAATGTCCTACACTCTTGACCATGCAGGGAGAGGAAGATGAAAAAAAATTAGGGGAAAAAAGTAAATGAACAGAGCTTACAATGCATACAAGTACCCGCCAGCATATCCACAACGGATTCTCTTGCTGTCTAATTTACATGGATAAAACTATGCATTAGGAACTGCCATGAGATCTCACAGATGAAATTGATTGTGCTGAAACAGATGCAGTTGGACTGTTAGGATCCCGATCTACGTTGATGGCTTTTGGTTTTCCACTCAATCTTTCAATTGCTTCTTGACAGATGTCAATAAACCAGTCATCATCCGGTAGTGCACTGACAACAAAATTAATCTCAGCCTCAGGAAACCAAAATGCTCTGGAACACACTCACACCCACACAAATAAACGCATTGGAGTTTTCTTTGTTTTTTTCAAGACAAGTAAATGTTCAAGATTTCTTTCCTCTTCCCCTTTCTTTTCCTACTTGCCTCATCTCGCTGGAGAAGTCAAGACATGACAAATACAACAAATTCTTTTGGAACAAATAAGCACAACAATCTCAGATTTTACTGGTACAAAAAGACTCCATGAGCCTTTCTTTAACCTTAATCAGATTAGTGCATGACTGGAAGGTGGATTCGATTACCTTGTCTTTAACTTTTTGTATTCCCTCAAGTTGAGGCCAGGTGGCAAGGATAATATTTGTTGGATTTCTTCCAAAAGGCGGTTTTTTAGGTCATATCTTCTTACAATACGCTAATCCCCAAGTTGGCTCTCCCTATCATTGGAAGAGGATTTGGAGGAATAAGGCTTCCTCAGCTTCAGGGAAGATCCTATGGATAACTTCAGAAAGAGACCCAATATAGTTGTGGATTGGTGTTTTATGTGTAAGAAAAGTGTTGAAACTATTGATCATCTTTTGCTCTATTGTAAAGTAGCCAAAGATTAGTGGGGGCCGATCTTACGTCTTTACGGGATACAGTGGGTCATGCCCCAATGGATCGTGGAGTTGTTGGCTTGTTGGAGAGGATAGTTTGGAAGACATTGCAATTTAAAGTCTAGAAGATGATTCCTCTGTAATTAATGTGGTGTATTTGGAGAGAACGTAACACTTGAAACTTTAAAAATTGTGAGAGGATGAAACTTCTCATTTTAAAATGATATTGACACTGTTCATGAGCATTGAATTTTTTTTTTTTTTTTAATAGTAATTTCAATTTCTTATGATTTTATCCATTCTGCACTGAATCTCCAAATGCCTGCAATTTTAAGTTACATCTTAATTGTTAGAAATTTCCTTAATCCTAGTCATGCTTAAAACTGATTTTTATTTTTACAAGGCATCTATTCGGAAAGCAATTAGTCCACCTACCTTAATAGCATGGCACATAAGCTAGGCCTAGACCCCTTCATAACTACCTGGGACATGATGCGTCCCTATTTCATGATTCAAACCATTGTGCTTGATGACAAATGAAGAATTGACATTTCAAAGAAAATGAAGAATTACATTGACTCGTATTTGATTGATGGTACTATTTCTATCAACCAGGTGGAGATCAGCTTAAGATCAAGTTAATTGAGACTTCTTGTTGTATATGCTGAGGTGGTGTGGCTCTAGAGGGAAATGGCGCGTTTGAATAGCTTATTGCATTCCTTTGGTGCATTTCTTGATTTGATGATCGACACCCCAACAAGTTTTTTCAGTACTTCAGTGGCTTGAGACAAGGGGACCCTTTGTCATCTTTGTTGTTTGTCCTTATAATGGATGCCTTGAGTAGAATGATTTCAGCTGCTGCGAGTGGGCAGCTATTGTCTGGCTTCTCTGTTGGGTAATGTTGGGGGGTTTGATTTCTCTCACCTTCTCTTTGCTGATGATTCTCTGATCTTCTGTGGTTCTAATCCAGATCATCTCTGTCATCTACATGGCTTATTCCTATGCTTTGAAGCTACATCGGGCTTGAAGATAACTTGGCTACATCAGAAATGGTTTATATGGGAAATGTTTATAATGTGGAAGGGTTGGCTGGTACTCTAGGTTGTGGGGTCTCCTCCTTGCCCGTGAAGTATCTTAGCCTACCGTTGGAGGCCTCCTACAAGGCTAAACATATTTGGGACGGTGTTATTGAAAGATAGAGCGACGGTTGGCTAGTTGGAAAATGATGTACTTGTCCAAGAGTGGTAGGGTTACCCTTATTAAGAGCACACTTTCTAATTTGCCTACGTATTTCATGTATCTTTTTCCTCTACCTACGATTGTTGCAAACTGTATTGAGAAGCTCTAATGTGATTTCTTATGGGGTGGGCTAGGAGAACTGTTCAAATATCACCTAGTTAGTTGGTCCAAGGTTTTTTCGCCACTCTTTGAGGGTGGCTTGGGAATTCGGAACTTGCGGATATTCAATCGTGCTCTCTTAGGTAAATGGCTTTGGTGCTATGTGCATGAGAGAGGCTTGGTGGAGAGTGGTAGTAGACTCTAAATTTGGCAGTTCGTGGGGTGGGTAGTGTTCTATTGAGCCTTCTGGTGCGTTAGAGTTGGGGTTATGGAAAAATACTAGGGGGATTGAGAGAAATTTTCGTGTCAAACAAAATTTGAGGTGGAAGATGGCTCCAAGATTAGGTTCTAGCATGATCAGTGAGATGTGGCCATTAAAGAAGCCTTTCCAGATTTATTTGGTATATTGCTTGCACAAACGATGACTCTGTTGTAGCTTACTTAGAGTTTTATGGTGGTTCCAATTAGTAGAACATGAGCTTTACTAGAGCGGCTCATGATTGTGAGGTGGATGTCTTTGCCTCATTCTTCAGAGTGTTGTATTTAGCTAGAGTGAGACGAGGAAGTGAAGTTGAGGTGGGTCCCCTCCAAAAGAGGGTTGTTTAAGGTTAGATCCTTCTACTGTTCCTTGGTTGAAGTGAAGGCCACCGCTTCCGTTGGAATATTGTTTGGCAGACTAAGGCTCCTTTGAGAGCGGCTTTTTTCGTTTGGTTGGCGATTTTAGGTAAGATCTTTACCATAAATAACCTCAGGAAGCGGCACATCATTGTGGCGGACAAATGTTGCATGTGTAAGAGAAATAGAGTCTGTGGACCATATTTTTCTTCTTTGTGGCGTGGCTTATGTCATTTGAATTGCATTTTTCAGTCACTTTGGATTGTCTTGGGTTATGCCTAGATGTGTAATTGACATGTATGCTTGTTGGTGGACTACAGATAATATGCAAAGTGCTGCTGTGTGGAAGATGGTGCATATGTGCCTTTTATGGTGTTTAGGAAAGAAAATGAATAATAGAAGTTTTGAGGACTGTGAGAGGACTTTTGGGAAGATTATGTCTTTTTTATTCAAAACTTTGTATCTTGGGACAATTGCTTATGTTTCTCCTTTTACTATTAGTTATAGTGATTTCCTTGTTCTTTTTGCTCATTCTAGCTAGGTACTTGCTCTTGTATACTTCTCGTGTACTTAGGGAGCCTTCTTGCATATAATTTGATGATTATTACAATGATAGTAAAACATAAGCTAATTTATAGCCCAAGAATAGAAAAGGGAGGGGTGGAAAAGCCTACCTATCGGGATCCATCCCTGTTGCAGCAAATGCTGCCATGGCTTTTGATATGATCTCTTTGACAACTCGATGCAAATTCCGAGATAAGTAACGACCTTGGGAAGCGAAACATATCACGAACTTCATGTCCAAATAGAACTGCACATGTTAAAACAAGTAAACAGGAGGCTAATGTTTGTAAACATGGATCGCAAAAATAAACTCTCCAAAATCAAGACAAGAGGAGATGGCTAATTCAAAATAAAACCACAAAAGTGTGGTTTATGATGACTACTCTAAATCTTAAGTGACCATTTTATGCATTTACACATTTTTCTTATAAGACATAATTCTTAAATAATACTGAGGTTGACTTTATTAATTAAGTACATTAGTCTGACGAATTTTTTTTTTTTCTTAGTAAAAAAAATAGTCAGAATTTGTCAAAAAGACTGTAAGTAATATTAGGCTAAATTTTGAAAAGAGCAAATGAAAACAGTTCACAAAATAGTTGGTTTCATGTTCAGGACAACAAGGGACGAAGCTGCAAGGGAGTGGCATTTAACACATTCTCTCTCTGCCACTTACCCCCCAATTCTCTTTCTTTTTTTATTTTTTATTTTTTTATTTACACAGTAGTTCCTCATTTCTTACAATGATTCCTCGTATGAGATAGTTCTTGCATCACTAAATAAACAGGAAGCGACTAGAAGATATGACATTTACACAGTATACACTTCTCATCGAGTAATGACACCTAGGTCCTTAGTGGTCAGGCTGTAATCAAATGTTAGCTTTTTAAATAGTAAGTTACAGATGAACCGCATGGGTCTTGAATCCAAGACCTCACCCACCATATTGTTCTTATAGGAGGGAAGATACCATTTGCACTAGAGCACATTGATCACTAATCAAATGTAGAAGGCCATTTTAACAATGCAATTGAGTGAAGGGACATGACATTTCCACACCTGTCGTAGACCAAGAGGACCTAAAGGCTTTGACCCTTCCTCAATATCATCCCAAAAGCTTTGGTCTTCCGAAAGCCACAAGATAACAGTTTCAGTAAGTCTCATTAATAGCAAAATAGCAAATCTTTCCCTGCCAACAAACATATCTGCTGCTATGCTAGCCATTCTGTACAGTTTCAGAAAAAGTTCCTGGTCACAACAAAGTAACAACATCAGAAATTTCAGACTCAGAAAATCCTTATCTAAAAAAAACAGTAGAAGACTTCCCAATTTACAATAGACCCTCAAAGCATAAACTTAGGTATATCAAAATGTTGGTTTTTCCTTCAGCACAGGTAATAATTATTACTCAGAAGCCTAACACTTCATTACAACCCAAGGCAGTAGAGTAAATAGTTCGGTTATAAAGCAGATGAACTTAGAAACCAAAAACTATAATGGCAATCAAATTCCCCATGTGTGGACAAACAAAAGGATGCAAATGACAAGAATTAAGACTGATGATAAAGTAATGGTAACAGAACAACAATGAGATACCAACAATGTCATCACATCATATTTATTAAATTAATAACATATTCCACATGGTTTATCATGTAAAATATCAGAATTATATCAATAAACTATGCTTCAAGTGCAACAAAAACATCAATATATTTAGTATGTGTGTCTGAAATAAATCGGAGAAAACAGTTAATTTTCATTATTATGTATATTAATCGTGAAGTACACATTCACATGTCAGGAAATGACAGTAACACCTATGCATTTGATATTTATAGATGAAGCTCAGTCAAAAATCAGACATTTTTTAAGTATTTTGGGCAGTTAAAAAGTAATTAAAATATTGATAACAATCTCCAGCAATTTAAATTTAAATGACAATGCAGCATAACTAAGAGTTGAGTGGCAAAAGGATTCATGTATCAGACCCCAAACATTTGGGTCGAAGGAGCTGTAGGTTCAGCACAAATATTTATACATATATACATTTTTTTTATAAGTAATTCAATCTTATTAGAAACCGCAACCCAAATAATGTGTGTGTGTGTGTGTGTGTATATATAATAATTTGGTGCAGATATGAATGAAGAACTAGGTTCTTCAATTATGGATAATGTCATTTTGAATGTAATCAGAGCCCAATAGAATGTGTAATTACTGTTGCAAAAGGCATGCCATGTGCTTGTTTGTCACACTACATGCTATCCTACCAAGTCCGGATTTATGGTCTTTATTTTGGTTTCATGTGTGGTACAATATTCCTTAGATCCCATCGGAATGTGCAGCAGACCTTCAAAACACCATAAACCCAAATGACAGACCTGGAACCGAACTTTTACCAAATGAGAATCAACTTGAGCAGAGAAGCATAGGCGAGAGGGAGAGAGAGAAACCTCAATTATTTGAAGGATTAACCTTGAATAGAAGATAAAACCTCCTCTATGAGGAAATACTATCACTCTGAAACTGCAATTCAGCTCTTCTGTTGATGTAGCTACTGATGCATTTTTTTATTATTATTATTTATTTATGAATAACTGATATTTGCATTTTACTAGCAGTACGATCATAATTCATAATGAAAGAACCTAAAAACTAACCTATAGTGATTCAAGTTTTAAAGTCTGTGAATAAACTTTTTTCCAGTAAGATATTATGTACTACTTGTTCATAAAGAAGTAATTTACAAGTGATTACCTATCGTTGTTAAACAAAAAAATAAAAAGTACCTGGAATATAAGAGATGGAGACAACTCGAATTCATCCACATTCCCATCCATATTTATGTACATGTCTGCAGTAAGATGGCTGTCACCTTCCTCTGTAAAAATGAGATCTAAAGCATGCTGACGACAAAAAGTATCTTTTAATCTGTCAACTGAGTTCGCAAGCCGCCTCTTCCATTCTCTTTGCTCAGGATGACGATTTTGCCTATCTAAAGGTCTTCTATGAGTTTCATCCTTGTAAGTAGCCTGATTAAGAGGGGAAAGTTTCATGGCTGCACGCGGAAGTAGTTCATCAGCTAGTAATGATGCATTTGCTAGCAATGCGATCTGTTGAGCATCCGTATCAGCCATTCGGACAATTTTATTTCCAGAAGCTTCAAAGTTTGCTTCTTCCTCCATTGAACCTGGTAATGCTTTTATGAGCATGTTCACATATGAGTTAAATACTTGAAACAACCCTTCAAGCGTTTGACCTCCTAACTGCATACTCAGAAGTGGTCCCACATCTTCGAAGAAATCCTGTAAGAGCAAGTGAAAAATTCAGCCAAAAAATAATAATTGAGGAATTAAATCACCAAAATGGAACCCTAACCCCCTTTCACTTAAAAAAATGAATGAAAAGAAAAGGCATCAAGCATAAGATCAATCAGAATTCCCCACTTTCAAGACTTAAAGGAGCAAGTGCTCAGATAAATGGAAGGCGCATTAGAAATCCAAAGCACTACTAAGATCATTGGAAGAGAAGCAACACTCAAATGAAAAAGTAATTTCACACTTTTTTTGTACACCCAGGTCAGTGAGAAACGTTATTCTACCAAGTCCCATAAAGAGAAGAAAATCGTTTGGCATATTGCTTAAAACCAAACATAATAATAGAAGGCAGAGGAAAAGTAAACTGAGTAAATTTAGAGCCCTAGACCATCTAAAAGAGCATATAAATGCCATAGTATTGGCATTTATCTTGCAACAACAAGAAAACTAGATTAAGTGACAAGGCACTCAGATTGCAGTATAGTATGTATTATAAGAAACCAATTATTAACTTGAAGAGTGTTTCAGCCAGAGAGTAAAATCCACGTTCCCTATTCCAACAAGAAATTAATTTCGCTTAAAGTTATTCAAGACCGAAGAGGCGAGGGAGAAACACAATCTCCTATCACATCTCAAGACCAACTATCTCGTCCTCAACTCAGAAGGAAACCATAATCGACTACATGGAGGCAGACAGACATGCATAAGCGAGCACATAGGCGTGTGCGCACACACAGATATATACTTTTCTATATATTTTTCTATATATGTGTGTGTGTGTGTGTGTGTGTGTGAGATGGATGTAAGATATCAGTTGTATGAAATTTAGGTGGGAAACATATAGTTCACCTGAACCATCAAATTGAACCGATGAGCACTACTTGTAAGTTTGTGTTGAAACACTGTTGTGTTACCAAGGGATGTGCTTGAAGGCCTGCCAGATTGACGTGTAGCTGTTGGAGGGTACGTGAGCATCCAATCATCAGCAGCAGCTAGAGCAGCAGTGCTCTCTTCAATTCTTTTTAAATTAGCATCTAGTGCTTGTTCAACACTGGGCCTGAAGAGCTTCAAGAGCACAGGACAAAGTGTTAAGCCACGTGTTTCTAATAATGAACAATGACCTAATGCTATTTGAACACATTCTGCAGCAGCTCTTAAACCTCCGGCCGCTGCTGAAGAAGCTAATGCATGTCTTTTAACAAGAAGAGCAAAAGCCTCTGTTTTCTTTGTAGCCCACATCACGAGCTCAGAAGTATAAGCTGGTTCCTTACCAAAAATGGCAAATGAATCACTTGCAGCCTGAGCAATAGCAGAGAACACCAGCTGTGAGAGAGCAGCAGTATATGCTCCACCATATGAGGTGCTTGATGGGCGAAGGCTTTGCATATTATACTGGTATCTTTGTAGATGAGCATTAAGTAGCAAACTGTGAGCACGAGGGCCATCCCCAAGCCTTTTAAGAGCTGATATAGCTGCACGAAGTTCACCACCATGCGTGGAAGGCTGGCAAGCAGCTTCAGCGAGCTGATCAGCTAACTTTTGCCTGCATTCAATAATAGAAGTCTGTAGAGACATGAGTACAGCTGGGGTCAACGTTTTCAATTCTTTTGCTTCGGAAGCTACACGCTCTCCTTCATCAAGTGCAGCCAAGGCTTCATCCACTCTCCTCTCAGCTAATAGAACGTCCAAGAGATCAGGGAATTCTAACAACCATTTCTCCAGTTCTGAGGGTTCTCTATCTTCAGAAATCAATAACTTGTTAACCTTATTACCTTCTGAAACAGAGATTGACAAGGAATCAACGTGGACACCATCAGCTAAACCATGAATTAAAGCAGCCTGAGTAGATAGCAGGTTTCTGATGGAAGAAAGCTCCCCCTCTAAATCTGATATCTCTTTTGATGTGCTGTAAGATGTACACATTAGTCAAAAGACAAAAATACACTCAACCAATAATGTATCAGTTAACCCCAGAAACCTACTTTTGATTTCTATTAAGGTCTTAAGATTCAGGTCTTGACTGACAATAAGACAGGCAAATATATCGAGTTAAGCCCATAAACATTTTTTTTTTTATAAGTAATCAAATATCATTAAAAGCGCAACCCAGATACACAGAAAGTATACAAGAGAAACACCTATCTAGAAGGAGAAAAAAGAACAGGAAACATTTGAACATACTATAAGGAAAGATAGTTAGAATCTTTGTAATGCCAAAACTGATTTGTTTTTTTTTCGGTAGGGGGAGGTTACAACCACCATGACTGGGATCATATTGTTAATTTCTATTTATGATAGAATTTAAAGAAACTAGAAAGAGAACACAATGTTTAAAACATTGAATACTTTTGACTGCCACGTTATGATAAACAAATATCAATCTGAATACTCCAATTGGAACCACCTCACTTCCTCACGCTACTTCTTTCGAGGCTCCACATTTCTCATGGTGCACTGCACTTTCTAAAAGATTTTAGCTTCTTTTTTTTTAATAATCTTATTTATTATTGATATAATCTTTAGCATTGGAAGAATGTAAGAATTGAGAATTCAAAGATGTTAAATGACCACTACAGATATGAAGTGAATAACGCAATATGTTTACATTAGGGCTAGCACCACATAAGTAACGAGTTTACTCCAATTCTTGAATTCCTATGGCATGATGGCATTTACCATGAAAAAGGTCTTCAACCGGAAAGAGAAATACTTTTTTTTTTATAAGTAAGAAGATTTTATTAAAAAAAGCGTAAAGCGCCCTAAGTACACAGGAAGTATACAGAGGAACAACCCAGCTAGCCCACAAAAACAAAGGAAAGCCAAAAGACAAAGAAAAGCCCCAAAAACCCAAATAAACAAAGATAAGCCCCCAACAAACACCCAAGAAGCAAAAGAAGCACCCCAAAACCACAAGAAACCCAAAAGAACCCACAAAGAAGGTAAGGCCCCAACAAACACCCAAGAAACATAAGAAGCTCGCCAAATACAATAACAACCCCTACCAAGCACCCAAACCTGCCCCGAAAGCCCCCAAACTAAAACCCCCTACAACATGAGAGCTTTTCCTTTCCAACTCTTGGAGGAAGTGCTAGCATCGCCATAATTGATGGAGCTCTTCAAATTCAAGAGCTCCCTATTGCCTTTTGTCTTCTGGCGAGCAATCATCTTGTCCCGATGGATATCTTCTTCCAAGGCATCCAAGATAGCCAAAGACTCCTCATCTTGAAAACCATCCATCTCCCAGTCCAAGGGCAACCCCTCCCAAAAATCATTGTCCTTCTCCCAAACAACAATCTCCCCATTTTGATCAAACCCAACAGGCCAATTCCGAGATTGGGAAAAGCCATTGCCCTCTACGGGTGGAGGACAACTTGGGGGGGATGGAAGTCTTTCCACTCCAACATCCTTAACCTCCCGAGGCGGAGGGTTGAGGAACCCCTTCCGAAGGAAGCTTTTCTTCGCCGAACCCGCAGACTTCTTCACTGGAGGCGCTGTAACTGAACCCTTACAGACAGCCGTCTTCGAAGCTACTAGTGAATCAGCTAACAAAACCTCGTTCCATTTCACAGAATGGCCAACCCTGAGTTCTCTAGCCTTTCTGTAGTATCTCTGGAAGGGCTTAGAAGGCTGCAACACAGGAAGAGAACAACAGATCTTCTCTCCCAACATAGCCGCCCCTGATGGAGAAGGAAAAGCGGCCAACCCAGCACCAGCCCCGATTGAAGAGTTTGGTAGAGAGGCGAGCACAGAATCCACTTTAGACCTAACCGGAGCCGGAGCGACGTCCATGGACGCCGGAGGCAGCAAATCCAGAGTCGGCAAAGGGGGGAAAACGAAAGGGGAGGGAGGCATGACGGGTACGACCGCCGGAAACGACTCACCCCCAGAGCTTGACACCTCCTGACCCACCCCATAATCTGCCGCCGACGATATCTCTGGCCGAAGAAGACTCCCACGAACGGCCGTCAGAGTCGCACCCACAAGAACTTTCGGCTGCTGCAAAACTTTAGGTTTAGGTCTCGGAAGAAATCGACCCAAACGAAGGCCTTTGCGAAAAAGGCCCTTCATAGACCCAGAAGACCGCCCCAACCTTTTCCCAAAAACCTGGCCCAAAGCCAAATAAAGGCTAACGAGCAAATTTCTCCACGTGTGCAAGTTCAAATTCAAAAAAGACCCCCTATCTGGAAATGCCCCACATCGTGCAGAGAACCTAGGAGAACGAAGCTGCTTACCCATCGGACAAAGAGGTTTGTCCAAATCCAACGGAACAACCGGAGGGATCACCTTCACTGGGATGGCCGTCTCCTTTGCTGCCGGCACCGGAGCCGAACCCACCACGGTCGCATATGAAGGCCCCGACCTATCGAAAGATAAACCCAGTGTTTCCCCTTCCTTCTTCCCACCCAAATCGACCGTTGCAGCCGAGGACCAACTCCCACAGCCCATCGCAGCAAAAAGAAAGGCAGAAATCTTACTCAACTCGCCAGAAAACTTGCGCCAGCCCCAACCTCCGCGACCCTCCAGGATCAGAACGAACCCTCTCCAACTGCCCAACCCAAACACCGCCGCCTCTAAGAATCGGCCATCTTTGTTGCTACCTCTCCGGGCAATCAACAACTCCAGTCCTTCCCTGTAAGACTTGATAAACTCTTGTTCTCCAGGAAAGCCCAAAAGTGTTTCCATTGTCGAAACAAGCCATGCAGAACAATGGGAGCTCAAGGCGACCTCTCCATGGAAGTCCTGTCTCTTCTCCTCCACCCGAAACACTAACGCCCCCTCCAAGACCGAAAGGACAAAGGATTTTGACTCCACAAGGAATCTCCTTTCCATTACGAGGCACACCCAAGCTCAAATAACCAACCCAGAACGGAAATGCATTCTCGTCGGAGAAAACAAAAGCCCACTAGCTAAGCACCCTACCGAACTAAGAGGAGCGACCCACGAAAGCACTAGAAGCACGATACACAGACCCGAGTGACTAGAACGAGGAACGAAGGAGGGACCTAGCTTGACGCGCTCACACGCGCCGTCGCTAGGTAGAGAGGAGAGAAGCGACCCACGCAAGATCAAGAGACTTCTGTGTAATTGGAAAACATTTACTACTATCACGGAAAGAGAGGAAAGAGAAATACTGAAATAACTAAACTTTTTTTTTTTTTGTGTGGCAATCTTCCAAGTTCCATATACTTCTTAAATAAAGCACAAAAAGGATATTTCCTATTAACGCAACTCATGCACAAGACTCACAGTCCAAACATGAGTCTTGTGCGTTGCAATCTATTCGGGAGTCTAATGATAGGATCCGAAGTTCTGGTGCTGATGAGATAAGATAGTGTTCTTCTAGTGTTTAACTTCTATGTTCATAGTTAGATAGATAAGAGATAAAGCTGGATAGAGATAAAGCTTGATAGAGTTCTATTCAATTGTAAAGAGAAAGAAGTAGTACTTATCTTGAATCCTTGTAATCTGTCTATATACATCAATGAAAGCTCATGTTAATGAGCATGGTTGAAAACCCAATTATTCTATGTTCTATTATGGTATCAGAGCCCTTACATAGACAAACGTCTTGATCAATGGCTAAATCAGAATCTGATTCATCCTCTTCTGTTGCTTCCATAGCCTCTACGGCTACTCACCCTCAACAACAACCCACTTAGCAAGTTGTCTTTACCGTTCCAAATATGAACCCCAATCTCCATATCAAATACCGAACCCTATGTGGTACATGCCATTGGTTGTGCCACATCCTCGGCTTTATGGAAAACTCTACTCACTATGTTTGCTTCTCAGGTTCGAGCCTGAGTTATGCAGATTTATTTTCAACTCGCTACTGTCAAGAAGGGCAGTAACTCAATCATTGAGTATTTCTAGACTATTAAGACCCTCAGTGACACTTTGGCTAGTGCTGGTCAGCCTCTCAACGACTTTGAGAGTGTCTCGTTTCTTCTGAAGGGCCTTGGATCCAAATATGATCCATTTGTTACCTCGGTCACTACCCGTGTTGATCCTCTCTCTATTGACGAATTATATGGCCATCTCCTTGCTCATGAGATATGTTTGGAGCAGCAAATTCCAGCCCTTGATATTCCACAATTTGCTACAAATTTATCCTCTCGGGCTCCCATGGCTAGGGGCCGAGGATACCGTGGTTGTGGTGGTCACCCATACAATCGTGGTTGTGGATCTTTCAACAACAATCGTGGTCGTGGTTCCTATTTCTCTAATGATGTTGCTTCCTCTTCCCGACCTACATGCCAAATTTGTGGAAAGCTTGGACACACAGCTCTTCACTGTTATCAAAGGCAGGAAGCCTCTTCCTTCCTAATTCTCTACAAACGCCTCCATAGGCTTATTATTCTTCTCCAATCCTGGCAGCTGAGGACACTTGGTACCCTGATACCGGGGCAAACCATCATATCACCAACAAGCTTCAGCACCTCAATCTGTCACATGAGGATTACACTTGTCAAGATCAAATCCATGTAGGAGATGGAACAGGTTTGACGATTTCTCATATTGGTTCTGCTTCTTTAACTCTTTCTCATCGAAGATTTATTCTTAATCAACTTCTTCGTGTCCCTTTACCTTTAATTTGCAAAAATCTGATTTCAGTTAGACAATTTGCTCATTGTCTTTTTTTTTTTTTGATAAGTAATTGTAATTTTATAAAAAACAGCGTAAGGCGGCCCTAGTACGCACGGAGTATACAAGAAGCAACAGCCTCACCACCGACCCGACAAGGAACAGCCCACAAAACAACCCAACCCTAAGCCCCTAAAGCTCACAATCTTCAATCATATCCCACCTCCTATGGTCCTCATCAAGGGCAGAGAGGAAAGCCATAGTTCTATCCCCCTTATCCCCAAAAAACATAGAGCACGCCAAGGACAGCTCCAAAGGAGAGGTAGCCTGGAGACCACCCGTAGAATTGAGAGGGCGGGCGCTTGAGAAACTACGATCTGCCTGTGAAAGAGAGGAGGAGCTCGACTCAAGAAACCCCCGCCTGAGAAAACCCACATCTTCATGATTTCCTTGACCCACCACCGGCTTTGGCTTCCTCCCTTTACGTTTGTACTGAATAAGAGGTTTGGACGTGGGTTCTTCCAGGGAAGAGGAAGGGAGAATCCTCCCCTCCGACGAGCCCATCACAATGGAAACTTGAAAACCCAAGGCAGAAGTCTCCGACCCACGCCCTAAGTCCAAAGGATCAAGAACCTGTGGAAAAAGCTTCCGACCAGCCTCAGAGGAAGCCATAGAATCCGTAAAAATAGCCCCAGGATCTGTCGACAGCAAGGTCACCAGCCCAGAAGACACTGGAATAGAAGAGAGAGACGCCGGAACAGAAAATTACGGCGACGCCGAACCCGCTACCTTAGAGGCATCTGACGAGGCAATCTTCATACTCCCAGAAGGAGAACGAACTAGAAACATCTCTGGCGTTGACATCGGCTTGTTACACGACGGACAGGGAACACTAGATTTCGGCAGAAAGCAGGCCATGCGAAAACCAAAACGTTTTCGACCTAGCCCAAACCCGAAAGACCGTTTCATCGGTAACAAGCCTTTGTGTTTAAGACCCAGAATGGACCTAGAACCCCGGCCCAAGAATATCCCAACCACTCGGCCCAAAGCCAAGTAAAACCTATTCCACATGTTTTTCCCCGTATACAAATTTGAATTCAAATTAAACCCCTTTGCTGACGCCACCTTGCCTCGAGCAGAACACCCTAGAGAACTCTGCTTGCCCAGCGGACAAAGGGACTTGCCCAGGTCCGGTGGATCAACCGGAATGGACTCCAGAAGAGAGCAATCCACCGCCGTGCGAGAATCCTCTGGGATATCTCTTCTCAGAATCGAAAAGAGATCAAGATCGCACTGCTCGTCCAGCGGCGCCCTCATCCTGGACTTCCGACCACCCACAACTGGGACCGAACCTGACCTCAGCATTTCCGCATACGAAAGGCCAGTACCCTTAGAAATCAAACCCGCTCTTGACCCATCCTCCTTCCCATCTTTCTTAACCATCGCAGACGATGATCGTATCCCGCATCCCACCATGTCCGAGAAGAAGTCTGAGACCTTTCTCAACTCGCCGGAGAATTTATGCCAACACCATCCTCCACTCCCCTTAGGGATTCGAATGCTCCCTCTCCGACCACCCAACCCGAAAGCTGTCGCCTCTAAGAACCGGCCAGCTTTGTTGCTATCTCTCCGAGCGATCAAGAGTTTCGACCCTTCTCTAAAAGACTTGACAAAATCTTGATCAGCCGGGAAGCCCAAAAGAACTTCCAATATCGACGCAAGCCAGACGGCACAATGGGTGCTCAGAATGACCTCGCCAAGAAAATCTTTTCTTCTCTCCACCACTCGTAGCACCGACGCCCCCTCCACCACCGAGAAAACAAAGGACTTCGACTCAACAATAAAGCTCTTCTCCATCGCAAGAAACCCCCAAAACATAGACGGCCAGCCCACAGGAGATTTACATCTTCGCCGAAGCAGAATACCACCCAAGAATGAAATCCACCGGTTGATGCCCTTACAGTCGAGAACGAGCTTTTGCTGACAATCTCCAACACAGGAAAACAGAATTTCACTCCTTCATTTTGTGATCAAGGATGGGTTGTATCAACTCACTCCTTCGTCCAGTTCTTCCTCAATAAAACAAGCTCTTGTAGGTGAGCGAACGTCCACTGCTCACTGGCACAAGCGTTTAGGTCATCCTGCTTTCCGTACAATCCACCGAGTCCTGTCTCAATTTCAGCTTCCAGTTCTTCCCTAATAAGTCAACATCTCCTTGCACTGCTTGTCCACAAGCCAAGGGTCATCAATTGCCGTTTTCTACTTCAAATTCACGCATTTGTAATCCTTTAGATTTAATTTATTCTGATGTATGGGGACCTTCCCCAACTCTTTCTATTAATGGAAATTGGTATTATGTGTTGATTATTGATGCTTTCAATCGTTATACTTGGGTTTTTGCAATTCAATCCAAATCCGATGTTATGCCAACCTTTCTTAAATTCCAAGTCATGGTTGAACACTTACTAAACTCCAAAATTAAAAGTGTTCAATCCGACTAGGGTGGTGAATATCGCAATCTTCATACATATTTTATGTCCATAGGTATAACTCATCACATCTCTTGCCCTCACACACATCAACAACAAGGATGTGTTGAGAGGAAACATCGTCATCTAATCGACACCACTTTGGCTCTATTAACCGATAGCTATCTTCCTCAAAAGATTTGGGATGCAGCATGTCTTACTTCATGCTATCTCATCAATAGGTTACCAACCCCATTGCTGCATAACAAATCTCCTTTTGAGAAACTCTTTCATAGTGCTCGTGATTATAACTTTCTTAAAGTATTCAGTTGTGCATGCTTTCCTGACCTTCGTCTGTATAATTCACACAAATTCTCCCCTCGTTCCAAAGAATGTGTCTTTCTAGGTTATAGTACACATCACAAAGGCTATAAATGTCTTCATATAGAATCTGGCAAAATGTATATCTCCCGAGATGTCATATTTCATGAAAATAGCTTTCCTTTTGCCGCTGTCAATTCAGTCACCGAGTCTCCTTCACCTATCCAGAATTCTGTTCTTCCTCTTCTTTTTCCATCTACTGTCTCTACTCGGCCTTCACCTCCTTTGACAGCATCTCCTTCCACATCATCTTCCAGTCCATCTCCTCCTCCTCCTGCATAACAAAGCATGCCTAGTTCCACCTCTAGCACTGATGAACCTCCTGCTCAGAATCATCCCATGCGTACAAGAGCCATGGATAACATTATCCAGCAGAGAAAGCTTACGGATGGAACCATCATGTATCCTATTCCTAGGGTAGTACTGGCAGAATCCCCATCTACACTTGGGGAGCTGACATGCTTCTCCAATGTCATCACTGTTCTTGAATGATGGAATGCTATGCAAGTAGAATTTAATGCATTGCTTCAAAATCAGACTTGGGTGCTTGTTCCTCCACAGTCTTCCTAGAATGTTGTCGGATGTAAATGGGTCTTCAAGCTTAAAAGGAAAGCATATGGTTCCGTTGATGCCACAAAGCCAGACTTGTTGCTCAAGGCTTTCATCAACATGCTGGCATTGATTATGGAGAGACCTATAGTCCGGTTGTTAAGCCTTACAACAATTCACACGGTTCTATCTATTGCCTATTCTGTAGGTTGGTCTCTCAAGCAAATTGATATTCAGAATGCATTCCTTCATGGTTTTCTATCTAAAGATGTTTACATGGTGCAACCTCCCGGCTTCACCAACCCAAGCTTTCTTCAGCATGTTTGTAAGCTCAAGAAGGCAATTTATGGCTTAAAACAGGCTCCCCAAGCCTGGTTTTCTCGGCTGAGTACCAAATTACTGCAGCTTGGTTTTGTGGGACCCAAGGCTGATTCTTCTCTTTTTCTCTACCGAACAAGAATGTCACTATGTATCTTCTTATTTATGTTGACAACATCATAATTACAGCCTCAATACCTGCTGCAATTACAGAGTTACTCCAGCTGCAATTGCTGTTAAGGAATTAGGTGATCTTCATTACTTTCTTGGAGTTGAAGTCCTCAAGGCTGAATCCGGACTTCTTCTCTCCCAACGCAGGTACATCCTGAATCTCTTGAAGAAAACCAATATGATTGAGGCCAAACCAATTACTTCTCCCATGGCTTCTTCTTCCAGTCTCTCAGCTTTTACTGGTTATCCTATGGAAGATCCTTCTCTCTACCGAAGTACTGTGGATCCTTGCAATATCTTTCACTCACAAGACCTGATTTGAGTTTTGTTGTCGGTATGTCAGTTCATGCATAGACCACTTAAACCTCACTGACAGGCTGTCAAACACATTCTTCGGTACTTGAAGCATACTCCTTCTCATGGTCTTCTTCTTCATCGCACCTCGAACACCAAATTGCAAGCTTATTCGGATGCTGATTGGGCTGGATGCCCAGATGATCGTCGCTCAACAGGTGCATTTTGCGTGTTTCTTGGCTCAAACTTGATTTCCTGGAGCTCCCGCAAGCAACCGTCCGTCTTTCGATCCTTCACGAAAGCAGAATATAAGGCTGTTGCTAATACCACTGCCGAGCTCCTTTGGATTCGCGCCCTTCTACTAGAACTCGGGATTAATCTCTCTTCTCCACCAACGTTGTGGTGTGATAGCATTGGGGCCACATACATGTCGGTCAGCCCAGTTTTTCATGCACATACCAAGCATGTGGAAATTGATTTCCAGTTTGTTCGTGACCGTGTTGCTGATAAAACTCCGGACATTCGTTTCATTCCTAGTTCCGATCACCTAGCTGATGTACTAACTAAACCGCTTGTCTCCACTCGGTTTCAACTTCTATGTTCCAAGCTCAATGTGCATTTCCCTCCGTTGATCTTGCGGGAGGGTATTAACGCAACTCACGCACAAGACTCACAGTCCAAACATGAGTCTTGTGCGCTGCAATCTGTTCGGGAGTCTAATGATAGGATCTGAAGTTCTAGTGCTGATGAGATAAGATAGTGTTCTTCTAGTGTTTAACTTCTATGTTAATAGTTAGATAGATAAGAGATAAAGCTAGATAGAGATAAAGCTTGATAGAGTTCTATTCAATTGTAAAGAGGAAGAAGTAGTACTTATCTTGAGTCCTTGTAATTAGTCTATATATATATCAATGAAAGCTCATGTTAATGAGCACGGTTGAAAACACAATTATTCTATGTTCTATTATTTCCAGAGAGCTATTAGTCAAAAGAAAGTGGTCAGTAGGCTATGGCTTTGATGTCAGTATAAAGTACTGAAAGTTATAGGAGGAAGAATCATATGACTCAACTTCGTCATCCAAACATACAAACTAACAGTAAGCATCAGTTTAACACCTTTGACCAAAGCATGTCTTTACTTTTGAGTTATTAGCATAACTTGGTAGATTTCTCACACAACTTGGTTAAGAAGTCACTTGGTTAAGAAGTCAAGGCCAAAGCAAAAGGCAGTGCTTAAGCTGGCCACAACATAATGAAAAATATGATACAACAAATAACAAATTTCCTGAGGGTTAATTCAATAAAAGCGTGTCAATTTGGCAAGACTATGTCACTATTGTTAATCAACTAAGCAAACGAGCTCAGACAATGTATTGATTAAACCACTTGATGTCATCTTGACAACTTTTGGAGAACAATTAAACAAAAACTCACCGTATAAAGGCTGCATAATTAGCATAGACACTTCTACGCATTTCCTCGGCAGATGCTTTTTTCAGATCCAATAGGTATGAACATAATTGCTTTATTTCCTATAAACAGCAGCAAAAATTTATCATAAGAGGTTTCAAATATTATTTCAGATGAAAATTCTAGTTTCTTGAAATGTGGCATCAGGTTGATGAGAAGAAAATGTTGGCAATAGAGCGATATTTGCAGTACATGTCGAGTAGTATATCCGCTCAAGTATAACAATCATTTAGACTAATCACCTAGAAACTGCTTTCCTTTTGTGGTCTGGTAGAGACCAAAGTCAAAGCAGTAAACAAGAAGAAAGTTTTCCAGAAATGTTCACTAGCTGATGCAGACTTCAAAAGGCTGAAGAAAGTCAACACAAATAACCACAAAAAAAAAACCCTAAAAAATTGGTCCAAGTATGACAAGGAACTTACAAAATCATTCATGGGTTGCTACGGCTTGAACTTAAGCCTAGTATGTTCTTTTAGTTTTATTTGGGTTTTTCTTAAGTTAAAGAAGTCAGAAACGCTTTAAGGTAATTTCTAGAATTCTCTAGACAAGGGCTATAGTGGCAGCCAATGTGTTATTTCATTATTAGTTCCTAATCTAGCTCTGATTGTGTATAGACACCATGAGAGAGAGAGAGAGAGGGAGAGAGAGAGAGAGAGAGAGAGGAAAAAAAAAAGAAATGAAAAAAAGATCTAATCATAATATTTTGATGCAGGAGCATCTAAAGCCTAAAGCAAAGAAGGGCCCCTAGTCCAGTTCATTAGCTATTTAAAGACTAGTATTTTGTTATTATGTTATGATTTCTATTATTATGTTTATAGTATTTTAAACCAATTTTGACTAGGGTTAACCTTCAAACCAAAAATAGCTTCAAAACATAAAAATAAAGCATGCATATTGAAGGTGATCAGGATTGGCCCCACAAAAAACCAAGGTATCGTTCGCGAACAGCAGATGAGATATACTAACCACACCAAAGTGCCTAGACCCCATAAAGAATCTTGAGAAAAGACCCCCATCAACAGTTGCAGTAAGCATTTTGCTAAAGGCCTCTATAACAATAATGAACAGGAAATGAGACAAAGGGTCTCTCCTTGTCTCAACCCACAGGAGCTACTAAAGAAACTGGATGGATTGCCATTCAAAATGGAGAAGTGTACCGAAGAGATGAAATGCACTATCCAAGAGCACAATTTCTCCCCAAATCCGCACCTTCTCAACAAATACAATAAGAACTCCTAGTTTACATGATCATAGGAATATCCAGCTTCAACAAATACAATAAGAATATCCTAGTTTACATGATCATAGACTTTCTTGCTATAAGCACTAGATCAAGGATTTGCCCATCTTTAACAAGGACATCTCCACTACCCTTCTGAACCTATTGGCAAGGACTTTGGCAATGATCTTATAAGCTTCACTCTCAAGACTAACAAGTCGAAATCCTTAAGATCAATAGCCCCAAATTTCTTCGGGATGAGAGCAATGAGCATGGCATGACTTACTACAACCATGAAAGTCATGCAACACCCTCATAATTTTTTTCTTGATCCCATTCCAGCAAGCTTGAAAAAAAGCCATAGAAAAAACCATTAGTACTTGGAGCCTTATCACTGTTCATATCTTTCACCACATCTAAAATCTCACTATCCTCAAACGGATGCTCTAACAAAGAGGGCTCCTCTGCATCTATAGAGGTGATCGCACCAAGGCCATCCAACCTGGGCCGCTAGCTAAACGGTTCTGAAAATAGGCTCACATAGTACTAACAATATGATCCTTTTTTTATTGATAAGTAAGAGAAATTTCATTAAAAGCGCAAGAATCGATCAAGTACACAGGTAGTATACAAGAACGGCAACTAAGAAGAAGAAGAAAACACAACAAAAAAATCATTAAAACTAATTACTAAAGGGGCAAGGAATGCAGCCGTCCAAGAGTACAAAGAATAAAAGAAAAAAGAAATAAGCTCCTCAATGGTTCTTTCTTTGTCCTCGAACTGTCTATCGTTGCGTTCCCTCCACAGGCACTATATAAGACAACAAGGAACCATCTTCCACACCACCGCACTCTGAGAGCGACCGCCCGTCTACCAGCAAGCGAAAAGATTAACCACCCGACGAGGCATAACCCAAGAAAGACTAAAGCGGCTAAAGATGGCATTCCAAAGAGCACAAGCGACATCACAATGGAGAAGAAGATGATCCACAAACTCTCCATTCACATACAACATCTGTCAATCACAATGACCCGCCTCTTTTTGAGATTGTCCAATGTAAGGATCTTCCCTAGCGCTGCCGCCTAAGCGAAAAATGCCACTTTCAAGGGAACCTTAGTATGCCAAATACTTTTCCAGGGAAAATGACTTGTTTCCTTAAAGGCAAGAGACTTATAGAAATATCTAACATCAAACTTACATTTGCGAGAAGGAGACCACCAAAGCTTATCTTCCCCATCACGATCTAGACTGATGGAGTACAATAAGTTAAAGAAAGAAGTCAAGACGTCCACCTCCCAATCGTGTACCGCTCGAATAAATCTGACATCCCACTGAAAAGATCCGCCCTCCAGAATCATATGAGCTGCCACGCACGAATTCTTATCGCAAGCTATGTCATACAGACCTGGGAAAGCTTCCTTGAGGGGCATCTCTCTGCACTACACATCATCCCATAATTTGATCCTGGATCCATTACCCAGAATAAATCTGGTATGGCTACTAAACAGACTCTATCCCTTTCTAATGTTTTTTCATAGCCCCACTCCATGAGACCCATGGGGGTCTAAGGAACACTAACCAGCCCACGAAGAACCATACTTTGCATCCACAACTGATCTCCACAGAGCCTCTCTCTCATGTGCAAAACGCCACAACCACTTCCCTAACAGAGCCTGATTGAAGATACTCAAATTCCTGATGCCCAAACCACCTTCAGAAATAGGGGAACAAACTGTGGACCAGCTAATCAGGTGATATTTGAATACTTCACCTAGACCTCCCCACAAGAAATCACGATGCAGCTTTTCTATACGACTGGCAACACTGGAAGGAATAGAGAATAAAGAAAGGAAGTACGTAGGTAGGTTAGATAAAGTACTCTTTATGAGGGTAACTCTACCGCCCTTAGACAGATACATCCGCTTCCAATTAACCAGCCGTCTTTCAATCTTACCAACTACATCATCCCAAATGGATTTAGCCTTAAAAGGGGCCCCCAACGGAAGACCAAGATACTTTAAAGGTAGAGAGGAAACACCACAGCCCATGATGTCAGCCAATTCATCCATATTATCCACATCACCCACAGGAACCAATACTGACTTGGCCAAATTGATCTTTAAACCTAAAATAGCTTCAAAAGACAAAAATAAAACCCGAAGAAAGCGGAAATGATCAGGATTAGCCCCGCAAAAGACTAAAGTATCGTCTGCAAACAACATATGATAAATATTAAACACCTCGTTGCTACCAGAACCCACTGAGAACCCTGATAGAAAGCCCTTGCGAATAGAAACAACGAACATCTTACTAAGGGCTTCCATCACAATGACAAACAAGAGAGGCGACAGAGGATCACCCTGTCTAAGACCTCGAGAACTGCTGAAAACACCAAAGGGGTGCCATTCACCAATACAGAGAAATGTGCCGAGGAAATACAATGCGCTATCCACGAACACCATCTCTTTCCGAAACCACATCTTTTTATCATATACAGTAAGAAGTTCTAGTAAACATGATCATAAGCCTTATCAATATCCAGCTTGCAAATCAACTCGGTTCACCTGATTTAATACGACTATCCAAACACTCATTAGCGATAAGAACAAAATCAAGAATTTGCCTACCTTTCACAAAAGCATTTTGAGATTTCGACATTATCTTTTACACAACCTTTCTTAGTCTATTAGCAAGAACTTTTGCAATGATCTTGTAAACCTCACTCACAAGACTAATACGCCGAAAATCTTTAAGATCCACAGCCCCAGACTTCTTCGGTATTAGAGCAAGAAAAGTGGCGCTTATGCTTTTGATAAACTTGCTATGAGTGTAAAAGTCCTGGAAAACTCCCATGAGGTCTGACTTAATCACATCCCAACAATCTTGGAAGAACGCTAAAGTGAATCCATCAGGACCTAGGGCCTTATCACGATTCATGCATTTAACCACTTCTAAGACTTCCTTTTCCTCAAAAGGAAGTTCCAAGGAAGAGGCCTCAACCGCATCCAAAGAGTCGAAATCAAGGTTGTCCAACCTAGGCCTCCAAGTGTAAGGTTCTGAAAAGAGGGACTCGTAAAAATGAGTAACATGATCCCTAATAACTTGCTGAACGGAAGAAATAGAGCCATTGATTGAAAAAGACTCTATGGCATTGGACCTCCTGTTTGAGTTAGCTATTCAATGAAAAAAATTTGTGCATTTATCCCCCTCTTTAAGCCAAAGAACCCTAGACTTCTATCTCCAACTAATCTCCTACAAAATAGAGTTCTCCAAATCTCTGATGACCTCGTATTTCCTTATCTTCTCTTCGGGAGCTAAGCCACGTTGTTCATCCAATCTATCAAGAGCACATAAATCCTCCAAAAGCTTATTTTTGCGAACCTCCACATTGCCAAACTCATGTTCATTCCATCTCTTAAGATCAATCTTTAAAGCCTTAAGCTTTTGAGAGAAGATAAAACTAGGAGAGCCTTGAAAATGGTAAGACGTCCACCAAAGTCGCACCCTTTCCACAAACCCTTCAGTCACTAACAATATGATCCCTAATAACAAGTTGGTCATAAGAAACGAGGCCATTTACAGACAGCAACTCGATGGAGTTGAACTTATTAGCATTTGAATCTTTTTAGTGGTTCCCTCCAGTGGAATGTAAGCTTTCTTAGAGCGGCTCACGATTGGGAGGTTAATTTATTGACTTCTTTCTTCAATTTGTTATATTCCTATAGAATGCAACGTGAAGGGGAATACAAGCTTTGGTGGGCTCCTTCAAACAAAAGGAGGTTCAATGTTAGCTCCTTTTACAGGGTCCTTGCATGTAATGATGGCATTCCTTTTCCTTGGAAGAGTATTTGGCGGACCAAGGTGCCTCCAAGAGTGGCTTTTTTAGCTTGGTCAATGTCACTATGAGAGATTCTTACCATGGATAATCTCAGGAAGCAACATGTCATTGTGGTTGATTGGTATTGCATGTACAAAAGGAATGGGAAGTCTGTGGACCATCTTCTTCTCCATTGTAAGGTTTCTTGTGTCTTAAGGAATGCTTTCTTTAGTCGCTTTGGGCTATCTTGGGTTTTGCTTAGCCGGATGGTTGATTTTTTTGCCTGTTGGTGGATGGGTGGTAGCTCTCAGAATGCTGTAGTGGAAACAGCATGTCATCGTGGTTGATAGATGATGTATGTGTAAACAAAATGGGGAATCCGTGAACCATCTGTTCTTCTCCATTGTGAGATTGTCGGGCCTCATGGGATGCGTTCTTCAATCGATTCAGGTTGTCTTGGGTTATATCTAGACAAGTAGTCGACTTGTATGCATGTTCGTGAACTATTGATAGCGCTCAGAGTATTGTTGTGTAGAAGATGGTGTCTTCATGTTTATAGTGGTGTTTATAGAGGGAAATGAATGACAAAAGTTTTGACTAGGGAAGGATTTTGGAGGAGATTAAGGCTTTACTTTTCTATGCTTTGTATCTTTAGACATCTGGTATTGTTTCTCCTTTGGTGATTAGTTATTATGATTTTCTTGCTATTTTCTTTTTTTTCTTGTATATTTCCTGTGTATTTGAAAGCGTCTTACACTTTTAATGATATTTTGATTACTTATAAAAAAATAAAAATTAAAAAAGTACCGAGATTCGAATCCATTGCGTTTTGTCTTTTACTAGTTAGGTAAATTTAAGCGTCTTCACTTGAATCCCAATGATTATGTACAATACAATTTAAAAATGCTAAAAAGGCCAAAACATTGGCAGGATACTTAAATATAGTTATGTGTTTGTCCATATGATCATATTCAGTTCCACTCTCTAAATTCAAATAGCTTTTTAGAAACGCTGAAAACAAGATTCGGATTATACCTTTAATTGAAACTTTTCAATCCATCTTAGAACCAAGATTGTATATAATGCATTGAAAACTCTCTTAGGTAAATGGTTGTGGCGCTATGGGCTTGAGAAAGAGGCTTGGTGGAGAGTAGCGGTGGACTCTAAATTTGGATGTTTACGGGGAGGGTGGTGCTCTCTTGAGCCTGCAAGAGCCTTTGGGGTGAGGGGGTGGAAGAACATCAGCATATGGTGGGAAAAATATTTCCAGGTTTACAAGATTTGAGGTTGGGGATGGTTCCAGAATTAGCTTTTGGCCTGACCAGTGGAGTGGGGAAGCGGCTCTAAAGGTAGTGCTCCCGATTTTATATGGTCTTGCTTGTGCGAAGGACGCTTCTATTGCAGCTCATTTGGATTTTTTGGGCAGTTCTAGCAAGTAGAACGTGAGCTTCACTAGAACGGCACATGATTGGAAGGTATATGTCTTTGCCTCTTTTTTCCAGGTGTTGCATTCCATTAGATTGAGAAAAGCTTGAGGCCCTATCATACATAACTATCTTAATAAGTGAGATCTTTTTTTTATCTCTCCTCTCTCTCGCTCACTCTCTCCCTTCCTCTGCTGGCGGTGGCGCGTGTAGGCACGTCCTGCTAGAGCTGCGCTTTGGTTTGTTTCTACTGGGTGCGACAGTCGGGTTCTCTTTGTTTGGTTTTTTACCATGCTTGTTTGGTGCTAGGTTTTGGTACGCAGTTCTAAGGGCCCATTTCGTGGGTATGTTTCCTAGGTATTTCCTCTCCTAGCTCTTTAGGCTTGCAAAGGATGGAGCGGTGCTTCTCTATGGAAGCCAAACGCTTTTCCTTTTCGGCGCAATCAGAAGGGTTGGATCTATGCATGGAGAAGAGGAGAAAGGGGTTCTGCAGGTTCATTTTTTTGGGTCTTCAAGGTTCAGCTTGGCTGTTGGCTATTGCCGAGGAAGCTTTGAAGGTTTCAGTGAAGGACTTCGTCAAGTACTTCCAGGAGAATGTGAAAGTTCGATGGTTCGAGGGGGTGAGAACAAGTTTGGCCGCTACCTAGAGGTGATTGTCTTTGCTAAGGGTGGTCGAAAAGGGGTTATTTGGCTCCCTGAAGGTCGTAAAGGTGGGGGCTGGGCTCAGGTTGCGGGTGAGTTGCGGAAGATGATCACTTTCCTAGGACCTAAGAATCGGCTATTGGGATCTGAGGCATCTACAACGGAGGGGATTCAAATAAGGAGTGTCTCACCCAGTCGGGTGGGTGGGGTTTCTCCTTCCTATGCGGCTGTAGTTCGGGGGGAAGTTGTCTCTCACATTAAGCATGCTAAGCTGCGGGATTCAAATGTTGAGTTGTGTGGGTTGGATCTCTTTCCAAAGTCGTGGTGTAGGGTGGTCGAAGATGGGAGATTGGCAGTGAATTGCTTCAATCTGGAGGAGCAACCGCAGGGGTCAACGAAGGAGTCCACGCTTTCAACTTGTTCACGAGGCTCTCCAGTTGATCCGATGGGCAAGGATTTGAATCTTCGTCTGCTAGGTAAGAAGAATATCCATGCCTTTCACTTTGCACGAGGTGTGACAACAGCTCGTTTGACTTTGAATCTGTGCGCATGGATCTGGATGTTCGTCAGCTTCAACTTGTCTATGGGCTGGGCTGTTGGGAAGCTTTTGGACCGGTTTGCTGGGTCTAGTTGGGGCCTCAAGCGTAAAGGGGTCCGTTTGGCCCAGTTCTTGCCAAAACCTAAACTCAAAGCAACGCTAGAGTCGAATGCCTCTGAGGGTGTGGGTCCAGTGTCGATGGTCATCCTTGGGTGCTCTCCTTGGCCAGAGTTCACGTAGTCGGCAGTTTATGGGGTGGTTCCGGGGCTGAAACCCAAACCTAAACCATTGCTCCAGTCGGTTAACGCTGAAGGTGCGGGTCCGGTGTCGTCGGTCATTCTTGGGTGCTCTCCTCGGCCGGAGTTCACGTCGTCGGCAATTTTTGGGTGGTTTCGGCCTTCAAGCAATTTGTCTTCCACCCCTTGCCGGCTCCGAAGTTGCTGCCTCCAGTGACTCGGGCTGCTCCTCCGGCTCCTGCCCCTCTGCCTAGCAGTTCAGGTGTTGCTACTGCTCCAACTCAGCCCTTTTTCGATCCTCCTCTCTCATGGTGGCTGAGTTGGGTGAAAAACTGCGTTCTTCTCTCCCCGTGTTGCAATGTTCCAAGCCTATTTAAAGATACTACCGGAAGGATAGGGAACTAAGGGAAGGCCATTCTGCGCAATGGAATGAGGTGCTTTTGGTTGATTCGCTGGCAACTTTGAGGACACCTGTCTGTTCTAAAACTAAGGAAGCAATTACAGCGCCCCCTTTGAAGTCTTCTACGGGAATGGCAAGTAATGAGAAGAAGGGCTTCCTTCGGAAAGGTTTTCTCAACCCGAGGCCGGCTGTGATAGCTCCCACCACTCCTCTTTCTTTGCCTATTGAGTTGGCCTCGTCTTCGACTCAGGAGGTCAAGGATGATGGTGTTGTGTGGGACAACGGTTTTTCTCAGTCTAATACATGGCATGTTGGGTTTGATCCTTCTAGGGAGGTCGTTGTGTGGGAGCAGGACAACGAGTTTTGGGATGGGATGCCTTTGGATTGGGAGATGGATGGTGTTCGTGACATAGAGCCGTTGGCAATCCTGGATGCTTTTCCAGAGGAATTTTATCGGGATCAAATGTTAGCACACCAAAAGACCAAAGGCAAGAGGGAACTTTTGAATTTGAAAAGCTCCGTCAACTATGGCGATGTGAGCGCTCCCTTCAAGTGTCGGAAAAGAAAGGCGCACATGACGTAGGGTTCTGTTCTTTCTGTGGATTTTGTGGTTTTGGGTTTTTCGGGTTGTAGGGTTTGTTTGGGCTCTTTTGGGTTTGTTTGGGTTTTGTTTCTTGGGCTGGCTTTTGGTTGTTCCTATGTATACTCACAGTGTACTTAGGGGCGTCTTATGCTTTTTAATGAAACTCTTCTTACTTATCAAAAAAAAATTAGAGTGAGAAGAGGATACGTAGATCAACTATGGTGGAATACTTCCACAGATGATTGCTCAAGGTCAAATCCTTCTATTGCTTTCTAACTTCTTTTGAAGGTAGCAACTTCCCCTAGAAGAGTGTTTGGCGGACTTAAGGACCTTCAAGGGAAGCTTTTTTTTTGCTTGGCCGGCGGCTCTAGACAAGATACTCACCTTGGATAATCTTAGGAGGCGCCATCGTGGACAGATGTTGCATGTGCAAAAGGAATGTGGAGTCTGCTGACCATCTTCTTTTTCATTGTGATGTGGCTTATGCTATTTGGAGTGTTTTGTTTAGTCATTTTAGGATGTCTTGGGTTATGTCTAGATGTGTTATTGATCTGTTTGATTGCTTGTGGTCCTCTAGCAAGCCAAAGATTACTGCAGTGTGGAAAATGGTGCTTACATGCCTATTTTGATGTTTATGGAGGGAAAGGAATGATTGAAACTTTGAGGACAAAGAGAGGACTATGGGGAAAATTATTTTTATGTTCTTTGAAACTTTGAGTCTTTGGACGGCGGTGTATGTGTATCCTCAATCGATTAGTTTTAGTGATTTTCTTGTTTGTTTTGCTCTTTCTAGTAAGATGGTTTCTTTAATATACTACATGTGTACTTAGGGGCGCCTTGCGCTCTCAATGAGATTGGTTTATTACTTATCAAATTTAAAAAAAAAAAAAAATTTAGCACATTTTCCTGAAAATGACCAATGCTAGAGAAATTTCCGCAAAGTTTAGAACAAACTTCCTGACTCTACTTCCTTCAATTTTTTGGATATCATGTTCTTCATCTTTAACTAGTTCAACAGAATCTAGGGGCTTTAAAATCAAAACCAAACACGCTAAATTTCTTCCAAAAGAAACTGCTTTCAGAATTTATTGGTATAAAAATCGAACAAATATTCTATTCCAAAGTAACAAACAACGTAAATTCCATTTCCATGGTAGCTCTTATATATTAAAAGTAACAAGAGAAAAAAGAATGAAGAAATTTCATTATTCCAGAAATTCGATTCCTCTTCTTTATATTGCTCCCACGTTTTCTCAAGAATCAAACAGAGAGCAAAGAGCAAGCAATGAGACGAACCTTGTCGTTGAGAGAGCAGCGGGACTGGACGAAGGCATCGGCGTCGAATTTGTCAGACTTGAAGAAACTGAGACCCTCCTCGAGTTTCACCCCGTTTTCCTTCGCCGCCGCCGAGCCTCTAGCCCTAGCCGTCTTTGCCGTAGCCATTAGAAATCCCCTTCGTCTCAGGTCGGATCAGAAGCAAAGCTCGAGGGCCTAGATGCAAGATCCGAGGGTAATATTGATAGGTCGTGTGAGAAGCAAGAACCAGGAGAGAGGGAGAGCCAGCACGGCACGATTCATCTCCGTCTTTACTTCCTCTTTCTCTCTCTTTATTGCCAGCCTAATTTTTTTTCTTTTTTCTTTTTTTTTCCCCACCCCCCTTATGGTGTGTAGTTGTCGAGTCGTTGGCTTGCCTTTGACTGTTACGTACGAGGATTTCGCGGTGATTCTATTCATCTACTTGACTTCCGGTCAGGGTTGACAAAACGGGTTATCGTGTCAAGTTCAGACCGATCCGATTGACCTGCCAATCTGTTTAAGTCAACCCAAACTCGACACAATTAACTAAACGGATTGAAACACAAAATCCGAATACGATACGTTTATAAGTCAGGTTATACAACACGACATGATTAGTCCGTTTAGTTAAATAGGTCATGCCAGGTTGCTACTCTTCAATTCAATCCTACCATCTTTCTTTCATTCACACTGCATCTCCATCTCCAATTCCTCTCTCATCTAACTTTCTATCTCTCTTTTCTCATATTTGTATATAGAAACCCAATCTCTCACACATCGAATTCTCAGATTTTCCATGGCGACCCTACCACAATCCATCACCATCTTTTCTCTTTCCAATTTAGGACCATCCCTCCTGCCGGTGCTGATGTCTTCTCTTGCGCTTTCCCTTTTCTGACGCCGGAAACCTGGCTTTTTCCCAGGATTCTCCGACCTCAGGATCCAATTGCCCTGGAGCCAATCTGTCTCTTCGTTGAGCTCCAGAAAACCTAGAGCTCTTCGCCCAAGTGGTCACATCATGTGCGAAGCTCAGGACACTGCTCTTGGAGAGGAGAGTGGACTGGACAGCGTGGACACTGGACAATCGTGAGTCGACGGCGCCTAGAGTGAATGAAAAATGAAAATGTGAAAAACTGCGACTAGGGTTTGATACTTTGAGGTTTCTGACTTTCCGGTTTCTTTCTTCTATTTCGTTTTTTTTTTTTTAATAAATAAACGGGTTGACCTTTTGACCCGTTTATAAATGTGTCTTAAACAAGTCAACTCGTTTATGACCTGAACTCGTTTAACTCAAACCCAAACCCTATAACTTTGTGTCGTGTTCGTGCCGGATTCACGGGTCGTGTCAAAAATTGCCAACCCTATTGCCGATCCTACTTTTACCTGAATAATGCTTTACTACACATCTGAGTGATTGAAGAGTAATCTTACCGGTGATGTGGCACATGTAACATGTGTCTTATTTTTGAAAGAAAAAAAAAGAAAAGAAAAGAAAGAAAGATAGGCTTTTGAACGAGAAATAATTTTTTGTCAAAATCCTTCCCCCCTCACAACTCATGAGACTCATTTCCCATCCAGAATTTTCCCCCCCAAAATTTCCCTCCACCTGCGCCCACCATTTTCACCACCACTGACGACCACCTCCACCCACCTTCTGTCAACTCCCACCAAAATTTCCCCCATCATTGGCTCCACCCTAGCTGAAGACCAAAAACATGCATGAAGAGAACTTTCTTAGTCAAAATCCTTCCCTCTTGAGAGGCAACTCATTCTACCGGTCGTAACCACTACTAATCACCGTTGATAGTGAAAGAGCTTGGAGCGGAAATTTGGTAAGAGTTTATTTCATTTGTCAATACCCAATATCTCAATCTCAGGGATTTTCTCTCTATCATTTGTTTATTGGGTTTTTTTTTTTTTTTTTTGAGAAATGATTAAATATCCTTTTTTCTATCCTGTTTCAATTGGTTCTATTTTGGGATTGTTTACGTGTGATTTTATAGAATATGAGTTTGGTATTTGAATTACCGTGTAAGAAATTAATCATATTTTCCAAAACCCGTGACATACGAAAAATAAGAAGAAAGCAAAATGAAAGACTTTCAAGTAATCACACAAGAACACAAGATTTATGTGGTTCACCACTACGGGCTACGTCCATGGAGTTGCAGTAAATTCACTATGATAGACAAATAATACAACAGACTTTTACAATCCAGAGACGTTGATTAAACCATTCAATTCTCAAACTCTCTATAGAAAACCTAGAAAAAAAACCTCGCATTGTTTCCACAATATTCTCATTACAATAGAGTCTCACAATAGGTCTTTAAATAGAAAATCGGAGTTTCTAGGCAGTTGTGTCCGGACGCCCTCGCGACGTGTCCGGATGCAACTAGGGGTCTGAAGCTCCATGCCCCACATGTCCAGACACGCCAACGCACTATCTAAATGTGCCTCAAAACTGGCACTTTCTAGAACTCATGTCCAAACGAGCCCTGCTACTTGTCCGAACAAGCTTGGCCCCTAAGCACTTGCTAGAGTTCCTGTACGAACATGCGAACTTACTGTCCAAACAGTCTCCAAGAATAGCACTATGAAACTAGTCCGTTTCTATTTGCTAAAAGGATTAGATTTTATGGAAATTTTGAGAGGTGGCTTTTTGTTATCTTCTAAAGTTCTTCAAGGAATTGTTTAGGTAGTGGTTGATTGTTTTCTAGACTAAAGATAGCAGATGCGGTAAATTCTTCTTTTTTGAGCTCTCTCCAACTTTATACACTTTAATTGTATAGTGTTTTGTTTTTTAGCTCATTACTAGAGAGTGTTTGTAAGTGCTTATTTTCCCAATGATGTAGTGGAAGATCAAGCAATTAGGAAAACAAAGGAATCACAGAAAACACACACGTGAGCAGTATTTTGGGAATACAAATCAGCGGTAAAAGAAGCACGCACTACAATGGGGCATTTCTTAGATCCAAAACAATTAGAAAATATTAGAAAAATATAAGATTTAAAGTTGGGTTTTCTTTTAGCTTTGCATGGAGATTTTTTTTTTTTTTTTTTTTTTTTTTAAAAAAAAATCCGTTTCTTTCTAATTCATGTTTGAATCCTTGGGTTTGGTATATTGATATTTGGTGGATTTGATTGCAAAGGCTGAAACTAGGCCGTCTTTGGCAAAACTATCATCCCGAGACAAGGAAAATAATTAATCCCATGAACCAAATTTATTTCTTTAGAAGTTCTGAGAGAAAACTTCTATAACGATGTATTATGATGGCTCCTATTTTTTGTCATCATACATCTCACTTTCATCATAATACTTTCAATGTTTGCATTCTTTTGCAATAACCTCTGTTTAGGTTTGTAATTAGAAGTTATGAGTTGAGTACTTTGTTACCTTCCCTTGAAAAGATAGCTTTATAATTAGCTTTTGGAAGACTAATATTCGTCGGTGTGGTGTCTGTTGCTGCTTTTGAGCAAAAAAAAAGATTGATACCGCATGCATCCTTTCCAGTAAGAGGCCCACAGTGGGCAGTGGCTTGGGGTAAAAGTCAAGGAAACTTTCCCGCATTCCAAGGAGAATAGAGACACACATGTCTTAGTGCAGGAGGCCAGACGTTGGAGAGTGTAGAACTGGAACTAGGACATGCTTTCGTTGTGGCCAGACATGCCACTTTATCAAAGATTGCCCCATGGCAACCATGAGAGGAGCAAGGCCGTAGGAAGACAGCAATCAAAACAGACAGAAAGCACCTACCCAGGCACGAGTATATACACTCACCCCAGGAGGGGTCGACATTGAAGTAGAAGAAACCGAAGTTGCGATTGTAACGACTCAGGGAAAAGCGCTAGCCAGATCTGTGCTATCACTCCAAAAAGACTAGTCAATTTGGATTTTTTTCCTAAAATTTCTTATAAAGCCCATTTCACCTAATAACTAGGCAATGTGGGACTTAGCACTCATGACTATCTTTATAAATCATCCACTCTATGTAGGCTACTGATCATCTTCTTAATATGGGACCGAAGTGTTACAAACTCCCCCTCTTAAACTCTTGAAGTCCTAGTCAGGACCACGTCATGCAGTGCTCCAGTATCACATGGCCTTGCGTTAATAGGTGGCTCTAATATCATTTGTAACGACTCAGGGAAAAGCGCTAGTCAGATCTACGCTATCACTCCAAAAGGACTAGCCAGTTTGGAATTTTTCCTAGAATTTCTTATAAAGCCTAGTTTCACCTAATAACTAGGCAATGTGGGACTTAGTACTCATGACTATCTTTATAAATCACCCACTCTATGTAGGCTACTGATCATCTTCTCAATATGGGACCGAAGTGTTACAGCGATAGTTGCCCTTATAATTTTTGTAGCAATTCTTGCGCACTCTTTGATTCGGGTGTTACTTTTATTTTTGCTACTTATGTTAAAATGTGTAGCATAAACACAGAACTCCTATGGTAGGTAATGGCAACACTTGTAAGGAACACCATTATGTGTAAACAGTAGTGAAAGACTGCCCCATCTTTATTGAAGGAAAAACACTTCCGGCAAACTTAGTTGTGTTCAAAATGCTTGGTTTTGATGTCATACTAGGGATGGATTCGCTATCAAAACACTATGCGAGCATCGATTGCCAAGGAAAGGTGGTGACGTTCAGACCACCTAGAGTTGTGGAATTCAGATTTGGTGGTGCCCAAGTGCGGGCTACCCTGCCGCTTCTTTTAGCAGTTCAAGCGAAGAAGTGTATCAAGGATGGCAGCCATGCTTTCTTGGCTTGTGTTGTGTGGAAGCTTTACGAAGAAATGAAGCTGGAAGATATCAAGGTAGTGAAGGACTACCTCGATGTGTTTCAGAACTCCTAGGGTTGGCTCCTAATAGGGAAATGGGTTTTGTATCGAGTTGGTTCCTAAGACATACCAATACACAAGGAACCTTATCGAATGGCCCCTGCAAAGCTTAGAGAGTTGAAGGAGCAACTCCAAGACCTGTTGGACAAAGGGTGTTGGGATTGGTGTCTAAACCTCCAATTTGGAGAAGCTCCCAACTTTCATATCACTGATGATGATGTTCTAAGGCAAAAAAACTACCGGTTATGTGTACCCAATGATGAAGAGCTAAGTAGAGATATCCTAGAAGAAGTCCATCAAACGTTGTACATGGTACACCCCGATAGCACCAAGATGTACTAGGACATGAAGAAAAAGTATTGCTGGGACAACATGAGAGGGATGTTGCAATATACGTAATATACGTAGCACAATGCTCCATTTGCAAACAAGTGAAGCCTGAACATCAATGGCCCGTACAATTCCTTCAGCTGTTTCACATTCTATAGTGGAAATGGGATAAAGTCGCTATCGAATTCGTGGTTGGTATGCCAAAGGCACCAAGCAGACAAGATGCCATTTGGGTGGTGATCGACAAACTCACAAAGAATGATCACTTTATTCCTTTACAGATCAGAAACTCAATGCAGAGTTGGCAAAACTCTTCATCGAGGAGATAGTTAGACTGCATGGCATACCAGCTGCTATAGTCTCTGACCGAGACCCTTAGTTTACATCAAGGTTTTGGAAGAGTTTGCATAAGGAAATGGGGACAAAGCTGAAGTTTAGTACTGCTTAGCACCCGCAGACTGATGGTCACTCAGAGAGGGTCATCCAAATACTAGAAGATATGTTGAGGATGTGCATAGTCAATTTCAAGGGTAGTTGGATTCAATACCTACCTTTGGCTGAGTTTGCCTACAACAACAGTTTTCAAGCTACTATTGGCATGGCACAGTATGAAGCATTGTACGAAAGCAAATGTAGATTGCCCTTGTACTGAGGTGAGGTACGCGAGGGACAGATTTTGCAGCCAGATTTGGTGCAAGAAACAAAATAGAAGATTGTGCTCATTAGATAGAGAATGTTAACTGCTCAAAGCTAACAAAAACGCTTAGCAAACAAGTGTAGCAAAGAGTTAGATTTGAGGTTGGCGACCAAGTATTTTTGAAAGTCTTGCCAATGAAGGGAGTAGTGCGATTTGACAAGAAGAGAAAGTTGAATCCGTGATTCATCGAGCCATTCAAAGTGACTAAAAAGGGTTAGCCTTGTGGCATATAGAGTTTCCCTGCCACCAGATTTGGCAGGAGTGCATGATGTGTTCCATGTATCTACCTTATGGAAGTACGTACACGATCCTTTGCACATGCTCAGCTACAAACCGCTGCAAATCAAAGGAAACATGACCTACGAAGAAGTACTTGTTCAGATCTTGGATCAGAAGGAGCAAGAATTGCATACAAAGAAAGTCCCACTTGAGAGGATTTTATGGCGAAAGCACAGGATTGAAGAGGCCTCATGGGAGCTGGGGTAGGACATGAGAAAAAAATATCCACTTCGGTTTGAGGATTGAGGTGATATTCCTTTCCATTAGGTTATTTGAGGCTAAGTTATGCTTAAATTTTAAGGATGAAATTTTTAACAGGGGGAGGGATAAGGCCTAGCATAACAGAATTGAGAATAATAGTAACAAATGAAAGTGTAATAATAAAATTTAGGGAAAAATGCACCATGCTCTATGGTTGGCCTAATATACAATCAGTCTCTGTGGTATCAAACTGAATTCAAAAGTCCTTATAGTTGACCTAATTTACAAATCGCTCTCTAGAGTCAAATTCCATTAAAAAAATTGACAATTTTTGTTACGTGCCATGTTAGCGCCAATAAGATGACGACACGAGGTGGGTGGCACACGGCCACTTACATGGGCTGGAGGTGGCCCAAAGGCCACCCATAGATCCCTTTGGGGGTGGCTGGCCAACCAACAACCACTCATTTTCTTTTCTTTTTCTTTCTCTTTTTTTTTTTTTTCAAAATAATTATTTAGTTTTTTATATTTATATTCTGGTAGCGCATGATCGCGCGTGGAGGCCCTAATGGCAATGAGCTTGGTGGATCTGTAATTGTCGACGCCTAATCTATTCAATGGCTCGACTAGCGATGTGTTTTAAGGACTACGGTGGGGCATGGCTTCATGGGCAGAATCTTTGGGTGAGGTGAGGAAGTGCGTGACATGGACTATGTCGGTGATTTCAACGACGATGGACACGTCTGCTTCAGATCTATAGATTGGCGCTACTACCAAGGTGATTGGATGACTTTGGAGGTGCAGAGTTTCAAAGGTAGAAACTCTTGACGATGCATGGAGGTGTGATTGGACTGTTTAGGCCAAGGAAAGATGTTGAGATTTGTGTAGAAATCTAAAATACAATAATAAAAGCAGAAGCAAAAGAGAGAAAAAAAGAGACAAGGAATTATAGGTGGTTCGGTCTAAGGGTATACAACCGGCTACTGTTGTAGTTATTTGGTCATAACCGCAACCGCAACCGAGGTACCTAGTTATTCCCATTTCAATAACCCCAACCAGTCTACCGGTTGCAGTTTTTACCAACCGCTAGTTATCCGGTTATTAAAAACTAATTATTAACCGGATAATTGGTTTTCATATATTGTTGAATCTTTTCAGTTAAAAAAAAAAAAATCAATATTTGGCCATTCAATATTTAATGCTAAATACTAAATAGTAAAACAATTAGATCACATTTTCGTTTGTGTGACAATAAGGGTTTACTTGGTGCATATTGAGCGTGAGTTCCAAGGAAAAGTGATATATCAAGCGCGTCTTATATTTTTTGTTTGAAAAAATGGTTTTATGTAATAACATAAATGAGAAACCTGGTAAAGATTTATACAAATACGTATCCAAATTTGGTAAAGATGTTAATGCAATAAGCTTCTTTCCTTGTGGTTATACCAAATGATTTCTTCCTGCCATTCTACATGTACCTAAAATGTACATTCTTAACCTATAATGCTAAACATTAACTATAATGAGAAATATAAATCAAGTAGCTTCACATTTTTCCCAAATATAAAACAATATATATATAAAATAAAAAAAATTATATATAACATTTTAAAAATTATGTAATAAAAAAAATCGGTTACTGAGTAACCGGTTTTTTAAAGTGTTATAACCGATAACCGCAACCGGGGACCCGGTTATCCAATTATCCGGTTGCGGTTATTTATGGTTTTCCCGATTAGCAGTTGTTGGTGGTTATTAGCGGTTACCGGTTATTTCCGGTTAATAACTGTTCCCCTTGTACACCCATAGTTCGGTGTTAAATATCTACGTTCACCACTACGAATTAGTTTTAAAGACTATATTGTGCTCAATAACTTAATGATTTACAATATATAGGTCCCTATTTATAGTTGAATAAGTTGACCTATACAAGTAAACCTAAATTGACTTATACAAAGAAACACAAATCAACCTAGACTAGGAAATATAAATCAACAATATTATATTCACAATATATTTAGAATATATTCTAACAGTTATTTGGCTAAGTGCATGTGTAGTAAATTGAGCATGAAACAATGAAACTAAAAATAAAATATGACTTCTAAACAATTAAGTGAGTGTTCGTGTGCAACAAAATATCTTAAATGCAGAAATTAAAAGAGATAAGATATTTGTTGACGAAGTGGAAACTCTGTGAAGAGAAAACCCACTCCGGGGTAGCCAAACTCAGGA
The DNA here is from genome assembly GCF_958979055.1 of Alnus glutinosa. Classification (NCBI taxonomy): domain Eukaryota; kingdom Viridiplantae; phylum Streptophyta; class Magnoliopsida; order Fagales; family Betulaceae; genus Alnus; species Alnus glutinosa. Next base: position 22,215,163 of record NC_084888.1, on the reverse strand, counting down.
AATTCACTATCCAAAGACAAAGCAAGTTACAAAGCACTCGTACTCACAAAACCTATTGCAGTAGTCATACATTTAGCTATAACACGAAGCCCATCGTGAACGTTTTACAACCAAGTCTCCTACTTGAAGGGGTTTTTGATGAATTCCTTTACCTTAGGGCCGACCCCTAAGATAGACTTCACACGAACAATGGTAGCACACACCAGCAATGGCTTGAGAGTTAGCGGATCTTCAAATCTCTCTAAACACCCTTTCTAAGCACTACGGAATTCTATACTGAATTCTTACAAATAACAAGCTTAGAGCCATCTATTTATAGGCTTCAAAAAACCTAATTCTAGATAAATTCGGACTCTGGCCGTGGAGTGTCCGGACGGAAGATAGCCTTGTCCGAAAGGTCTTCTGCGACCGCCTTTCTAGAATTAAGCGATTCTTCACAAAACAGGACCTCATCCGGACGGCTTGGCCGAGCGTCCAGACAGTCTTCACTGTCACTCCTTTCTGCATTCATGAAGGAAACCCGAAATATTCTGGAACACTGGGTAGCGTCCGGACGTGTTGCCACGTCGTCCGGACGTCTTGTACAAACTTCCCAAATAAGTGTCGACTGAAATCCAACTCCGTGTTGAAATTGGAGAAGCTTGACCTTGTGTCCAAACGGTGTTGCCCTGATGTCCGGATGTCTTCAACGCTTAAGCTTCTAGACACTACGGGGCATCCAGACGCCTTCAAAGGCCTGTCCGGAAGGTTGCACAAGAACTGGCTAGCTGACTTGGAATTTGCATGGAATCTTCATGAACATCTTCTAGAAACTTGTGACAAGGCAAATAGCTTGAAATAAACACTGTTCATATAACTTGAAGATTCTGAATAAGACCAATAATTCTGTTTAAATAGCAACCATTACATAAAAGTGTTTTTGTCATCAAGAATGTAGCCAACATAAAATATTAACAGAAATTATTTAGCATGATTAACATAATGGCCTTAAAACATAAAACTCATGCTAAAGAACAATAATTTTTATTTTTATTATTTTGTTTGAACTAAAAACATACAAACATTTTTTTTTAAAAAAAAAATGGGACTAAAAAGAAAACACACAAAACCAAAAAAAAAAAAAAAAAGACACTTTTTTTTGCAATCATAAAATAAACAAAACAACACGAAAACAACAACATGCATCAAACATTGAGTTCCTCCCCTAACCGAAAACTTACATTGTCCCTAATGTAGCAAAATGAAGGAAATAAGTAAAGATTAAGAAGAGTACCTCGGGGTGTTGAAAATAAATTGAAACTTTATTACCTGGAAAAAAATTAGAAAACAAAAGCAAAACACAAGCTAAACTACAACGCAAAAACTAACACTAATTGATTAGCAAATCTTAACAGCATGATTTTCTACTTCATCCTTTTGTTATCAGCAATGTTCCAACCCATCATGCTTTTATACTCATTCAAAAGTTTAAATGACTTACTTCCATGCAAAGCATTAAGTTTGGATGGGCTTACCAAGGGAAAATCATCCTTGGATCTTATATGTGCATACTTCTGTGCAACCGGCAAGGGTTTTAATTTCACCTTTAGGACATTCTCAATTGATGGTAACAGTTTGGGCTCATGAGGTGGTAATTCGAATATAGGCTTCCATGCATTTACCTCCAATTCATGTGTAGAATCCTCACAAAAAAATGAAATCTCAAGAGTTTGTTTAACAAGATTCTAAAGAATTATCAAAACAAGACATATTAAACTGATCATGCTTAAGTGTCTCAACCAAGTTTAGTTCATGGCCAACTCCATCTTTCCAACATCATTAAGCTCATCATCATCCACTTGAGGATTTTTTATTTCATTGTCTTCACATTGAGTCATTGGGTCTCGAAAAAATTCATTCTCACTCTCATTCAATAAGGACTTAAATCTATTCAGTGAATTTTTCAACTATGGAATATTTTGCATGGTATTTTGGCTAAATTGGTATTGGCTTTGTATGAAGGCTTCCAATGTGTCCTCTAAGTATTATGACGTAGTGGCACATAAGAAACATCGGAATAAAATTCTTGAGGCTCATTAACATATGGACCATTGTTCCAATTGAAACGATTTTCTCCACAATTCGTAGTATGCACTTGACAAAGGATTTCTCCACAATTCTTGCATTTCAAAATCAAAAAAATAAAACAATAATAATAAAAGAAAGAAAGAAAGAAAGAATTTAAAATCAGTGTCTTAAATGCATTCCTCGAAAATGGCGTCAATGGCTTCCTGCATAAAAAAAAAAAAAAAAAAAAAAAAAAAAAAAAAAAAAGAGTGCAAACCCAAGTGCAGGCTTTTGCAAGTAATAAATTCTAGATAAATTCGAGGTCAATCCACAAGAAATGGTAGATACTAAGTAAAATTCAAATTATTGTGCAGAAAAGTAAATTGAGTTGATTGTTGTTTTTCCACTAAAAAGTGGAGCAAAGGACTGAAAGGTAAACTAAAATTTAATTAACTAATCTAAATTAACAAAAAAATTATTTGGAGAAAATTAATGGGAAAACACTATGGCTTAAAGGATCCCCTAGCATTTTATTATGTATTCCTAAGACATATATTTTAACTCAATTATATAGATAATCAACTATGCTAATCGAAAAATAAAACAATTAAGGACAAAGTAAATATAAAATAAATTAAACATGGATTGGTTGAGAATTTGATTTTAATAACATGTTACAATAAATTAAGCATTTAATATATTTTTGAATCATAACAAATAAAACAAAGTAAGCATTTGATATAAACAAAATCATAATGAATCAAAATAAACTTATCAACATGATTCTGGCATGTTTGGGTGGTTTTGGTTTTTCAAATACTGTTTTTTAGAATTCAAATTTTACTCAGATTTTATCCAACTTTTTCTAATTTTGTCTGAGGTTTTTTAAATCATCCAAGCATAATTTCAAAAAATAAATTCTCTCGGTATTAGCAATTTTTCAAAAAATCATAAAATTTAAAATCATTAATCTATGAAGATCAAATACAATAGTCTCAAAAATACATATTAAAAGTACTAGACTTCACCCCCTAACCTTTGTTAGAGATTTAGCCACTCATAACTATAAAATAAATTCCATAATTAAAGTGTTAAACATCAACTTTAACTAAAACAAAATAAATTGAGAACAAAACAAAATTAGTCAACTTTCTTGCAAAGAGAGAACTACGAAAAAAAAATAAAAAATCCAAAGCTTTCCCTCTGTCATGCAGCACTCCCAGTGAGAGAGAAGGTGTAACAGTACCATTAACTGGATGTTTTAGTAGTGGGCTGGATTGGCTAGGTTTTAGTAGTTAGTAGCAAAGCCCATTTCAATTGTTAAAGTTGTTACTTTGTTAGCTTAAGGACTATGTGTATATAAGGCCCAGGAGTATAATTGTAGAGGTATCTGATGAGTGAATTGTTAATTGCAGGTTGAGCACCTTGAATCGCTTTAGGAGACCGGACATCTCGAATTGTCCAATTTCAATATAGATTTCATTACCGATTTACTATTCTTCTATTTCTTTCATAAATTCATCATATTCTCTAGTTTCATTCATCCATTCCATTTACAATTCCATAAATCAAACCCTAGAATTCATAAACAGATTTCGGGACTGTTACAAGCAGTATCAGAGCCCTAGATCCATTGATTTTTGTTCTGTTACAATGACAAAGACTAGATCGGCGTCTGATGATGTATGTGAATTACAAGAAGGATTGTCAATGATGCAACTGTAGGTTGTTGAAATTCAGGAAAGTCTACGGCAGAATCAGGCAGAGATGTTCAAACGACAAGAAGATCATTTTCGATAAATTCGATCACTGCTCAAATTTAAAGATCATGAGATCATGGACAGTCATGGTGAATCCAATAGGAATGGAGATCAAGCTTTTCAGGCAAATTCTTCTGGAGAGGCATTTCAAACTAGGCCTTTACGCTTGGATTTCCCTCGGTTTGATAGAGAAGATCCAGAAAGCTAGTGTTCCAGAGCATCAAAATTCTTTAACTCCTACAATATTCTAGATCAAGCCAAATTTAGAATTACTGGCTTCCATATGCAAGGTAATGCTTTGGTTTGGTTTCGAGCATTATGCACCAGTAACAGTCTCTCTACTTGGTTTGAATTTCTTCGAGCTATTCAAGCAAGATTTACGGTTCTTGAGAAGGTAGAAAACCTAGAAAAATTCAAAAAATGAGAAGAGGAGAAGATAGATGAATAAGCAACACACACAATTGTTAGTTTGTGTTGGCTGCATTCTATTTGACAAAATTAATATTATGTAGTGTTGCTATATAATCAAAGATGCCATTTATTTCAGAGTCTTCATTTCAGAAAAGTGGTTCAAGATGCTCAAAAGAAGATTCTGTGCAGATTCCAACTTAGAGAAGTCGGATCCCAAGATTCCGTCCGAAATGCCTAGTCATGTGTTCAGACGCTCATCAGTGTCTAGAAGATTCAAACAGTTCAAGGTTGCATCCGTCCGAACATCATGGAAACACATCGGATGCTCATAAGAGTTCGACAAGAAATCAGATTTCCTTCACAGACATAGATATGGGAAGACAGCTGCATCCATCCGGACAACAAGGTAACACCGTCCGGATGTGATCCTTGATAAGGCAAGACATGGAGAAGAATTGCAACCGTCCGGACGTCAGGGCAACACCGTCCGAACGCGATCCTTATTATGGTAATTACGTGTAGCAGAAGTGCAACTGTTCGGACGCTAGGGCAACACTGTCCGGACGTGGCCCTGATATGAAATCGCATGGAGCGTATTATGGAAGGTCGGTTGCACAGTTGTCCGTCCGGACGGCCTCAGCTTGCATTCGGACGCTGCCTAGAGAAAATTGAATTAGTGTCGATTTAGGTCTTCTGTAGCCAACAAATAGAGGCCTCTAGGCATGTATTATTTATAGAATTCGGTATTGAATTCTTTAGAGCTTAGAAAGTATATTTTAGGGAGAAATTGTGAAGATCCGGTAGGTTTCAAGCTGTTAGTTTTTGTGTTAGCTGCATTCTGTTGGACAAAATCACTTCTATGTAATGTTGCTGCTTTCACAGGGATGCTGCTTTATCTAGAGTCTACTCTTCAGCTATGTTCTTCGAGAAGATTCTGTGAAGTTTTCAAGGATTTATTTCGGTTCACTGTCAGCCGTTCGGACGACGTGGTATTCCGTCCGGACGCTCATCAGTCAGCAACATCCGTCCGGACGCCCATTAGTGTCTAGAAGCTTCGAACAGTTCAAGGTTGCATCTGTCCGGACGTAATGGAAAATCGTCCGGATGCTCTTCAGAGTTCGAGAAGATCCCAGTGTTCCAGCGCATCCGTCCAGACGACGTGGTTATACCGTCCGGTCGCCATTCAGGGTTTGACAAGCATTAGGGTTTTTGCCTCAAGACACAGTTATGGGAAGACGGCTGCTACCATCTGGACTATGTGTGATCCCGTCCGGACGATGCCCTCTATAAGGCAAGAACATGCATACCAAGTTCAACCGTCCGGACGTCAGCCTTCATGGCCCGGACGATCAAGCTTCATATATGGAAATTGTGTGCACTAGTTCAACCGTCCGGACGTTAGCCTTCAAGGTCCGGATGCTCTAAGCCTTATTATGGTAATTTCGTGTAGCCGAAGTGCAACCGTCCGGACGCTAGGGCAACATCGTCCGGACGCGGCCTTGTTATGGAAGCTTTCAGTGCTATTTTGGAAAGGTGGTTGCAGTTGACCGTCCGGACGCTCGGTCAAGCCGTCCGGACTCCTTCCGGTATTTTGATCATAACTTTTTACTCAAATATCGGATTGGGACGAAATCGACATCGTTGGAAAGCTGACAAAAAATGCTGTCAATTGATTATCCCGACGGACACTAGAAGCATCCAGACGGAAAGATTTGCCCGTCTGGACGGCCCAGCAGAAAATTCCAGAATTACTTTTCGGACAAGAAAAACTTGGCCCGTTCGGACGGCCCTGGCTTTCGTCCGGACGTGCGTGTCTCAGAATCAGTTTTCGAGTCATTTTTGGGATTCCTAAGCCTATAAATAAGAGGCTTGAGGCATGCTTTCAACATAGAATTCGGTGGTGAATTCTCTACATCTTAGAGACGTGATATTTCCTCTAAAGCCTTGCCAAGTGTGTGATTTGATCAGCTGTGAAGTCTATCTTAGGGGTTGGCCCTAAGGTAAAGGATTCCATTGAAGACCCCTTCAGGTAGGAGACCTGGTTGGGAAGCGTTCGTGTTGGGTTACACGTTAGAGAGCAAGGTGCGACCACTGCATCAGGGGTATGTGAATGTTACTGCTTTGTGTCTAGCTTTATCTTCTGAAAAGTGGATATCCTGGGTTTGGTTGCCCCGGAGTGGTTTTTCTCTTAATTGAGTTTCCACTTCGTTAACAAAATATTTTTCTCCTTTAAATTCTGCATTTAATATTTTGTTGCACACTGTTCACACACACTTGTTAAAATTAGAAGTCCATTTATTTTTCACAAGCCGTTGCTGTTGTGCTGTTGCTGTGCTCATAATTGAAGTCTATCTTAGGAAGGAGCCCTAAGGTAAAGGAATCCATAGAAGGCCCCTTCAAGCATAAGACTTGGTTGGGAGGCGTTCACGTTAGGTTACGTGTCGGAGTGCTAGATACGATCGCTGCATCGGGTATTTGAGTGTTACTGTCTATGTACTAGCTTTGTCTTCTGATAGTGGATTTCCTGGGTTTGGCTGCCCCGAAGTGATTTTTTTTTTAATTGAGTTTCTATTTCGTTAACAAAATATTTGTGTTCTTTAAATTCTACATTTACAATAGTTTGTTACACATTGTGCACACAAACATAGTAAATTAGAAGTCTTAATTTTCAACAATGATTCAAGAAACAGATCCGATTGAATAACATGCTTTGATTGACTCTTTGAAATATAAGAATATCATGCTATTTGACACTATTGAAACACTTGAGAATAAATTAAAAGAATCTGAAGATCTCTCAAACAAATTCTCTAGTGATAATTTAAAGAGCATGCTTTGTATTCATTTAGATATTTCTAACAAGCCTGACTTAATTGTTGATGATTTGAGTGCTTCTACTTCACATTCTTCTGATTCTGAATTAGATTCTATTGTTATTAAGCCTGTGATAGTAGATAGTGCTTGTTTGGATAATTATAAAAATTCTTGCTTAAATAATTGTGTGAAACCTAAATCCAAAGATACAGGTACACAAGCTCATGGTAAGTTTGTCCATACTTGTCATAATTGTGGGAAGGTTGGTCATATTAGACCAATTTTTTTTTTTTTTTTTTTTTTTTTTTTTTTTTTTTTTTTCTGTTTAAAACCCACAGATCTTGGATTAACCAGGATGCTCTGACGAAAGGTAAAGTTGAAAAATCTTCCTCATCCAAATATGTCCCTCCACATAGGAGACATATAAAAGGTAAGGACAATGTTATTTGTAAGAATGCTAACTTAAAATCTGCAGAGACTGTCAAGAAGCATTCAAACTAAAGAAGCATGCCCACCTGTCATCACTGCGGCATCACCGGTCATATTCGACCCAAAGAAGGTTCAGAGGGAGCTGCCAACAAGAGCTACATCAAACACTCTACCTCCGACGGCACATCAGGCTCCACAGCATCAGCAGAAGTTTGTTCCTACCAATCAGAGTGGCAAACCAAAGAAGAACAAATCAAGGCGCTACAAGAGAAAGCCACAGAAGCCTAATAGCAACCATGGCTATGAGGGGTTACTGAGCCTGATGAAAGGTATGCTAATGAGAATGGCCAACATGAACAAGCCCTACAAACCACCTCCACGGGTCAAGCATGATGAGACCATTCACCCCTTGAGGGGGAGTGGACTCACCTAGTAAAGGTGAAGTCTCACCATGCCTAGGATTTTGGTTCCTAAATCCTTGTACATGTCAGGCATGCTTACATTGCATTGTTTATCATGTCACATCTTATTCTTGCCTTGCATTGTATTTGAGGAATCATTTATTTTATCCCCCATATTTTTTCTTGTTGTCTTGAGAAATTTCTACAGGTACTATTTGGGGATGATAGAAAAAGCACATTAGGCTGTTATTTTTCTTTCTTGGTAAAATCTAAACCTTTCGTGTGAACAAGTTTGATTTTATCACACATGCTAGGAGATGTTTTTGTGTTTATTTTCATCTAGCATGTTTTTGTTGTTTTCTGTCTTTTTTTTTTTCATAAAAAAAAAATGGGAGAGAAGATGCAGATTTTTTTATTCTTGGTAGCTTTTCAGATATTGCATGTGTTTTTGCTTGATATCTCATTTCATTGTGCATTGATTAAATATGCTTATATATGATTGAGAGCTTATGCCTGATATCTGCTAAGTTTTCCTGTTGCATCATAATGATAGATAGTTGTTTTTCTCATGCGTTGAAAAATTGTGCATTATCCAAAGCTCCCTAAGGTACATTTTTTTTTCTCTTTGACTTTTAGCTTTTGGAAATTTTTATGAGAGAGATTTTTTTGATAAGATGGTCAAATTGACCAATTCGTTAGTTGAACCTAGAACCTATAAATTATGGCATTCTTTTTAGCTTGCAGCACCAAGTGATAAAAAAACATTTAAATTTCAGATATATGGATATATAAAAAGATCTACTACTTATTGTGCTATAAATCTGTTCTTAAACTTGTCCCTAAAGAAAGAGTTAATGACCAAATTATTAAATTTTCTATTTGCAGGAAAATTCGTGCTTATTGAATTCTTAATTCTCAATTATATCTTTGCATATTTTTGACATGCTATTTGACTACTTTATTAGTTGATTATACATGCGTGTTCTGAACTATTTTTAGAGAAAAATATCCTTTTGCAAATTTTCCTCTAGTTTCAGATTTTTAGTGTGAAGCATCCAGACAGTCCTCCTCTTGGGTCCCGACGTGTGCGGCTTAGTTGTCCGAACGGTTAAGTCACACGTCTAGATGCTCGCGGTTCTGTCAAGTGCTGATTTGGCAGTGGCCGTCCGAACGGGTAAGTTGCATGTCCGGACAGGTACCCTACAGGTTTTAAACCCGCCCCTCTTTCTCTTTTGCGCCGCATAACTGTTTTTTTTCTTTGGATTTTTCTTGAGTTTTTTGCTTGCTTTGTCTCGTGTCTTCTCACGAGTTCTCAGCCCTTTTGTCTTTTTCTGCATTTTTGTCTTCATTTCAGGTACTTTTGTATTTTTCTTATGTTCTTTTCAGTTTTATTAACTGTTAGAATATTATTTTTGTAGAATATGTTTGAGATAAATATTGCATGAAATTGTTTATTTTCTCTGCTGTTGAGATTGGGATATTTGTTCTATCAGTTATTTGGACTGTTTTGGGATATTTATTGTGTATGTAATTTTTGGGAAGTCCAAATTATTGCTGTTATAATGCCGATTTTTTTTTTTTTTTTGGAGACTAACAAGATTCTATTTGGTTGTGGCATTTTTTTGGGGTATATTTTTCTTTGTATTTTTTCAGGGAAAAATGTCTTCAGGTAGCTCTCAATGCAGGGTCCAACAGAGGAAGGCATAGCTGCCACCAAGGCCAGGGTGGAAACCAAACCTGTGATCATAGAGAGAAACATCCTCAGATCCGATGTTATGGTTCCTCCATTTGATTTTATTGATCAGTTGATTCGGAATAACCATTGGGATTATCTGTACTAGTGCTCTGGTATTGTGTATCCCAGACTGGTCTTGAATTTATATGGATTTTTGGAGGTTATTCAGGATGAGCAGAGCAGTCTCACCTTGTAGACCACAGTCTAGGGAGTGAATTTTCGAGTTGATGCTGCACTTATTGGGACTGATCCAGTTCCCTATGAGAGCAGTCCTTTCCCAGATTCCGTGGTTTCCCCTACCATGGAGGAGCTGCTCATGTTTTTTGATCCTCAGCATCAAGCACAGGACAGAGTCTCTCACTTTATCAGGACTGGCATCTTTTCCTCTCTACATCGTCTTCTTACAAAAATTGTGCAGCACAATTTATGGCCTACAGCTCAAAGGAGTGAGCTAGTCTACAAAAGAGCAAGATTTCTATATGCTTTAGTTTAGCGGGTTTCCTTTTGTCTCTGTAAGCATATTGTGCTTACTATGCTTGAGATGCGTGATGAGCATCAGAAAGGTCTTCCATTTGCGTGCCTTGTCACGAGGATTTGCTTGCAGGCTGTTCCGAACATTCCTACTATGGAGCCCAAGGAGAAGACCAAGGATACTCTTGGGAAGCATACAATGCTAAAATCTAATGCTCAGCTGCACTTTGAGGATCAACAGGAAGTAGCTTCTCCTTCAACTCAGGATGATTCTACTGCAGCTTCATCTTCCTAAACTGCTCCACCACCTCCAACCACTGATGATATGCTCTCCCGCATTCTTGATACTATGCTTTCCATTCAACGAGAGGTCACTATTATGGGTATTCGTGTTGAGCAGAATCATATCAACATCAGACGCTGCCTCAAGAAACTAGATCCTGAGGATGATGATGAGGATGATTGAGTGATTTGATCACTTTTTTTTTTTTTTTTTTTTTTTTTTTTTTTTGTGTTGGTTCTTATTTTGAGACAATTTTACTTCTATTCTTATTATTTTGAATGTTGATAATCTTGCTACTCTGGATTTTATTTACTCTATTTACCCTTGTCCTGCTGGTTTTTCTATGCTCTTTTTTTACCCTTTGTCATTTGAGACAAAAAGGGAGAGTATTTTTTGTTTTAGACCAGGAAAGTATTTTTAAACCGGTCAAGTAATTTTTGTCCCAAAATGGCCAAATTGGGAGTTTGTTAGTTTGTGTTGGCTGCATTCTGTTTGACAAAATCACTATTATGTAATGTTGCTACATAATCAGGGATGCCATTTATTTCAGAGTCTTCATTTCAGAAAAGTGGTCCAAGATGCTCAAAAGAAGATTTTGTGCAGATTCTAACTCAGAGAAGTCAGATCCCAAGATTCTGTCCTGACGGCCCAGTCATGCGTCCGGACACTCATAAGTGTCTAGAAGATTCGAACAGTTTAAGGTTGCATCCATCTAGATGTCATGGCAACACGTTTGAATGCTCATTAGAGTTCGACAAGAAATCGGATTTCCTTCATAGACACAGATATGGGAAGAAAATTGCATCTGTTCAGACGACAGGGCAACACCATCTGGACGCGATCCTAGATAAGGTAAGACTTGGAGAAGAATTACAACCGTCTAGACGTCAGAGCAATACCGTCCGGACGTTAGAGCAACACTGTCCAGACATGGTCCTTATTATGGTAATTACGTGCACTATAAGTGCAATCGTCTGAATGCTAGGGCAACACCGTCCGAACACAGCCCTGATATGGAATCGCTTGGAGCGCGTTATGGAAAGCTGGTTGCACAATTGTCCTTCCGAACGGCCTTAGCTTGCATCCGGACGCCTCCTAGAGAAAGCTAAATCAGTGTCAATTTAGGTCTTCTATAGCCTATAAATAGAGGCATCTAGGCATGTATTATTTACAGAATTCAGTATTAAATTCTTTATAGCTTAGGGAGTATATTTTAGGGAGAAATTGTGAAGATCCGCTAGCTCTCAAGCTGTTATCGTTGTGCTATTGCTGTGCTCATAAATGAAGTCTATCTTATGGAGGAGCCCAAAGGTAAATGAATCCATAGAAGACCCCTTCAAGTAGGAGACTTGGTTGGGAGGTGTTCACGTTGGGTTACGTATTAGAGTGCTATATACGATTGCTGCATCGGGTATGTGAATGTTACTGTCTATGTACTAGCTTTGTCTTTTGATAGTGGATTTCCTAGGTTTGGCTGCCCCAGAGTGGTTTTTCTCTTAATTGAGTTTCAACTTGGTTAACAAAATATTTGTGTTCTTTAAATTTCGCATTTACAATATTTTGTTACATATTGTGCACACATACACGATAAATTAGAAGTCATTTAATTTTCAACATTGATTCAAGAAACAGATCCGGTTGAAACCACCTACCAACTATTCGACGGAATTCCTCAACCACGCTTTTCAGAATCTATCTTGGTGAAGCATCAAGATCAGTATGGAGTCTATGCAATTTCAAGAACAGTACCGCATCAAATTGGAGTCTGTGCAGTACCTTGTGTGAACATACTGAAGGCCTCAAATCACTATTTGCGTTCGTTTGTGTCTCAATACTTGAAGGAGGATGAAGTGGATATTGTTGTCTTGAAGCAAAAATGGCATTGGAAACAAGTGGAAGAAGAAGAGGATGCGGTGGCTGAAGAGGAATCACCGAAAGATGAGAAGGCATGTGTTGTGCGCCTCTTGAACAATGCAATTGCGATGCCGTGCTACCTCCATGGTGTAGCTCATGTGCACCTCTTGAACAATGCATTTGAGAAGCCGAGCTACCTGCATGGTGTATACTCCATAGTTCTATGGGAAATAGGAAGGATCGAGCTTTCCTGATCACCAGTTCTGAGCACCGATTTTCACCCCCACAACTCGCGATACTCCACCTCATTTATTGGTCATGAGAAGCCCAAAGATTCCAACTCTTACGACGTCGTCTCGGGGTCTTACTCGGCTTTGGCTGCTGCGTAAGGATAGGAAGTGAAGAAGGAAGCTGAAGAACCTAGAAGCTGCAAGGCGTAAAGATAAGCTAATACGTGTCAATAGGAGAATGATTCGTATCAAATCGTGTAGACCAATTGGAGGTAACTTGATGCTTATAGCTGGATGAACAAATGGTGCATGCAAAATTGATCAAACGGGTGTGGAAAGAGGTCTACGTTTTGTTAAGTAGCGGGTGTCATTTTCAGTGGAAAGGCATTACCACATTACAGCACAAAGCTGCATTTTGTTGAGGTGCAACTGCATAAAGCTAAGCTGCTAAGTGGCAGCGAGAGAATGAAGATTGAAGAAGTGTTGCATACAGCTGGAGGCAACTTAAGCCGATAATGCAAACTATTACAGGCTAAATGGGTGGAAGAAAATAATGGGTTTACATTTTCTTTTAAAAACTTGCACCTTGTGGGCAAGGTGTTTTGAAGGAGTGTGTAATGTAATAGTACCATTAGCTAGATGGGCTTAGTTTTAGCAGTGGGCTGGATTGGCTAGGTTTTAGTAGTTAGTAGCAAAGCCCATTTCAATTGTTAGAGTTGTTACTTTGTTAGCTTAGGGACTATGTGTATATAAGGCCCATAAGTATAATTGTAGAGGTATCTGATGAGTGAATTGTTAATTGGAGGTTGAGCACCTTGAATCCCTCTAGGAGACCGGACATCTCGAATTGTCCAATTTCAATATAGTTTTCATTACTGATTTATTGTTCTTCCATTTCTTTCATCAATTCATCATAGTCTCTAGTTTCATTCATCCATTCCATTTACAATTCCATAAATCAAACCCTAGAATTCATCAACAGATTTCAGAACTGTTACATAAGGTTGAAAATAAAAAGCTCTCCACTTGTGTTTGTGCAGAGTCTTCTTTTATAAAGGAAGGAAACCTTTTTCTTCTTAATTTTGTATTCAACTCCGTCCTTGTCTTTTATTTCCTTTCACACTTTCTTCCTTGATTTATGCTGACTTTCACGTTCCCTTATTTACCTCTCTTTCTTCAACTGGCTGGCTATTTTTCAAGAGATAAGAACGTCTTTCTTTCATTGTACGCATTCACTGAATATCAAGAGAGTCCCAAGTCGTAGGTATGATCTTCACATTTATTGGTGTTTGGAGAATCTTGGCACTAAAGGACTATTGAAGGCTTTATTTTGCAGGATTTGTGTAAATGTTAGGTCCCACCTTTTTCTTCTTTCTTTTTGTTGTCTTTTTGCCAACTAGGCTTAAAAAAAATTATTTTCTAAAAAAAAAAAATATATATTTCTTGTTTGTCTTTTTGTCAACTTTTTCCCTTCTTTCGAGAAACTAAAGTCTTGCGTGTTTTCCATGAGTTCCAAAATTCTTATAAAAATGAAATTACATGCATTAATACTTCATTTAAGTTCAAGTTTAATAATTAAATAATATTTCACAATTAATTAAAAATGAAATAATTAGAATATAATAAGGTATGATAATACTTTTTTTAATAGAGAAAATAGGTACATTAAAGCTATTATCACCATCTTGTAAAAGCTGAACATCAAAGGCCTACAGGACAACTGCAACTATTGGAAATCCCAATGTGAAAATGTGATCAAGTTGCAATGTGTTAGTTTTGTTGGCTGCATTCTGTTAACAAATCACTATCATGTAATGTTGCTGTCATAATCAAGGATGTCGTATATTTTAGAGTTTTCAAAAGTATTTCAAAAAAGCTATTTCAAGTGTTCAACGAAGATTCTGTACAAATTCCAACTCAGAGAAGTCAGATCCTATGTTTCCGTCCGGACATCCCAATCATGCATCTGGACGCCCATCAGTGTCGAGAAGCTTTGAATAGTTCAAGGTTGCATCCTTCCAGACATCATGGCAACACGTTTGGACACTTTTCAGTGTTCGAGAAGATTTCAGCTCTCCTTTGCAGACACGGATTGGGAAGACAGCTTGGCCTCGTCCGGACGACAGGGCAACACCGTCTAGATGCCGAGATCCTTGATAAGGAAATTGTGTGCATACATTCTGCATCCGTCCGGACGACAGGGCAACACCGTCTGGACGCGGTCTTTGTTATGGCAATTGTGTGCAAACAGAGTGCAACCATCCGGAGTCTAGGGTTACATCGTCCGGACGCGGCCTGAATATGGAAACGCGTGAAGCGCGTTATGGAAAGCCGATTGCACAGCTGACCGTTCGGACGCTCAATGCTTCCGTCCGGACGCCGCCTAGAGTAATTAGAGATAGACTCGATTTAGGTCTTCTTAGCCTATAAATAGAGGCTTCTAGGCATGTATTCTTTACAGAATTCGGTATTGAATTCTCTATAGCTTAGAGAGGGTGTTTAGAGAGATATTGTAAAGATCTGATAGCACTCAAGCTGTTGCTATTTTGTGTGAAGTCTATCTTGGGGAGGAGTCCTAAGTTAAAGGAATCTATTAAAGACCCCTTCAAGTAGGTGACTTGGTTGGGAGGCGTTCACGTTGGGTTACGTGTTAGAGTACAAGATACGATCGTTGCATATGGGTATGTGAGTGTTATTGTCTTTGTACTAACTTTGTCTTCTAAATAGTAGATTTTCTGGGTTTGGCTGCCCTGGAGTGGTTTTTCTCTTAATTGAGTTTCCACTTTGTTGACAAAATATTTTTCTCATTTAAATTCCGCACTTTTGATATTCTGTTACAAGTTGCACACACACACACACACACACCGTAAATTAAAAGTTTGTTTATTTTTCAATTGGTATTAGAGCTTGGTACACTCTTTTTGGATTAATTTCTTGAGTGTGATCTTTTGACTTCTAATTATTTTTATGATGTCTCAATCTCTTAATTCCATTCCTACCTTTGATGGCACTAACTATGGCTATTGGAAATCTCGTATGCGCTTCTTTTTAAAATCTATTGATGTTTGGCAAATTGTGGAAACTGGTTGGACTAAACTAATGCTACAACTGTCGAACTATCTGTTATTCAAAACAGCACACGACTTTCCAATGATAAAGCCCTACATGCTCTATGTCAAGCGCTTTCACCGTCTGAATTCGCAAGAATTTCAAACTGTGAATCTGCTCAAGAAGCGTGGCAAATCTTAGAAACAACATATGAGGGCACCAAGCTTGTTAAATTTGCCAAGCTCCAAATGTTGATTTCTAGATTTGAAGAAATTAAGATGCTAGAGGACGAGACATTCGGTGAGTTTTACACCAAGATCAGCGACCTGAGGAACTTGATGGTGAGTCTCAAGAAGACAGTCTCTGATGTAAAACTCATTCGAAAGATTCTAAGGTCTTTGCCAGAACGTTTCAGGATCAAAGTTACAACAATTGAAGAAAGCAAAGACCTGGATTCGATGAAAATTGAAGAGCTGGTAGGATCTCTTCAAACTTATGAGTATTCTCTACCCCCAGTCAGAAAGGCAAAGGCGATTGCCCTCAAGGTGGCTAAGAATAAAAGCAGAGTCTCCTCTGATGAAGACTCAGACAAATAAGAAGAAGATGCAATTGCCATGCTCGCCAAAATAGATTGATAAAGAATAATAAATCCAAGAAGAAATTCACCGAAAGACTGAGGGAAACTCCCAGAGAAGCCAAATCAGAAGAAGATGAGAAGAAGGATCCTAGAGGTCCTAGATGTTATGAGTGCTTGGGCTTTGGGCACGTGAGGGCTGATTGCGGGAATCTCAAGTAGGCCAAGGGGAAGACTTACAATGCTACTCTCAGGGGATCTGAAGAAGAGGAGACCTCAGATAAGGATTAGAAATTTTTGGCCTTCGTAGCACCTCATGAAGAATCTGAGGGGTCACAGTCATACTACTCAGAGAGCAGCGATGAAGATAGGGAAGAACTTAAAAAGGCCTACAAAATCCTCTATGTGAAGTTCTTGAAGTTGAGGGAGACACACCAACAGCACGTGTAGGAGCTAAACAATCTAAAGACAGAAAGAAAAACAATGTTGATGAAGATCACTGATCTAGAAGAAGATCTGTTGGAGACATAACTACAGTTGAAGAGAGTTACTGATGAAAAGCTCACACATATGCTATCAATTCAAAAGTTCCTAACTGACAAGACAGGACTCGGGTATGTAGCCTTCTACTTCCAAGACTATGTATGTCAAGCCCACAGTTCCCAAGCCTCCACCCGCCTACATGGAAAAGGGAAAGGCTGTCATTGGTAGAGATGTTCCGGCTGTTTCAGAGCCTACTCAGATACCTCCTACCAAGAGAGAGCCTCCTATATGCCACCACTGTGGCTTAAATGGTCACATCCGACCCAAGTGTCGACTCCATGCTCAGAAATTGAAGGTCAAGAAAGAGCCACCAAAGAAAGTTACATCTGTCACTAGACCTCTAAAGGAGCATCAGGCTCCACAGCATCAGCGGCAACAACAGCAATTTGTTCCTGCCAATCAGAATGGCAAAACCTAGGAAGAACAATCAAGGCATTACAAGAAGAAGCCGCAGAAGCTCGAAAGTTACCAATCTTATGAGAGGTTGCCTATTTTGATGTAGAGCTTGCTGAGATGGATGGACAACTAGATGACGGCCTGTCAACAACCGCCACGAGTAAGGCAGTTATGTCAGAAAGGATGAGACCATTCACCCCTTTAGGGAAATGGACTCACCTAGTAGAGGTGCAGTCTCACCATGCCTAGGATTTTGGTTCCTAAATTCTAGTGCATGTCAGGTATGTTTGCATTGTATTGCATTGTTTATCATGTCATATCTTACTCATGCCTTGCATTTTGTTTGAGGAACCATTTTTTTTTTCTATCCCCATATTTCCTCTTGTTTGTCTTGAGAAACTTTTGCAGACACTTTTTAGGGATGACAAATAAGCACGTCGGGCGGTTGCTTTTCTGTTTTGGTATTTCTAAACCTCTCTCCCTGAGGACAGGTTTAATTTTACCTCACATGCTAGGATTAGATATTGTTTCTTTTCCTCATAGCATGTTTTTGTTGTTTTTCTGTCTATTTTTTTTCAACATAAAATAATAATAATAATAATAATTGGGGGAGGAGATGTAGAATTTTTATTTTTTCTTTTGATAGCTTTTCAGATATTGTATGTATTTTTTCTTGATATTTCAGTTCATTGTGCATTGATTGAATATGCTTATATATGGTTCAGAGTTTATGCCTGAGATCTGCTAAGTTTTCTTGTTGCATCTTAATGCTAGATAGTTGTTTTTCTCATGCGATGAAAAATTGTGTACTATCCAAAGCTCCCCTAAGGTACATTTTTTTTTACTATCTGATTTTTAGCTTTTGAAAATTATGATGAGAGAGTTGTTTTTTTTTTTTTTTTTTTTGGCAAAGATGGTCAAATTGACTAACTCGCTAATTGAACCTAGAACTTAAAAATTCTGGCATTTTCTTTAAGTTGCAGCACCAAGTGATAAAAAACATTTAAATTTCAGTAAATATGGATAAATAAAAAGATCCACTGCTTATTGTGCTATAAATATGTTCTTATACTTGTCCCTATAGAAACAGTCAGTGACCAAATCATTGTGGAAATAGATGGTTACTAAAGGACTAAGTAAAAGAAAAATGTTGCATCTTAGGGGGAGTGTATTAGATGAGGGTGGCTAGGCCCTAGTAAAATAAAGTTTGACTTTTTACTGATCTAACATTGATTTTCTCTCTTGTTTAGAAAATTTAGTTGCTTTAAATCATATCAGCAAACATCATACCTTATTGAAAAAGCTTTCACACACACACACACACACACACACACACACACACACACACACACACACACACACACACACACACACGAGTAAGGCAGTTATGTCAGAAAGGATGAGACCATTCACCCCTTTAGGGAAATGGACTCACCTAGTAGAGGTGCAGTCTCACCATGCCTAGGATTTTGGTTCCTAAATTCTAGTGCATGTCAGGTATGTTTGCATTGTATTGCATTGTTTATTATGTCATATCTTACTCATGCCTTGCATTTTGTTTGAGAAACCATTTTTTTTTCTATCCCTATATTTCCTCTTGTTTGTCTTGAGAAACTTCTGCAGACACTTTTTGAGGATGACAAATAAGCACGTCGGGCGGTTGCTTTTCTGTTTTGGTATTTCTAAACCTCTCTCCCTGAGGACAGGTTTAATTTTACCTCACATGCTAGGACTAGATATTGTTTCTTTTCCTCATAGCATGTTTTTGTTGTTTTTCTGTCTATTTTTTTTCAACATAAAAAAACAATAATAATAATAATTGGGGGAGGAGATGTAGAATTTTTATTTTCTCTTTTGATAGCTTTTCAGATATTGTATGTATTTTTTCCTGATATCTCAGTTCATTGTGCATTGATTGAATATGCTTATATATGGTTCAGAGTTTATGCTTGATATCTGCTAAGTTTTCTTGTTGCATCTTAATGCTAGATAGTTGTTTTTCTCATGCGATGAAAAATTGTGTACTATCCAAAGCTCCCCTAAGGTACATTTTTTTTTACTATCTGATTTTTAGCTTTTGAAAATTATGATGAGAGAGTTGTTTTTTTTTTTTTTTTGGCAAAGATGGTCAAATTGACTTACTCGCTAATTGAACCTAGAACTTAAAAATTCTGGCATTTTCTTTAGGTTGCAGCACCAAGTGATAAAAAACATTTAAATTTCAGTAAATATGGATAAATAAAAAGATCCATTGCTTATTGTGCTATAAATCTGTTCTTATACTTGTCCCTATAGAAACAGTCAGTGACCAAATCATTGTGGAAATAGATGGTCACTAAAGGACTAAGTAAAAGAAAAATGTTGCATCTTAGGGGGAGTGTATTAGATGAGGGTGGCTAGGCCCTAGTAAAACAAAGTTTGACTTTTCACTGATCTAACATTGATTTTCTCTCTTGTTTAGAAAATTTAGTTGCTTTAAATCATATCAGCAAACATCATACCTTATTGAAAAAGCTTTCACACACACACACACACACACACACACACACACACACACACACACACACACGAGTAAGGCAGTTATGTCAGAAAGGATGAGACCATTCACCCCTTTAGGGAAATGGACTCACCTAGTAGAGGTGCAGTCTCACCATGCCTAGGATTTTGGTTCCTAAATTCTAGTGCATGTCAGGTATGTTTGCATTGTATTGCATTGTTTATTATGTCATATCTTACTCATGCCTTGCATTTTGTTTGAGGAACCATTTTTTTTTCTATCCCTATATTTCCTCTTGTTTGTCTTGAGAAACTTCTGCAGACACTTTTTGGGGATGACAAATAAGCACGTCGGGCGGTTGCTTTTCTGTTTTGGTATTTCTAAACCTCTCTCCCTGAGGACAGGTTTAATTTTACCTCACATGCTAGGACTAGATATTGTTTCTTTTCCTCATAGCATGTTTTTGTTGTTTTTCTGTCTATTTTTTTTCAACATAAAAAAATAATAATAATAATTATTGGGGGAGGAGATGTAGAATTTTTATTTTCTCTTTTGATAGTTTTTCAGATATTGTATGTATTTTTTCCTGATATCTCAGTTCATTGTGCATTGATTGAATATGCTTATATATGGTTCAGAGTTTATGCTTGATATCTGCTAAGTTTTCTTGTTGCATCTTAATGCTAGATAGTTGTTTTTCTCATGCGATGAAAAATTGTGTACTATCCAAAGCTCCCCTAAGGTACATTTTTTTTTACTATCTGATTTTTAGCTTTTGAAAATTATGATGAGAGAGTTGTTTTTTTTTTTTTTTGGCAAAGATGGTCAAATTGACTAACTCGCTAATTGAACCTAGAACTTAAAAATTCTGGCATTTTCTTTAGGTTGCAGCACCAAGTGATAAAAAACATTTAAATTTCAGTAAATATGGATAAATAAAAAGATCCATTGCTTATTGTGCTATAAATCTGTTCTTATACTTGTCCCTATAGAAACAGTCAGTGACCAAATCATTGTGGAAATAGATGGTCACTAAAGGACTAAGTAAAAGAAAAATGTTGCATCTTAGGGGGAGTGTATTAGATGAGGGTGGCTAGGCCCTAGTAAAACAAAGTTTGACTTTTCACTGATCTAACATTGATTTTCTCTCTTGTTTAGAAAATTTAGTTGCTTTAAATCATATCAGCAAACATCATACCTTATTGAAAAAGCTTTCACACACACACACACACACACACACACACACACACACACACACACGAGTAAGGCAGTTATGTCAGAAAGGATGAGACCATTCACCCCTTTAGGGAAATGGACTCACCTAGTAGAGGTGCAGTCTCACCATGCCTAGGATTTTGGTTCCTAAATTCTAGTGCATGTCAGGTATGTTTGCATTGTATTGCATTGTTTATTATGTCATATCTTACTCATGCCTTGCATTTTGTTTGAGGAACCATTTTTTTTTCTATCCCTATATTTCCTCTTGTTTGTCTTGAGAAACTTCTGCAGACACTTTTTGGGGATGACAAATAAGCACGTCGGGCGGTTGCTTTTCTGTTTTGGTATTTCTAAACATCTCTCCCTGAGGACAGGTTTAATTTTACCTCACATGCTAGGACTAGATATTGTTTCTTTTCCTCATAGCATGTTTTTGTTGTTTTTCTGTCTATTTTTTTTCAACATAAAAAAATAATAATAATAATAATTGGGGGAGGAGATGTAGAATTTTTATTTTCTCTTTTGATAGCTTTTCAGATATTGTATGTATTTTTTCCTGATATCTCAGTTCATTGTGCATTGATTGAATATGCTTATATATGGTTCAGAGTTTATGCTTGATATCTGCTAAGTTTTCTTGTTGCATCTTAATGCTAGATAGTTGTTTTTCTCATGCGATGAAAAATTGTGTACTATCCAAAGCTCCCCTAAGGTACATTTTTTTTTACTATCTGATTTTTAGCTTTTGAAAATTATGATGAGAGAGTTGTTTTTTTTTTTTTTTGGCAAAGATGGTCAAATTGACTAACTCGCTAATTTAACCTAGAACTTAAAAATTCTGGCATTTTCTTTAGGTTGCAGCACCAAGTGATAAAAAACATTTAAATTTCAGTAAATATGGATAAATAAAAAGATCCATTGCTTATTGTGCTATAAATCTGTTCTTATACTTGTCCCTATAGAAACAGTCAGTGACCAAATCATTGTGGAAATAGATGGTCACTAAAGGACTAAGTAAAAGAAAAATGTTGCATCTTAGGGGGAGTGTATTAGATGAGGGTGGCTAGGCCCTAGTAAAACAAAGTTTGACTTTTCACTGATCTAACATTGATTTTCTCTCTTGTTTAGAAAATTTAGTTGCTTTAAATCATATCAGCAAACATCATACCTTATTGAAAAAGCTTTCACACACACACACACACACACACACACACACACACACACACACGAGTAAGGCAGTTATGTCAGAAAGGATGAGACCATTCACCCCTTTAGGGAAATGGACTCACCTAGTAGAGGTGCAGTCTCACCATGCCTAGGATTTTGGTTCCTAAATTCTAGTGCATGTCAGGTATGTTTGCATTGTATTGCATTGTTTATTATGTCATATCTTACTCATGCCTTGCATTTTGTTTGAGGAACCATTTTTTTTTTCTATCCCTATATTTCCTCTTGTTTGTCTTGAGAAACTTCTGCAGACACTTTTTGGGGATGACAAATAAGCACGTCGGGCGGTTGCTTTTCTGTTTTGGTATTTCTAAACCTCTCTCCCTGAGGACAGGTTTAATTTTACCTCACATGCTAGGACTAGATATTGTTTCTTTTCCTCATAGCATGTTTTTGTTGTTTTTCTGTCTATTTTTTTTCAACATAAAAAAATAATAATAATAATAATTGGGGGAGGAGATGTAGAATTTTTATTTTCTCTTTTGATAGCTTTTCAGATATTGTATGTATTTTTTCCTGATATCTCAGTTCATTGTGCATTGATTGAATATGCTTATATATGGTTCAGAGTTTATGCTTGATATCTGCTAAGTTTTCTTGTTGCATCTTAATGCTAGATAGTTGTTTTTCTCATGCGATGAAAAATTGTGTACTATCCAAAGCTCCCCTAAGGTACATTTTTTTTTACTATCTGATTTTTAGCTTTTGAAAATTATGATGAGAGAGTTGTTTTTTTTTTTTTTTGGCAAAGATGGTCAAATTGACTAACTCGCTAATTGAACCTAGAACTTAAAAATTCTGGCATTTTCTTTAGGTTGCAGCACCAAGTGATAAAAAACATTTAAATTTCAGTAAATATGGATAAATAAAAAGATCCATTGCTTATTGTGCTATAAATCTGTTCTTATACTTGTCCCTATAGAAACAGTCAGTGACCAAATCATTGTGGAAATAGATGGTCACTAAAGGACTAAGTAAAAGAAAAATGTTGCATCTTAGGGGGAGTGTATTAGATGAGGGTGGCTAGGCCCTAGTAAAACAAAGTTTGACTTTTCACTGATCTAACATTGATTTTCTCTCTTGTTTAGAAAATTTAGTTGCTTTAAATCATATCAGCAAACATCATACCTTATTGAAAAAGCTTTCACACACACACACACACACACACACACACACACACACACACGAGTAAGGCAGTTATGTCAGAAAGGATGAGACCATTCACCCCTTTAGGGAAATGGACTCACCTAGTAGAGGTGCAGTCTCACCATGCCTAGGATTTTGGTTCCTAAATTCTAGTGCATGTCAGGTATGTTTGCATTGTATTGCATTGTTTATTATGTCATATCTTACTCATGCCTTGCATTTTGTTTGAGGAACCATTTTTTTTTCTATCCCTATATTTCCTCTTGTTTGTCTTGAGAAACTTCTGCAGACACTTTTTGGGGATGACAAATAAGCACGTCGGGCGGTTGCTTTTCTGTTTTGGTATTTCTAAACCTCTCTCCCAGAGGACAGGTTTAATTTTACCTCACATGCTAGGACTAGATATTGTTTCTTTTCCTCATAGCATGTTTTTGTTGTTTTTCTGTCTATTTTTTTTCAACATAAAAAAATAATAATAATAATAATTGGGGGAGGAGATGTAGAATTTTTATTTTCTCTTTTGATAGCTTTTCAGATATTGTATGTATTTTTTCCTGATATCTCAGTTCATTGTGCATTGATTGAATATGCTTATATATGGTTCAGAGTTTATGCTTGATATCTGCTAAGTTTTCTTGTTGCATCTTAATGCTAGATAGTTGTTTTTCTCATGCGATGAAAAATTGTGTACTATCCAAAGCTCCCCTAAGGTACATTTTTTTTTACTATCTGATTTTTAGCTTTTGAAAATTATGATGAGAGAGTTGTTTTTTTTTTTTTTTGGCAAAGATGGTCAAATTGACTAACTCGCTAATTGAACCTAGAACTTAAAAATTCTGGCATTTTCTTTAGGTTGCAGCACCAAGTGATAAAAAACATTTAAATTTCAGTAAATATGGATAAATAAAAAGATCCATTGCTTATTGTGCTATAAATCTGTTCTTATACTTGTCCCTATAGAAACAGTCAGTGACCAAATCATTGTGGAAATAGATGGTCACTAAAGGACTAAGTAAAAGAAAAATGTTGCATCTTAGGGGGAGTGTATTAGATGAGGGTGGCTAGGCCCTAGTAAAACAAAGTTTGACTTTTCACTGATCTAACATTGATTTTCTCTCTTGTTTAGAAAATTTAGTTGCTTTAAATCATATCAGCAAACATCATACCTTATTGAAAAAGCTTTCACACACACACACACACACACACACACACACACACACACACACACGAGTAAGGCAGTTATGTCAGAAAGGATGAGACCATTCACCCCTTTAGGGAAATGGACTCACCTAGTAGAGGTGCAGTCTCACCATGCCTAGGATTTTGGTTCCTAAATTCTAGTGCATGTCAGGTATGTTTGCATTGTATTGCATTGTTTATTATGTCATATCTTACTCATGCCTTGCATTTTGTTTGAGGAACCATTTTTTTTTCTATCCCTATATTTCCTCTTGTTTGTCTTGAGAAACTTCTGCAGACACTTTTTGGGGATGACAAATAAGCACGTCGGGCGGTTGCTTTTCTGTTTTGGTATTTCTAAACCTCTCTCCCAGAGGACAGGTTTAATTTTACCTCACATGCTAGGACTAGATATTGTTTCTTTTCCTCATAGCATGTTTTTGTTGTTTTTCTGTCTATTTTTTTTCAACATAAAAAAATAATAATAATAATAATTGGGGGAGGAGATGTAGAATTTTTATTTTCTCTTTTGATAGCTTTTCAGATATTGTATGTATTTTTTCCTGATATCTCAGTTCATTGTGCATTGATTGAATATGCTTATATATGGTTCAGAGTTTATGCTTGATATCTGCTAAGTTTTCTTGTTGCATCTTAATGCTAGATAGTTGTTTTTCTCATGCGATGAAAAATTGTGTACTATCCAAAGCTCCCCTAAGGTACATTTTTTTTTACTATCTGATTTTTAGCTTTTGAAAATTATGATGAGAGAGTTGTTTTTTTTTTTTTTTGGCAAAGATGGTCAAATTGACTAACTCGCTAATTGAACCTAGAACTTAAAAATTCTGGCATTTTCTTTAGGTTGCAGCACCAAGTGATAAAAAACATTTAAATTTCAGTAAATATGGATAAATAAAAAGATCCATTGCTTATTGTGCTATAAATCTGTTCTTATACTTGTCCCTATAGAAACAGTCAGTGACCAAATCATTGTGGAAATAGATGGTCACTAAAGGACTAAGTAAAAGAAAAATGTTGCATCTTAGGGGGAGTGTATTAGATGAGGGTGGCTAGGCCCTAGTAAAATAAAGTTTGACTTTTCACTGATCTAACATTGATTTTCTCTCTTGTTTAGAAAATTTAGTTGCTTTAAATCATATCAGCAAACATCATACCTTATTGAAAAAGCTTTCACACACACACACACACACACACACACACACACACACACACACACGAGTAAGGCAGTTATGTCAGAAAGGATGAGACCATTCACCCCTTTAGGGAAATGGACTCACCTAGTAGAGGTGCAGTCTCACCATGCCTAGGATTTTGGTTCCTAAATTCTAGTGCATGTCAGGTATGTTTGCATTGTATTGCATTGTTTATTATGTCATATCTTACTCATGCCTTGCATTTTGTTTGAGGAACCATTTTTTTTTCTATCCCTATATTTCCTCTTGTTTGTCTTGAGAAACTTCTGCAGACACTTTTTGGGGATGACAAATAAGCACGTCGGGCGGTTGCTTTTCTGTTTTGGTATTTCTAAACCTCTCTCCCAGAGGACAGGTTTAATTTTACCTCACATGCTAGGACTAGATATTGTTTCTTTTCCTCATAGCATGTTTTTGTTGTTTTTCTGTCTATTTTTTTTCAACATAAAAAAATAATAATAATAATAATTGGGGGAGGAGATGTAGAATTTTTATTTTCTCTTTTGATAGCTTTTCAGATATTGTATGTATTTTTTCCTGATATCTCAGTTCATTGTGCATTGATTGAATATGCTTATATATGGTTCAGAGTTTATGCTTGATATCTGCTAAGTTTTCTTGTTGCATCTTAATGCTAGATAGTTGTTTTTCTCATGCGATGAAAAATTGTGTACTATCCAAAGCTCCCCTAAGGTACATTTTTTTTTACTATCTGATTTTTAGCTTTTGAAAATTATGATGAGAGAGTTGTTTTTTTTTTTTTTTGGCAAAGATGGTCAAATTGACTAACTCGCTAATTGAACCTAGAACTTAAAAATTCTGGCATTTTCTTTAGGTTGCAGCACCAAGTGATAAAAAACATTTAAATTTCAGTAAATATGGATAAATAAAAAGATCCATTGCTTATTGTGCTATAAATCTGTTCTTATACTTGTCCCTATAGAAACAGTCAGTGACCAAATCATTGTGGAAATAGATGGTCACTAAAGGACTAAGTAAAAGAAAAATGTTGCATCTTAGGGGGAGTGTATTAGATGAGGGTGGCTAGGCCCTAGTAAAACAAAGTTTGACTTTTCACTGATCTAACATTGATTTTCTCTCTTGTTTAGAAAATTTAGTTGCTTTAAATCATATCAGCAAACATCATACCTTATTGAAAAAGCTTTCACACACACACACACACACACACACACACACACACACACACACACACACACACGAGTAAGGCAGTTATGTCAGAAAGGATGAGACCATTCACCCCTTTAGGGAAATGGACTCACCTAGTAGAGGTGCAGTCTCACCATGCCTAGGATTTTGGTTCCTAAATTCTAGTGCATGTCAGGTATGTTTGCATTGTATTGCATTGTTTATTATGTCATATCTTACTCATGCCTTGCATTTTGTTTGAGGAACCATTTTTTTTTTCTATCCCTATATTTCCTCTTGTTTGTCTTGAGAAACTTCTGCAGACACTTTTTGGGGATGACAAATAAGCACGTCGGGCGGTTGCTTTTCTGTTTTGGTATTTCTAAACCTCTCTCCCAGAGGACAGGTTTAATTTTACCTCACATGCTAGGACTAGATATTGTTTCTTTTCCTCATAGCATGTTTTTGTTGTTTTTCTGTCTATTTTTTTTCAACATAAAAAAATAATAATAATAATAATTGGGGGAGGAGATGTAGAATTTTTATTTTCTCTTTTGATAGCTTTTCAGATATTGTATGTATTTTTTCCTGATATCTCAGTTCATTGTGCATTGATTGAATATGCTTATATATGGTTCAGAGTTTATGCTTGATATCTGCTAAGTTTTCTTGTTGCATCTTAATGCTAGATAGTTGTTTTTCTCATGCGATGAAAAATTGTGTACTATCCAAAGCTCCCCTAAGGTACATTTTTTTTTACTATCTGATTTTTAGCTTTTGAAAATTATGATGAGAGAGTTGTTTTTTTTTTTTTTTGGCAAAGATGGTCAAATTGACTAACTCGCTAATTGAACCTAGAACTTAAAAATTCTGGCATTTTCTTTAGGTTGCAGCACCAAGTGATAAAAAACATTTAAATTTCAGTAAATATGGATAAATAAAAAGATCCATTGCTTATTGTGCTATAAATCTGTTCTTATACTTGTCCCTATAGAAACAGTCAGTGACCAAATCATTGTGGAAATAGATGGTCACTAAAGGACTAAGTAAAAGAAAAATGTTGCATCTTAGGGGGAGTGTATTAGATGAGGGTGGCTAGGCCCTAGTAAAACAAAGTTTGACTTTTCACTGATCTAACATTGATTTTCTCTCTTGTTTAGAAAATTTAGTTGCTTTAAATCATATCAGCAAACATCATACCTTATTGAAAAAGCTTTCACACACACACACACACACACACACACACACACACACACACACACACACGAGTAAGGCAGTTATGTCAGAAAGGATGAGACCATTCACCCCTTTAGGGAAATGGACTCACCTAGTAGAGGTGCAGTCTCACCATGCCTAGGATTTTGGTTCCTAAATTCTAGTGCATGTCAGGTATGTTTGCATTGTATTGCATTGTTTATTATGTCATATCTTACTCATGCCTTGCATTTTGTTTGAGGAACCATTTTTTTTTTCTATCCCTATATTTCCTCTTGTTTGTCTTGAGAAACTTCTGCAGACACTTTTTGGGGATGACAAATAAGCATGTCGGGCGGTTGCTTTTCTGTTTTGGTATTTCTAAACCTCTCTCCCAGAGGACAGGTTTAATTTTACCTCACATGCTAGGACTAGATATTGTTTCTTTTCCTCATAGCATGTTTTTGTTGTTTTTCTGTCTATTTTTTTTCAACATAAAAAAATAATAATAATAATAATTGCGGGAGGAGATGTAGAATTTTTATTTTCTCTTTTGATAGCTTTTCAGATATTGTATGTATTTTTTCCTGATATCTCAGTTCATTGTGCATTGATTGAATATGCTTATATATGGTTCAGAGTTTATGCTTGATATCTGCTAAGTTTTCTTGTTGCATCTTAATGCTAGATAGTTGTTTTTCTCATGCGATGAAAAATTGTGTACTATCCAAAGCTCCCCTAAGGTACATTTTTTTTTACTATCTGATTTTTAGCTTTTGAAAATTATGATGAGAGAGTTGTTTTTTTTTTTTTTTGGCAAAGATGGTCAAATTGACTAACTCGCTAATTGAACCTAGAACTTAAAAATTCTGGCATTTTCTTTAGGTTGCAGCACCAAGTGATAAAAAACATTTAAATTTCAGTAAATATGGATAAATAAAAAGATCCATTGCTTATTGTGCTATAAATCTGTTCTTATACTTGTCCCTATAGAAACAGTCAGTGACCAAATCATTGTGGAAATAGATGGTCACTAAAGGACTAAGTAAAAGAAAAATGTTGCATCTTAGGGGGAGTGTATTAGATGAGGTTGGCTAGGCCCTAGTAAAACAAAGTTTGACTTTTCACTGATCTAACATTGATTTTCTCTCTTGTTTAGAAAATTTAGTTGCTTTAAATCATATCAGCAAACATCATACCTTATTGAAAAAGCTTTCACACACACACACACACACACACACACACACACACACACACGAGTAAGGCAGTTATGTCAGAAAGGATGAGACCATTCACCCCTTTAGGGAAATGGACTCACCTAGTAGAGGTGCAGTCTCACCATGCCTAGGATTTTGGTTCCTAAATTCTAGTGCATGTCAGGTATGTTTGCATTGTATTGCATTGTTTATTATGTCATATCTTACTCATGCCTTGCATTTTGTTTGAGGAACCATTTTTTTTTCTATCCCTATATTTCCTCTTGTTTGTCTTGAGAAACTTCTGCAGACACTTTTTGGGGATGACAAATAAGCACGTCGGGCGGTTGCTTTTCAGTTTTGATATTTCTAAACCTCTCTCCCTGAGGACAGGTTTAATTTTACCTCACATGCTAGGACTAGATATTGTTTCTTTTCCTCATAGCATGTTTTTGTTGTTTTTCTGTCTATTTTTTTTCAACATAAAAAAATAATAATAATAATAATTGGGGGAGGAGATGTAGAATTTTTATTTTCTCTTTTGATAGCTTTTCAGATATTGTATGTATTTTTTCCTGATATCTCAGTTCATTGTGCATTGATTGAATATGCTTATATATGGTTCAGAGTTTATGCTTGATATCTGCTAAGTTTTCTTGTTGCATCTTAATGCTAGATAGTTGTTTTTCTCATGCGATGAAAAATTGTGTACTATCCAAAGCTCCCCTAAGGTACATTTTTTTTTACTATCTGATTTTTAGCTTTTGAAAATTATGATGAGAGAGTTGTTTTTTTTTTTTTTTTTGGCAAAGATGGTCAAATTGACTAACTCGCTAATTGAACCTAGAACTTAAAAATTCTGGCATTTTCTTTAGGTTGCAGCACCAAGTGATAAAAAACATTTAAATTTCAGTAAATATGGATAAATAAAAAGATCCACTGCTTATTGTGCTATAAATCTGTTCTTATACTTGTCCCTATAGAAACAGTCAGTGACCAAATCATTGTGGAAATAGATGGTCACTAAAGGACTAAGTAAAAGAAAAATGTTGCATCTTAGGGGGAGTGTATTAGATGAGGGTGGCTAGGCCCTAGTAAAACAAAGTTTGACTTTTCACTGATCTAACATTGATTTTCTCTCTTGTTTAGAAAATTTAGTTGCTTTAAATTATATCAGCAAACATCATACCTTATTGAAAAAGCTTTCACACACACACACACACACACACACACACACACACACGAGTAAGGCAGTTATGTCAGAAAGGATGAGACCATTCACCCCTTTAGGGAAATGGACTCACCTAGTAGAGGTGCAGTCTCACCATGCCTAGGATTTTGGTTCCTAAATTCTAGTGCATGTCAGGTATGTTTGCATTGTATTGCATTGTTTATTATGTCATATCTTACTCATGCCTTGCATTTTGTTTGAGGAACCATTTTTTTTTTCTATCCCTATATTTCCTCTTGTTTGTCTTGAGAAACTTCTGCAGACACTTTTTGGGGATGACAAATAAGCACGTCGGGCGGTTGCTTTTCTCGGTCACTTGCTTTCAGTGGATTAGCAGGATTTGGTACATGGAGGATTTTTGTTCCTTTCTCTATCAGTTGTTTTTCAAACTTATGATTATTTGGGCTACTTGTAGACACTTCTCTATTATCCCTGTTATTTTTGGATTTTAGAACTTTTTGACTATGATTTTTCTATACTCTGTTTACCCTTTGTCCTTTTAAGACAAAAAGGGGGAGTATTTTTATTTGGATCAGGAATGTATTTTTAAACCGATTAAGTGATTTTTGTCTCAAAATGGCCAAATGGGAAGTTTGTTAGTTTTGTTGGCTGCATTTTGTTGACAAAATCACTATCATGTAATGTTGCTGTCATAATCAAGGATGTCGTATATTTCAGAGTCTTCAAAAGTATTTCAGAAAAGCTATTTCAAGTGTTCAAGGAAGATTCTGTGCAGATTCTAACTCAGAGAAGTCAGATCCTATGTTTCCGTCTGGACGGCCTAGTCATGTGTCCGGACGCCTATCAGTGTCGAGAAGCTTTGAACAGTTCAAGGTTGCATCCGTCTAGATGTCATGGTAACACATCCAGACGCTCTTCAGAGTTCGAGAATATTTTAGCTCTCCTTTGCAGACACGGATTGGGAAGACAGCTTGCACCCGTCCGGACACAGAGATCCTTGATAAGGAAATTGCATGCATACATTCTGCATCCATCTGGAAGACAAGGCAACACCGTCTGGACGCGGTCCTTGTTATGGCAATTACTTGCAGATAGAGTGCATCCGTCCGAACTCTAGGGCAACACCTTCGGACACGGCCTTAATATGGAAATGCGTGAAGCGTGTTATGAAAAGCAGGTTGCACAGCTGACCGTCCAGACACTCAATGGTTCTATCCTGACGTTGCTTAGAGAAATCAGAGACAGACTCAATTTAGGTCTTCTTAGCCTATAAATAGAGTCCTCTAGACATGTATTCTTTATAGAATTTGGTATTGAATTCTCTATAGCTTAGAGAGGGTGTTTAGGGAGATATTGTGAAGATCTGCTAGTTCTCAAACTGTTGCCGATGTACTGTTATTGTTTCATGTGAAGTCTATCTTAAGAATGAGCCTTGAGGTAAATGAATCCATTGAAGACTCCTTCAAGTAGGTGACTTGGTTGGGAGGTGTTCACGTTAGGTTACATGTCAGAGTGCAATATACGATCACTGCATATGAGTATGTGAGTGCTACTTACTGTCTTTGTATTAGCTTTGTCTTCTAAATAGTGGATTTTCTAGGTTTGGTTGCCTCGGAGTGTTTTTTCTCTTAATTGAGTTTCCACTTCGTTAACAAAATATTTGTCTCATTTAAATTTCGCACTTTTGATATTTTGTTACACGTTACACAGATGTCTGTTTATTTTTCACAATGGATTTTGTTATGGGATTGCTAAAGGCACCTAGTGGACAAGACGCTAGATGGGTGTAATTGACAAACTTACTAAGAGTGTCAACTTCCTTCCAATCAAGACTACAAACTCAATGGAGAAGTTGGTGAGCATGTATGTGGGGGAGATAGATAGACTCCATGGTGTGCCTATCTCGCCCTTCTTCTAAGAAACTAAAGTCTCATTTGTTTTCCATGAGTTCCACAAATTCTTATAAAAAATGCAATTACTTGCATTAGTACTTCATCTAAGTTAAAGTTTAATAATTAAATAATATTTCACAATTAATTAAAAAGGAAATAATTAGAACATAATAAGGTATGATAATGCTTACTTTAATAGAGAAAATAGGTACATTTAAGCTATTATCACCATCTTGTAAAAGTTGAACATCAAAGGCCTATAGGACAATTGCAACCGTTGGAAATCCCAATGTGGAAATGGGATCAAGTTGTAATGGATTTGGTTGTGGGATTGCCAAAGGCACCTAGTAGACAAGACGCTATATGGGTGTAATTGATAGGCTTACTAAGAATGTCCATTTCCTTTACTACAAACTCAATGGAGAAGTTGGTGAGCATGGATGTGTAGGAGATAGATAGACTCCATGGTGTGCCTGTGCCCATAGTTTCTGACCGTGATACTCTATTCATATCGAATTTTTTGAAAAGGCTACATGAAGTGATGGGAACCAAGCTAAATTTTAGCCCGGCATACCATCCACTAACCGATGGAAATCCAAGAGAATCGTCCAAATCCTTGAGGATATATGTAGGCTATGTGTGCTTGAATTTAAAGGTAATTGGATTTAATACTTGCCTTGAGTTGAATTTGCCTATAACAATAGCTACCAAGCAAATTGGTATGACACCGTATGGAGCTTTGTATGGGTGCACTTGTGGATCGCCCTTGTTTTGGGATGAAGTCAGTGAAAGGCAATTGTTAGAACTAGAAATGGTTCAAGACACAAAAGGCAAGGTTGCGCTTATTCGAAAGCAAATGCTCACCACACAAAGTAAATAGAAGAGCTATGCAGATAAAAATCGTCGCATGCTCAAGTTTAAGATGGGAAACCTTGTGTATTTCAAGGTGTCACCAATGAGGGGTGTCATACGTTTTGGAAAGAAATGAAAGCTCAATCCAACGTCCGTTGGACCCTTCCAAGTGGAAAAACGTGCAAGTCTGGTGGCTTAAAGAGTTGAGTTGCCTCCTAATTTGGATAGATTACACAATGAATTCCATGTATCGCAACTACGGAAGTGCGTACACGATCCTTCGCACATTATCAACTACTAGCCTCATGATATTCAAGCTAACTTGACATATGAAGAGCTCCCAGTGCAAATTATTGATCACAAAGAGCAACAACTAAGGATGAAATCTACTCCATTAGTGAAGGTTCTACGGCAGAAACATGGTGTGGAAGAAGCTTCGTGGGAACTCGAGCTAGATACGTGGAATCGATATCTACATCTCTTGAGTAATCAAGTACGAAATGGTATGTCGACAAGCTTAGCTCACTAACATGAGCAACCGCCTCTGGCGCTCAGGTAGCAAGCATAAATGAGACATTGTGTCCCTTGATGCTTATATAGCATATAGAGTTGGTTGACACATAGATATGTCGCCTTAGCTAGGGCTAAGATGAGATCTTTATTTTTGTTAAAACCAAACATAGATAGCCCACAACCACAATCCATATAACTTGTAATTAGCCAGATGCAAGACCTTAATTTGGCGCCTGAGGTGGCGAGCAAATAAAGGACTTGGGTTAGGCACTTAGGTAGCGACTAGACTAAGACATGTACAATGTATTGAGTTTAGACATATGCTCTTTTCGAAAGAGAACTCCATCATAGCATGTATTTCATACAAAATGTGCTTGTTTGACTGACAATGGAGGTGAGTGAATTAAT
Organism: Alnus glutinosa; assembly: GCF_958979055.1. NCBI lineage: Eukaryota > Viridiplantae > Streptophyta > Magnoliopsida > Fagales > Betulaceae > Alnus > Alnus glutinosa. The sequence continues at coordinate 22,181,294 of NC_084888.1, read as the reverse complement.
CCCTACTTCTTCACCGTGTGAGTCCCATATGTCTTTGTTAATGACCTTATTTATGCCATTTGTGACCTTTGACTATGTCGCGAGGTTGAGGTTTTAGGTATGCTATTTCATCATGTTGCCTACGACCATGTATGATGCAATCTAAAGAGGCATTGTTGGGAAAGGGATTGGCATGAAGGCAAAGAGAAGACTATTCAGCAACACATTCGTATTGTGTTTGTACTCACTGCCGACAAGTCATGCTGCTTATTGAATGTTGCGACATCAATGTGGGTACATCATGAATTGTGGAGGTTAAGCATTGCTTTAAGATATTGGACTCGAGAGGGATTAGAGATGCTTAATCTAATGTGACCAAATGAGCCAGGGCATAATGAGACACTTTTAGGAATATTACTATGCTAGTCTTTACAAGATTTGGTATAGTCCTCACAACCTTTTATGAAGGTGTGCTTGATGGTCGCACAGTCTATTAGCCAATATGAACATGATTGAAAATAGGTATAGAGATGGATGCATGGCTGGGTCGTGCCCACTATGTGCGAGTGGGGGATGTAGTAAATTAAGGGGCACCCATAGTAAATCTGTCTTGTTTTCTGTCGGCGTGTTGAATTTAGAGCGTGAATATTGTGGGCATCGCTCTATTATCCCTGTGAGAAGTAGATCAGATCTTGTTTTCGGTACTGAAAATTATGTTTGTGCTGTGTATTTAGAATTCAAACAAAAATGAAGGTGTCAAATAGCAGTAAGAGTGATTCTGTTCATCCACTGTGCGTGTTTGGTGCTGCCATACTTTCTTATCTGCTTCAGCGGGAACAGAGAGTTGAGTATCTTCCCGAAACTCCATGCCGATGCAGTGTATTCCACCAAGTCTCCATTACTAAGCGTTGGCTGGAACATACAGCTCAGCAATTTCTCCAAATTTTGCACGCTGTATTTCACGTACTTGCTGGGGCAGGGTGTAGCATCATCTTGTTCAACCAAAAGCCTGTAATTTTGCATGTAGCTCCCATAAACAGGTAGAATTGCTTGCTGTAGATGTTGGCACACTTTCTTCCTCAAGTTTTCGTTGGGGATGATCCACTTGGATTGCTTCTTATACCTTTCATTAAAAGCCTCATTGAATGCCTTGAGCCTTTTCTTGACCAAGTCTTGACCAGCGCCCTTTTGGGTTACTACCAGTGTCACAACATTTCCCCAGCTCTCCCTCAAGTAGAGTGCTGCATAATAATCTGTGTATTGCCCATGTGCCGTTAACCAAGAATCTCCCATCACCTCCCCAAGCTTGGTGCCTTTGAGATTCCAAAAATGGCAGTGATTATTCATCATGAACAGATATGACAAGGAGATATCCTCGTAGTCCTTGGACCATCGATCCAAATTTAGCCCGATTTCTTTCATTATTTTACACACCTGGTAGGAAATAAGACCCTCTTCATAACTCTCTTGTTTCCAGCTGTGATGGATCACAAGAACCTGGGCCAGGAGTGGCCTGTACTCATCACCTAGCAGCTGATTACAATAGCTTGTTACAGAGCTCACCAGCCATGGAAGACTGCCATCTGAAGGAGGAGAACTTCGCCCTTGCAATCCCACTTGGAGAGGAAGTTGCCAAAAAATCTGGCAGGCACCATCAACAATCCTTTTCACGAGATCCCTTGTCAGTTTTTGGATTTCAGTGCAGTCTTCTCCACCAAAAAGCCGGTTGAAATCTATTCTCAGATTGTCCAAAGAAGCGAACATGTCCAACAGCTTCAAGAGCATGATGGGATCCTTGTTACTTTGAGTAACATGTTTCCCAAATTGCAGAAATGCAAGGATGCCAGATTGAGCAGCGATCTTTGCAAAGCATCTCATTCCAACATCTGGTCCTCCTCCTATATTCTTGAAGACGTCACGGCACAGTCTATACTCGAGCTCAAATAGGTGCTTCACAGCCAACACCAAATGCTTACTCCATTGCTCTATGTGATCATCAAATTTGGACATCTCAAGGTAATCCAAACCAAGAGCTTGTAAACTCTGTTTGGCGTTTGAACTCCGAACGTCAACATATACAGATATGCACATCCCGAGTTGGTTATGGGAATTTAATGTTTCAACTATTGCCTGCAGCTTCTTCTGTATGGTAGGCGCTGGCAAGCCAGAGCATGAAGAAGCAATATTGGGATTGGAGGTTGCCAAAGCAAGAGGTACGCTGTTTTCTGTCACAAGTCTCTTGAATTCAATTTCTAGCTTTTCGAATGCGGCACTAAGAACTCCCGAACATTCCTCTTTGGCCTGCAACTCTTGTAGAATTCCCAAACATTTCTTCACGTTGGTGCTTGCATTGTCCTCCATGTCTTCAATTATGCCCTCCAACCACTTGATTGCTAGCCCGCAATTATCAGCAAGAAATCTCAATACTTGTTCAAGCCGTTTCATGAGTGAGAGGTAGTTGAAGAGATCATCAGAACATTTGTGAGACAAGAGTGACTTCTCAAGCGCAAGAGCCGTGTCAAAGACCTTCAGAACTGCGGCAGCAGGTGCCATGGCAGGATCAATATGGTCTCTGCATGCACTCTTTTGCACAGAGATGGATCTTGCTGCGGCTTCCAAGGATGGCAATCTTTGGCTAATCATTTCCAATCTTAGCCCCATCTCGTCTAGCTCAGAAGCATAAGCTCTTGATTTCTCCAAGCTACACTCCAACAACTGCCTAGCAGCTACAAGATTCTGGATGCTTCCCACCTCCGCCATTTTTTTTTTTAATTTTTAATTTTTATCTTTATCTATGTTTTTGAATGGACCCAACTAGTACAAATATAGATAGATCATAGATAGATAGATAGATAGTTTCTTTTATAACACACCCATATACTTTTCTTAACCAAACTCACCAAATAAAGAGTAAAAGAGGAAGACGACCAAATTCAAACCAAACCTTACTTGCAACAACAACCATGCGATGGCAATTTCTTGAGCAGCTAGACTTCTCCTCATATTGAACTTAATGGCCTTCTTCCCAGAGTTGAGGAAATTATAGGTGAAAGATCAAGGAGACTAACTAGAGTCTCTAGGGGAATTACAAGAATAAATCGCATTATTTTAATATTGAATATGAAAATAATAAAACTAAAAACCAAATAATACAACCCGGTTTTATGGTTTACTAATAACTCTGCTATATTTACACGGCCATCCACCATTAGATCCCGTTGGGCCGTTCTTGCCCTTCCACATTCAGTTCAACTTGTGTCTGTTTTTAAATTAATTCACCATTTAATAAATAATATTCTACAGGGAAAGTTCCAACTCAAAATCCATTCTAAATTGATTGACAAATAAATGTAACCAGGAAAAAGTGATCTAAACTGGAAAAACAACTCGCAGGATATCAGGACAACTCCTAGCACCTTTTTCTCCATAAAATTGTTGTATTGGTAGCAAAAAATATAAATATGCGTTGAGAGAGAGAGAGAGAGAGAGATTAGTGACATTCAGAAATGGATGGGAAGTAACTGTCATCTACAAAATCAAAAAATATGAGGCCCAAGCGGACAACTTGTATCAGAGATCAATGGACGCCAATATATGGTATCTGTCCCTATTTCTAAAAGAGCAAATGACTCGTGCAAAGATCCAAAGTGATAACAATGTCTTTGGATCTCAAGATAATATACATGCAATTACAAGTGATTCGAAGGGAGACAAGAATAACGTTGCTCCCAAACGAAAACAAACAAGGTAGAAGTAAATAAAGCCTAAGAGAGCTTCAAGAAAATAGACAAAAAGTAGGCATCCGGTCCAGTCAAGTGCCACCACCCTTTTGTTTCAAAGTGATCTTGTCCCCAAGACTTAGGGCAATACCTTGAGTTTTACTTCTTATCCTTATGTATCCACCCAGCTTACCATCTGCTTGTTTCTCAACGCTCACATTCACCAGAGCATCCTCCCCAAAAACACTCTTTGCGTACAGGTTAGCAGCAAGGAACCCACACTCCCCTTCTAGAGCCGATCTGATCCCCATTAGCAAGGAATGATGAGAACAAGCATAACAAAAATTACTCAAGCATAATGAATTAGATAGGGTAGTAACAAATTCAGATGAAGCTTCTTTATATCCATTAAGCATAATAAGTTAGTATTGTTTTGTAGTTAGAAGCTGCCCCTTATATTGGCAAAATAAAGGTCTTGACACGAACAGCAAGGAGATGGTTTTGCTTTAATATAGCTTTATTAATTTTAAGAGTTAGGGGTATTTCTGTAATATTTTAGAATTGCTGGATATGGGGTGTAGTTGTGGCTATTGCGTCTTGTTACGGGTTTTCACATGCCATTAGGTATTTGATGGTTTTATCAACTAAGGTTTAGTAGCACATGGGGTCCAGGTTTTACTAGGATTTCATTTAGTTTTCTGCAAACATTCATGTAATTCTACTTATCAAAAAAAAAACATTCATGTAATTCTCTCCATCTAAGGGAGAATACATTTTGCTAAAATTTCAGAACTATCAAACTTTCAATGAAGTTTGTGTGATGCAATCCAAAGTATCCGAGCTGATTTTGCTCCGATTCTTCTCTCAGACCCATACCAAAAACAGAACAAAAATTACTCAACCAAGGAGACCCAAATACCGCTCTCAGGGGCCCATGAACAGCAAACCAAACCTTGAGTTTTCCCTCTTCGTTTCACCTCCAAACTCACCATGTCCCTTGCCCTATTATAAACCCTAATTCCTAATTGTTTCAAGTCTTTTCAACCACAAACCCTAGCCCTAGTTATCCCAAACACTACAATTCACACCTGCTGCCAGATAAAATCCAGCAACCAGTTTGGTATAAGAGCACTTTTGTGCGATCTACAACAATGGATTCAAAAACTGATTTCAGGAAACATATAGCACCTCAATGATAGCACGGGAATCATTCATAATGGCAGTGTCTAAGAATTCCCGTTGAACTCAATTTGAGAAGTATAAAAACAGAACACAAACCTCTTTACCCACAACCTGGTTTTTAAGTAGGGTCGAAGTGCCATTTGGGCCACAGTCTATTGGCAGTACGATTCTGATACTTTTATTCCCGTTTCTCCTTTTTCATTCCTTTATCAATCTTAACCTAAATCTTGAAACTTTGGACAGCAAAGAGGAAAAATAGTGATCAGAGACTTAGCCTCCAAAACTTCAGAAAAGCTTATGGATTTTTATTACAGGATATGGATATTTTAGAGGCTTTGAAAGAATATCTATAATTTTAAAGTTTAGAAGCTTGAAATAACTATTAGTTGAGGTAATCCAATATTAAATAGCATTTTGGAAGTGGTTCACTAAATCTGGAGTTCTCATTAGTACTGCAACATTACATTACCTATTTCAGAAGTATTTAATATATAACACAAAGAGTTACTAGAAATCAAAACAATATAATTCCTATATAAGATTGTGATATCACAACATTTGAATACTATGATAAATATGGCCCCATCAGATACTCATCATACTCCCAAGCAAACACCGAAAATAAAAACCAACACAGAATGGACTACAAAAGATAAAACCATATGTGCTGAGTGATAGAGTTCATACAGAGATGTCAATACATAAAAGCCACACTTTTTTGAGTTTTTTTCAAAGAATGGTAACCCAAAAAAAAAAGAATCTGACATTGCATCATGCCATTACTACTACTAATACATCAAGGCTGAAAAGGTAAATTTATATTTGTTTTTAATAAGTAACATGTAACAAGATTCAGTGAATGTATGTCTCATGGTCAGTCCCAATGGTAAAGGAAGCAACGCTGCTCCACAAGGAGATGGAATATGAGAACGCCTGTCAACGGAGGAGCTCCCTAAAGAATTGGGAGGACCATCAATGTCAACAAGCATTTCTTTAGTTTAGGATTAGAAAGTATGCATCAAGTCACTATCAAGGTGATCGCTTCTTCTTCTTTTTCTTTTTCTTTTTTTAAATAAGAATTGATATCAATGTTGTCTAAGAGCATCTCCAGGAATAATAGCCAAAATAGCTACTAAAAAAGTACAACTCTCTACTTTAACTAATGTTTTTTCTATACCATCTTCAATAGATTCTCTATTTTATTCTCTACTTGCTTTTAAATATTATTTCTCATTTTTTTTAATTATATTCTTACCAACACTCAATCAAAGTGAAAATATTGGATTTCCACATTGACGGAGTCACCTACAGTGGATTTCATATTCTTTTCGCTGCACCATACAGTGAAAATTCATTAAAAAAATTCACTTAGTTATTCTCCAGCATCATTAAGCATAGGTGTGATCAATGAAGGGTGTTGGAGAAATAATCAGCTCCAAAGACGCGTGGGCCTAAGGTAGTATGGGGGGCTGAGCCCATCGGGTTGACCCGGCCAGATTAGACTTAAGTACAAGACCATCCATTATCTCTAAAAAGCCGCATATCCCAAATATATCAAGATAGACTTCTATCCCATCAAATATGGGATAAGGCACCTAATAGAATGACATTAGCTAAAGAGAGTGTCATATCCAGTTTGGACTCTACTACCCAATTAGTGTCATATCCAGTTTGGACTCTACTACCCAATTTGAATTCTATGAAGATAAGATTAAAGACTATGTGATCTAGGACTCAGACTCCTAATTAGATTATGCTCCAAGCACTCCAGTAGTTTCATAACTGTGAACTGTGAGTCTATAAATAAGACTACTACGTCAGGTATTTTGAAAAAAAATGCAGATTCTCTATGCTCTGAGATTATTGATACTCTCCAGAAAAATAAACAGTTTTGAACTGACTTAGGCATCGGAGTGGGGGTATGGTCGGCACCCCCACGAGCCGACGAGCCGTTTATTATTTTGCAGATTCCGAGGAGAGCGAAGATCAAGGAAGGCATCGAATCACAAGGCAACACGTCACCGTACCGAAAACTGTACCAACAAAGGGTAACAAATAACCTCATAAAACCAACAAAAATAAAGCCATACATGTGATCAGTAAAGTATCATAAAAATAAAAGCAACCAAAAACAACCGTTTTCCCACAGTGAATAGTGAATAGGCTCTTCACTATTCTCCTGAACACAATAAACAACAAATAGTGACCTTTTTCCCTCGATGTTAAAGTAGCTACTCTACTGGACACAAAAAATGGCTCATAATGGTCAAATTTGGCTATTATAGGTCATTTGCCTATTATGTTGGAGATGCTCTAAACTAAGCTCCAAGAAAAATTATCTTGGTGACTGGGCACTTATTTTACTTTCTAATTATAATTAATCAATAGCTTGGGAAAGAAAGAGAATGTCAAAGGGTGGGGAGCAAGCGGGTATGCATGATTAAAATATAAAAGGCAATGATATCATGTGCATTTTACAAGAAAAAGTTGGTAATATACGACTATTTTCATAGGAAACATTATAGGTTTCTAGCCCAAACTATGCTGCATCGTTTACATATCATGATTCATGAATGTTAATACCCCTACAAATCACACCCCCCTCCCCACAAAAAAAAAAAAAAAAAAAAAAAAAAAAAAAAAAAATTGTACGTAACATATCCCAAGACTGCCAACAAGGTTAAAACGCTATTACTCTTGTTGTATGTCACAATTTACTACAGTTAAATTCAACAAAAGGGAAAATAAATAAACCACTTAAATAGTGACAAAATCCACTGTTCATTTACCCACCCCCCCCCCCCCCCCCCAAAAAAAAAAAAAATCCCCAAAAAACACAAAATAATAATAAAGAAAGAAAAAATTTAGATGAATAACTCTCATGTAGTGTAAGGTATAGAAGGGTGAACCAAGGGTCATAGAACTTACAATGGAGTGAGGCATTTCATGTTCGTTGACTTGATAATGTGGTTCAGAAACTCCTTCTCATCTTGAATGATAGTATTTACAGCAACCTGAAAAAATATTTGTTGTGCTTATTTAAAATGAGAATGCAGACCAATCATCAAATCATCCAAAAAATTGAGATACTAGAATCACGTGAATATGAAGAGATTCTAAATTTATTTTTTTATTATTTTTTTTTTTTTTATAAGAAATTTTTTATAAAAGATGAAAGTGCCACTGAGGATACAAGGCGTATACAAAAGGATGCAAGAACAAAGAGAACAAAAAAGACGAGAAATAAGGGAAAAAAAAAACCACAAAGACTCAACCACAGCAGAAAACTCAAAGCACCCCAACCAAAACCCAAAAACCCTCTAACATTACATCACAACAACCCTCTTGCTTTTGTTCCGAGTAGAATCAAGACTCCTAGCATTATAATTGATATCGCACTCAAGGTTATGAAGTTCTCTATTCCCTTTAACCTTAGGAGTGGAGACTAGGACCTCAAGACGCTGCCCCTCAACCACTTGAGCCATGACATCCAAAAAACCTTTTACGTTCCTCTCAAAGGAAATCCCCATAGTTTAAAGGCACAGCGCAGTGTCAAACACTGCCCCTAAAGAACCTACAACCTTTTCGAAAACACCTTCCCTCAAAGATTCACCTACCTCAACCGGCTAGGAAGAACAGTTGCACGGAAGAAGGAACCCACGTCGACAAAAGCTGACTGGAGGCTCCCTTATTGCCCCGGACTCCAAATGTAGAAAAGGATGATGGCCTAGCAGAGAAGGAGAGGCATTGATCACCGCCAAAGACTCGGCTAACAAAAACTTGTTCAGCTGCGCATCCTTTCACTTCCAAGAATACCTCATCATCGACTTAGACTCAAAATGATAGATAGGCGCCCCAGACTCCAACATCACGGGAAGCGAGAGACGAAGCCGTTCACCCAACTCTTCTGCCCTTGAGGAAACACCAGGAAAAGCTGACCCATAGTCTGCTTTCCAAGCCTGGGCAAAAGCAGGAGAAGCTTGCTACGAAGAACACAAGACAGAAACTAGATCTGGGGCAAGTGAACCAAGGCCTTGGCTCAGCAACTCCGGAGAAGAGAGGGGAGGGACCAGTGAAGAAGGTGTTGGACCCGATATAGCAGAGACCTCACCTGGCTTGGACAAAGTCTGGCCAGACTAGAATCACCATCAGCGGAATCTGGAGACGCCAGAGAAGACACCCGACTAGAGGATGCTAATTGGGACAAGCAACTAGACCCCACTAAAGCAAACCCAACCGAGGGCAGCTCAACAACTGCCGGAGAAGCTACTGGCACTCCAGACGACCGGCCAGGAGAACCCACCTTCCGGCAGAGGAGAAAAGGCTGCTGAAGGTGAGGAGACACCCTAACGCGATAGATCAAAACCCATACCCACAGAGAAAAAAAAAAAACCAGAACCCGGAACAAGACCCAACTTATTGGCCTTCTTAACGCTAGGCCTAAAGCCCCAAGTCTTGGATCCAGCCCGTAACCGGGCCCCTCTAACCACAAAATAAGCTCTCTTAAAAACTCGGCTCAAGCCCCTACTGCCTAAGAAGCGTTTTAGCCCAACAAGAAAAAACCTGCCAAGTTACTTATCAAAAAAAAAAGAAAAAACCTGCCAAGTTACGTTTGGTCCCGCAAACCCAATCCACCCAAACACCAAACATATCGAGAAGCTTCCTAAAAACCCTTTTCCCCTCTTGACCCTAAGCTTCACCTGCACACACAACGTCACGCCTGCCTTTGCTGGAGCCTTTGCTACTACATCAAAACCTTGAAACTCTATTGTTGCTTTGATCCAAGGAGCCATTAGCACGACATACAATACCCAAAGGAACAATCGGGGATGTCTCCAAGGCAGAATAGTCCACTGCTTGCCAAACCATCGCCTGTTCCAGACTCAACGGAAGAAGCTTCTCCACCTCACACCAAGCCACCTCTGATGACTGAACCAGAAGCCCACCACCGATGAAAGGGAAGGTAGGCTTTGAACGCACCACGTCCGCGAACAACAGAGGGCCCGCTGCCTTTCCCAGGCAATCGCCCACCAAAGCGCCACCAGCAAACAGAGTCTTGACCGTGGCTTCAAGAAAAGTTCAAGCTTCACTCAGCTCATCACTCCTTAGAAAGAGGGACTTCATGCCTGAAGGGAAGTAACCCTCCTTGGAGTCCTGAATGCCAAACGACAGAATCTTGTCTGTGTATGCAATCTAGGATTTTTTTTTTTTTGATAAGTAATTTAGGATATACTACATCCTAGGGATCAAGCTTTTGCGAGATCAAAAAAGAATAGGATATTAGGCTTATCCTAGATTCCTATTCTTTTTCTTAGGCTTATCCTAGATTCCTATTCTTTTTGCGAGATCGAAAAAGAATAGGAATCTAGGATAAGCCTAACATCCTATTCTTTTTCGATCTCGCAAAAGCTTGATCCCTAAGATGTAGCTTGCTTCTCATAAGCCCTTCATATCAAACTGGTTAGACAACCATATCTTGATCGTCGACATTGTTCCTGCATCATCAACATACAGTAATAAGAATGTTACCATTTTATCTTGACACCTCTTATTTATAGGGCTGACAATTTTTAACTCGACCTGCGAATCCAAGACAAACTCGACACAAAATTAAAGGGTTAGGATTTGGTATAATCAGGTTTAGGTCAACCCGCTTGACCCATTTATTCCTATTTAATAAATGGGTCAATCATGGGTCGACCCACTTTAACCCATGGGTGACCCGTTTGATCTCTCCCAACGAATATTTTCCTTTTATCTACTCCTCTCCGTGACCTACTGTGCACAAAAACCATCCTCTTTTAATTCTTATCCTTCTTTTTCTGTCCCAATTTTTATGCTTCCATTTATGTGTATACTCAGAGTATCTAATTTCCTTGTTGGGCACCTATCCTTTATGAGATATATCTCATTTGTTTTGGCCCAAACCCATTCTCATCACTGTTTGGGTTTCTTTGTTTTCTATAGGGTTTGGGAATACCCTGTTTTATCAAAGGATGCAACATCCTCTGCTTTTTTCAAGAACGATTGAGACCATTGGTTTCTCAGTGTTTTTCTTTTTTCTAATATATATATTTTATCTTCAGACTTTCCTGAAGATTATGATACGCTATTCGAAAATGTTTTTTTTTTTAAAAAAAAAAAATATCAAGATTGTTTTATAGGTTTCTAGTCTCTTCCTCTAATTAAAGTTGTATAACTTTAACAGTATTTGTTTTGAGTATTTTTCTCACATCACATGCTCAAAGATTTAATTTTGAATGTATCAAACCTTAATTAGAATGTATTATCTTTGTATTATATTGGAGACCTGGATTAGTTTTGTATATTGATGAATTTTTTGAGTTTATATTTGTGATTTTTTTTTTTTTGAGTTTATCAATTAATGGGTCAAATGGGTCGTGTCACCCGCTTATTTAAATAGGTCGTGTCAAGGTTTGAGAAATCAACAGTTGAATGCAACTCTTAATGTTTATGATCCAACCTGCCATCCCTTATTATGAGGGAGAAGATACCATTTGTTCCAAAAACAACTGACTAAGCAGGTATCTCAAATCCTATCTCAGCATTGACAGACCACAACATCAACAATTCATGTTTGAATGAAATGACGTCAAACAATCAGGCAGTGAAGAACACAATTATCCTTCAGGATCATTCTAAATATATCTGAATGCAGCATGTATGATCAATTCAAAGAAGAATAATAAAATAGAAGCAGCCTATCATATTAGTTTCAAATTAGTGAAACAGTTTCGAAAACTTATACATAAACAATATAGTGAAGAACAAAGTTGAAAGTAACAGCAAAGACGTACCTTGTTTTCCCACTCAAACTCTGCCCACATTGTTCTAAATGCCACATCAGCACATGATGCAGGGGAGATGTAATCCATTATATCAATATGGATGTCATTGAGGACAATAACATTTCTCTCAAGAACATTTGAAGAAGTCTCATATACAATGTTACCAAATATGACTCCTGTTTCGGTTGAAGAGACCTTAATATTCGCCTTAATCTGTTTGCTCGACTCTGGAGCTAGTGTGTAGTTTTGTGGTCGCTCAACGAGTTTCAGATCCCCCATGGTTGCCAACTCCAAGCACAAACTTTGGAGGGTCTCCTTTGTTCGGTTGATAACAGTAACATCTAGGACTACGTCATAATGATGAACTGTAACATATGCTTCAGCATAGACAGGATCACTGAATCCTGTAAGCTGAAGAATTCGATTGAGTTTATTTGCATCATCTCCATCCTTTGTGAACTCACCAGTGGCACGCTTGAGATCATCTTGGACCTCATCTTCCAACTCAAGCTGGCTCATACCCTAAAATAAATGTGCATATAAAGAAAGCATAGATTAATCAAATATTTGATGTGAGAGTCCCATGTGACTCTAGCATTAAGTAGAGAGAGAGAGAGACCAGGATTAAGTTCAGTTTGCAGCATGAAAGACTATGATAAGTTTCAGGTTTTTCTTTTCTTTTTTGAAACTATCCATTCTGTTAAGATTTGTGTATTTCACCAAAAACATGCACTCTTTCATTACATTTCATTCATACGGAAGAATACAAGCCCTCAAGCTGGAGCTTATATAATTCTTGCAACAAATAAATTCTTATTGACACAAACACTTTGTAAATACCCGTTTACAGGCTGAAATACCATTAAATTGGTTGAAAAACAAGAAGAACATGCCAAAAACACCATGAACCTGGCCATAAAACCACCACATCTGTCAAACATGAACTGAACCGACTGAAAAATGGCCAAAACCGGTCACAACAACACTGTACTCTCTGTGGAGGTTTCATGATGTTAGGAAAGGCTTGTGCCTAGGAATAGCTCATGTTGTAGCTCTCTCTTTGGTTGATCACATAGTAGAGGCAGCTTGGGAAAGGAATTGCTTCCTATTCCGGCTTTGGGGGTAGTGGGGTAGAGTGTGAAAATGATATGCCAGCTTTGCTCAACCCTCCGTGGAGTGAGCCAATCTTCTGCAAGCCTATTAATGTTTACCCTCTGACAACATCCTCTGACAACATCGAGGAAACCAGATTTTCTGAGCGGTTTTAGTAAATATATGGGAATGCCTTGAAATAAATTTGAGGAGATTATGGCCCTTTTTGCATTTATTGAAGCCAGTCACAAGAAGGATGCTCTAAGCACCGCTTCTCCTAGTTCCCAAAGGTAGTGAGGAATTGAAAAGGTTAAATTGCTCCAAAAGATTCTGCATCGAAGTCTGGTGGGAGAAGGAGGGTGTCATATGTTCCTTTATGAAGCTAAAAGTTATTTCGTGGACTGTGACACAGTTGCATGAAGTGAATAAACATATGCGTATTAGAAATTTCCTTGTATCGAGGAAAGTTGATATAGTGGCTTTACAGGAGACTAAATTGGAGCAGATTCCCAAGAATACCATGCAGAGTTGGTGAGGAGTTCAACATTTAGATTGGTGTTAGTTGGATTCTAGGAGGGGGCTTCCGGTGGTATTTTATTGATCTGGGATAGGAGAATAGTGGAAACAATCTAAGTCTGTATGGGTAGCTTCTCGGTTGCATGTAACTTTATAAGTGTTAACGACTAATTTGAGTGGGCTTTCGCCAATGTCTATGGCCCTAACTCAGATGTGGACCATCACTTATTATGGGAGGAGTTCACAGGTTTGATCAGCTGGTAGGATTTACCTTGGTGCATTGGGGGCAATTTCAATGTCACCCACCTCCCTAGTGAAAGATCAGATGAGCCAAGCAACCCCCTCCAAATAACTCCCTCCAACAAGCAAGCAAGTCTACTACTCATTTAGGTATAACCCAAGACAACCCAACACAACAGAAAATAATATTCCATAAGGCACAAGCAACCTCACAATGGAGAAGGAAATGATCCACAGACTCCATGTCCCTCTTGCACATACAACACCACCAATTGATCACAATGACACATTGCTTTTCAAGGTTATCCATGTTAAGAATCTTCCCTAAGGTAGCCAACCAAGCAAAGAAAGCCACTCTCAAGAGAGCCTTGTTTTGCCAAATACTCTTACAAGGGAAGGGAGGGCTATCTTTGCATACAAGGATACTATAGATGGATCTAACATCGAACAGCCATCTTTTAGAGTGGGCCAACAAAACTTATCTTTACCTCCCCATCTCACTCTCAGGGAGTATAACTTGAAGAATGAAGCCAAGACATCAACCTCCCAATCATGTGCCGCTCTAATAAAGCTTACGTTCCACTGATAACAAGATTTGATCGAATTTGATGTTGAAGCCAAGAACCCTTGGGATTTGATAGAATTTATTGTGAAGTTGAGTTTTATAGAAGAACCTGTCGGAACTCTCATATTTCTAAAACAAAATTTGAAGGAATAATAAAAGAAATAAGGCCTTTTTTTTCAAGATGTGCCTGCCCTAGGCTGTCATTTTTTGTCACCTTAATTATCTGATGCAATTCAGACAGTGAAAGAACAAAGAAAGAAAGCACGACTGTAGCATCAAGCATAAAAAATGAAGTGAGAAACAGAACCATGAGTTGAATGTTGAGATGATGGATACTTCCGTCTGAGATGATGGGTACTTTTCCGGTGATTCCAGAGGTATCCAGTGGGTCGTCTTCTTCCACTGTTGTCCCTGAATTGGTAGGCTTGGTCTCTCAACTGGAACCAAGTTCTAGGGTAGTGTCTTCCATTCTTGGTCTGGAGGCCAATCTCACTAATTCAGTTGCTTTGGTCGACTCTCCGATGAATATAGAAGGTGTGCTGGTTGTCTGGGCTGGTTTGGATCCATCGGACACTTTGGTTGAGTCGGATTCTTCTCCCTCTGTTTCTTCGTTGGTATCTGGCCCTTTCTCCCATAAATTATTTTCTGGTTTGGGGTTTAGGAATGGGCTGGATTTTGTTTCGATCCCTGAGGAACAGCCTTCTCCTTTGTCCTGCTGCCCCAGTGTTAAGGTCAGGGGATTTTCTAATAAGGAGTCTTCGGAGTTGCTGCTGAAGATGGCCTTAGAGTACAGCACTCTGATGGGAATTACGTGTGTTGGATCTGAAGGTCAGCTCCAACCTTTGTTTATGGATCTCATTGCCAATCATGATAAGGAAGAGGGTTTGGGTTCGAATCGGGCACCAAAGGCACGAGGGAGCTAAACAGACTTTTCTGTTCTATTAATTATGATGCTCATAGCGGTAACTCTTCCAATGGTAGACGTAAAGGGAGGGTGCATGGTAGTTTGATATGAAGCCTAAAATCCTTTCTTAGAATGTTAGAGGGTTAAACGTGGGTGAGAAACGTTTAAGAGTTAGAAATTTACTGAGGCAATGAAAAGCAGATATTATTTGTTTGCAAGAAACTAAACTGGAGTTTATTTCTGACACCTTAGTGAGAAATCTTTGGAGCTGTCCCTTCGCGGAATGATGTCACTTAGCCTCTTGTGGTGCCTCTGGTGGTATGTTGATTATGTGGGACAAAATAATTGTAGAGAAGATTGATGTGTTCGTGGGTGAGTTTGTTCTTGCATGCTCTCTTAGAAGTGTTGAAAATGATTTTTCTTGGGCTTTTGCTGGGGTCTATGGTCCAAACTTAGATGCTCTTAGAAGTTCTCTTTGGGATGAGTTGGCTGGCCTCTCTTCTTGGTGGGTGCTGCCTTGGTGTATTGGGGGAGACTTTAACGTCATCGTTTTCCTGCTGAAAGATTGAGTGATGTTCGCCTAAATACCGCCATGATGGAGTTTTCGGACTTTATTTTTTAGCAAGGTCTTATGGATCTCCCTCTTGCTGGAGGGTCGTTTACGTGGTCTAATAATCAGGAGAATCCCACTTGGTCTGGCCTTGGTGGATTTCTTGTTTCCCCTGATTGGTAAGTTAAGTTTCCAGGTTCTTTACAGAAAAGGCTTCCTAGATTGTGTTCGAATCATTTCCTGATTCTTCTTGATTGTGGAGGAATTCATTGGAGTCCCAGACCGTTCAAGTTTGAGAATATGTGGTTGAAAGCCGACGGGTTTGTGGATAGGGTGCGACTTTGGTGGATATCTTACCATTTCCAAGGTTCACCTAGCTTCATTTTCTCTCAAAAGCTTAAGGCCTTAAAGAATGATCTTAAGAGATGGAACGAAAAGGAGTTTGGCAATGTGGAGTTTCGCAAGCAAAGAGTTTTGGAAGAATTGTATGCCCTTGATAGGTTGGAGGAACAACGTGGTTTAGCCCCCGAAGAAAAGTTCAGGAAAAGTGAGGTCATCAGAGATATGGAGGACGCTACTTTGCAAGAGGAGATTAGTTGGAGACAGAAGTCTAGGGTTCATCTTTGTGGATAGATGCTGCTTGTGTAAGAGAAATGGGGAAACTGTAGATCACCTTCTTCTTCACTGTGATGTGGCTTCCTTTTTTTTTTTATAAGTAATAAGTTGGTCTTTTTAAAAGCGTAAGGCGCCCCTAAATACACCGGCAGTATACAAGAGAACGCACCTAGCTAGAAAGTGAAAAACGAACAAGAAATTCATCAAAGGTAAACGACAACGGTGACACAAAAGCCACCGTCCAAAGATACAACGTATGAAAAAAAGAAGCTAAAATATCCTCCGAGGATCTCTCCAAATCCTCAAAACACCTATCATTTCTTTCCTTCCAAACACACCAGAAGATGATCCACCGACACTCTGTGGATTCACGTTTTTTCTCGGTTTAGTATGTCTTGGGTTATGCCTAAAAGAGTTATCGATTTATTTGCTTGTTGGTGGAAGTCTGGAAGGCCAAGGAGTGCTGCGGTTTGGAAGATGGTGTCTATCTGCATTTTCTGGTGTGTTTGGAAGGAAAGAAATCTTAGGTGTTTCGAAGATCAGGAGAATACTATGGAGGATATTTTAACTTCATTTTTTCATACGTTGTATCTGTGGACGGTGGCCTTTTCGTCACCCACGTCGATTAGCTATTCTGATTTTCTTGTTCGTTTTTCTTTTTCTAGTTAAGTGTTTCCTTTCGTATGCTTCTAGTATACTTAGGGGCGCCTTACGCTTTCAATAAATCTATTTACTTATAAAAAAATAAAAAATAAAAAATAAAAAGTCTAGGGTTCTTTGGCTTAAAGAGGGTGATAAATGCACTAAATTTTTTCATCAGATAGCTAACTCGAATAGGAGATCCAATGCCATTAGTTAATGGCTCTATTTCTTCCGACCAGCAGGCTATTAGGGCTCATGTTGCTCATTTTTATGAGTCCCTCTTTATAGAGCCTTAACCTTGGAGGCCTGGGTTAGACAACCTTGCTTTTGACTCTTTGGATGCGATTGAGGCTTCTTCTTTGGAATTTCCTTTCGAGGAAAAGGAAGTCTTAGAGGTGGTTAAGGGCATGAACCGTGATAAAGCTCCAGGTCCTGATGGGTTCTCTGTAGCATTCTTCCAAGATTGTTGGGATGTAATCAAGAAAGGTATCATGGGGGTTTTTTAGGACTTTTACACTCATAACAAGTTTGTTAAAAGCATTAATGCCTCCTTTCTTGCTCTAATTCCGAAGAAGTTTGGGGCTAGGATCTTAAAGATTTTCGGCTTATTAGTCTTGTTGGTGGGGTTTATAAGATCATTGCAAAAGTTCTTGCTAATAGACTTAGAAAGGTTGTGGATAAGATAATCTCGAAGCCCCAAAATGCTTTTGTTAAAGGTAGACAAATTCTTGATCAGTTATTATTGCTAATGAGTGTTTGGATAGTCGTATTAAATCAAGTGAACCAGGGTTGATCTGCAAGTTGGATATTGAGAAGGCATACGATCATTTCAACAAGAACTTACTGTATTTGTTGAGAAGATGTAGTTTTGGTGATAGATGGTGTTCGTGGATAGCGCATTGTATTTCCTCGGTTCGATTCTCTATTTTGGTGAATGGTACCCCTTCAGGTTTTTTTAATAGCTCTCGTGGTCTAACACAAGGTGATCCCCTATTGCCTCTTTTGTTTGTCATTATGATAGAGGCCCTAAGTAAATTGTTCACTATTGCTGTTCACGAGGGTTTTCTATAAGGTTTCTCAGTGGGTTCTGGTGGCAATGGGCTGCTTGATATTTCTCATTTATTGTTTGCGAATGACACTTTAGTCTTTTGCGGGGCTAATCTTGATCACTTCCGTTTTCTTCGAGTTGTTTTTTTTGTATTTTGAAGCTGTTTCCAGTTTAAAGATTAATTTGGCCAAGTCAATATTGGTTCTAGTGGGTGATGTTATTATGGATGATTTGGCTGGCATTTTGGGGTGTAAAGTTTCCTCTTTTCCTTTAAAGTATCTTGGTCTTCCGTTAGGGGCCCCTTTCAAGGCTAAGTCCATTTGAGATGATGTAGTGGGCAAAATTGAAAAACGGTTGGCTAGTTGGAAGAAGATGTATTTGTCTAAAGGGTGGTAGAGTTACCCTTATAAAGAGTACTCTATGGTGCATTTGGGTATCGAATATTTCGAATATGAATAATATTCTGAATCTGATCACGGATTTCAAGGCAATGAAAATGTGTTTGGATGTTGAATATAATTCAAATTCTTTTCGAAAATGTGTTTGGGTGTTGAATTTGGAAGATTGAAAAAAAGTGTTTTATAATGGTAGAAAGTGGTTGGAAATGATTGGATTGTATGAAAAGTTGTGTATAATGATTGGTGTTATGAAAATAAGTGTTAATTTTTAAAAATTGAAAAAAAAATGTTTTTTAATAGTAGGAAATGATTGAAAATGATTGGTTTGTATGAAAAGTTGTGCATAATGATTGGTATGGTAAAAAATAATAAAACTAATAATAAAAAATAACAAAAAAATTAAAAATTAAAAACTAAAACTAAAAAAAGTAAGATTACATTTTTATTTTCATTTTTATTCTTATTCTTATTTTTTTTTTAAAAAAAAAAAAAGAGAAAAAAAAAAAAAGAAGAAAATATAGGTGGCAGCCATCCCTTTGGGAGGGGAGCGGCCTACGAGCCACCCCCATTTTCCTATTTTTCTTTGAAATATATATATAGCAGAATTTTCAGTTACTTTTTGACTTTCTCGTCCTTGTGTGCTGTAACTTGATGGGAAAAGAAGGCAAAAAGGAAAATGGGATTTTGCAGGAATTTGGTGCATCACAGCCGTGTGAGGAGAGGGTTGAAACGTGTTGATCTCGAAGAAGGCTACCTGCAACGCTGCCAGACTAGTTTCTAGGTAATTGAATCCTCTATAGCTACTTTGCTGTTCGAGTTGTAGTCCCCAGAAAGTCTGATTTCTGCCAGCTCGGAATTAACGCGTCAACCACTCACCTTGAAATTCAAACTAAATTCAAGTGCCAACCAGGTTTTATTCAACTTGGATCCGGATTTCGGGTTTTTGAATAAAAACCCGGTTTGAATATTGAATAAATATCCAAACATTTAATCGCCCCACGTATTTCCTCTCTCTCTTCCCCATTCCTTCTGCTAGCCATATAGAGAAGCTTTATCGTGATTTTTTTGTGGGGAGGTCTAGGTGAAGATTTCAAATATCATTTGGTTAGCTGGTCCACGGTTTGTTCCCCTATTTCAAAAGGTGGTTTGGGTATTCGAAATTTGACGACCTTTAATGAGGCTTTATTAGGGAAGTGGTTGTGGCGTTACGAGCATGAGAGAGAGGCTTTGTGGAAATCAATTGTGGATGCTAAGTACAGTTCTACTTGGGCTGGTTAGTGTTCCTTTGATCCCCCTGGGTCTCACGGAGTAAGGCTTTGAAAGAATATCAGGAAGGGGTGGAGCTTATTTAGTAGCCATACCAAACTTGTTTTGGGAGATGGATCCAGGATCAGATTCTAGGATGATGTCTGGTGCGAAGAGATGCCCCTTAAGAAAGCTTTCCCAGGTTTGTATGACATTGCTTGCGACAAGAACTCGCTCGTTGCAGCCCATATGATATGAGAACGGATCTTTTCAGTGGGATGCCAGGTTCCTTTGAGTGGCCCACGATTGGGAGGTGGACGTCTTGGCTTCCTTCTTCACCTTATTGTATTCTATCAAATCTGATCGTGATGGGGAAGATAAACTTTGGTGGTCTCCTTCATGCCAAGGGAAGTTTAATGTTAGATCTTTCTATAAGATTCTTGCTTACAAGGAAACAGCTCATTTCCCCTGAAAAAGTATTTGGCGGACAAATGTTCCTTTAAAAGTGGCTTTTTTTTTCGCTTGGGTGGCAGCTCTAGAGAAAATCCTTACTTTGGACAATCTCAGAAAGAGGCAAGTCATTGTGATTGATAGATGTTGCATGTGTAAAAAGAATGGGAAGTCTGAAGATCATCTACTCCTTCATTGTGAGGTCGCTTGCGTTCTTTGGAATGTCATTTTTAGTCGCTTCAGTCTGTCTTAGGTTATGCCTCGTCGGGTGGTAAATCTATTTGCTTGTTGGTGGACGGGTGGTCGCTCTTAGAATGCGGTTGTGTGGAAGATGGTCCCTGGTTGCGTCTGATGGTGCTTGTGGAGGGAGCGCAACGATAGACAGTTCGAGGACAAAGAAATAACTATTGAGGAGCTCATTTCTTTTTTCTTTCATTCTTTGTTTTCTTGGACAGCTACGTTCCTTGCCCCTATAATGATTAGTTATTATGATTTTCTTGTATTGTTTTCCTCTTCTTCTTAGTTGTCGTTCTTATATACTCCCTGTGTACTTGATCGCTCTTTGCGCTTTAATGAAATTTTACTTACTCATAAAAAAAAAAATGGAAATAGAGAAAAGGAGGGGGGGAAAAAAACAAATAGTGCTCTAACTTCAGATAGATGACAAAAAAATTCAAAACTGAAGAGAGAGAGAGAGAGAGAAAGAAAGAAAAGACAAGACAAACCTATGGGCTTAAAGAATATAGAATGCGTACAGGAAGTAATTGAATAAAACTTGAAGAAAGGGGCAGGACAACCAAAAGAAATTTCGTTTGAGAGGAAAAAGTAAGAAACTAAATACCATTATTGACCTAAATATGCACCAAGTCAAACAAATATAATTTCATGAACTATAGTCAGCATTATCTATCAAACATCAACAATGATAGGGAAACCACGAGTATTTAAAATCCGAAAGAAATGATAAAAACATTTCACTAGAGGGCTGAAGGAGATAAGATAAGCAATGTTGCCTTACCTTCCTGCTCTTCAGATGGTAGAAATCAATAAGATCATCTGGCTGTACATTAGATATCTGGGCCTTAGCTTTTATTTCTTCTGTTTCCCGGTGCTGCTTATCTGCAAGCATTTTCACAAAGCTCTGTCTGCAGGACTGCAGCCATATCTTCCTTATCTCATCACCGGTATTGCACAGCAACCTAATGCAGAGAACAATCCTATCACGAGAGTCATCATCAATCGGATGTGAAAGGACAGAAGATTCGCCTAGTTGGAGCATCGAGACCATGATAAGTAAGGCCTGTATAGATGCTCTGTTCACTTCAACTTTCGATGGCTGAACCTCTTCCAATCTCAAAACAAGCTTGGTCAGCGTGCAAGCCACAACTGCCCCGAGGAAAAAGTCGCCAGCAAGAATCAGGGATCTCAAGTTCCCTATAGATGAGAGGGACCCATGAACAAGGGTCGGAGGCGACATGGCAGTTTCCAGCGCAGCACTTTGGGTGGCATAGGTCCCATCCGCGAGAATTGCGGGCCTCCTAGAAGACACCATCGTGGAACTGACCTGCTGTGTTTTCTTGGAAGCATCCTGCACCTCCCCTTCCTCGGTGACCGTGTAGAATGGGAGCTCCCCAAGACACTGCTTAATGGTTGCAATTCCACTCTCAACTTCCGAAAGCGAGAGGCAGTACTCACCAATAATCCAAAGAGCGCATGAACACACCCGGGCAGCCCGAATCTGGTAAAAGGTGTCCAACAGCCTTGTGATTATGGAAACCCGTAACTTGGGGTTCGTCTCAATAATCTCACGCACAAAAACAACCACGTCCATAGCCGAAGCCACATTGGTATCGCCCAAGAAATCCATCAGGAGATGTACCACCGTGCTCGCCACCTCCGGGAACTTAATCGCACAAGAATGTATCGCCTGTACCAACATCTGCCGATACTCCCCATTCTTCTCGTGCTCGCCGCTCTGAGTCTTCACGACCTCCTTCTTCAACATCATAACAACCTCATCCACATTCCTCGGCGTGATCAAGTCCAGCACGATATCAAGAGTCTTCCTCCTAATGTCCACATTCGGACTCGAAAGCGCTCTAAGCACGTCCATCACCGTCTCCATCATGATCTCCCTGTGCGAACGCTTAAGCTCGTTGAGCTGTTCGAGCACAATGAGCTTCACATTGTTGTCGCTCTGCGACAACAGCAGCTGGCAGTAGGTAGTCGCGGCCGCCCGTATCGCGGTGGGCGCGGACGACAGCGACACGAGCGTTCCGGCGCACTCGTAAATGACGGCGGCGGATGGCGCATTCAACAGAGATATGATAATCTTAATATACTTTCCCTTCTCGGACTTATTGGCCCGACAAACCCTCCTGATCAACTCCAACACCACCATCTGGAGTTGCTCCCCCCAATCGATAACTCGATCGATGTGGGTAAAAAGGTAATTGACAGCCCTGTCCTGGGCGCAAGTAAAGAGCATAAGGAAAGCGTTTCGCTTACTGGATTGGTCCTGCTCGGTGGACAAGAACTTCTCGATGATATCCGGCGCGGAGTCCAGCAGCTGCTCGCCTTGGGGGAGCTTGTACACGGACATGACGGCGAGCACGGCGTTCCGGCGCACGAAGGGGTGGCGGTGCTCAAGGTTGGCCAAGATGGAGGGGATGAGAGGCTCGACGATCTCGGTCTCGTTCAGGCGGCAGAGGAAGCGGAGCGTGACGCCGCGGATGTACTCGTTGGGGTGCTGCAGATTGTTGCGGAGGTTCTGGCAGATGAGGATCATCTCCGGGAGGACCTTGCCGCGGGAGTCCGTCTTCTCGATGATCTCGAGGTAGAAGAGGAGGAGCTTCTGCACGGTGTGGTCCTCGGAGGGGAGTACGTAGCGGATGATGGTGATGAAGAGCTGGGGGATGGTCTCGCCGTTGAGCAGAAGCATGATGGCCTTCTTCAGGGCTTCGCTCTTCGCCTCCAAGTCGTTCCCTTCCAGGGCTTCTTTGATCTCGCTGGCCAGCGCAGGCGTGCCCTTGTCGAAATGGACCAGAAGTGTGCACGATTTCTCCATTTCTTTCCTTCCGAGAGAGGGATTTAGAGGAAATGTCCCTTCTTTGTTTATGGACTGCAAGTCTCAGATCGGAGGCTGAAATCAGATTCCGGGAATTCCCAATCGCTGGATTTGGATCTGAGTACGAGTGACTGTCTTATTACGAGCTCGAGAGACTGAGAGTGAGTCCGGAAATTAAACAGATCTGCATTTTTTTTTTTTTTTTTTTAAGCAGCTGTTTTGGAAACATTTTTCTTTTTCTTTTCATCACCAAAAAATGCGTTTTTCTCTCATTCGTTTGGCAAAGCATTTTGAAAACGAAAATAAATAATAATAATAATAATAATAATAATAATAATACTAAAATTTAAAAAAGAGTAACAGGTTTTAAATAGAAGTAGACCAAGAGCTAAGAAACACTCTCTCTCTCTCTCTCTCTCTCTCTCTCTCTCTTTCTCCCCTCTCCAGAAACTTCTTCCCACCGTTTGGTCTTGCTGCTTGCCGGGGGAGGGAGGCTTCAAGTCTCCCTCCTCTCGGTTTTTTTGGTTTTTTTGTTTCTTCTCTCTACCCTTTTTGGGCTAGAGAGTTTAGAGTCTCCCAGCCACTAGGGCTGTTTGGAGTTTTGAGTCTCCCCCAGACTTGTTCCGGTGGTGGAGTTTAGCCCTCCTTAGTCCGTTTGGACTATGGAGGTTTGTGTAGTTTTTTAGTTTTTTGTTTCCTTTGGTTGTCAGGAAAACATCCCAGTGAGGCGTCGGAGGGGGAGATTCCGCCGTTTCTGCGGTTGGCGGTAGTTATGGTTGGGTCTCAATTTTTTCATCCTTTGTTGCCAAATCTGCGCTGTTCCACAGCCCCCCAGGTAACACGCGCCCCCTTTCCATGCTCATCATCTTCCTCTGGTCCAGACACTGCCTTCTACAGCCGGGGTGCTCAGCGGTGATCGGCGCGTGGTTTCCACGCGCCAGGGTGCTCTTCACTTTTTGGCCGCGCGTATAGGCATGTTTCGTGTCTTTGCCGTGCAAGGTGGTTTCCCAGGGGTTTTCTTGCTTTAGGCGGTTGCTGGGGTTGGCTCCGAGGCGGCGCGTGTGCTGCACGCGCCGTCTCCGGTGGGTGTTTCCTCCGTCGGCAGTTGCTGTTTGGGTGTTTTTTTTGCTTCTACATAATGTATTTAACAGTTTTGCTTTGGGTTTAATTTAGCCTAGTCTTTGCTTGTATGCACAGCTTTGTGACCGACTCCATAGTGCAAGTAGAGGTTCATATCTCAACGCAAAGGCACATTTCTGTTGATTAGGCTTATTAGTAGCAGCTGTTGATATATTCTGTGATTTAAGTAACTGTTATGTGACTCATGTATTATGTTGAGTCCCTGATCCCTTGTAATCTGTACATCTGTTACCCTTTGGGTATTTTTAACGAAATGTTTACACGTTTCCCTCAAAAAAAAAAAAAAAAAAAAAAAAAAAAAAAGAGTAGGCCAAGAGCTCTATGTGCTTCACGTCACTAGTCCGTTGTGATGGACTTTGAACAAAAGAAGGTCGAGACTTCTTTGTAAATCTCTGCCTTGTTTGCCAAGTGACATTACACAACAGAACATAATAGAATAGTGAATTGTTAATTTTGAAATTAATAAAAAATGATAATCTGATATAAAATAAAAAGAATTTGTATAAAAAAATGAAAAAATTTTATATTGTAGTGAGTTTTTTATTTGAATAGTAATAAAATATTATTGATGTGATATAAAAAGTGAAAAAAGTGAGAATGTTTTTATGTTGATTGATATTAAAAAATATGAAAAAGTTTTTTAAAAAAAGTACATGAATAGTACACGCATTACTGTGTACTGTAATGTCACTTGGCAAACAATGCCTCTGTCACTTGTCCATTATGATGGGCTTTAAACAGGAGAAAGTCGAGACATCTCTATGGCTCTTCATCACTTGTCCGTCGTAATAGGTTTTGAACAGAACAGCCCAAAACCTCTAAAAAAAAAAAAAATCTCAAACCCTTTACACTTTCATACCGAAACATTTGGTAATCAAAGAAATTAAACAAGAGATTTTTGCACACCAAATGAAGCCAATTTTTAGAATCTAATAATCTCCCATTTAGCCATTCGATGACAAAACTTACTACAACATAGACAAAACAAAAATATAGGGAAAACAATAGCTAAATACAACCTCACCCAAGTTTATCAAACCACAACTAAACTAAGGTAGAACAAATGAGTCATGTACATGTTCTCTAGAGCAAACTCCTTAAACGCATTGAGATTTGAAATGATGTATCACACACAAAGGGTGTGATAACATAAAGCATGCATGAATTTGAATTACAAACATGTACCAATTCAACTACTATTATAACAATTTTAACATAAAGCAAGAACAAAAAAAAAAAGTTAACAACAGTCAAGGTACAAAAAGTATACAAAGCTCAAAATGTCACAAGAAAAATTAATACTTCTATTATCAACACAGACTCCCCCCTCAAGAAAATCATCTCACACTCAAGTAGATCATCTCACTAGTAGAGTCCTCCACACTACAAAACTTCTCCCCCTTTTTGTCACGAAGGACAAAGGCAAAAGTACCATAGCACGCTACTCTCCATCCCCAGGAGTGTGATCGATCAGTAGGGTCCTCAAGGGGATCATGGGTGTCCTGGAGAGGAGGCTGAAGAGGATCCTAACCATCTCGATACAAATCTTGAAAAGCCAAGGTAGAAACTAAGGGATCTACAAGCTCATGTCGCACTTGACCAAAATCCATGACTCAAGGTGAACCAACAACGGAAGTCTTTTCATAGACATCATATTCTTTGGATTCATCATACCCTTATTGTTTTTGTCCAAATTTCTTGAGAAGGGATGTCAAGGTAACTTCAACTTGGGCAACTTTGTTAGAGACAACAGTGAAGAGACTGTAAACTTGAGTCTTCAAAGCAACAACTTCCATCTTCAATGAGGCATTTTCCTTCTTCAAATCATCCACTTGACTTCCAACGAATTCTCTTGGAGTTTCAAATAACTGAGCAAGATGACTGAGAAACTCAGCTGATGACAAAACATCAGGTGCAGCAAGAGCAACAACAACAAGAAAAGAAGGACCAACATGAGAGGAGGAAGGTTGAGAACCAAGAGGTTTCCCTTTTGTCTTGACAGTGGATTGGGCAGTAGAAACTCGACCCTAAGGACCACTAATAGGGGCAATAGGCTCACCAGGGAACCTTGAAGTGGGTCAATACCTTGCGTATTACACCACCATAAGCAAGGGCAAGATTTTTAGGTTCATAAATGGAAGCAATAAGATCTATGATGCAAGAGCAAAGGTCAATCTTGCGACTTGTCATCAAGGCATGCATGAATAAAGCACAATCATATGTAAAATCAGTACGCCTTAGGACATGCAACAAATTATTCATAATCATGTGAGCAAGAATGCGAGCAGTTACCACCTCTTCTTTGGTTTTAGTTTCAGTAGAAGGATCTGGATGGAAATCATGAGTGATTGTTCCTTCATTAATGTTCCGACTAGTTGGAATGATGTTGAAATTTGGGGTCCTAAAGTGTTAAGGGGAAAAAGTCTGCAGTCATGCTTGGAGAGACTTTGTTTTGCTGTTGTAGTGTATCACCTATGGCAGCAACGTAATGCCTTCTTACATAGTAATAATCCTCGGACGGAGGAAGCAATTTTGGCTCAAGTTCGATGGGAAGTCAGAATGAGGATTATGGCTAAAGGGCATTTTAAGAGACTTAATAAACAGAAGGTTCTTGTGGCTAAATGGAACCTTTTATCTTGCCGTAACTGAGTTTAAGTTGCTGGAGGTTTTGCGGGTTTTTTAGTTCTTGTTGTTTTGTGTTGATGTTTTCAGCAAGTATGGCCTTTGCCTTGATGTAATGGTGGTTCAGTTTCTGGAGAGTTGTAAGACGTTTGTTTTGGTTTTAATATGATTTTAATTCATCCAAAAAAAAAAAGAAGAATGCGAGCAGGGAGTCAAATAGCATTGACAGGAAAAAAGATGCCAAAGAGTTAGGCCAAGGAACAAGATTAAAGAACACACCAAGCTCTTCACAAGAAGGAGCTTTGTTAGGGGTGTAAGGGTACTTAAGTCATGGCACAAAAGGAAAGTTAAAAATCTTAGCTAGAGAGCCTGGGTTAAAGAAATAACCTTACCCCCTTACGAAAGTGGTAAGAGAAAAGGTAGCTTTACTATACTAGGAGATGTTTGTGTAGAATTCACGAACCAAGTCAATATAAACAACGAGAGGGAGAATTTCACCGAGCCAACCCTGACCTTCAAGATGGGAGGGAAGAAAGAAAACTCATTAGAAGTGAAATCAAGAAGGGAGATAGGATGCTCAACAATTGCCTTACAACCGCAAAACTTGTCAAGAAATAGCTGCTGCAATGCCCCTGTTGGAAACATTTTCTCAATGCCATCATCGCTAACAAAAGCGTTGGTTACATCCAATGGAGGAGTAGGACCAATTGCTACTCTATCCCTATTGACATGCAATTTTTTTGTCCTCTCATCTTGTTTCTTTTTTCCCATATCTCTTTTGGCTGGAGTATTGGTCATTTCATTGTGTAGTTCGTGACATTGTGGGGCTTAATTTCCCATAGCTTGATCTTGCCAAGAGAAATTAAGATGGTTTCTCCATCCTGGGTCATAATAATCGAAGGATTATTCGCCGGTCTAGAGAAAACCACTGGCTCTAAATCAAAGTGATCAAAGTCAAAGTGAGTTTGATAACCTTCACATGGGTCCATAGCCATGGTTCAAGTTCAAGGTTGCAAAGATAGAAGTGACAAAGAACAGCGACCAATCATAATTAAGTAAAACAAATAAATATATACATAAAATAAAATATAAAAAAAATCACAAAAAAAAAATCCAAGTGTACCACTCTTTGCAGGGCAGTATCTTCAGTACTACTGATCTGGGAAGGTGCGCTTGAGCCCAATTAATTGCACTCAAGCCCTTCTGTGCAGCAGTGTTGCACTCAAGCCCAACTAGAATGCGCTCGAGCCCAATCTGACAGTGTTGAACCTAAAACAGAAAAACTAGAACATAAATTTAAAAATTAAATATATACAATTTCCTAAATTATGAATCAAATTAGATCTAATCCCAAAAACTTAACGACGTAACCGTAACAGTCCCCGACAACGGTACCAAAAATTGATGTGGTCGTGAGCATATCAATAATAAAATAAACCGCTCACAATAGAACGAATCTTTGTAGGATAAGGTCTATGTGAGTGGGTCGAACCTCAAGTACTGTATGTCGTTGTTAAGTTATTGAAATTAACTCTAATCTCATTTAGAAAAGATATTCAGTTTCGGTTTTTTTTTAATTGAAATTAAATAAAAACATAAAAGTAAGATAGTATGGAGAAGTTATAGAGAATTGATTTCACTACTAACCTCATAATAATGGTAAATTCAATTTAACATGGGAATTTCACTTACATGAATGATATGACTCGTGTGTATTTGTCAAGCACCCAACGATGTCGTTAAGAAATTTCTTTTATTAAGAAATAAGAATAGCTCATCTTTCGGCAAGGTATGAATGTTTTACCTAAACTAGGGAGTAGAACAATTCATCATTTCTAGGCATGAGCTATCAAATCTTCTAATTAGTTTACACATAATCAAGGGATAAGCATAACTCATCTTTCGACAAGCATAAATTGATTTACCTTAATTAAACTAACTAGGGTGTAAAGTAATTTATTCTTCCTAGGCATGGCCTATGAAATCCTCTTGATTTCATGTCCATTAATACCGTTATAAAACCATTGTTCGCATAATCACACAAAATATGAACGTTGAGTTCAATCAAGATAAACAATTTTCTAAGACAAGATAAAAGGTTTATCAATATTGAATATCAACACAAGGAATAATCTCAAGATTAAACAATTATCATTCATATTCATAGAATTCCCAAAGAAAAACATGATTACACCATAAGTACTTGGAAAAGGTTACATCAATACCCTACGGACGAATTAGTCGCTCATGGAGTTGCTGAAAATTGTCTTTGTTAGAGAAAAATCCATCCCAAGAAGCTGCTAGAACTTTGAAGCAAGAAGCTGCTAGAACTTTGAAGCATTTTTCTCCCTAAAACTAGCCACTAATCCTATTGATTTATATTCTCTATTGTAGCATACCCTTAAAGAATGCATTAGAGGTCTATTTATAGAGTACAAAAGCAACCCTAGTCTAATTTGTGGTCTTTTAGGACTTCTAGTCCAAGTAGGAGAAGGAAAACTCTTTCCACTTTTTGATTTTGCCTTGTTGTCAATGTCTACCGCGTGACTGTGCACAATCCCAATTAGATATGCGCTCAAGCGCAAGTTGCGATCGAGCCTATCTTGAGGTGCGCTCGAGCCCTTTAAGTTGGATTTTGCTTTTGCTACTTTTAAAGCTTAAAAACCAAAGAAATACTTGTGTTTTTCCTTAGGTCCGAAGAATTTTGTTAACATAAAAACAATGCAAAGCATCATATAATAACTAAACTAAGGGCCTAACATATGTGAGTTAAGTGGCTTAAATATGCAATATTCAATGCTCATTAGTAATATCTTGAGTAATCTCATTCCATCCATTTGCTGGTATCTTGATCTCCACAGCTTTGTCATCAAATAGGTGTGGCTAATCGTCTCGTAAGCCATCAAATGCATCGTAGTCGAAGTTGCCTACACTGTACCAATCTTCATCTATCTCGACTCCCAAATCCATTGACTCACAAAAAGAGTAGTTCCATACACAGCCTAGGTCTGTAGGTATTCTTGTCATAGTCCTTATTCTCCCTGGACAAGAAAACATTCCTTTTAGTTATTCCCATCAATCCCAACATAATCTTTAAGAATCTTAAAGAATACACACATGATTCTCAAACAATTGAGGGTAGGAGTTCCTCATGTCCTGCTTCACTTCCTAAAATGCTTCTTCTACTCCATGATTGCGCCATATTACCTTTACAATGGGAACCATCTTAGTGCGCAAAATTTACTCCTTACGATCTAATATTTGTATGGGCTTCTCTTCGTAGGTTAGCTCATCTTCTATTCCCAAAGGTTCGTACTCCACTACCAGATCGGGGTTAGGGAAGTATTTCCTTAACATCGACACATGGAAGACGTCATGTGTTCCTGCAAAATCTGGCGGTAGGGAAACTTGGTAAGTTAACTCCTCAACTCTTTGGGTTACCTCAGACGGTCAAATGATTGAGGGCTTAACTTTCCCTTCTTGCCAAATCGCATCACTGCTTTCATTGGAGATATCTTTAGGAACACTTGACCTCCTACCTTAAACTCTAATGCTCGCCTTCGGTTATCAGTGTAGCTCTTCTGTCGACTTTGTGCTACTGCCATCCTTTGTCTAATAACAACTATCTTGTCCCTAGTGTCCTGAATAATCTTTGGCCCCAATAATTGTCATTCTTCGACGTTACTCCAATACAGGGGCAATTGACATTTTTGTCCATAGAGTGCTTCATAGGGTGGCATTCCAATTGTGTTCTTGTAACTATTGTTGTAAGAGAACTCAATCACTGGTAGGTATTGGATCCAACTGCCCTTGAAATCCAATACGCAAGCACGCAACATATCCTGCAAAATTTGATTGGTTAGTTCTGATTAGCCATCAATCTGGGGGTGAAATGCAATACTGAACTTCACGTCTGTCCCCATTTCCTTATTTAAACTTTGTCAAAAACTTGAAGTAAATTGTGAATCTCTATATGAAACGATTACTAATGGTATTCCGTGTAGTCGTGCTATGTTCTGCACATATAGCCTTACCAACTTATCCATAGGGTCCTTTATTTTCACAGGAATGAAGTACGTGCTTTTCATCAGACGATCCACTACTACCCAAATGGAATCTTTTTCGGTCGTTGCCCATGGTAGACCTAGGATGAAATCCATCACAATTTCACCCCATTACCACTTAGGTATCAATAGGGGCTTGAGCATTTCTACCGACCTTTGGTGTTCTGCCTTAACTTGCTAGCACGTGGGCACGGCTCCACGTACTTGGCAATCTCCCTTTTCATGTTGTTCCACCAATAGGTCATCTTCAGATCTTTGTACATCTTGGTACTTCTAGAATGCACAGTGTACATAGATCGATGAGCCTCACTCATGATCTTCTTCCTTTGCTCCTCGCTTCTTGGCACACAAATTTGATTGAAGTGGGTAAGCGTCCCATCATCTTTCAAACGAAACTCCTTTGCTTTACCCTCCTGGAGTTGCTTCTTGATTCGCTGACATTCGGGATCGTTCTTCTGGGTATATCCTTGATCCTTTCCAGTAGTTTTGGTTGAATCACCATACTTGAGAGAAGTATTGGTGAACCTCCAGTTTTAGTCTCTCGAGCTCCATTATCAACTGAGGTTGAGAAATACTTAGGGTTACGAATTCGATTGATGACTTTATACTTAAAGAGTCAGTGTGATGACCCATTTTTTTTTTATACAATATGGAATTGCACAGTGGCATGACAATTAGTCACTCAGCCAACACAAAGTACACATCCCATAATATGTACATGATATATGAGAGATAAACATCTATGCAACAGAATACTATGTAGCTGAAATGAAATCTTATAAAACTATCAAATGTTATTACAACAACAAAGACATACAATAGTTTATCTGTTTAATGCTCAATCACAATGTTAATTACACTTCAAAAGAATGGTCGTACCAAAATACGTGTCACAACGACACAAGCCATATATAAAATGTCTTTACAAAACGCGGACAATCTATAAGTCCAACACCTACAACCTTCGCGACAGGCTTTAGTCGTAGTATCCCAAGTAGTGTGCCACAGGGTCTGATAAGTGTCGAATATTTATATTCAAGACCCCTTAATTCACATTTGTTAACCTTAGTTTGTGTTGTAAATATAGATTTTATTATGTTTTAGTATTTTGACTCATTTTTAGGTTCTAATTGAAAACAAGAGCAAAATCATTGAAATTAGGCCTAAAATATATCAAGGAATGATGAAGCTCAACTGAAGAAGTAAAGATTCATCATTGTCAAAGTAAGATCGAACAGAAATCATCACCAGTAGTGGTCACTTGATCAAAAGCATTAAAATATCTACAAAATATCTGCAGACAAGTGATAAGGAGGAAATTCCACACCTGGTAGCACGTTCCCCTCGACCAGTAAGGGTCGATCGATTGACTCCGTGTCTTCTTCTGTGTAGTGGAAAGAAAAAACAAAGGTGTGCGGCTGAAATTCAAGTGACGTCTCCTTCGTTTTGTGCGGTCAAGAAAATAACAATGATTACATTTTAAGATTTTTTTTTTCAAGAGTTGTACGGCTGGAACTTCACATGGGCACCGACTTCCATTTTCCTTTGATATTTGTAAACTTCTCTTTCTCTATAAAAGGGAGCAGACGTGAGAGTGAGAAAGGGTGTTTTGTTTTTGGAGCTTATTTTCCAAAGAGCATCTATAGCTTTAGTTTATTTTTCAAATAGTTTTTAGTTTTATTTCATGATTCCCTTGTGGTTTATTTTCCATAGAGCTTTTAATTTAGTTTCCTTTGATGCAAATTTTGTAGAATACTTTCTAGAGAGTTTATATTTCATTGTCTTTAGAATAATTTCAGTTTTTATTTATTTTATCTCTTTTAGTTATTTCTTCAATAGTTTTAGTTTTATTTTCTAGAAAAATTAGCTTTTGTTTTATTTCATTTTCAAGTCTATTTACATATTACCCATAATTTTCGATTTCTCTAAAAGACATGGGTTTCTCTTCTTCTATAAGAGATTTCCAAATCAATTATGAGTAACTAATTTTATTATAGGGTTTTGATGGAATTCTTTCCAAGTGCCGTGGCTTGATTGTTTTTCTTAGGATTTTATGTGTATGCGTAATGATTATGTAGCCTAAAGGATTGCAAAACTTTTGTTAATTGATCTTAAAGTTTATATTTATTCATGAAGAAAAAAGTTTATCTTGTCTATGAGAATTCTTTTATTCTTGAATAAAATCAAACGTTTTCTTTTCCTGTGATTGAGGAAACGATGGCTATATAATGATACTTTTTGACATAAGTTCATGAATGCTTATTAGAGTCATTTTTATAGGGCGTGCTAGGGAATACTAAGCACTCCACATCTTTTTAGTTTAAATGCTTTTTCATTGTAGTGTAGTTTTACGTGGTGAACGATTGGTGCGAAACTAAGATGCCTTATCATTATTTCCTAACTAAAGTATTTTCATGTTTTATGTATGCTTATTAGGAGATTTTATAGTCCATGCTAGGGAGCATAAATCAGTTCACAAGTAGATGTTAGGTGGATGATTAATGTGAAATTACGATGGGTTATTATTATCTTTTAACTAAAGTATTTTCATGTCGAGATCGTTATATGATTGACACCCATTAGGCGCTCATATTATGCATATAATGAAAATCCCTGTGAGACGCAATCTGCTATTGGTATGCAGTTTGGATGAAATCATTCCCCTATATTTTCCTTTATTTCCATTTTTATCTTGTTGTTTTAGTTTTCAAAACAAAATATATTTTCTGAGTTAAATTGGAGAAATTCTGAATATTTCATAAAGCAAAACAACCACCACAGTCCTTGAGGTTCGACACCCTCACTATAGTGCAAAGATTCGTACTATTGCGAGTGGTTATAAATTTTAAATCCACGTGTGTTCGAATTAATTTTCGACTGCATCAGGGTCATCATCGATGTCTGTGGTACCCACAGTCAAAGCATTAGTATCTACATGGTCGTGGTGTTAGCCATGTCCGCATAGGTGAAAGTATGAGTCCACCAACTTAGGAGTATATTACACACTAGTTTTCGCAATAGATTACAAGCATAAAACATTTCTAAGTATAGCAACCATTATCATAATTAGTATCAACATAAAACATGTCACATCATTATATGATATTCATGCTCAACATTATTTTCATCACATTACACATCATCCTTTTTCTTTTCATGCTTAACATCCATTTTCATCTCTTTGCACATCATTCACATTCAACTCGTTTTGGTACCAAAGGGGATGCAACCCAATGGTCTTTCTTTTCATGGTGCCAAAGGAGATGCAGCCCAGTGGTCTTTCACTTCTTAATGCCAAATGGGACGTGGTCCAATGGTCTTTTGATTCACATTGCCAAAGGGGACGCAACCCAGTGGTCTTTCATTTTACTTTGGCAAAGGGATCGCAGTCCAGTGGTCTTTCATTTTACTTTGCCAAAGGGAACGCAGTCCAGTGGTCTTTCATTTTACTTTGCCAAAGGGAACGCAGTCCAGTGGTCTTTCATTTTACTTTGCCAAACGGGACGTGTTAGTTTTATTAACTGCATTTTGTTGATGAAATCACTATCATGTAATGTTGCTGTTTTAACAAGGATAGCATATCATTTCAGAATCATTAAATATTCAGAGAATTATTTCTCTAATATGGAAAGGGCCTTATTATGACAAGTTTCAGTGTCATAAGCTTCAAGAAGGCAAATTCAGAGTTCCAAGAAGATTCTATAAAGTTTCCAACTCAGCAAAAGTCGGATCCCTTGTTCCAGTCCGGAAGGTCCAGTGAAGCATCTGGATGCCCTCCAGTGTCGAGAAGATTCTGACAGCTCAGCGTGCATCCGTCCGAACGTCAGGGCAATACTGTCCGAACGCTTTACAGAGTTCGAGAAGAATCTAGACTCCTTTGCAGACACGGATTAGGAAAGGTAGCTTGCAACCGTTTGTACGCTAGGGCAACACCGTTTATGCATAGCTTGCTGAGATGGATGGAAAACCAATTGAAAGACTGTCAACCATCACCACAGGAAAGGCAGGGTTGTGATAGAAAGGATGAGGACACTCACCCCTCGAGTGGGAATGGACCCACCTAGTTGGTGAGGTCATACATGCCTAGGATTTTGGTTCATATTCCTAGAGCATGTCAGGTTTGCTTGCACTGCATTGGGTTCTTCCTATTGTTTGTTAGTTTGTGTTGGCTGCATTCTGTTGACAAAATCACTATCATGTAATGTTGTTGTCTTAACCAGAGATGTCATATTTTTCAGAGTCTTCATTTCAGAAAAGTGTTCTAAGATGTTCAAGGAAGATTCTGTGCAGATTCCAACTCAGAGAAGTTGGATCCCAAGATTCTATCCGGACGGCTCAGTCATGCGTCTGGACGCCCATCTGTATCAAGAAGCCGAACAATTCAAGGTTGCATCCATCCGGATGTCATGGCAACACGTCCAGACGCTCTTCAGAGTTCGAGAAGAATTAGGTTTTCCTTTTCAGACACGTATGGGAAGACAGCCTGCACCTGTTCGGACGTCAAGGCAACATCGTCCGGATGCCGAGATCCTTGATAAGGAAATTACGTGCATACATTTTTCATCCGTCTGGATGGCAAGGCAACACCGTCTAGACGCGGCCCTGTTATGGTAATTATGTGCAGACAAAGTGCAACTGTCAGGGCCCTAGGGCAACACTATCTGGGCGCGGCCTTAATATGGAAACGCGTGGAGCACGTTACGGAAAGCCAGTTTCATAGAAGACCGTTTGGACGCTCAATGCTTCTATTTGGATGATGCCTAGAGAAATCATAGACAGACTCATTTTAGGTTTTCTTAGCCTATAAATAGAGGTCTCTAGGCATGTATTCTTTTTAGAATTCGGTATTGAATTCTTTAGCTTAGAGAGGGTGTTTAGGGAGATATTGAGAAGATCTGTTAGCTCTCAAGTTGTTGCCAGTATGCTGTTACTGTGCTCGTGTTGAAGTCTATCTTAGGGAGGAGCCCTAAGATAAAGGAATCCATAGAAGACCCTTTCAAGTAGGAGACTTGTTTGGGAGATGTTCACGTTGGGTTACTTGTTAGAGTGCAAGATACGATCACTGCATCGGGTATGTGAGTGTTACTGTCTTTGTACTAGCTTTGTCTTCTGATAGTGGATTTCCTAGGTTTGGCTGCCCCGGAGTGGTTTTTCTCTTAATTGAGTTTCCACTTCGTTAACAAAATATCTATCTCTTTTAATTCTGCACTTTTGATATTTTATTACACGTTACACATACACACACGGTTAAATTAGAAGTCAATTTAATTTTCACCTATCATATATCTGTTCACATGCTTTGCATTCTTAGGAACCATATTTGTTTTATCCCCACATTTGATGGGGATGATAGAAGAAGCACGTCTGACGGTTGCTTTTTTGTCTTGGTAATTCTGAACCTCTCTCCCTGATGAGAGCTTTGATCTTACCACACATGCTAGCATTAGATATTGTTTCTTTTACTCAAAGCCTTTTTCGGTAAAAAGCAAATGCAAACTAGCGAGGTAAGCGCATTCATGGCTCTCTTCAGCCAATTGGAAGAGGCATCCCCAGAATGGCCAAAAGAAATTCCTTTCCAAAATCACGAGTTGAAGAGCATCGATGCGGGGACGAAAATGCCTTATTAAGTTAAGAAATGGTTTTTTTTATGTCTTTGTTGTTTTTCTGTCTTATTTTTTTTTCAATATAAAAAAAAATAAATAAAATGGGGGAGAAGGTGCAGAATTTTTATTTTTTCTTTTAATAGCTTTACAGATATTGCATGTTCCTAATTTCTCAGTTCATTGTGCTTTAATTAAATATGTTTATATATGATTGAGAGTTTATGCCTGATATCTGCTAAGTTTTCTTGTTGCATCTTAATGCTAGATAGTTGCTTTTCTTATGCGATGAAAAATTGTGCACTATCCAAAGCTCTCCTAAGGTATATTTTTTTTTTACTCTTTGATTTCTAGCTTTTGAAAATTCTGATGAGAGAGATTTTTTTTTTTGCTAAGATGGTCAAATTGACCAACTCGCTAGTTGAACCTAGAACTCATAAATTCTGGCATTCTCTCTAGGTTGCAGCACCAAGTGATAAAAAGTACGTAAATTTTAGAAATTATGGATAATTAAAAAGATTCAATGCTTATTGTGCTATAAATCTGTTCTTAAACTTGTCCCTATAGAAACAGTCAGTGACCAAATCATTACGGAAATAGACTGTCATTAAAGGATTAAGTAAAAGAAAAGTGCTGCATCTTAGGAGAACTGTATCAGATGAGGGTGGCTAGGCCCTAGTAAAATAAGATTTGACTGATCTAATATTGATTTTCTCTCTTGTTTAGAAAATTCAGTTGCTTTAAATCATATCAGCAAATATCATACCTTATTGAGAAAGCTTTCACACACACACTCATAGCATGAGTTGAATAATCTATTTAAAATTTCTATCTGTAGGGAAATTTGTGCTTATTGAATACTTAGCTCTCAATTATATCTTTGCATATTTTTAAATTGCTATTTGACTGTCTTATCAGTATTTATACATTTGTGTTTTGAAGCTAATTTTAGGAAAAATTATTTTTTCTGTAAATTTTCCTCTAATTTCAGCTTTTCAGTGTGAAGCGTCCAGACGGACTTGTTCTTGCGTCCTGACGCGCGCGGTCTTGCTGAATGCTGATTTTGCAGTAGCTGTCCCGGGCGGTTAAGTGACACGTCCGGACGTGTACCCTACAGGTTTAAAAAATCGCACCTCTTTCTCCTGCGCCGCACAACTCGGTTTTCTCTCATTTTTTATTTTGTGTTTTTGTGCGATCTTCTCACGAGTTTTCGTCCTACATATTTTCTCCATTTCCAAGTATTTCTTTTGTTCCTTTTATTTTGTCATTAGTTTTAATACTTTTGAAATATTAGGATTATTT
This sequence comes from Alnus glutinosa, assembly GCF_958979055.1. Taxonomy (NCBI): domain Eukaryota; kingdom Viridiplantae; phylum Streptophyta; class Magnoliopsida; order Fagales; family Betulaceae; genus Alnus; species Alnus glutinosa. Next base: position 22,143,545 of record NC_084888.1, on the reverse strand, counting down.
AATTTTGAATAAAGTTTAGATAATGTGCATGAAATGGTGATACTGCTTGTTGGGGTTGGGTTAACATTATCTTTGTTGTTGGATTGCTATTTTTCCATATGTAATATTTTTTGGGCATCCAATTTTCAGCCTTCATAATGCCGAAATTTTTCTGGGACTAATAGAAACTAATTTCATTGGTATTATCTTTTGCAATTATTTGGTTAAATTTTTGCAGAACTATGTCAGCTAGCAGTTCCCAGTGTAGAGTTCGTTAGAGGACTGAGGAAGGTCTTGAGGCTACCAGGGCCAGGGTAGAAATCAAACCCGTGATTATTGACAAAAACGTCATTAGAGTCGACGTTATGATCCCTCCTTTTGACTTCATCGATCGGTTAATCCAGGAGAACCATTGGGATTACTTGTACCACGGCTTCGGTATTGTCTATCCCAGACTGGTCCAGGATTTCTATGGGTACTTGGAGGTAGCATAGGATGAGTAGAGCGGTCTCACATTGCAGGTCACTGTCAGGGGAGTGACTTTCAGAGTTGATGTTGCCCTCATTGGGTCTTTTATCGGAATTGATCCAGTTCCATTTGAGGGCATCCCTTTCCCATATTCCGTGGATCCCCCTTCCATGGAATAACTGCACATGTTTTTTGATCCTCAGCATCGAGCTCCGGACAGAGTCTCTCACTCAATCAGGATTGGCATATTTTCCTCTCTGCATCGTCTTCTTGCAAAAATTGTGCAACACAATCAATGGCCTATGGCTCGACGGAGTGAGCTAGTCCTTAAAAGAGCGAGATTTTTATATGCTTTGATCTAGCAGATACCTTTCTGTCTCTACAAGCACATTGTGCTTACTATGCTTGAGCTGTGAGATGAGCATCAAACATGTCTTCCCTTTGCGTGCTTAGTCACAAAGATTTGTATGCAGGTTGTACCTGACATTCCAGCTACGGAGCCAAAGGAGAAAACCAAGGATACCCTTGGGAAGCATACAATGATGAAATCTAATGCTCAGCTCCATATTGAGGATAAACAGGACGTAGTATCTCCTCCAGCTTAGGATGATCTTGCTGTGGCTTTTTTCTCCCAGACTGCTCCACCTCCTCCAGCCACTGATGCTATGCTCTCCCGCATTCATGACACTATGCTTTCCATTCAGCGAGAGGTCTCCAATATGAGTATCCGTGTTGAGCATAATCATATTAACATCAGACGTTGCCTCAAAAAATTGGATCCTAAGGATGAGGATGAGGATGATTGAGTGCTTGATCATTCAATTTTTTTTTTTTTTTTTTTTTTTTTTTTGTGGTTTTTGTTAAACTTCTATTTATCTTGCAATACTTTTAAAGACTATTTACTTTTATTCATGTTTTTGGATATTAGTAATTTTATAACTATAGATTTTATATACTCTGTTTACTCTTTGTCCTTTTGAGACAAATAGGGGGAGTATTTTTTATTTTTGGACCGGGATTATATTTTTAAACCGGTCAAGTGATTTTTGTCCCAGAATGGCCAAATGGGGAGTTTGTTAGTTTTATTGGCTGCATTCTGTTGACAAAATCACTATCATGTAATGTTGCTGTCTTAACAGGGATACCGTATCATTTTAAAATCATTAAATATTCAGAGAATTATTTCTCTAATATGGAAATGGCCTTATTATGACAAGTTTCAGTGTCAAAAGCTTCTAGAAGGCAAATTTAGAGTTCCAGGAAGATTTTGTGAAGTTTCCAACTCAGCAAAAGTTGGATCCCTTGTTCCCATCCGGACGGTCCAATGAAGCGTCTGGACGACCTCCTGTGTCAAGAAGATTATGACAGCTCAACGTGCATCCGTTGGGACGTCAAGGCAACACCGTCTGGATGCGGCCTTAATATGGAAACATGCGAAGTGCGTCATGGAAAGGCGGTTGCACAGTTCACTGTCCAAATGCTCTTAGCCTCCGTCCGGACGCCGCCTAGAGAAATTCGAAATAGTGTCAATTTAGGTCTTTTAAAGCCTATAAATAGAGGCCTCTAGGCATGTATTTTTTTTTTTATATATAATTCAGTATTGAATTCTCTAGAGGTTAAAGAGGGTGTTTAGGTAGAAATTATGTAAATCTGCTAGCTCTCTAAGAGTTGCCCGGTGTGTGATATTGTTCGTGTGAAGTCTAGCTTAGGTAGGAGCCCTAAGCTAAAAGAATCCATTAAAGACCCCTTTCAGGTAGGAGACTTGGCTGGGAAGCGTTCTTGTATAGGCACACATCAGAGTGCAAGGTACGACCGCTACATCGGGGCATGTGAGTGTTATTACTTTGTAAGCTTTGTCTTTTGAATAGTGGAATTCCTGGGTTTGGCTACCCCGGAGTGGTTTTTTTCTTAATTGAGTTTCCACTTCGTTAACAAAATATCTGTCTTATTTAAATTCCGCATTTTGATATTTTGTTACACATTGTTCACACACACACTGTAAATTAGAAGTCTTTATATTTTTCAGGACGCAACCCAGTGGTCTTTCATTTTACTTTGCCAAATGGGACGCAGCCCAGTGGTCTTTCATTTTACTTTGCCAAAGAAGACGCATCCCAGTAATTGTTCATTTTACTTTGCTAAATGGGATGCAGCCCAGTAGTCTTTCATTTTACTTTGCCAAAGGGGATGCAGCCCAGTGGTATTTCATTTTACTTTTCTCTTTCATTTCACATTTTCTCTTTTCACTTCACATTTTTTATCTTTTCATTTCACATTGCCAAAGGGGACGCAATCCAATAGTCTTTCATTTTACTTTTTCTCTTTCATTTCACATTTTCTCTCCAAGTACATGCTCATCACATCTCATACTCAATCATATCATATTTGAAAAATATAAATGACTTCTAAATTACGGTGTGTGTGTGTGTGTGCAACGTGTAACAAAATATCAAAAGTACGGAATTTAAATGAGACAGATATTTTGTTAACGAAGTGAAAACTCAATTAAGAGAAAAACCACTCTAGGGCAGCCAAACCCAGGATATCCACTATTCAGAAGACAAAGCAGTAACACTCACATACCCTATGCAGTGATTGTACCTTGCACTCTTACACTTAATCAAACGTGAACGTCTCCCAACCAAGACACCTACTTGAAGGGGTCTTCAATGGATTCCTTTATCTTAGGGCTCCTTCCTAAGATTTCACATGAACAAGTCACACACTTGACAACCCTTAGAGAGCTAGTAGATCTTCACCATTTCTAATTAAACACCCTCTTTAAGTACAAAACAATTCAATATTGAATTCAGGATTATTACATGCCTAGTGATGTGATCTTTTGTTTACCAAAATATATCAATAATAAATAACCACTCGCAATAGAATGAATCCTTATAGGATTATGCTATAGAGAGGGTGTCGAACCTCAAGGACTGTAAGGGTATTGTTATCAAGTTTATGAAGATTAAAAATAATTAAAGAAGAGATTTTTGAATTTGTGATTAACTAAAGTGTATAAAATAAACATAAAAGAGAATTGAAATATAAGAGAGAGAAAAAGAGTAGAGTATTGACTTCACTGTTATCCACACATCAATGGTTAATCATATTTAATTTGAAAAATTCATTCTATGCATGTTATATATAAACAAGAAATTACCTTATTAAAGCATAAGTATAATCCATCTTCGGTTGGCACAGATCGTCCACCTAACCACTAAAATGCGGTACGACCCGTCTTCCCTATGCATGGATTAGCTACGTCTTTAATAGGATATATACAATCAATGGAATAGTATAACCCATCTTTGGTTGGTACGAATCGTCTACCTAAATTATACTAAATTGTGGTGTAGTATGATTCATCTTCCCTAGGCATGACCTTTCTAATCCTCTTGATCATATGCCAATTAAACCCGTTGTATAATCATTATTCTCATAATCATAGAAAATAAGAATGATTTGAGTTCAATAAAGGTAAAAAGCTTTCTAAGGCAAGAGAAGAATTCTACCAATATTGATTATGAATTGAAGAGCAATTGCATTAAAAGAGAGCAATATCAAAGTATAGCAATTCTCATAATTATACAACCAACATGCATAAACTAAAATTCTCTAAATTAAAATACAATCAAACCATTGTGCTCGGATAGGGCTACATTAATACCCTACAAAGGTTTTTAGCCACTCATGACGCTGCTAATGGCCTCCTGCCATGATTACTTATTTTCAAGAAGTTTTTTTTTTTGTGAATTTGCTCTAGGTAGCAGTGTGTCTTATTCAATATTTGGAGGCCTATTTATAGAAGTTAGAAGAGGCCTAGAAGCCCTAAAAATCCAAGAAAAATCGGAACTTTTTCTCTCAATCCAAGTGGGAGATTGAAAATTCAATCCAAGTAGGAAAAGGATTCCAAATTCGTCCAGATTTGCAGTCTTTTATTGCGGGGCAAGTTTGACATAGTAAACGTCCGAATTAGGAAAATGCTATTTCTGACTTATTTGTTTCGTTTTTTATTAGCTTTACAATGCCACAAATTTTATTGCAATCCGAGACTTGAGAAGACAGTTATGATTAAAACATTGAGATGTCTGCAGAGTCCAAATTTTTGAATCCAATCCGATTTTGACTCTTATTGGAGAAATTCCGATTTAATCATTCCCTTGATTTGACTAAACTTAACCACATCATACAGGTCTTCTATTATGATTGGCTAAACTCAACCATATCTTCTAGGTCTTCTCAAAGTGTGCTTTAAGCCCAAAATCAATGGAATTAATTGTATGTTTATTTAAAACTTAAAAACAATAAAACAACACAAAGTCAAATAAATAACAATGCTAAGGAATTAACATATGCAAGTTAAGGAGCTTGAATGTGCAACATTCAACGCTTATCACCTAGAAACCTCTATTTATTAGCTTAAGAAGACCTTTAACAATTCTGATTCGGAGTTCTCTAGGCTGCGTCTGGATGGAGTCTGAGGGTGTCCAGACGGTTACTAGCTGTTTCCGTGTCTAAAAAGGAATTCCGAAATTTCTTGAACTCTGGCGAGCGTCCGGACACACTCACTTTTCATCTAGACATTTTTATTGGTTGTCCGGATAGTCAAATTGTATCATTTTTTATTAGCTTTCCAACGACTCCAATTTCATCTGAAGACTCTGAATAAAACAACAACCCTGTATAAAGCAACAACCCTACATGACAGTGATTTTGTCAACAAAATGTATCCAATAAAACAAACAAACTCCCCCTTTGGTCATTCTGGGACAAAAATCACTTGACCAGTTAAAAATCCAAATCCGGTCCAAAAACAATACTCCCCCTTTCTGTCTCAAAAGGACAAAGGGTAAACAGAGTAGTAAAAACCACAAACAAAAAGTACTAAAATCCAAAACAACAAGTATAATAGTAAAGTGTCTCAACAGAAGCTCAAATAACCATAGGAGGAAAGTAAAAACCTCAATGCTCCAAATCTCACTAGTCCTCTGGCATCAAGTGACGGATAGTGTTCCGCACATTGATTTGAATTTGAGCCACTTCGGCTTCTTGCTCCCGAAGCGAAAAATTCATAGACTGAAAACCTTCAGTCACTTGAGTCTACAAAGCCTGAAACTAATCATCTGCAGATTGAAATCCTCTAGTCAACTGGTCTGCAAGACTGGTACAGATTTGAAGAAGGATGCTACGGAAGGCTCTGCATGAGCTAGGGAAAAGCTCATCTAAATCTTGAAAATCTTTGGATTTTGAACATATGACTTCAATAATAGTTTGTTTTCCAAAGGATCCATCTGTTTGACACTTTGTTGGGAGCCCCTGGATGACATATTCCTGAAAAGATTTGAACAGAAATATATCCAAAAATAACACCACCAAGAAAGATTAGATGCTGTTAGTTCCAAAAAAAAAAGTGGTATTATGACGGCTGTCAATTGGATGCCCAAAAAATACAAAAGCAAATATAACAATCCAAATGGTACAAATATATAAATATCAACCCAACACATAGACAAAATAGGATTTTCATGGACAATATCTCAAGAAAATATTCCAATCAACAAATATTCAAATATTCTGAAAAGCACAAAAAATTAAAAGAACTGAGGAAGACAAATAGATTACCATGGAAAGAGAAGAGATGTGCAGAGAATGCCAAAATCTCGAGAGAAATCCGCGAGAAAACCGCACACAAAAAGACAAGAATGAAAAAATGCAGTGTTGTGCAGATGGCAGAGAAAGAAAGCGGCAGATAAAAACTTATAAGGATTGCGTCCAGATGTGTTACCAATGTGTCTGGACGGTCCACTAGCCAGACTATCAATCGACAGGACTACATGCGTCCGGACTATAAGGCAAGTCTGTCTCCACACTTCACACTGAAAAAGCTGAAACTCAGATGAAAATTTGCAGAAAAATAATTTTCCCTAAAGTTAGCTTCAGAACACGCATGTATAAATAACTGATAAAACAGTCAAATAGCAATTCAAAAATATGCAAAGATATAATTGAGAGTCAAGTAATCAATGAGCATAAATTTCCCTGCAGATAGAAATTTTAAATAGTTTTACTCAACTCATGCTATGCGTGGGGGTGTGTGTGTGTGAAAGCTTTCTCAATAAGGTATGATGTTTGCTGATATGATTTAAAACAACTGAATTTTCTAAACAAGAGAGAAAATCATTGTTAGATCAGTCAAAAGTCAAACCTTATTTTACTAGGGCTTAGCCACCCTAATCTGATACACTCCCCCTAAGATGCAACACTGTTCTTTACTTAGTCCTTTAATGACCGTCTATTTTTGCAATGATTTGGTCATTGACTGTTTCTATAGGGACAAGTTTAAGAACAGATTTATAGTGTTAGTTTTTGTGTTGGCTGCATTCTGTTGGACAAAATCACTTCTATGTAATGTTGCTGCTTTCACAGGGATGCTGCTTTATCCAGAGTCTACTCTTCGGCTATGTTCTTCAAGAAGATTCTGTGAAGTTTTTAAGGAAGTTTATTTCAGGTCCCTGTCAGCCGTCTGGACAACGTGGTCTTTCGTCTGGATGCTCATCAGTCAACAACATCCGTCCGGACGACGTGGTATTTCGTCCAGACGCTCTTCTATCAAAGCGTCATCCGTCCGGACGATGAGAACTTTCCGTCCGGATGCCCATCAGTGTCTAGAAGCTTCGAACAGTTCAAGGTTGCATCCGTCCGAACGTAATAGCAAATCGTCCGGATGCTCTTCAGAGTTCGAGAAGATCCCAGTGTTCCAGCTCATCAGTCCGGACAACATGGTTATACCGTCCGAACGCCATTCAGTGTTTGACAAGCATTAGGGTTTCTGCCTCAAGACATAGTTATGGGAAGACGGTTGCTACCGTCTGGACGATGTGTGATCCCGTCCGGACGATGTCCTCCATAAGGTAAGTCGTGCACTCGAAGTTCAACCGTCCGGACATCAGGCTTCATGGTCCGGACGATCAAGCTTCAAATATGGAAATTACGTACACCAGTTCAATCGTCCGGACATCAGCCTTCAGGGTCCGGACGGTCAAAGCCTTATTATGGTAATTATGTGTAGCTAAAGTGCAACCGTCCAGACGCTAGGGCAACACTGTCCGAACGCGGCCTTGTTATGGAAGCTTTCAGCGCTATTTTGAAAGGCGGTTGCAGTTGACCATCCTGACGCTTGGTCAAGCCGTCCGGACACCCTTGGGTATTTTGGTCATAACTTTTTACTCAAATATCGGATTGGGACGAAATCAGTGTCATTGGAAAGCTAAGAAAAAGTTATGTAAATTGAGAATATGTACGGCCATTAATAGCATACGGACGGCCTCCTTCCGGATGGAAAGATTTGCCCATTGGGATGGCCCTACAAAAAATTCCAGAATTACTTTTTGGACAAGAAAAACTTGGCCCGTCCGGATGGCCCAAGGCTCCCATCCGGACGCGCATGCCTCAGACTCCATTTTTGACTCGATTTTGGGTTTCCAAAGCCTATAAATAAGAGGCTTGAGGCATGCTTTCAATATAGAATTCGGAGGTGAATTCTCTACAGCTTAGAGAGGGTGTTTAGGGAGATATTGAAGATCTGCTAGCTCTCTAGCTCTTGCCAAGTGTATGATTTGATCAGCTATGAAGTCTATCTTAGGGGTTGGCCATAAGGTAAAGGATTCCATTGAAAACCCCTTCAGGTAGGAAACCTGGTTGGGAGGCGTTCGTGTTGGGTTACACGTTAGAGAGCAAGGTACGACCACTGCATCAGGGGTATGTGAGTGTTACTATCTTGTATCTAGTTTTGTCTTCTGAATAGTGGATATCCTGGGTTTGGCTGCCCCGGAGTAGTTTTTCTCATCTTGAGTTTCCACTTCGTCAACAAAATATTTGTCTCCTTTAATTCCGCATTTAATATTTTGTTGCACACTGTTCACACACACTTGTTAAATTTAGAAGTCCAGTATTTTTTTCAATTGGTATCAGAGCAGGCACACTCCGTTGAAAGGATTTATTTCCTGAATGTGATCCTCATCTCTTGTGACTTCTATTTTTTTTTATTGCACCTTTTATCATGGATTTCTCTCAGTCATCTGAAGAAAATTATGATTTGAGCTCTCTAAAGTTTTTGCAAAATTCGATAAACTTATTTCTCCAAAAGTGCTCAAAAAGGTGAAGCAAGAAAAATAGTCTTTGATTGTTCAGTTGTCTAAATCACATGCTTTGATTGACTCTTTGAAATCTGAGAATACCATGCTATTTAACATTATTGATAAACTTGAGAATAAATTAAAAGAATCTGAAGATCTCTTGAAAAAAAATTCTCTAGTGATAATTTGAAGAGCATGCTTTGTATTCATTCATATGTTCCTAACAAGCCTGGTTTAATTGTTGATGATTTGAGTGCTTCTACTTCACATGCTTCTGATTCTGAATTAGATTCCACTATTATTAAGCCTGTGATAGTAGACACTGCTTGTTTGGATAATTCTTGCTTGAATAATTGTGTGATGCCCAAGCCCAAGGAATCAGGAACACAAGGTAAGTTTGTTCCTACTTGTCATAATTGTGGGAAAATTGGTCATATTAGGCCAAATTGTTATTTGTTGAAATCCCACAGGCCTTGGATTAAGCAGGATGCTATGAGGAAAAGTGAAGTTGATGATTCTTCCTCATCAAAATATGTCCCACCGCATAGGAGACATATAAAAGGTAAGGGCAATGTTGTTTTTAAGAATGATAACCTTAATTCTGCAGAGAATGTCAAGAAGCATTCAAACAAAAGAAGCTTGCCCACCTACTATCACTGCGGCATCATCGGTCACATCCGATCCAAATGTCCACAGCTCCAGAAATTGAAGGTTCAGAGGAAGCTGCTAACAAGATCTACATCAGGCACTCTACCTCCGATGGCTCTTCAGGCTCCACGACATCAGCAGAAGTTTGTTCCTACCAATCAGAGTGGCAAACCAAAGAAGAACAAATCAAGGCGCTACAAGAGAAAGCCACAGAAGCCCAATGGCAGCCATGGCTATGAAGGATTGCTGAGCCTAATACAAGGTATGCTCAGGAGTATGGCCAACATGGACATGACCCACAAACCATCCCCACGAGTTAAGCAGGTATGAGTTAAGAGTGATGAGACCATTCACCCCATGAGGGGGAATGAATGCACCTAGCTAGAGAAGGTGCTCATGCCTAGGATTCAGTTCATAATCCTAAGGCATCAGGTTCAATTGCTTGCACTTTCACTTGTTATATTTGTGTGCTTACTATGCAATCTAGGAACCAGTTTGTTGTGCCCCCTATTCTCTTGAGAGAGCATTGCAGGCACTTGTTGGGGAAGACAGAAAAATCAGGTCGAGCGACTGTTTTTCTGTATTGGCATCATCAAGTTTGATCTTGCCGTGCATATGATGTCATTTCCATATTGCATTATTTTTTTATAAAAAAAAAAAAAATAAAATTGGGGAGAATTTGTAGGATTTTTTTTTTCTCTTGGCATATCAGATATTGCATGTATTTTCACCTAATCTCTCAATTCTTTGTGTATTAATTTGCTTTGCTTAGATATAATTGAGAGTTTATGACTATAATTTGCCAAGTGTTTTCCTGTATGTGCAAAAGTAGGATAACTTCTTTTCTCATGTGATGAAAATGTGCACTATCCAAGACTCCCCTAAAGGTACATCTTTCCTTCTTTGACTTTTGTTTCTAGAAATTCTAGATAAGAGAAGAAGTTTTTGATAAGATGGTCAAATTGACCACATGCTAGTTGAACCTAAAACCTAAAAACTCTGGCATTCTCTCTAGGTTGCAGAACCATAAGAATCAAGCAGTAAAACAATTAGGTGCTGCATCTCAGGGGGAGTGTATCAGATGAGGGTGGCTAGGCCCTAGTAAGTTATAAGGTTTGACTTTTGGCTAATCTGTCACAGATTTTCTCTCTTGTCTAGAAAATCTGGTTGCACTTTGTCATTTCTGTGATAGTCATACCTTGTGGGTTAAGTCTTCACACACACACACACACACACACACACACACATTGCATGAGTTGAGCTATCTATTTGAATTTTCTATGTCCAGGAAAATGTTTGTGATGATTGAAGGCTTAACTCTCTTCTATATCTCTTCTTAGCTTTGAGATGCTCCCTGATTGTGTTATCAGTGGATTATACATGCGTGTTCTGAAACTGACTTGAGAAAAATTAAAATTCTGTAAATTTTTCTTCAGTCTTCTGTTTTTCAGTGTGAAGCATCCGGACGAACCTATTCTTACATCCGGACGAGCGCAATCTTGCCATACGCTATTCTAGCAATAGCCGTTCAGATGGTTAAGTGACTTGTTCGGACAGGTTCTCAACAGGTTTAAGACTTGCGTTCCCTTTTCTGCCATATACACATATTTGCATGTTTATTGATTTCTCATGGCATGTTGTGTGTATTTCTTGTGGATTTCTCCAGAGATTTTGGCATTCTTTACTCATCTCTTCTCATCCCATGATCTTCATTATGTCTTTCGTTATTCTTTTAAGTCTTTGTGCTTTTAGAATATTGGAATATTTGTTGGGATATTTTCTTGAGATAGTGTGCATGAAAATCCTTCTCTGTCTGTGTGTTGGGCTGATCTTGATATATTTATGCCTTATGAGTAGCTGCATTGCTTATATTTCTCTTTGGCATCCATTTGACAACCGTCTTAAATACCACATTATTTTTGGAACTAATAGGATCTAATGGTATTTTTGGAAGTATTTCTGGTTTGTTTTGATTCAGGAATATGACATCCAGCGGCTCCCATCACAATGTTTGACAGATGGATCCTTTGGAAAACTGACTGTTGTTGAAGTTGGATGTTCAAATTCCAAAGGTCTCAGGATTAAGATGAGCTTTTCCCCCTAGCTCATGCAGAGACTTCCGTAGCATTCCCTCAGATCTGCATCAGTTTGAGGTTCAGTGGTGACTCTCCTCAGTTATCTTGCAGACCAGTTGCTTAGAGGATGTCAATCTGCGGATAACCAGTATCAGGCTTTGCAAAATCAAGAGACTAAAGCTTATTCAGTCCGTGGTTCCCGGCTTCCTGAGCTAGAAGCTGAAGTAGTACAAATCCAGCTTTTTATACGGTTTGCTCTCCATTACTTGATTTTAGTGGATTAGCAGGATTTGGTACTTGGAGGATTTTTCTTCCTCTTTTTGGGCCATTTGCAGATGTTTCTCTACTTTCCTATTGTTTTGGATTTTAAAACATTTTTGTCTGTGGATATTATTACTCCGTTTACCCTTGTCCTTCTGAGACATTGAGGGGGAGTAATTATTGTGGTTTTTCTCATTACTCTGTTTTACCCTTTGTCCCTTTGTGACAAAAAGGGGGAGTAATTTTTGATTTGGACCGGGATTGTATTTTTAACCGGTCAAGTGATTTTTGTCCCAGAATGGCCAAAGGGGGAGTTTGTTAGTTTTTGTGTTGGCTGCATTCTGTTGGACAAAATCACTTCTATGTAATGTTGCTGCTTTCACAGGGATGTTGCTTTATCCAGAGTCTACTCTTCGGCTATGTTCTTCAAGAAGATTCTGTGAAGTTTTCAAGGAAGTTTATTTCAGTTCCCTGTCAGCCATTCGGATGACTTGGTCTTCCGTTCGGACGCTCATCAGTCAGCAACATCCGTCTGGACGAAGTCGTATTCCGTCCAGACGCTCTTCTGTCAAAGCATCATCCGTCCGAACGACGAGAACTTTCTGTCCGGATGCCCATCAGTGTCTAGAAGCTTCGATAGTTCAAGGTTGCATCCGTTCGGACGTAATGGCAAATCGTCCAGACGCTCTTCAGAGTTCGAGAAGATCCCAGTGTTCCAACGCATCCGTCCGGACAACGTAGTTATACCGTCCGGACACCATTCAATGTTTGACAAGCATTAGGGTTTCTGCCTCAAGACACAGTTATGGGAAGATGACTGCTACCGTCCTGACGATGTGTGATCCCGTCCGGACGATGTCCTCCATAAGGCAAGTCGTGCACTCTAAGTTCAACCGTCCGGACATCCGTTTTCATGGTCCGGACGATCAAGCTTCAAATATGAAAATTACTTACACAAGTTCAACCGTCCGGACATCAGCCTTCAGGGTCCGGACGCTTAAAGCCTTATTATGGTAATTACGTGCAGCCAAAGTGCAACCGTCCGGACGCTAGGGCAACACCATCCGGACGCGGCCTTGTTATGGAAGCTTTCAGCGCTATTTTGAAAGGCAGTTGCAGTTGACCGTCCGGACGCTCGGTCAAGCCGTCCGAACACCCTCGGGTATTTTGGTCATAACGTTTTACTCAAATATCGGATTGGGACAAAATCGGTGTCGTTGGAAAGCTAAGAAAAAGTTCTGTAAATTGAGTGCCCAGACGGCCATTACTAGCATCTGCACGGCTTCCGTCCGGATGGAAAGATTTGCCCATCCGGACGGCCTTGCAGAAAATTCCATAATTACTTTTCGGACAAGAAAAACTTGGCCCGTCCGGACGGGCCAAGGCTCCTGTCCGGACGTGCATGCCTCAGACTCCGTTTTTGACTCGATTTTGGGTTTCCAAAGCCTATAAATAAGAGGCTTGAGGCATGCTTTCAATATAGAATTCGGTGGTGAATTCTCTACAGCTTAAAGAAGGTGTTTAGGGATATATTGAAGATCTGCTAGCTCTCTAGCTCTTGCCAAGTGTGTGATTTGATCAGCTGTGAAGTCTATCTTAGAGGTTGGCCCTAAGGTAAAGGATTCCATTGAATACCCATTCAGGTAGGAGACCTGGTTGGGAGGCGTTCGTATTGGGTTACACGTTAGCGATCAAGGTACAACCACTGCATCAGGGGTATGTGAGTGTTACTATCTTTATCTAGTCTTGTCTTCTGAATAGTGGATATCCTGGGTTTGGCTGCCCCGGAGTGGTTTTTCTCATCTTGAGTTTCCACTTCGTCAACAAAATATTTGTCTCCTCTAATTCCGCATTTAATATTTTGTTGCACACTGTTCACACACACTTGTTAAATTTAGAAGTCCAGTATTTTTTTTTATATAGCATAATAAGCAGTGGATCTTTTTATTTATCCAAAATTACTCAAATATAAATGCTTTTAATCATTTGGTGTTGCAACCTAGAGAGAATGCTAGAAATTTATGGGCTGTAGGTTCAACTAGCGAGTTGGTCAATTTGATCATCTTAGCAAAAAACAATTTCTCTTTCATCAGAATTTTCAGAAGCTATAAATCAGAGAGTAAATAAATGTACCTTAGGGGAACTTTGGATATTGCACAATTTTTCATCGCATAAAAAAAGCAACTATCTATCATTAAGATGAAATAGGAAAACTTAGCAAATATCAGGCAAAAACTCTCAATTATATATAAGCATATTTAATCAATGCACAATGAGCTGAGATATCTGGTGAAAATACATCCAATATCTGAAAAGCTATCAAAAGAAAAAAAAAAAAAAAAAAAAAAGACAGAAAAACAATAAAAACATGCTAGATGAAAATAAACACAAAAACACTTCCTAGCATGTATGGTAAGAGCAAACCTGACCTCAGGGAGAGAGGTTTGGAAATACCAAGATAGAAAAGTAGCAGCCTAATGTGCTTTTTCTGTCATCCCCAAAAAGTACCTGCAGAAGTTTCTCAAGACAACAAGAGAAAACATGGGGGATAGAATAGATGGTTCCTTAACTAGAATGCAAAGCATGAATAAGATAAAACATGATAGACAAAGCTATGCAAACATACCTGACATGCACTAGGATTTAGGAACCAAAATCCTAGGCATGGTGAGACCTCACCAACTAGGTGAGTCCATTCCCCCTCAAGGGGTGAATGGTCTCATCTTTCCTTACCCATACCTTATTTACCTGAGAGGCAAGGTTGTAAGCAATGTCCAAATTGATCAGTCTGACTATGACACTCTTCATCATGTTGACAAGCCCTTCATTGGTCTGATTCTTCTTGGGCTTATGAGGTTTCACTCTGAAGCATTCGGCCTTGGTGTGGCCATACTTACCATAGTGACGGCATGAGGAAGAACCCCTTTGAGGATATTGTCGTTTTTGCCAAAAAAACATGATGAGGTAGGGAAGGTTTAGAGCTAGACTAACCTGTCTTTAGCTCTTGTTTTTTGATCCGAGGCTTCTGGTGCCAGATTTGATGACAGGGTGGCCTGATGTGTCCTGTGATACCACAGTGATGGCAGGTAGGCTGTCTTTGTTTGCTGAAATGCTTCATGACAGGCTCTACCATTTTAAGGTTAGCATTCTCACAATTAACAAAGTTCTTACCTTCTTGAGATAAGTGTCTCCTATGGGGTGGGGAATATTTATCAAAAGAAGGTTTCACAATATTTCCCTTTTTAGGAGCAACCTTCTTATTCCAAGACCTGTGGGATTTCAACAAAAATAATTTGGTCTAATATGACAAATTTTCCCACAATTATGACAAGTAGGAACAAACTTACCTGGTGTTCATGATTCCTTGGATTTAGGCTTCTCACCGTCAATTAAGCAAGAATTTTCAAAATTATCTAAACAAGTTGTATCTACTACTATCGCAAGCTTAATAACAATAGAATCTAATTCAAGATTAAAAGCATGTGAAGTAGAAGCACTCAAATCATCAACAATTAAGTCAGGCTTGTTAGAAATATTTGTATGAATACAAAGCATGCTTTTTAAATTATCACTAGAGAATTTTTTTCAAGATATCTTCAGATTCATTTAATTTATTCTCAAATGTATCAATAGTGTTAAACAACATGGTATTCTCAGATCTCAAAGAGTCAATCAAAGCATGTGATTCAGACAGTTTAATGATCAATGACTCTTTTTCTTGCTTAACCTTTTTGAGCTCTTTATTGGAATTTTTAGAATTTTTACTCAATTTAAGAAAATTCTCAAGGAGCTTAGTATTAGAATTCTCTTCAGATAACATAGAAGAATTCATGATAAAAGAAGTCAACAAAAATAAGGATCACACTCAGGAGATTAGTCCAAAAAAAGTATACTCGCTCTGATACCAATTGAAAATACAAATGACTTCTAAATTACGGTGTGTGTGTGTGTGTGTGTGTGTTTGCAACATGTAACAAAATATCAACAAAAAATACAGAATTTAAATGAGACAGATATTTTGTTAACAAAATGAAAACTTAATTAAGAGAAAAACCACTTCGAGGCAGCTAAACCAAGGATATCCACTATTAAGAAGATAGCTAGTAACAAAGCAATAGCACTCACATACCCTATGCAACGATAGTACCTTCCACTCTGACATGTAACCCAACGTGAATGCCTCCCAACCAAGTCACCTACTTGAAGAGGTCTTCAATGGATTCTGAAAAATAAAATGGACTTCTAATTTACCAAGATTGTGATAGTGTGCAACAAAATGTTTAAATTGCTGAATTTAAAAGAGACAAATATTTTGTTGACGAAATGGAAACTCAGTTGAGAGAAAAACCACTCCGGGCAGCCAAACCCAAGATTTCCACTATTCAAAAGACAAAGCTAGTACATAGAAAGTAGCACTCACATACCCCGATGCAGAGATCGTTCCTATTACTCTGACACGAAATCCATCGTAGATGCTTCCCAACTAAATCTCCTACTTGAAGGGGTCTTCAATGGAATCCTTTACCTTAGAGCTCCTCCTTAAGATGGACTTCACACGAACAGTTGAGCACACACTGGCAACGGCTAGTGAGCTAGCGGATCTTCAAATCTCCCTAAAGACCCTTTCTAAGCACTATATAATTCTATACTGAATTCTAATAAAATACAAGCCTAGAGCCATCTATTTATAGGCTTACAGAAAACCTAATTTTGATCAAATTCGGACTCTAGCAAGTAGCGTCCAGACGGTCACTTAGCTGCGTCCGGACGGTCTTCTGTGACCGCCTTTCCAGAATAGCCTCAATTCTTCCCAAAACAGGACCGAGTCCGGACAGCTTGACCGAGCGTCCGGATGGTCAACGCTGTCACTCCTTTCCGCATCCATAAAGGAGACTTAGAATATTCTGGAACACTGGGTAGCGTTCGGACATGTTGCCACATCGTCCGGACGTCTGGCATAACCTTCCCAAATAGTGTCTTCTGAAATCCAAATCCGTGTAGAACTCGGAGTAGCTTGACCTAGCATCCGGACAGGTGCAACGGCTGAAGCTTCTAGACACTGCAGGGCGTCCCGACGCCTTCAAAGGCTCGTCCAGAAGGTTGCACATGAACCAGCTGTTTCTGACTTGGAAATACCATGGAATTTTCATGGACATCTTCTAGAAGCTTGTTGATAAGCTTCGAATGTTGCACATTCAAGCCCGTTAACTTGCATATGTTAATTTCTTAGCATTGTTATTTTGTTTGATTTTGTGTTGTTTTAATGTTTTCAGGTTTTAAATAAAGATGCAATTAATTCCATTAATTTTGGGCTTAAACACATTTTGAGAAGACCTATAAGATATGTTTAAGCTTAACCAATCATAATAGAAGATCTATATGATGTGGTTAAGTTTAATCAAATCAAGTGAATGATTAAATCGGAATTTCTCCACTAAGAGTCAAAATTGGATTGGGTTCAAATTTGGATCCTGCACATGTCTTAGTATTTTAATCATAACGTTTTTTTTTTTAAATATTGGATTGCAATGAAATTAGTAGCTTTAGAAAGCTAATAAAAAATGAAACAAATATGTCAGGAATAACTTTTCCCTTATTCGGACATTTACAATGCCAAAATAGCCCCTCAATAAAAGACCGCAATTCTGGACGAATTTGGAATCTTTTTCCTACTTGGATTGAAGTTTCAATCTCCTACTTGGACAAGAAGACTCAAGAGACAATTTTTTTGGAATTTCAAGAGCTTCTAGGCCTCTCCTAGTCTCTATAAATAGACCCCTAAGCTTCAAGAGAATGTGTGCTTGTGCTTAGCTTTGGATAGGAAATTCTTCTTAGAGGCTTGACAAGTTGAAGAGGAGAAAAACATGGCAGGAGGCCATCCCAGCACCACGATGAGAGGCTAAATCCCTAATAGGGTGTTGATGTAGCCTTTTCCAAGTAACAATGGTTTGATTGTATTTTAATTTGGAATTTTCTATATGCATGATGGTTGTATAACTGTGAGAATTGATCTTAATGTTTATATTCAATCATTATGGATTTCTTATCTTGTCTTAGAAAGTCTTTTATATTGATTGAACTCAATCCTTCATATTTTCTGTGATTATGTGAATGATTGTTATACAACAGTTTTAATTGACATATGATCAAGAGGGTTAGATTGACCATGCCTAGGGAAGACGGATTGTACTATACCCTAGTTTAGTGTAATTTAGGTAGATAGTTCATACCAACCAAAGATGGGTTATACTTTTCCATTGATTGTGTGTATCCTATTAAAGATGTAGCTAATTCATACCTAGGGAAGACGGGTTGTACCGTATCTTAGTGGTTAGGTGGACAGTCTGTGCCAACAGAAGATGGATTATACCTATTCTTTAGAGGTAATTTCTTGACTACTCGAGTAAGATGAGCCCTATATCATGCATAGTATGAATTTCCCTTGTTAATTTATGATTGACCATTGTTATGCGGTGAGTGGTGAAATCAATCTCCTATTCTTTCTCTCATCCCTACTCTATTTATTTTTATTTCTTTTACTTTTATGTTTTTATTTTAAGAAAACAAAAATCAAACATCTTTTGAATTAAGTTATATTTAATCTCGAAAAACTTGATAGCAATACCCCTGTAGTCCTTGAGGTTCGACACCCTCAATATAGCCCTATCCTATAAGGATTCGTCCTATTACGAGTGGTAATTATATTATTGATATGTTTTGGTAAACAAAAGACCACATCACTTGTGAATAGACAAATGGCATGAATTGAGACACTGTCCATATTACTTGAAGACTTTGAATTGAACCGATATTCCTGTTAAAAAGCAACATTTACATAAAGTGTTTTTGCAACCAGAATGTTGCCAATATAAAATACTAACAAATTCCTTTACCTTAGGGCTCCTCCCTAAGATAGACTTCACACGAACAAGTCACACACTTGACAACCCTTAGAGAGCTAGCAAATCTTCACAATTTCTACCTAAACACCCTCTCTAAGTATAAAACAATTCAATACTGAATTCATGATTATTACATGCCTAGAGACCTTTATTTATAGGCTTTAGAAGACCTTTTACAATTTTGATTCTGAGTTCTCTGGGCTGCGTCCAGACAGAGTCTGAGGGCGTTTAGACGGTTGCTAGCTGTTTCCATGTCTGAAAGGGAATTTCAAAATTTCTTGAACTTTGGTGATCATCCGGACGCAATCACTTTCCACCAGGATGCTAATCCGTCCAGACATTTTTCTTGGCCATCCAAACATTCAAGTTGTATTAGTTTTTATTAGCTTTCCAACGACACCAATTTCATCTCAATCTAATACTTAAGCAAAAAGTTATGATATATATACTGAGACGTGTGTAGAATCTTCCTGGAAACCGAAAATTCCAGACGTGTGCAGAATCTTCGTGGAAACCAGAAATTACCTTCTTGATGCTTGTGACACTGATACTTGTCATATTAAGGCCATTTCCATCTAAAGACTCTGAATAAAATGGCAACCCTGTATAAAGCAACAACCTTACATGGCAGTGATTTTGTCAATAGAATGTAGCCAATAAAACTAACAATATTCATATCCCAAATCAACATTTCATATTCACATGCATACAATTAACAAGATCATATTAGCTCAACATTATCAAAACATATTATTTTCTTTGACACAAACTTAAAAAGTTCTCAATGAGTAAAATACTCACTTTGGCTGCTTGCTTTATGGCTTATAGATGAGTCCTCAACCAAAGCCTCGCAATGTGCTGCTTAAATCTTCATCAAATGAGACCCGAAGCTTGGAGTTTGTTTAGAATATTCCAAAATGTTACAACCTAAAGGAAATTGAGAGTTTAGGCTCAATCCCTCAAGAAATCAACTCAAAATCTATAGAGATATAGATTTTTGGATTCACCTTAAACCATCCTGTGAAAACGTAGATCTTGCTTCGACGATCACGTTTCCGGAGTCAGATTTGAGATTGGGGGGTTGAATCTATCGGGATCTAGGGTTTTATGGCAAAACCCCAAGAGAGATAGTGAGAATGGCGTGAGAGAGAGAAAATTGGAGAGAAATGAGCTAAGAAACTCTCTCGGTAAATTTCAATACACGCCTATCCGGACATATAAGTGCCCTGTCCGGACAAGCGTTTGATGATTCACAGCCCAAGACTCACTGTAAGGCCCATCCAGACACAGCCTTTGTTCGTTCAGACACGCGTGAGGGCCGGGAGTTACTAGAATTCCTATCTAGACCCGAGTCCAGCTCGTCCTAACCCGCAAGGAAACCAAGACTTTCTGCCAATCCCGTCCGGACACCAAAATGGGTCCGTCCGAACACACGACACAAAAAATCTACTTAATTGTTTTCTAAGTGTTTTTCTCCCTAATTTCTTACTTAATTAGTCTGTTTAACATTTTTTTAACGTTTAATTAATGTCTTGGACATTACATCACTCTCTCCTTATAAAAATTTTGTCCTCGAAATTTAAACTCTAAGTCTTTTATACACATACAAACATGCGTTTTATCAAAATGAAGGCGAGAAAGCGGTATGACAAAGTGATCATACTTGGGTTTACTCAAAAAAAAAAAGAGCAAATCGCTCCCGCATCTAGTTTTCAAGCTCCCACGAGACTTCTTCAATACGTGATTCCGCCACAGAATCTTCACAAGTGGAAAGTTCTTGGTCCTCAATTGATGTTCCTTGCGATCCAACACTTGTACTAGTAGGTTTTCATATGTCAAGTTTGCTTAAATATCAAGAGGCTCGTAGCTTATGACGTGTGATGGATCATGAACACACTTCCGCAGCTGAGAGACGTGGAAGACGTCGTGAACACCTGCTAAACTATGAGGTATCTTGACTTTGTATGCAAGTGGGCTCACACGTTTCAACACTTGGAACGGTCCAACATACCTTAGATTGAGCTTGCCTTTGTTACCAAAATGCCATACACCCCGTATTGGTGACACCTTGAGGCAGCCAAGGTCACCAACAGTAAATTCAAGCTTGCGGCGATGTTTATCCGCATAACTTTTTTGTCGGCTTTGGCCAGTGAGCATCCGCTTCCGGATGAGTGCAATCTTCTCTTTTGTGTCTTGCACCATTTTTGGCCAAGAAGCTGTCTTTCACCAACTTCATCCCAATACAGTGGCTATCTACACTTGTGCCCATACAAAGCTTCGTATGGTGCCATGCCAATAGTTGCTTGAAAGCTATTTTAATAAGCAAATTCAACTAAAGGCAGGTAGCATATCCAACTTCCCTTGAAGTCCAATATGCAAAACCTAAGCATATCCTTGAGTGTCTGAATAGTTCTCTCGGATTGGTCTTCGATTTGCGGATGGTATGCTGTGCTGAAATTCATTTTAGTTCCCATTGCACCCTGTAGTCTTTCCAAAAACCTCGAGGTGAACTGTGGATCACAGTCCGAGACGATGGAGACAGGCACTCTATATAGCCTAACAATCTCCCGCACGTACATCTCTACTAGCTTGTCCAGAGAATTTGTAATCTTGATTGGGAGGAAGTGGCCTTTCTTCATGAGTCATTCAATAATGACCCATATGGCATTTTGTTCTCTTGGTAGACCAATAACAAAATCCATTGCTATTTGATCTCATTTCCATACTGGCATTTCGAGAGGGTGAAGTTGCCTAGCTGGCCTCTAGTGTTCAACTTTTACAAGTTGACATGAAGGGCATTGTGCAACGTACTTAGCTACATTATGCTTCATGCCACACCACCAAAATTTCTTCTTCAGATCCTGGTACTTCTTATTGTTGCCTGGGTGAACAGTATACTATGTCTGATGAGCTTAATCAAGAATGTCCCTTCTTAACTCAGCATCATTAGGGATAACTATTCTCCCACTGCTAGTCTTCAAGGTTCCTTCCTTAGTCAGATAGAACCCAAATGCTTCTCCAGGCCTGGTCTTATCAATAAGATCTTGTAGCTCAAGATCATCTTCTTGTACTTTTCTGATTATGTCCAGACTTTGTGGCTGTACTACAAGTACTGCCATAATTGGTGGACCATCAGTCAACACTTCATCAATCTGCACAATGGCAAACTGTTGTGACAGTTGCTCCATAAGCACTTCAGAGTCAGTCTCACCATCACTAGATTTTCTGCTAAGTGCATCAGCCACTACATTCGCTTTAGTAGGATGATAGAACATCTTGCTATCATAGTCCTTCAGCAATTCAAACCATCTGCACTGCCTCATATTTAAGTCTCTCTATGTGAAAATATACTTGAGACTTTGGTGATCAGTGTGAATCTCGCACTCTTCACCATAGAGGTAGTGCCTCCATATCTTCATGGCATAGACAACTGCTCCTAGCTCCAAGTCATGAGTAGGGTAGTTCTTCTCTTGATCCTTCAGTTGTCTTGAAACATAGGCCACAACCCGGCCTTGCTGCATAAGGACGCATCCCAGCCCCTTCTTCGATGCATCTGTATAGACCACATACCCAACAGACTCCATAAGTAGTGTAAGTACAGGTGTAGTTACCAATCATATGGGGCATTCTTCCTTGTGAAGGCAGTGAGTGGCCCTAACAATGCGGAGAATCCCTTGATGAATCTCCGATAATAACCTACTAGACCCTAGAAACTTTGAATCTCCTGAATGTTCGTAGGTGTAATGCCTCACCTTTTACAAAATAGCGTAAGTGAAAATTTTGATTTCCACGTGACATTACGACATCATCAGAGCTGAGATTTGGTAGTGGAATTTTTTTTTCTTAAAACTTAGGAATATAACACATCAGAGCTGTCTGAATTACCTCAATTTATAAATAAATATACTTTTACGTTCTCACATAATAAATACACACAAGCAATAACATATGTACCACATGCGGCACTAATAATACGTAACCATTGTTTTAGCCTAGTACAACCAACATATAGATTATTACACATTAAAAGTAATACATAAAAGCTTCATTCATAAACATCAGGATTGGTATAATGATCCTGATGGTCTTGACCTTACTCTTGCGCTGCATAAACATGTATGTGATTGCGGTTATCACCACAATCCCATACTATGATCAAGTGAGTCAACTGCCTTTAATAATATAATGACATATTGATTTATTTAACAATATACGATGCAACAATATGATGTAATGACATATCTATATGCACAGTCTCATTTATAGATGCCATGAGACTCTAACTCATAATACGGTCTTATCATATATAGATAGATAGATAGATGCCGTAAGACTTTAACTCATTGTACGGTCTTATCATTGTTGTAGGTATTTTACCATCTCCAGTCTTACCATAGATAGATTATAAGCACAATGCAATGATATGATGTAATTACAGGTTATATTCTTGAAACTTATGTTCCATCTAATTGAAGCTTATGCTTCATTAATTAAGAGCCTATGCTCAATGCTTATTAATCTTGCTGGAAGCCTATGCATTCGAGGGTCATATTTGTTAATTCTTTAAGGGGCCTATGCTCCCACTGGTGGCTTATCACTACAAAAAAAAAAAAAAAAAAAAAAAAAAAGGCTTTTTAAGCCGTTTTCGTTGGAGCCGTTTTAACAAAATGACTCTACCTGAAGCCATTTTCATTAAAAAGGCTCTAATTAGAGTCATTTTTCTCAAAACAGCTCTAATTGGAACCGTTTTTGTTAAAACGACTCCAATTAGATTTTGAGCCGTTTTAACGAAAATGACTCGAATTTAAGCCTTTTTCCTAAAATGGCTCCATTTTGAGAAAAATGACTATAATTAGAGTTCTTTTTGAAATGACTCCATTTTGAGCCGTTTTAACAAAGAAACAGGTTGAATTTGAGACGTTTTTAAAAAAACGGCTCTAGTTGGAGCTATTTTGAGAAAAAAAAAAACGACTCCCATTTGAGCTGTTTTAACAAAAAAAAAAAAAAAAAAGAAGTTTCAAATTGGAGCCATTTTGTTAAAAGGGGCTCTAATTGGAGTTGTTTTAAAAAATAAAAACAGCTCCATTTGTAATAACTCTAACCCTATGTACTATAAATAACATTAATATATATATATATATATATATATATATATATATATAGAGAGAGAGAGAGAGAGAGAGAGAGAGAGAGAGAGAGTTATTATAGTCTGATCGATCATAACAGGATCATAGGATCGATAGAAGATCTGATTGATCCAAGTGTAGTACTCTAATCGATCGAACAACTAATTAATCATAGTGCATTAGTCTGATCGATCGTGATAGAGTTCTATCAATCAAATTTGACACAATGAAAGTTCAATCTAATGTGTGATTGATCCTAAGTACTAGTCCGATCGATCATGATAGGATCATAGGATCAATAGAATCATCCAATCGATCCTGGTGTATTACTTCGATCAATCTTAGTGCATTAGTCTAATCAATTGTGATACGATCAAACTTGACATAATTGAATGTTTGATCAAATATCTAATTCATCCTAGTGCATCGGTTCGATTTATTGTGATACGAATGTTCGATCAATCAAACTTGACATAGTGAATGTTCGATCTAACGTGCAATTGATCCTAAGTACTAGTTCGATCGATCATGATAGGATCATAGGATCGATGAAATCATCCAATCGATCCTAGTGTATTATTCTGATCAATCCTAGTGCATTAGTCTTATCAATCGTGATGTGATCAAATGATCGATCAAACTTGACACAGTTGAAAGGTTAATCGAATATCTAATTCATCATAGTGCATCGGTTTGATTTATTTGTGATACGAATGTTCGACCAATCAAACTTGACATAGTGAATGTTCGATCTAACGTCCGATCGATCCAAGTATAGCAGTCTAATCGATCATGATAGAATAATATCATCAATAGACCATCCGAGTGATCCTAACTAAGTTACTATAATGTGAGCAAATAGCAAGTCTAATATATTCTATATAACTAACTAACTATAATATAAGTATTATGTATATATATAACTATTATTAATTAATTATGAGTAATGTGATATATCTGTGTTTATATATATATATATATACTAATTATATACTAACTATACAATATATGTTATATACTAAGTATTAATAACTAATTAATATGTTAGTTTAACATACTATATAAATACTATTATCAACATATTATAATTAATATGTAATACTATATTTAATTAGCTAGTATACTATATGCTTATTTAGTATATATATATATATATATATATATTATCAAAAAATAATTAAAATATAAAAAGAAGTGATTGGAGCCGTTTTTGGCAAAAAGGGCTCCAACTAGAGATTTTTTGCCACAAAACGGCTTTGGTTAGAGCCGTTTTGGAGAAAATGACGCACGAAACCGTAAAGTATTTCATTTTTTTTTTCTAGAAACACCCATAAAATATCTATGTCACTCTCATTTCTCTTCATTTCTAGAAACACCCAGATCTCTCTCTTTCCTTACGCTTTCTCTATCACAGACACCGCCGGCCACCACTCTTCGTTGAACACTGTTACATCCTCTCTCCCTCTAACTCTCTCTCTCTAGCTCTCTCATGCTCTCTCTCTCTCTCTCTCTCTCTCTCTCTCTCACACAAACCTTTTTTTTTTTTGTTTTATTTTTAATTTCTTTAAATTTGTTTCCCAAACTCACAAACTTGTAGATGATGGCGGCGGATATGGCAGCACGGCCCAAGGCGGAGAAGGGATCGAGACGGCATAGAGGGAGATCGAAACGGCAGTGAGCTTTGGGGGGCTGGCGCAGGCGGGAGTGGTGGCAGCTGGATTTTCTCCCAAAAATCTCGTCCTCGGTATTTCCCCCTTTTTTTTCTACCCCTATTTCTTTCTTCTTCTTTCTGCATGTTCTGGGTCCTTCTCTCTCGACAAAAAATCGCCCTGTTCAAATTCTTTTGCCAAAATTGTTCGGAATTTCCTTCTTTCTTGAGTGGGTTTATGAGAATCTGTATGGCTTTAGAATTGTGAATTTTGGTTTGCTGGTTTTAATATTTTAGCTTGTTTTTGGCTTCTTTATTTATTTATTTTCTCTGTCTCTCTCTCTCTCTTGGTTTGGATTTGGGGTGAGTGGGGTTGAATATTTGAGCTCGTTTTGCTTGGTAGTTGCAAAGCGAACTCTTGTAGGCATTATGTGAATATTTTCTCTCGTGGTTTTGGTTTTATTTCCACGATTTTAGTTACATAGAGTGTTGGGAAATACTTATTAATAAGATTGGGTGTATATCCTTTATGTTTTTGGATTAAGAAATCTCTCTTTTCCGCCAGTAAATGAATATTGATGTGTTGAGAGGATAAATATTAGGACTATTAAGGAAGTCTTTGCAGTGTAAGGAGAATTCATTTAAAAAATTAATTTTTTTATTTAGAGGACCCTAAAACGACTACAAAAGGAAAATAATGATTTTTTAGTTTTATTTTTATTTAGAGCCGTTTTAGGGTCCTTAAAACGATTCCAATTAGTTAGAGCCGTTTTAAACCAAAACGACTCCAACCATTTTGAGCCGTTTTGGACAAAGCGGCTCAAAACGGTTCAGGTTTGAACCGTTTTAAACCAAAGTGGCTCCAATCGGTTTGAGCCATTTTGGACCCAAAACGGCTCAAACCGGGATTTTGAAACTCTAGGTTTTGAGCCATATTGAAAATGGCTCAAACCGTTTTGAGCCGTTTTTAGGACTTAAAACGGCTAAAAAAAAAAAGGTTGAAAATGCCCCCCCCCTTTTTTTTGCAGTGATATATGCACGCTAGTTTTGTTATTAACCTTGCATAATAATTATTCACCATAGTATGCAATACTATTCCTGCGCATATAATTAAATAAAGCAGACATTACAATATAATAGAAACCAGTATCATTCTCAGTGAGTAGAAATACTCACAGTTATTTGATTCAAAGAGAGATCCACATAAATAATGACTGCACAGTTATATACATGGGATAATATATTAGTATAAAATACTGAGAACTTATTTTGACACTTTTATCACTTTCGAATTTTGAACTACTTAACCCAATTTCTAATATCGCTTAGATATTATAACGACAGATAAAATGGACCGATTGTAATACCACATATTTCGTGTGGGCATTATTACAGCATTTATTAATTAACATCTAAAATATCTTTAAATTAAAACGGGCATTACCCCGACCTTAGTATTAAAAGCGTATATATTTTCCTTTCAAATAAACATAATAATTTCATTATAAAAACAATGGGTTTTATATTTTAAAATAACTTAATAGCACAACGACATAAATATAAATAATCTTTTATTTTAATATTTATAAAATTGGGAAGAATAACAGCATTAGTGTTACTAATGCCTAAAAATACTTTTAGAATTTTGGGCGGCGTAACGGCGTTTTTATATAACATTATTTTTTATTCGGGCATCACAATGACGTGATTTATTATTTAAATACGCCACTTGGAATACCCTATTTTAAAACAACATAAAACACACATTAAAACATGAGATAACTTATTAACTTTAAATAATCTAATAGCTTTAAAATCATAAAATGATAAACCAAAACTTACCAAATACCTCAAATGATATTTTGAGATATTAAAAGCAACTTCAAAAACATCATGGACCGATTGAGAGAGATAAGAAAGGATCCTTTGATTACTTTTCTTTGCTTTTAATTTTCTTTTATTTTTTCCTCTTTTATTTTTCCTTTTATGTTTTTCTATGTTCTTTCTTGTACAGCCAGTCACACACACACAAGACTTGGTTCTCTTTTCTTTGTCATTTTCCCTTTCTATCATTTTGCTTCCTTTTTTTCCTTTTCTATACTAGTTGACCGAGAGAGAAGGGAGAAGACTTCTAGAGAATTCTCCTCCCTTCTTTTTGTTTCCTTCCTTTTTTTTTTTGTTCTACCTTCTTATTTCTTCTATTTTCTTTTTCTAGACTTCATTGAACACACAGTCACAAGAGGAAATATACATATATTCATGTTAGCTGGTTCCTCTCTTTAGAAAGAAACACTTTAAACGAAAGAAGAAAAGAGGGACTTATGAGAGTGAGACTCTGGAAAGTTCTTCCTCTTTTCTTTTTCGTTTCTACCAAAAGCACGAGAAGGTAGAGGAGGCGATTCTCTCTGCTCCTAACAAAAAAGAAGACAGGGAGGGACAAAACAATAGAGAGAGAGAGCAAGAAAGGAAGAGAAGAGATGAGAGAAAGAAGGAGACACTTCTTTTCTTTTTCGGTTGTTGTCCGAACAAGGCAAAGGAAGAGAAGAAGAGATTCTGCAACTTAAAAAGAGAAAAAGAGGAGGAAGAAAAAAAGGGGATGTGCGTGAACTAAGGGAGCTGCATCTCAATTTATACTTACACGAGGGGATAAGATCACTTTGAGTGGAATTGATCCACGGTAGAGAAGGAGGCATTTAAGTGTGACTCATCTAGGAGAAGAATAAAAATTAGAGGGAGAGAAGAGATGTGAGTGATGTGTGAAAGGGGGGGCTGAACCTTCTTTAGCAATTTTGGACTATTGGTTTCCATGGGGTGGAATCTTGATCTAATGGTTGGGGGCTTTGCAGGTGGTTGATGAGTTGTAGAAGCCATCATCACACCCAAAATATCCTATATCTCTAAAGAACCGGTAGTTGCATTCTAACTAGAAAGAGTTTCTAGCTTAGCTTGCTTGCCTTGGTTCTCTTTTGTGATTAAGTTGAGTTAGGTGTCTAAGCTGTGTACGTGTAGGCTATGAATCTTCCTTATCTCATATTTTCATGCAACTAGAATTTGGAATCCAACTAAATAAAAGTTAGTTTAATTAGTCTAACTATGAACGTTAGTCTATAGTTAAACTCTTAAATATTTATTTAGTTGTTTTAGTCCTCTATTAATTAAGAGACGGTCTGGGTTCATGTGTGGACTAAAAATCATCAATGTTTTAATGATGATTTTAATAAAAATCAGATGCCCATTAATTAATAATGATGTATGTGAATTTTAGTCTAAATCAGGGGTAGCATGTTTCGAGGGTATTTTCGTACCCTTAACAAAGTCCAAAAATTATGAAATTTGGAGGGTAGATAGAAGACTTTGAGTAGAGTTTTTTAGTTTTTTAATCAACTAAAACGAAGTTTGTTTGGCCATATTTTCATTATGTCAAAGTTTAAGGTCCGTTAAATTTTTTATCAAATTGGAATTATAAACGTGCTTCAATTAATCAATGAATATTTATTTCCATAAATATTCATATACATTATTTTGCATTATTATTAGGTATTAAATTCTAATTTAAGACATTATATTTTACATGTTAAAATCTGGGGCGCTACAGTAGGTTGTTCCCACTCAACAACAGTCTTCACCTTCGCTGGATCGATTGCAAGTCCGTTGTTCAAAACATACCCAATGACACTTCTTCTAACCAAAACTCACATTTCTTGACCTTGGCAAACAGCTTCTTCTCTCTTAGCACTTCCATAAATGTTTTCAATTGCTCCTCGTGTTCGACAGGAGTAACCGAGTAGACTAATATGTCGTCAATGAAAACTACTACAAAGGAATCCAAGTAATCATGGAATACCCGATTCATCAAATCCATGAATACTGATGGTGCATTAGTCAATCCGAATGGCTTCACTAAGGATTCATAGTGGCCATACCGTGTTTGGATCGCTGTCTTCGGAACGTCTTCTTCTCGCACCTTGAGTTGATGATATCTCAAAAGAAGATCAATCTTCGAGAATACCGAAGCTCCCTTGAGTTGATCGAACAAGTCGTCGATCTGTGGCAAGGGATACTTGTTTTTTATGGTCACCCTTGTAATACCCGGGAACGACACCCCACTTAAGTTATTAAAATATGTGCATAAGTATAAGGCTTAAGAATTGCTCTTAGTCTAATTAAGTTATATAGTTATGCATGTAGAGAGTTGGATCAGTAAAGTTAAATCGATCGAGCGACTTTCTGGTCGATCGAGCGACTTTATTTTCGATTGAGCGACTTCGCCTAGTACGGTGCAGTTTCCGCTAAATGCGAAAATTGATTTTTCTACCCAATAATTTGGGACCCACACGTGGTACTTAATGCCAAACGATCATGCCTATATTTAGTTAGCCTAGTTAGTCCATCTTGGTTGAAGCCTAACTAGATTTCCTTAGATATCATGCAATCATGGACTAAGATATGGAATAGCCACCTATGAGATTTGAGCTATGGATTTGAGGTGTTGGCTGGCTCAAATCCGGCCATTGAGGTGTTGATTTGTTGGTTAGATCTCAGCCCTTCAAGAGTGCTATATATAGGTTGCATGGGGAATTGATTTTCATGAAGAAGAAACCAAACTCTAGCCAAAACTCTCTCTTGCTCTAGTGCTTTAGAAGTAGCACGAAAATCCTCCAATTTCACCTCACTTTCCAGCACCTAGCAAGCCAAATTAAGCTCCAAAACCACCCTCATTCTCCCACAAAATCAGTAGAGGAATGTGAGTGGAAACCACCTTTTTTTTGAGACCAAGAAACCAAGCTTTACAAGTGGAATTCTCTTGGACAGCAACTCTCCTCCACTCTTTAAGTTATTGGGGAACTTTGGGTGAGTATTTTCTCCCTTAAACTTCTCATAGATCAAGTAGTCCTATTGTTATTTGAAATTATGACTTGCTCTTGCTTTTAATTATGCATGTTGTATGAAAAGTTGGCTAACTTACATGTGAGTATATGTGTAAGCATGTGGATGAGTATTTACTACATGAGATTAGTAATTTAGAATGGGTAAATTGTGTTTTAAAATAGATCAAGAAATGTAAGTGTGAGAGTATATGTGTTGAGGTTTTGATATATCTATATATATATATATATATATATATATATATATATATATATATATATATATATATATATATATATATATATAAATTAAGAGAAAAGAGGTGAGCAATATTTAGGTGTGTTATAAGGATGTGTGAATTAAAGAAAAGTAAAATCATATGTGTGCTTGATTATATGACAATGTATCCTTATTTTAAGGTATGTTATGTGATGGATAATTCTAGTGGTGCTAATATAAGAGTTGGTGAGTAAGCACTAAAATAGATAAATAAGAGATCATGTTTAAATCTGTAGCCGTTGCAATTTCTAGGAAGAGATATGGTAATAATAATGATTTCATAGAATGCTTTATTAATCCGTTATCATCATATGATGATTGTTATGCAGTTGTAAAGGAAAATATTTGGAGCAGAAACTAGTAAGTATTTCTATACTTATTGAGGACGAAGCTGGTTGACTTTTCCTATAATATTATGTTTACTGTTTTATTTACTTGTTTGCGCATGTGGCTTTGCATATTTTATTATTTTAATAATCTGTCTAATAACAAGCTGTTGGATCTAGATCCACAGTGGGTACGCGAGGCTTCACGTGAGTTCCTAGGTTCTGTAACGCCCCGCTTTTGCAAAAAGCGTAGGTGGAAATTTTCGAATTCCACAAGACATTACTAACTTATCAGAGGTAATTATTGGCAACGGAATAAATATAATATAAATTGGAAATAAGTTGACACTTCAGAGCTACTACTGGGAATACCTCAAATATATATAAAATAAGTCAGTCAGCATAATTATACAGACAGCAGTACTAGTCATGCCACTCAGGGCTAAATAATTATATAAGCCAAAGTATATATATATATATAACTGGGGAATTATAAATATTGTTTTAAGATAGGCTAATGGACTATAACAGGGTAGTCCCAAAACTTAGGCTTTCCAGCCTTACAAAACTGAACCAGGGACCATCTACGTGTCGGGATAGTCCTGATAATCCTCTTCTTCTTCATAGCCTGAACCATTACAAGTACCATACAAGGAGAAGAAAACAACATAAAGACTAAAGTAAGTCCACTGTTTCCAATAATAATATGAGAGCTGATTTATTTAGTAAATGCAACATAATGCAATGGCCAAATAATCACATGCATATACAAAATATAATCCATGATCGCGAGTCATAGACATAAAGTGAACATAAATGTAACCATAAAGCAATGACAGTCTTAAATATAGAGTTTTGGGCATTTCCCTTGTTCCACTACTCTGTTGGCATTGGCACGGTTAGCGTGTTATTTGAAACCTTGGTTTCCTCACTTAAC
Organism: Alnus glutinosa; assembly: GCF_958979055.1. Lineage (NCBI taxonomy): Eukaryota > Viridiplantae > Streptophyta > Magnoliopsida > Fagales > Betulaceae > Alnus > Alnus glutinosa. The sequence goes on along the minus strand of NC_084888.1, from coordinate 22,111,892 downwards.
TTTTAATTATAATCTTTGGGAGCCTTGGCTCCTGGAAACCTTGGTTTCCCTGGTGACCTTGGTACACCAGTTTTGTATTTATTATTCTTTTCAGGTATCTCCTCATTCACTGAGAACCTTGGAACTCATGTGAAGCCTCGCATACCCACCGTGGATCTTGATCCAACAGCTTGTTATTAGACAGGTTATTAGAAATAATAAAATATGCAAAATCACATGCGCAAACAAGTAAATAAAACAGTAAACATAATATTATAGGAAAATCAACCAGCTTCGTCCTTAGTAAGTATAGAGATATTTACTAGTTTCTGCTCCAAAAGTCTTTCTCTTTAACTGCATAATTCCAATCATATAGTAATACTAGATTAGTGAAATGATGCTACAAATATGTTTACTATATTTATCCTTAAAGTACCATTTTAACCGTTGTCCTAATACTTCCGTTTTTGGTCCTCTTAATCAAGGTATTGAATGCCATCTTAGGTTATTGAATAATGAGACTAGAACATCCCTTTTTACTAGCCATTAACTCCACTAGTATGTTGATATATATATATATATATATATACAACTCTTTCTCACACCCTGATGTAGTTAAAATAAGCATTAGCCATATACCATTTACACTTACCTACTAGTTCATACTTTAATATTCTGATTCATGCAGGGAATTCCAACACACACACACACACACACACACATATACACACACCTTCCTTTTCATAAATCAGTACACCCATACTTCAACAGCTCACTTCCACAAAAGTATTAAAGCAAAGCTATTATCTTGCTTGTTTAAAGCTTCATGAGTGTAATTCTTTCAAGAGGAGAAATTACCCATGATTCTTAGGAACACATACTGAATTTTAGAGAGTAGAGAGGGAGATTTACTTACCAAGATTCGCACCCAACAGATTGGATGAAAGAAGGAGGTCCAACTTCAAAGCAAGGTGCTTGAAATGAGTTGGGAGCTGCTGGCTTTTGAGCTAGAATTTGAGAGAGGTTTCTGATGTTGGTTATTGGTGTTTTGTTGAGAAACAAGAGGGGATTCAGGGCTTTATTTCTAGCACTAGGTGCTGGCTTCCACAGAAGAATGAGAGAGATTTTTCCATGGGAGATTCAATACCAAAACAGTGAAGGGGAGGGGAGCTTACGTGAGTGGCATGGGGAGAGTTTAGGCTGATTTTTGGTATCCCATGCAAGCTATATATAATAGTCACGAAGGGCTGAGATCAATCCAGCACAAATCCTTCCAAGGGTCAGATCTTTGGCAGCAAGAGAGAGAAATATCCATGCAAGATCATCTAATATCCAAGATTAGATTTTCTTCCATATCTTGAGTCATGATTAGATTGTACCACCATATCTAGTTCAATTTCAACCAAACTAAGCTAACTTAGGCTAACTAAATAAGTTTCAATCATCTGGAACCGTCCATGAGCAATGGGTTTAAAATCAAAGGTAAAAATCACTTTTCTGCTGTTCACCCGTAAGCTGCGTCGCACTGGATAAAATCGCTCGATCGAAACTAAGTCGATCGATCGACATCGACCTATAATCGCTCGATCGACTTCGCTTTACTGATCCAACTTTCTACATGCATAACTACATAATTCTATTAGACTAAGAGCATTTCTTAAATCTTATATTTATGCACATAATTTGATAACTTAAGTGAGGTGTCTTTCTCGAGTATTACAGGTTCTCAGTGAATGAGGAGGTACCTGAAAAGAGAATAATAAATACAAAAACTAGTGTACCTAGGTCACCAGGGATTCCGAGGTTTCCAGGAGCCTAGGCTCCCAAAGAAAATAATTAAAAGTTAAAGGGAGGAAGCCCAGGCTTCAAATAACACGTTAACCGTGCCTAGGCCAACAGAGGAGTGGAAAAAAAGAAATACCTAAAACTATACACTTAAAACTGTCATTGCTTTATGATTACGTTTATGTTCATTTTATGTCTATGACTCGCGACCATAGATTATATTTTGTATATACATGTGATTATATGGCCATTGCATTGTGTTGCATTAATTAAATAAATCAGCACTTATATTATTATTGGAAACAGCGGACTCACTTTAGTGTTTATGTTGTTTTCTTCTCTTTATATGGTATTTGTAATGGTTCAGGCTATGAAGAAGAATAGGATGATCAGGACTATCCCGACACATAGACGGTTCCTAGTTCAGTTTTTGTAAGGCTGGATAGCCTATATTTTGGGACTACCCTGTTGTAGTTCATTAGCCTAACTTAAGACAATACTTATAATTCTCCAGTTATATGTAGATATTTGGCTTGTATAATTATCTAGCCCTGTGAGGCATGACTGGTATTGCTGTTTGTATAATTATGCTAACTGGCTTGTTATATATTTTGAGGTATTCCAGTAGTAGCTCTGAGGTGTCAACCTATTCCCAATTTATATTACATTTATTCCGTTGCCAATAATTACCTCTGATAAGTTAGTAATGTCTCGTGAAAATTCGAAAATTTTCACTTACGCTTTTTATAAAAGCGGGGCGTTACATTTTGGTATCAGAGCAGTTTGCTCTGAGGACCTTAGGTTTGACCTTAGCGTAAGATCTAGGCGCACAGAGCTATAGGGACATAAAAGTATTTTTGCTTGTATATATATATATATGCTAGATATTAATTTGAATTTCATGAGTTAGAATAAATAAAATAACTCGCTTCAATAGATAGACGTATATGTGCACTTAGAATTTTGTGGTTTACGACCATTGTTTATTCGTGTAACTTTGAGTGCAGAAATTATTTATAACATGATTTGTTTATGAAATCTTTGTCAGTGGCTGATTGTTAAATAGTTAGGTTGTTAGTTTATTGTTTGGTTTTAAACATTGTATAGTCGCTTAAAGGAATGTTAGTATCCAACAAATGTGGAATAACTGTTCCTCACCTCATCTAAAATAAATAAACCGTGAAGAATTAAGAATCAAGCTCATCAGGTACTTTCTGCGCAGAAACTGTTTTCTTTTCTTTTTTAGATTTATTTCTTTAAGTTCTTTAGAGAAAGTATGGCATCTTTTTTTGACACGCACACATGCCCATCTTTTTTTTTTTTTTTCTTTTTTCTTTTCTTTTCTTTTTTTTTTTTTTTTTTTTTTTTTTTTTTTTTTTTTTTTTTCCTTCTTTTCTCTTTTCCCTTGTTTTCCTTTCCTTTTCCTTTTTGTTTTTTTTTTCTTTCTTTTTTCGACCATCGAGAGAGAGAGACTGTTGTGAGTTTAAAAGAGTACTCGCAAGCGCACGAATCGTTTGCAATATAGTGTGTGCAAGTGCGAGGTCGAATCTACAGGAAAATGGTCGAAAGTTAGTGTTTTGCTTAATCAACCTTATTCTAACCTAGTTCCAAGAGTTTGAGGGTTAAACATGCACCAAAAATGCTAAGTTAAAGAGGAAGAAATGAAATATGTAAAAATGGACTTACCAAACCAAATCCAACAACTCACACTCTTGGTTTCTGTTAGTATTTTGGCATCATTCTGTGTTTGGACAAAATCACTTAAGTGTAAAGATGCTGTAAACAGGGATTCCACTATTTCAGAGTCTGCAAGTCAGAAGAAATTCAAGTTCCCTGTAAGCCGTCCGGACGATCGAGCCATCCCGTCCGGACGCCCATCTGTCTACTGTTTCATCCATCCGGACGACGTGTCATCCCGTCCTGACGCTGGACAGACCAGCATCATCTGTCCGGATGAAGTGTTCATTCTGTCCGGACCCCATACTGTATCGAGAAGTTTCTGTGCCAGCTTGCATCCGTCCGGACGTTTCAGCAGCATGTCCGGATGCCTCCCAGTACTCGATCAGTTTCTGATTTCTTTCCAAGTTCCAAGAAAGGGAAGATCAATCAACCGTCCGGACGATGTGGTATCCCGTCCAGACGCCCGTCTCCATAAGGCAAGAATCGCAATTCAAAAATGACCGTCCGGACGTCTGACAGCTGTGGTCCCGACGCGCGTGCATCAAAGAAGGAAATTGCCGATTCGACTTCAACCGTTCGGACGACTGCTTATCATGGTCCGGACGCGCACATTACCGATATGGAAATTGCGTGTTGAAGAATAGCCGTCCGGACGCCCATCCCCCATGGTCCGGACGCTTGAGAGCCTTATAAGGAAATTACTTGCAGTGGACGTGCGACCATCCGGACGATGTCCTTAAACAGGAAAGATTTCTCCGCGGAAATTTCGAAAAATCTGTTCGCACAGTTGTCCGTCCAGACGGCCCATGTCCACCATCCGGACGGTGCCTAGGTATATTTTGCCTGACGCTCATTTGAGCCCCCAGCCTATAAATAGAGGCCCTTGGGCACTGAGAACTGCAAGAATTCGGTGTGAATTCTATTAGAGCTCAGAGAAGTTATCAATCCTTCTGAAGCTGTTTTACAAGTGTGTTGTGCTGTAAACTGAAGTCTATCTTAGAGGTCGACTCTAAGGTAAGGAGTTCCATTGAAGACCCCTTCAGGTAGGTGAACCTGGTTGGGAAGCGTTCGTGTTGGGTTACACGTCAGAGATCAAGGTACGACCACTGCATCGGTACATGTGAGTGTTACTGTCTTGTATCTAGCTATGTCTTCTGAATAGTGGAATTCTTGGGTTTGGCTGCCCCGGAGTGGTTTTTCTCTTAACTGAGTTTCCACTTCGTCAACAAAAATCTTTGTGTCATTTTCTTTCCGTTGTGCTTTAATTTTTGTTGACACTTATGCACACACTTTATCTTTAGAAGTCATTTCAGTTTTTCAATTGGTATCAAAGCAGGTACACTCTATTTAGGATTTATTTCCTGAGTGTGATCCTCATCTTTTGTGACTTCTTTTTTTACACCTTTTATCATGAATTCTTCTCTGTTATCTAGTGAGGATTATGATATTATGCTCTTTAAGGTTTTTAATAAATTGAAGAATGCTCAACATTCTAAAATTTTTCATAAAGAGCTTAAAAAGGTGAAGCAAGAAAAAGAGTCTTTGATTGTTCAATTGTCTGAATCACATGCTTTGATTGACTCTTTGAGATCTGAGAATACCATGCTATTTGACATTATTGATTCACATGAGAAGAAATTGGAAAAACTCTCTAGTGATAATTTGAAAAGCATGCTTTGTATTCATTCAGATATTTCCAACAAGCCTGAGTTAGTTGTTGATGACTTGAGTGCTTCTACTTCACATGTTGCTGATTCTGAATTAGATTCCATTAGTATTAAGCCTGTGATAGCAGACACTGCTTGTTTGGATAATTCTTGCTTGAATAATTGTGTGATGCCCAAGCCCAAGGAATCAGGAACACAAGGAATCTCCGGGCTCGGTAACTCCAAAAATGGCTTCAGTCTTTGCCCGTTCACCTTGAAAGTACTGCCATTCTTTAGATCTTCAATTTCAATGGTCCCATAAGAAAATACTGAACGAACAATGAATGGGCCTGTCCATCGAGATCGGAGCTTCCCTGGAAACAGATGCAGACGTGAATTGTAAAGAAGGACTTTTTGACCAGGTTCAAAGGATCGTCTCAATATGTTCTGGTCATGAACCTTCTTCATCCGTGCTTTGTACAACCTAGCACATTCATAAGCATCGTTCCTCAGCTCTTCCAATTCATTGAGTTGAAGCTTCCTCAGTGAGCCAGCCTTTGTGAGATCGAAATTCAGCTACTTAATGGCCCAGTAGGCTCTGTGCTCCAACTCCACTGGCAGATGACATGCTTTTCCGTATACAATACAGTAGGGTGACATGCCAATTAGGGTCTTGAAGGCTGTCCGGTACGCCCATAATGCATCGTTCAAACGAAGAGACCAATATTTCCTTGACGGGTTCACCGTCTTCTCCAAAATCCTCTTGATCTCTCTGTTTGAAACCTCCACTTGACCGCTCGTCTGAGGGTGATAGGGAGTGGCAACCTTGTGCATGATGCAATACTTCTTCATCAGCTGCTCGAAGACCCGGTTGCAAAAATGTTTTCCACCATCACTAATAATTGCTCGAGGAGTACCAAAGAAAGCAAATATAGTGTCTTTTAAAAATTGAACCACAACTCTGTGGTCATTGGTCTTGCAAGCAACCACCTCCACCCATTTGGACACATAGCCCACTGCAACCAGAATGTACAGATAGCCGAAGGAGAGTGGGAAAGGTCCCATGAAATCGATTCCCCACACATCAAAGATCTCGACAATAAGAATGGGGTTGAGGGGTATCATATTTCAGCGTGAAATACTCTCTAGCTTCTGACAGCGCTCGCATGAAACACAATAAGTGTGAGCGTCTTGAATGATGGTCGGCCAATAAAATCCGCACTGCATAATCTTTGCAGCGGTCTTCTTTGCGCTGAAGTGGCCTCCACAAGCATGATCGTGACAAAAAAAGATGACACTAGATTGGTCGGGCTCGGGGACACATCTCCTAATGATCTGATCGGGACAATACTTGAACAGATAAGGATCGTCCTAGAAAAAATTCTTCACCATGGCCATGAATTTGGACTTATCTTGCCGCTCCCAATGCAGAGGCATTTGATCGATAACAAGATAGTTTACTATGTCAGCAAACCACGGTGAGTGAGTATGAGCAATATGCATCAATTGCTCATCAGGGAAGGTCTCAGAGATGGGGGTGGCCACCTTAGTAAAATCTACAGTAATCCTCGAGAGATGGTCGGCCACCACATTTTTGAAACCCTTCTTGTCCCGAATCTCAATGTCAAACTCTTGTAAAAGCAAAATCCACTGAATGAGGCGAGACTTAGCATCCTTTTTGGAGAAAAGATACTTCAATGCCGCGTGATCCGTGTAGATGATGACTTTCGATCCCAACAAGTAGGATCGAAACTTATCCAAAGCAAAAACGACTGCCAGCAGCTCCTTCTCAGTGGTCGAATAATTCAACTGGGCATCGTTCAGGGTCCGACTCACATAGTAGATGACATGCGGGAGTTTATCAATGCGCTGCCCCAAAACAGCTCCAACCGCGTAGTCTGACGCGTCGCACATGATTTCAAAAGTGTGCCCCAGCTGGGGGGCCGAATGATAGGTGTGGACGTCAAAATCTTCTTCAAGGCCCCAAATGCCTTCTTGCAGTCCTCATCAAAAATAAATGGGGCCTCCTTTACCAACAACTTGCACAAGGTACGGGCGATTTTGCTGAAGTCCTAGATGAATCGCCGATAGAATCCTGCATGGCCCAGAAAAGAGCGAACCTCTTTCACCGTTCGTGGAGGTGGAAGGTTGGATATCAGATCCACCTTTGCCTTGTCAACCTCTATTCCCCGATGAGAGATGACATGCCCAAGTACGATCCCTTGCTTTACCATAAAATGGCACTTCTCCCAGTTGAGCACTAGGTTCTTCTCCTTGCACCTCACTAAGACTAGAGTGAGGTGGTGCAAACACTCCTCAAAAGTTGAACCGAAGACCGAGAAGTCGTCCATGAATATCTCAAGAAATCGCTCCACCATGTCAGAAAAGATGCTGATCATACACCGCTGAAAGGTAGCGGGTGCATTGCATAACCCAAAAGGCATGCGTCGGTAGGCGAACGTCCCAAACGGACAAGTGAAGGTTGTCTTCTCTTGGTCTTCAGGGTCCACCGGGACCTGGTTATATCCGGAATAACCATCCAAAAAGTAGTACTCGTGCCCAGCCAACCGCTCCACCATCTGATCAATGAATGGAAGAGGAAAGTGGTCTTTCCTGGTGGCGGTGTTCAGCTTGCGGTAGTCGATGCAGACTCTCCATCTGGACTGGACTCGAGTTGGTACCAACTCACCCTCCTTGTTCTGCACGACCATTACTCCAGCTCACTTGGGCACAACATGAATAGGGCTCACCCATTTGCTGTCAGAAATTGGATAGATGATGCCTGCATCCAATAACTTGATTATTTCTCCCCTTACAACTTCTTGCATGGATGGGTTGAGCCTTCTCTATGGCTCCCTCGATGGTTTGGTGCCTTCCTCCAGATGTATCTTGTGCATCACCACCGAAGGGCTGATTCCCTTAATGTCTTCTATGGTCCAGCCTATAGCTTCCTTGTGCTCTCTCAAGACATCTAACAACTTCTCCTCTTGAGCAGCAAGTAAATCTGAAGCTATGATCACAGGAAAAGTCTCTACTGGACCTAGGAACTTGTACTTGAGATTGTCTGGTAAGGGCTTAAGTTCCTTTTTTGGAGGCTCAGGTACTGCTGCCTCCTCTTTCTCATTGCTCTCCAAAGGAGCAAACTCTAAAATGGCATTAGCTTGCTCAAGTAACATGTCCAAGTCCAAATCCTCTCCGAACTGAGCAAAGCATGCCTCCAGGGGGTCTTCAGTGCTTGATTCTTCAATAACTTCCTCTATGATCTCCTCAATCAAGCAGGCACTTCCGATCTCATCGTATTCCCTAAGCTTCTTGCTGATGTCAAAGATGTTCAGCTCCACTGTCATATTGCTGAAGGAGATCTTCATTACCCCCGTCCTACAGTTGATCAGGGCATTAGCCGTAGCTAAGAATGGTCACCCGAGAATCACCGGTATTTGAACTCCAACGTTCTGTACCGATCTGTATCTAGGACTATAAAATCTAAGGGGAAATAAAACTTGTCGACCTTGATCAAAACATCCTCCACAATTCCCCGTGGTATCTTAACTGACCTGTCAGCCAACTGCAGTGTCATGGAGGTGGGCTTCAATTCTCCTAATCCTAATTGCAGGTAAACTGAATAGGGTAGGAGATTGACACTGGCTCCAAGGTCAAGCAAAGCCTTCTCAATGGTTGACTCCTATCGTGCAAGAGATAGTAGGACATCCAGGGTCCTTATACTTGATAGGCAGCTTACATTGGAGGATTGAGCTGACTTGCTCAGTCAAACAAACTTTTTTCGGGACATTGATTTTCCGCTTGACGGTGATCAAGTACTTCAAGAACTTGGCGTAAGACGGCACTTGTTGGATGGCATCCAAAAACGGGATGTTGATCTGCACTTGTTTGAATACCTCCAGAATGTCCTCAAACTTTCCTCCTTTCTTGGGCACTAGCAATCTGTCAGGGTATGGCGCCTTAGGTACAAAAGACCTAAGAGGAATCTCAATAGTTGGAGTGGCGGTAGATGGCTCTGCATCTTTCTCCTTTGTGCTTCCGCTTCCTTGTCCTTCTTGTGCAGCAGGGTTCTCTTCAGGAAGAACGACTTGGTTATCCACTTGTCTCCCTGACCTAAGTGTGACAACGGCTTGCACATGCGTCTGCCCATGCACTGCATTTGATGAACTTCCCTCATGGAACTGCAAATTTGGATTCGGCATAAGCTGACTAGGGAGCTTTCCCTTCTTTCTCTCTCCCAGGTGACTAGCAATTTACCCAATCTGGGTCTCCATCTTGGCAATAGCTTGAGTGTTCACCATGGTAGCATTCTTCACATCATTGATGGATTGCCCTGTAAGCTGTATGAAGGCCTTAAGAGTGTCTTCCAGAGTGGATTGTGAAGAAGAGGCAGGGGCTTGAGTAGGGGCTTGGTATGATGGTGCTAGCTGGGTAGGACGACTTTGCTGGTGAACCGGCTGATGAAATCCAAGGGGGTATTGAGTGTGGGATTGGTGAGGAACTCCCCCTTGAGTCATAGGCTGGTTCTGCTTCCATAAGAAATTAGGGTGGTTTCGCCACCCTGGATTGTAGGTCTCGGAAAAGGGTCCATTGGCTTGCTTCCTATAGTCGTTGAAAGCGTTCACTTGCTCCATTGGTGACTCGACAAAAGCCGACAAGGATGGGCAAGTCTGTGCTAAGTGCATGGGACTAGCACAGATGGAACAACAATCAACATGGAATGGGTTCGCAGCATTGATGGACTTGCTCATGACGAGAGCTTCGACCTTCTTTGTGAGGGCATCTATCTTCATCTTTAACTCAACATCTTCTTTCACCTCATAGATGCCTCCCTTCTTCTAAATGCGAGCAGCTTTATCTCGACAGCTTGAAAAATCCCACTGTTGGGAATTGTCGGATAACTGATCTAAGGTCCTATACGCCTTCTCTCCCGTCAAACTCAGAAATGCGCCTCCGTTCATCAACTTGATCATGCTACGATTGGATTGAGTTAATCCTTGATAGAAAAATTGCACGAGTCTCCACTTCTCGTATCCATGTGGAGGGCACTTAATCAACATATCTTGAAATCTTTCCCAACTCTCAGAAAATTTCTCATCTTCTTCTTGAGTAAATGAGCTTATTTCCTTCCTACACTCATTGACTTTGGACATGGGGAAGAATTTGTTGTAAAACTTGTTCAACAAGTTCTCCCAAGAAGTGATGGAACCAGGCATGTTTGAATCCAACCATGCCTTGGCTCTATCATGGAGTGAGAAGGGAAAAAGCCTAAGATGCACAGGCTCTTCAGAAAATTTTTGAAATTTGAAGGTGGCGCAGATGTCTTTGAATTTCTTCACATGGCTATAAGGATTTTCAAGGTCCAAGCCATGGAATGTAGGTAGGAGTTGGATGACATGAGGCTTGAGGTCAAAGTGAGTGGCATTGGTTGGGGGTAACACTATACATGAAGGAGAATTTGTTGCAACGAGTGCAAACAAATCCCTAAGTGTCCTAGTATGATCAACGTTTTCTCCCCGATTCCTCTCATTCTCACCCGCATGCATGTTATCTCCCATCTCAATAGAATTTCTAAGCCTTCTCCTAAAAGTTTTTTCAATCTCGGGATCTAAAGATGTCAAGTCTAGATTCAAAGATCTTCTACCAAGCATGCACCAACGTACAAACAATTATTTAACCAAAAAGACAAACAAAATAAATAAAGAGAAGAAATTGCAAATGGGGGACAAAATTCTCCAAGGTACAATCTAGGTTAGTTCCCAGGTAGGTGAGGGGGGTCACACCGGACACACTTAAATCCCAAGACCTTTCCTTGCCAGAATTCACCTTGACATTGCCCTTAGATAGCTAAGTAGACCCACACTAGCAAAAAAAATCCTCGGTCGATCGATCGAATCTTTCAAACTTTGCAGGACCAGGAACAGAAACAGAAACAGAACGGAAATTCTCTTTTCTTTTTTGCACAAATCAAAAACTAATAGACAGTAATATGAAGCATAAAACTACACAAATTTTTTAATTAAACTAAAATAAACTAAAAGAAATCAGACAAACAGCAAAATGATGTAAAACAGAAACAAAATATGAACAAAATAGACTAGAGAAAAGAAATACTTACTGGTTTCGAGCTGCTGCTGTCTGCAGAATGTTCGCTCGATCGAAGTTGAGTTCGATCGATTGACTTTTCGCTCGATCGAATTTCTTCTCGATCGATCGACTTTTCGTTAGGCGAATGTTCCCTCGATCGATCGACTTTTCAAGGCACTTAGTAAGTTGCAACAGCTGCAGAAACAGATCTGGGAGAAACAAAAGAGAAACTTAGAACACAAAACAGAAGCTAAATAACAGAAAAAATGAAACAAAAATCTATCTAACTAGTAGAAAAACAAAATCGATCAAACAAAAACCAATTTTTAAACCGATTTCCCCGGCAACGGCGCCAAAAACTTGTTGTGAGTTTAAAAGAGTACTCGCAAGCGCACGAATCGTTTACAATATAGTGTGTGCAAGTGCGAGGTTGAATCCACAGGGAAATGGTCGAAAGTTAGTGTTTTGCTTAATTAACCTTATTCTAACCTAGTTCCAAGAGTTTGAGGGTTAAACATGCACCAAAAATGCTAAGTTAAAGAGGAAGAAATGAAATATGTAAAAAGGGACTAAGGCTAAGGAATTCACCAAACCAAATCCAAAAACTTACACTCTTGGTTTCCACTTGAACACCCAAAGAACATTAAGCTTAGGGTGTCATTCAAATTTCTTAACCATAAACCTTAGAACCATAAAAATGAATCCAACTCAAAGATAAATCACAAAGAGTACCCATTTGAAATCAAATCATCCATTGTATCCATTCAAAGAATAAATCACAATGGATATCATCTTTCAAACCGATAAAACAATGTATCCATTGGTTGAAACACATTAAATGTCTTATTTCTACCACCAACCACATTCATTGCAAAAGATAAAGCATTAAATGAATGGAACTTGAATAACATAATGATATAGCATTAAATGTGCAAGTAGTACTACAAGAGTGTGAGTGTCATCAATGGAGAAGTTTCATCCTCAACCTTAGTTGAGAGTTCTAGCCTCCCATGACTAAGAACACCACAAAAACTTGAAGAACAAACATGAAAATAGAAGAAAAGCTTTACAAAGACAAATGTCTAAAGAAAAGAGGTACTGAAATAAACTACAAAATGCACGAAATTAAACCTAGCTACTGTTCTGAGGATTGCTCCCCAACAAGGAGACATGGCTATGGCTTTATAGAAGGAAATTAGGGTTAGAAACCCATGTAAAATGACTCATCTACCCTCTCTAGGGTTCCTCTCTTGCTAAAGACAACCAAGGTCACGAAACCAGCGTGTTTTCCTGCGAAAATCAGAGGGAGAAATGCTTTTTGTCATGGGGAAGCCTTGACCCTGATTGGGTGTTCTGGTGCGCGTCTGCAAAAGTCAGTTCTGGGAAATTTCGATCGATCGACTTCGGGCAAAATTTTGATCGATTGACTTTTAAGTTCGATCGATCGACTTTTTAGGACTTTCGAATTTCCAAGCATTTCCTCAGGAAATTTGTCATTCCTCTCTTATTGACCTACAAAACACAAAAACTAACCAAAACATTAGAAAACAACAAGGCCAAAGGTCTAACTAATGCGAATCAAGGGGTCCAAATATACAATATTTGGCACTCATCAGAGACCAAGAGTGAAAAAGAAAGAAAAGAAAAGAAGAAAGGGAGGAGATCAAAAGGGAGAGAGACCTAGTAGTGGGCTAGCTACTGGTTGGGGTGGGTGGCGACGCCTGGCCGGTGGGCCACCGCTCAGCGTCGCCAAAGCCATGGGGAGCCTGTGTGACGACCTTTTTCTTTTTCTTTTTTTTTTTTTTTTGAAATCATACAAATGGATCATCACAGTGGCACGATTACGTGTCGCTCAGCCAACATATGGCACATGCTCCATAATATACACCTGATAATCAGAGTTATATTTATGCAACGGAGAACATAATGATACAATCACTATCTCAGTGGAAAAACATATCTAAAAATAAACCTATTGTTTACGCAAAAGAGCCATACACATGTTTATCTATTTAAGGCTTAATAACATTACAATTATTACAAAAGAATGGCTACATAAAAGAATAAGTGACACATATGTCACGAGCCATATACAAAATACCCAAAAGAATGGACATCCCACAGTCCATCACATTACAACTGTCGCGTCGAGCTCTAGTCGTAATATCCCAAATACAAAGCTACGGGGTCATCCTCAAGGTCGGGTGTACCTACAGCCCAAGGAATAATATCTATATGGTTGTGGAGGTTTGCCACATCTGTATAGGTGAAAGGATGAGTTCATCGTCTCAGTATAAAACATACCAAGACCCCAGTGATATAAAACTGACTGAGTTTTCGCAAAGAACCAACTTTTTCTTTTTAGTCTTGTGTACACTATATCAGCTACCAATTTTATAAACTTTATTTGAAAACCCCCATAGTTGATGTAGCAAACACCGACTAATAGAAAACATTTAAAGCATACTATGTAGTTGAGATTATACGTAGAACTTCCGTTGTTGGAAACAACTACATACATTCTCACTTACTATAATACTTTTATGATTGATGGCTCAATGGTACAAAGACACAGCGTTGCCAAATTTGAGTAACTTCGTATTGAGTGCATTACAGCTTCATGCCTTTGAACAACAGCTGATCATGCGAGCACTAGAGTAGAACTCTAATATGCAAGTATGTCTTTACTGAAGAACAAATGATATTCCACCTACCTACCGCAAGACACTTACATTACCCAAATCCAGTAGCGTAGTAATCTAAGTACATCAAGCACAAATCCATGGCATCTTACTCAGCAATACAAAGATATAGCATTGCCAAATGTAAGTAACTTAGTGTTGAGTGCATTACAGCTTCATGCCTTTGAACAACAGCTGATCATGCGAGCACTAGAGTGAAACTCTAATATGCAAGCACGTCTTTACTGAAAAACAAATGACATTCCACCTACCTACCGTAGGACACTTACATTACTCAAATCCAGTAGCGTAGTAATCTAAGTATATTAAAGCTCAATGCCTTTAAATCATGCAATAGAAATATACATATCATAAAAATAGCACATGCATTTAAACTATGTTATGCATGCACATGATAGTCTTCTTATTCTTTGTGAGCCTTACCCTCTCTTTCATTATTATGAGGCTTACCCTCTCTTTTGTTATTATGAGGCTTACCTCTCTTTCATTATTATGAGGCTTACCCTCTCTTTTGTTATTATGAGGCTTACCTCTCTTTCATTATTATGTTCATGCTTTATGATTTACAATTTAAATTCTATAACCTACTCTTTGCAAATTATGTTTTCTTCAAACAATAAATCAATCAACATGCATTGTTATCATTCTACTTTACATAATTTTAAATCCCAACCGCAGCACACATTCAAACACTTTAAACTAATTCAACACCTTTCATTCATGCATTATTTCATAAACATCATTTTCAAATTCTATAACCCACTCTTTACAAATCATGCTTTCTTCAAAACAATAAATCATTCAATATGCATCTTTACAATCTACTTTACATAAATAAATCCCAACCGCATCACACATTCAAACACTTTAAATCAACTCAACACCTTTCATTCATGCATCATTAATATTATTTGAATATAATCAAAACTACTCAAATCATTCAAAACATATATTTCAACATACAGTTGAATCGGATTTATAAAACAATATATATTTGCAATTCCCTAATACATAAAAATAATAGTTTTTCAATGAGTAGAATACTCACATTTGATTGCTCGTACTCCTAGTTCCAACAATCCTAAGTTTGACTCGCAATGTGCCGCTATAATCACAACACAATGCACCATTTAGCTATATAACCAACAACCATAACATTTGCACTTTGAATCGCTCAAAGGCTATTTTTACCCATTAATTGCCTAAACCCATACTTAACAATATTCCTAGGTTTATAAATAAGACTCCCCCCCAATTTAATACAAATTACTAACATCAAAACTTAATCTCAAAAACACCAAGTTACAAAACCCAAAGCTAATTTGGAAATTAATCGTCACTATAATCACAATTAATCCACAATTAACAATCTAGGTTTTTAAATACTTAAAAACCCAAAATTAATCTAATCCATTCAATTAGGGTTTCCCCAAACTTAACCCCACTCAAAATATTACTAACCCAATGGCATTTACTAAGGGTTAATCTCATAAAATACTATAAAATCAAATATCCAAAAGTTAGGGTTTGAGGAAAAACTTACCCAAATTCACTAAACTTCAATCCAAAGTTTGGGTAGCCTCAAGTAGCTCCAATAAGGGCAAATACCTAAAGAATATAGAGGATTAAACTCATTTTTAGGATTCTACTCAAAAATCACAAAATTACGGGTTTAATGTGTTTACCTCAAAATGATCGGTGAAAACGTAGATCCGAGTGTAAGGATCACGTTTCCGAAGACGGATTGAAGGTCAGACCGTTGGATCTTCGTAGATCAAGGTTTTGTATGAAAAACCTTAAGGAACCCCCCCCCCCCCCCCACCCACCCCCCCGCCTATTTTTTTTTTTTCTTTTCTTTTCACTTGGTTTGACGGAAAGGAGGCAGTGTGCCTCCTTTCCTTTCCTTTTTCTTTTCTAAGTGAGGCGCACATTCGCCTTACACTTTTTTCTTCTTTTTTTAATGGCCATTCGGCCATCATGTTTTAAATGGCCAAGTGGCCATTTTGTGTGAAGGGCATTCACCCTTCACTCCTTTTTTTGAATGTGGGGCGCATGCTCATATATATATATACTTTTATTTTATTTCATTAATTTAAGTCATCTTATTTTATTTTCTATTTTATTTTATTTTATTTGGACTTTAAAAAATATTCCTTATATTTTCTTTCCATGGCTACCATTTACAAGTCCATAGGATAAAAATATTTTACCACACCAAATAGACTTATTTTTATTTAATCCTAATAAACCCATTAAATATTTTCTTGGACATTAAAGTCTGGATTTTGGCTTTTTCTCAGTACCCAAACAAGAAAATTTTGTTTTTTTTAGGTACGTAAAATCTCAGATTTTTTGACTTTCAATTGATGGGTTTTGTTTTTCGGTGAAGGGACCGAATGAGTCTTTGAAAATATTTGAAGATTTTTCTTGGCAAACCAAATGGGTTTTTGTAAATATTTTTGGGTATTGATTTCGTAGTTTGATTGTTGTGAAAATTTCTGAAATTGTAAAGGTTTCGGTAGGATTTTTTTTTATGTAGAAATTCTTCTATAGATAGAATGGGTATTGAGGTATTGATCTTAGAAATTTTTGGAGTCTTTCTTTAGAATAAGTTCTTTTTTTTTTGGTTTGTCGATATTGTGAAATTCTGGGTTGTGATTTTGTTTCATTTTGGTGTTGTCTATGGGGTTTGATTTTGTAATTTTTCTGGTGATTAAATGAATGGGTTTTTTCTGATTGGCTTATGGGGTTTTGATTGTGAAACCTTTTGTGGTGTTGGGTTGGTAAACCGAATGGGTATGGTGAATTACTATTGAAAATTTTAAGGTTTGGATTATGGGTTGTTCAATTTGGAGAGTTGCTATTTTTCTTTGTTTTTGGAAGATTTTCTGTGGGAAGGCGGAATGGGCATTGTGAAATCTTTAAGTTTGTTTTGATGGCATTAACTTAATTAAGTTTGATTTTTATTGGTTCTAGGTGAATCATGGCATAGGAAGAATTATTGTGTTTGTAATTTCTGGAGTTAGTTAATATTCATGAAAATAAAGATTCAATAATTAAGACGTGTTTATAGTTTCAATTTGATAAAAATTCAAACGAACCTTAAACTTTGGAAGGACAAAAATAGAGTCAAACGAACTCCATTTTAGTTGATTCAAAAATAAAAAAATAAAAAAAATCTATTCAAATTCCTCTAGCTACCCTCCAAATTTCATAATTTTTGGACTCCGTTTAAGATGCGAAACACCCGTAAAAAATACTACCTTCTATTTGGATGAAAATTGAACATTAATAATTAATGGGCTCATTTTATTTCTTTAAGGACCCAGCCCAGCTTACACGAACCCAGTACACGTTGAAGATACACAGCCGACACATTGAACCCAACCCAGCCTATGCACGTTGAGGATCGCCAATCAGAAATTAGTTTCCACCTTCTAACGAAATTGAAAGCACACTAGTTAGAAACTAACTTCTGATTAGTTGTAGATATAGATATTATTATCTATCTTAGTGACTGACCAAATACAGACACTTCACCACCAGATGCAGCCCCCCTTTCATCACAAGCTTGCTGCCCACGATCTGGTTTATAGCCCTTGGATCAGTTTTGATCCAAGAGATCTTGACCACCCAATTCAGTATAAAAGAGAGGAACCTCCAATGTTCATTCTCGCCTTCTTTCTCTATTATTTTTCCTGTTGTAGCTTTCTTCAATTCTCTCTAGTTCTCTTCTTTTCTGGGCAGTAGCAAAATCAAGAAAAAAAGAGAAATTAAACTAGCTCTTTCTCTTCTCAAAACCCCTTTGTTTCACGGCCAATAACCCAAAGAAAAATCATTCAAAGAAACTCCCCGATCCTCAACAGGTAGGCTTTCTCTCAAAACTGTCTTCTTCTCTCTTCCCCTGTGTTTCACGGATCGGACAACAAATCTCCTCTCCCTGGGCTTTCATTCAGTTGCACTAACATCTTCTCAAACCCACTCTCTTTTCTCTAAACTCTCTCTCTCGGTTGACACTTGACAGTGGTAGAAAAAGTGAAGAGAAGAAATAAGAAGAAGGAATGAAAAAGAGGAGAGAGTTCTCCAAAATTTTGTCCCTTCTGTAAGTTTTCTTTCCTCCTTCTAGAAGCTTCGATCCCACCTAAAGATAAGAAAACAAAAAAAGAAAAAGAAAAAGAAAAAGAAAAGAAAAAAAAAAAAGGAAGAAAAGAATAAAGGAGAAGAAACTAAAAGAAGAAAGAAGAAAGAAGAGAATCCTCTTTCGGAAATGTGTGTCTCTCGGTCATCATAAAAGGAAAGGCAAGAATCAAGACAAAAAGAAAAGAAAAGGAACAAAAGCAAGAAAAAGACAAAGCTAAAAGGAAAAAGAAGAAACAAAAAGAAAAGATAAAATAAAGAAAAATAAGTGGGAAGTTTTACAAAAAGATCATTTGAGGTATTAATATTAAGGGTCCATTTGGGTTTGCAATTTCAAAAAGTGCAATTTAAAATAACGATTTTAAAATGTGCAATTTGAAAAAGTGATTTTTAAAAACGCAGTTAAGCGTTTGGCAAAATCGCAGTTTAGCATTTTTAAATCACAAATTAACCTTTAAAATTCTGCGTTTTCAAAAAATCACTATCTTACATGTGATTTGAAAAGGCAGATTTTCTGCATTTTCAAATCGCAATTTTTAAAAACACAGTTCCCAAACAATTTATGTTATGCGACTTGGTTTAAAATCGCATTTATTGTCTATAAAATCGCAATCCCAAACGCACCTTAAAGCTTTGCTTTAATGTTTTTGTGATTTTACAGTTTTATTATTTTAAGTATCTAACGTTTTAACTTGTGTTTTAATAGAGTATTCCAAGTGGCATATTTAAAATAATATATCACGTTGTTATGATGCCCGAGTGAAAAGTAATTATTTTTAAAAAAAGCTTCGTTACGCCACCCAAGTGTTTTAAAGTATTTATTAGGCATTATTAATCCTAATGTCATTATTTGCCAATTTTATAAAAAGATTAAATTGAAATTATTTTATAATTGCTATGTCTATAAAAATGATATTATACTATTTTGATATTTATGTGATTTGATAAATATATATATCTGTTATATAAATATAAAGCCGTTAAGATTAAAGATGTTTTTAAAACGATCCTTATGAAAAGACAATTTTTAAATGAAAAAGGTATTTTGGTCATTAATTAAATTAATGCTATTATAATACCTACATGAAATATGTGGCATTATTATTAATCTATTTTATATATAATGTCCAAAACGACATTATATTATATAGAGATAAAAAAATGATAAGTGATAAATTAAGTTAAGTATTTAGAAATTAGAAATGAAAATAGTGTTAAATATGAGTCTATTAGTGAATTGTACTAATTCACTATCATTTGTATTAAATTATATTGCAGTGAACAACTGTCTTTGAAATACTTTTTGAAAAAGGAACAAACTATTATGAGTATTTCTTACACACTAGGGATGATACGTAGTGGTCTTTAATAATGTAATGATTTCTATTTTATTTAATTGTATACGAGTTGTTTGGCATTTTACATGTTTTGTTTGGAAAATTGCATATATCATTGTTGTGAGTATTTCTTACTCACTGGGGATGATATGTGGTGGTCTTTGATAATGTTTTGATTTCTGTTTTATTTAATTGCATACGAGTTATTTGACATTTTACATGTTTTATTGTCGTGTATGATGAACCTGTTAATAAATTGTCATTGCATATTAGACTATTGAGAATTATGAACCTATTACTAACAAAGACAAAGGGTTAATGTCCCAAGGCAAAGACTGCGGGTTAGAGTCCCAAGGTAAAGACTGTGGGTTAAAGTCCCAAGGCACTAAATAAATCTCTGGAGACCGAAGGTTAAAGTCTCATGGTAAAGATCGACGGTTAGAGTCCCGAGGCAACACTGATTCAGACCATATGTTCAAATAAGAACAAAGGTGGTTAGAGTCCCTAGGCACTGATCAGTAATCACCAATAATAATAAGACCAGGGTTTAAGTCCTTGAGGCAATAATTAATAATAAGACCAGGGTTAAAGTTCTAAGGCAAAGACTGAGGGTTTAAGTCCCGATGCAAAAATGAGTAGAAGAGATTATGCATACATATAAGTGTCATCATATGATTGTATGGTGTACTTTTAAATGATGCAGTACTTCATTATGTTATTGAGGACTGTTGACTCACTTGACCAATGTATGGGATTGTGGTGATAACCACAATCACATATGAGTTTACGCAGGATGGAAGGAAGGAATGAACTATTAATATTTATGTTTAAGGTCGAGACCTTTGTTAGTATTTTATGTTGGCAACATTCTGGATGACAAAAACACTTAATGTAACTGTTGCATTTTAAACAAGTTTATCGGTTTTTTTCAAAGCCTTCAAGTTATATGGACAGTGTTTGTTTCAAGCCATGTGACTGGTCACAAGTTTATAAGAAGATGTCCTTGAAGATTCCATGCAATTTCTAAGTCAAATCAACTGGTTCCTGTGCAACCATCCGAACGGGCCTTTGAAGGCGTCTGGACACCCTGCAGTGTCTGGAAGCTTCAGTGTTGAAGACGTCTGGACGTCAGAGCAACACCGTTCGGACGCTAGGTGAAGCTTCTCCAAGTTCTACACAGAGTTAGATTTCAATCAACACTGTTTGGAAAGTTTTTGCAAGACATCTGGACAATGTGGCAACACGTCCAGACGCTACCCAGCGTTCCAGAATATTTCGGGTTTCCTTTACGGGCATCAAAAGGAGTGACAGTGAAGATCGTCCGGACGTGGTCCTATTATGGGAAGAATTGCGCTATTCTAGAAAGACGGTTGCAGAAGACCGTCCGGACGAGGCTAACTTCAGTTTGGATGCCAACTCGCCAAAGTCCGAATTTGAGCAACATTAGGTTTTCTATAAGCCTATAAATAGATGGCTCTAGGCTTGTTATTTGTAAGAATTCAGTATAGAATTCCATAGTGCTTAAAGAGGGTGTTTAGGTAGAATTGAAGATCCGCTAGCTCTCTAGCCATTACTGGTGTGTGCTCTTTGTTCGTGTGAAGTCTATCTTAGGGGTCGGCCCTAAGATAAATGATTCCATCAAAGACTCCTTCAAGTAGGAGACTTGGTTGGGAAGTGTTCACAATGAGCTTCATGTTATAGTTAAAGGTATGACTACTGCAATAGGTTTTGTGAGTACGAGTGTTTTATAACTTGATTTGTCTTTGGATAGTGGATTTCCTGGGTTTGGATGTCCAAGAGTGGTTTTTCTCTTCACATAGTTTCCACTTCGTCAACAAATATCTTGTCTCTTTTATTTTCCGCATTTAAGATATTTTGTTACACACAAACACACACTTGGTTGTTTAAGAAGTCATTATTTATTTTTTATTATTGTGGTATTAGTGGTCATATTCGCCCTAACTGCTTTCAATTACGTTCTCAAAAGCCTTGGAATAAAAAGCATGTACCTAGGGATGATGAGCTTGGTATTAAAAATCAAGTCATGAATTTGTGTGAGTTAAGCTCATCAGTAAAAAATTAGAGAGTCCTACCCCTCCCTCATGAGAAAAACTTTGTCCTATCTAAAAAGGAAAAGAATACATCTAATAAGCAAGTTTGGA
The DNA here is from genome assembly GCF_958979055.1 of Alnus glutinosa. NCBI lineage: Eukaryota > Viridiplantae > Streptophyta > Magnoliopsida > Fagales > Betulaceae > Alnus > Alnus glutinosa. The sequence goes on along the minus strand of NC_084888.1, from coordinate 22,090,377 downwards.
TTAAGAAAGTGACAATCTTTCTCAGATTTCAAAGAGTCAATCAAAACATGTGATTAAGATAATTGTAAAATCAAAGACTCTTTTTCTTGCTTAATCTTCTTGAGTTCTCTATTGGATTTCTTAAAGAGTTTACCTATCAAAAGGGTATCTTTAGAGAAATCATAAAAATCATCTTCAGAGAACTCAGGAAGATTTATGTTAGAAGAAGTCATGGATCACACTCAAGAAATAAATCTAAAACATAAGTGTAACCTGCTCTGATACCAATTGAAAATAATTTATTGACTTCTAATTTAAACCAAGTGTGTGTTTGTGTGCAAACAAATATCTGCGGAATTTAAATGAGACAAGATATTTGTTATGAAGTGGAAACTCTATGAAGAGAAAAAACCACTCCAAGGCAGCCAAACCCAAGAAATCCACTATCCAAAAACAAAGCTAGTTACAAGACACTCGTACTCACATAACCCTATGCAGTAGTCATACCTTTAACTCTGACGTGTAGCCCAACACGAACGCTTCCCAACCAGATCTTCCACCTGAAGGGGTTTTTGATGGATTCCTTTACCCTAGGGCTGACCCCTAAGATAGACTTCACACGAACAATTTAGCACACACGGGCAACGGCTTGAGAGCTAGCGAATCTTTGATTCTCCTTAAACACCCTCTTAAAGCACTATGGAATTCACCACCAAATTCTGTACAAAACACTAGCCTAGAGCCCCCTATTTATAGGCTTCAAGAGACCTCAAAAATTGCTGAGATTCGGACTCTGGCTGGCGAGCGTCCGAGCGGAAGTTAGCCACGTCCGGACGGTTTTCTGTGATATCCTTTCAGAACAGCGTAATTCTATCTTTATCAGGTTCACGTCCGGACGGCTTGACCGAGCGTCCGGACGGTCTTTGCTAAAATTCTTTTCGCGTTCGAACGGAACTCTGGAATATTCTGAACTACTAGACATCATCCGAATGTGTTGCCACGTCGTCCGGACGGCTTGCATAGACTTCTTCCCAAACAATGTCTACTTTTGAAATCAGACTCCTTGTTGAATACCGATTGACCTAGCGTCCGGACGGTGTTGCTCTGACGGCCGGATGTTTTCATCGTTATCTGCTAGACATTGAATGGTGTCCGGACGGATGGATGCACTTGAACACTGGATTCTTCTCGAACTCTTAATAGCAGCTGGACGATTTGCCATTACGTCCGGACGGATGCAATCTTGACAGTTCGAAGTTTCTAGACACTGATAGGCATCCGAACGGAAAGTTTTCGTCGTCTGGACGGATGTTGCTAACTGATGAGCGTCCGGATGGGAACACCACATTGTCCGGACGGTTGCTTGGGATCCGACTTCTCTGAGTTGGAATCTGCACAGAATCTTCCTTCAACATCAGTCACATGCTTTGATTTGAACATTGTCTGAATACATAAAGATTCTAAATTTGAGAACCGATCATCCTATTAAATTGCAACCATTACATAAAGTGTTTTTGTCAACTAGAACGTTGCCAATATAAAATACTAACAAAGATGACAGCTGGATTACCGCTATGCATGATGAGTTGCATCAATTCACTTGTAATGATGTTTGGAATCTGGTTCCCAGACCAATTGACCACAATATCATCGGCACAAAGTGGATCTTCAAGAACAAATCAGACGAACATGGCATGGTGATCCGAAATAATGCACGACTTGTTGCTCAAGTGTATACTCAGATTGAAGGGGTAGACTTTGATGAAAGATTTGCCCCAGTTGCCCACCTTGAATCTATCAGAATCCTTCTCTCTATCTCTTGTCATCTAGGATTCAAGCTTTACTAGATGGATGTTAAAAGTGCCTTTTTAAATGTATTCTTCAGGAAGAAGTCTATGTAGAGCAACCGAAAGGATTTCTTGATCCTCACTATCCTCAACATGTCTACAAACTGAAGAAAGCCTTGTACGGTCTCAAGCAAGCTCCATGGGCATGGTATGAGAGATTAACCACTTATCTTCTTGAAAAATGGTTCACAAAAGGACAGGCGGATCGGACTCTCTTCATCAAAAATCAAGGTAATCACAAACTCATTACTTAAATCTATGTGGATGATATCATCTTCTGAACAACCTTAGATTCTCAAGCTCATGAGTTTGCTGAAGAAATGAAACAAGAATTTGAGATGAATGTGATAGGTGAGTTGACCAATTTTCTGGGGATGCAAGTCAAACAAACCTTTGAAGGAACTTTATTTCTCAAGCCAAATATGCAAAAGATCTGGTGAAACGGTTTGGTCTAGATGGAAAAAGCCATGCACCTACTCCCATGAGCACGAGTGTCAAAATTAGTATGATCGGAAGTTTTATCTTGTCTCTTTTATTTTTCGCATTTAAGATATTTTGTTGCACACAAACACACACTTGGTTGTTTAAGAAGTCATTATTTATTTTTCAACCTTTTAATATGTAATATTTTTATGTGTTGGTTTGTATTATAATAAAACAGTGGTTAAGTATTATTAAGTGCCGCATGTGGCACATATGTTATTGCTTTGAGTGTAATTAGTATATCAGAACACATGATTTGTATATTTTTATATATAATGAGGTAATTCAGTCAGCTTTGAAATGTTATTTTTCCAGTTGTTAAGAAAAAAATATATATTCCGATGCCAATTCTTAACTCTAATGATGTCGTAATGTCACGTGGAAATCAAAATTTTCACTTACGCATTTTTGTAAAAGGCGGGCCGTTACAGTATGGTATCAAAGCAATTTGCTCTGAGAATCATGAGACCTGACCTTAGAAGTTTAGAGATAACACAAGAGTTATAGGTAAAATAAACAATTTTTATAAACTCTGTAAAAGATTTTATGTGAAATTGTGTTGTTCACTATGGATTACAGTTAGGATTTTAAAAGGATTTGAAATGATATTATGCATGTTGAAATGCGTAGAGTAGTATAAGGTACTACTCTGGATTATATTTGTAGATAAACACGTTTTTTTGTTTATATGTGATTTTTGAGCCTAACAGTTTGATTTGATAAATGATTGTATTTTATCTTCTTAAACTATTGGATAAGAGATGGGATATTGGATTATTAGAAAAGAGTGAATATTTATCTTTTTATGAGATCTAACAAGTTTAGATGCTTTGGTATAGAACCATGCCACCTAGACGTCGCCGTCTATGCAATGTTAACCAAGAGGCACATCATAATGAAAATAGTGATGATGAACTCCCAACTTCACCTCCGTTCTACGATGGAGTGCACCCAGCCTTGGCCCAGTTCATGGCTAACACCACTAGGCACTTTGCCTAAGCGGTAGTACAAATTTCACGGCCCAACGAACAAGCCGAAAATCACGGTTGCTCACTCCGTGACTTCTCTAGTCACCACTTTCGATCCTTTGAAGGTATAGAAGGACCGAACGTAGCAGAGTCATGGCTCATGGATATCGAAACATTATTCAACATCCTGGGTTGTACTAACAAACAGAGAGTTCAATATATCGAACTGAACTTGACGGGCAAACCTGGAAGATGATGGACCTCGAGGAAGGTGCTACTCAGAGACGAAACAAGGATCTCTTGGGAGCTATTCAAGGTGGAATACAATAGGCATTTCTTTCCCAGAGCTCAGATACAATTACGAGCTATAGAATTTAAAACCTTGTCTAGGGTTGCATAACCGTGGAGCAATGCTCGACCAGATTCATGGAATTAGCTAGGTTCGTTTCTAATTTAATTCTGGACGAGGAGTCAAAAGCGGAGTGCTTTGAAAACGGCCTCAACCCTCCTATTAAAGAAAGAGTTATATCCCTTGAGATCAAGGAATACACCAGGTTAGTCAAAGTGGCATCTCTTGCTGAGAGGGGTATCCGCGAATCAGCTGCAGCCAATGATTTGAAAAGATGGCTAAATCAGCAAATGTCATACTCAGGAAAGAGGCCAACAATCGAGTATGATTCCAAACCAGTCGTTGGCAGGAGTTTTCCGCCGATGCCTTGGAATTAGAAACCCTTTGCAACACGTGCGGAAAGCTGCATGGTGGAGTATGTAGGAAGGTGAACCCCATCTGTTATAAGTGTAGTAAGCAGGGTCATTACCAGAGGAGCTGCCCTATGAATTTTGATGGAGGAGCAAGGTCACAAGGAAGCAGGTCGCAGCAACAAAGACCCGCTCAAGCATGAATCTATTCCATTGTCCTTGATGACGTTGAAAAAGAGGAATACGCAGATATGGCAGTAGATACCAGATAAGTTTAATACCCATACGCACCGTAGTTGTTAAGTCGAACTCATAAAATAGATAATGGTACTATATAAAATTTTGTGCCTAGCAAGACATTATTTTACACCCTTTTTGAAAAGATAGGAATGATCGCTTATTAAAGTCGAAGCTATTGCTTATAAATAAGGTTCTCCCTTAAGAAAAAAAAATGGTAGATGAAATTTCAATAATAAAAGATGAAAAAAAGAGAGGCCCTGATGAGATAATTGATAAAAAGAAAATATACATTATTTTCTTACATCCTTTTTCTCTCAGGATATTTTTAATCAAAAGTTAAAATGGTTTATGGTTAATAATTTGACACACTTAAAATATGTGTCACTAAGAAGTTGGAAATTAAGATTATTTTGCGTAACATAGTTTACGAATTTCGATGATGAAATTCTGTTAAGGAGGGAGGGATATAACGCCCCAGATTTTTTTAAGACATAAAATATAATAGAATTTAAGACCAAATAATAAGGCAAATGAATAAATATGAATATTTATGAAAATAAATATTCAATAATTAAGACGCGTTTATAGTTTCAATTTGATAAAAGTTCAAACGAACCTTAAACTTTGGAATGACAAAAACAGGGACAAACAAACTCCGTTTTAGTTGATTCAAAAACCAAGAAACTCTATTCGAAGTCCTCTAGTTACCCTCCAAATTTCATAATTTTTGGATTTCGTTTAGGGTATGAAGATACCCGTGAAAAATACTACCTCCGATTTGGACGAAAATTTAACATTAATAATTAATGGGCTCATTTTATTTCTTTAAAGACCCAGCCCAACTTACATGAACCCAGTACACATTGAAGATACACAACCCACACATTGAACCCAACCCAGCCTATGGACGTTGAGGATCCCCAATCCGAAATTAGTTTCCACCTTCTAACGAAATTAAAAGCACACTAGTTAGAAACTAACTTCTGATTAGTTGTAGATATAGATTTTATTATCTATCTTAGTGACTCACCAAATACAGACACTTCACCATCAGATGCAGCCCCCCTTTCATCACAAGCTTGCTGCCCGGTTTACAGCCCTTGGATCAGTTTTGATCCAAGAGATCTTGACCACCCAATTCAATATAAAAGAGAGGCACCTCCAACGTTCATTCTTGCCTCCTTTCTCTATTATTTTTCCTGCTGTAGCTTTCTTCAATTCTCTCTAGTTCTCTTCTTTTCTGGGTAGTAGCAAAATCAAGAAGAAAAGAGAAATTAAACTAGCTCATTTTTTTTTTTCTCAAAACTCCCATGTTTCATGGCCAATAACCCAAAGAAAAATCCTTCAAAGAAACTCCCCGATCCTCAGCAGGTAAGCTTTCTCTCAAAACTATCTTCTTCTCTCTTCCTCTGTGTTTCACGGATAGGGCAACAACTCTTCTCTCCCTGGCCTTTCATTCAGTTGCACTAAGATCTTCTCAAACCTACTCTCTTTTCTCTAAACTCTCTCTCTCGGTTGACACTTGACAGTGGTAGAAAAAGTGAAGAGAAGAAATAAGAAGAAAAGGAAAAGAGGAGAGAGTTCTTTAGAATTTTGTCCCTTTTGTAAGTTTTCTTTCGTCCCTTTAGAAGCTTCGGTCCCACCTAAAGATAAGAAGAAAAAAAAAAAGAGCAAAAGGAAAACTCTCTCTCTCTCTCTCTCTCTCTCTTATTCGTGTGCGTTGTAGAAAGAACAAAAAAAAAGAAAAAAGAAAAAAAGAGACAGAAAGAAAAGAATAAAGGAGAAGAAACTAAAAGAAGAAAGAATATTGCTTTAGAAGCCTATTTTGGAAATGTATGTCTCTCAATCAACATAAAAGAAAAGGCAAGAGTCGAGACAAAAAGAAAAGAAAAGGAACAAAAGCTAGAAAAAGAGAAAAAGACAAAAGGAAAAAGAAGAAACAAAAAGAAAAGATAAAATAAAGAAAAATAAATGGGTAGTTTTACAAAAATATCATTTGAAGTACTATTATTAAAGCTTTGTTTTAATGTTTTTGTGATTTTACAGTTTTATTATTTTAAGTATCTAACGTTTTAAGTTGTGTTTTAACAGGGTATTCCAAGTGGCTCATGTAAATAATAAATCATGCCATTGTGATGCTTGAGCGAAACGTAATTATTTTTATAAAAGCGCTTTTAAAGTATTTATTAGGCATTATTAATATTAATGCCGTTATTTTGCCAATTTTATAAAAAAGATAAAATTGAAATTATTTTATAACTGCTGTGTCTATAAAAATGATATTATACTATTTTGATATTTATGTGATTTGATAAATATATATAACTATTATATAAATATATATTCATTATGGTTAAAGGTGTTTTTAAAAAGATCCTTATGAAAAGACAGTTTTTAATTGAAAATGGTATTTTGGTCATTAATTAAATTAATGTTATTATAACGCCTACATGAAATATGTGGCATTATAATTAATCTATTTTATATATAATGTCCGAAACGATATTATATTATTTAGAGATAAAAAAATGATAAGTGATAAATTATGTTAAATGTTTAGAAATAAGAAATTAAAATAGTGTTAAATATGAGTCTATTAGTAAATTGTACTAATTCACTATCATTTGTACTAAATTATATTGCAGTGAACAACTGTCTTTGAAATACTTTCTGAAGAAGGAACAAACTGTTGTGAGTATTTCTTACTCACTGGGGATAATATGTGGTGATCTTTAATAATGTAGTGATTTCTGTTTTATTTAATTGTATACGAGTTGTTTGGCATTTTACATGTTTTGTTTGGAAAAACTGTATATATCACTGTTGTGAGTATTTCTTACTCACTAGGGATGATACGTGGTGGTCTTTAATGATGTTTTGATTTCTGTTTTATTTAATTGTATACTAGTTGTTTGGCATTTTACATTGTTTTGTTTGGAAATATGCATGTTTTATTGTCATGTATGATGAACCTGTTGATAAATTGTCATTGCATATTAGACTATTGAGAATTATGAACCTATTAATAAGAAAGACCAAGGATTAATGTCCCAAGGCAAAGACTGCGGGTTAGAGTCTCAAGGCAAAGACTGTGGGTTAAAGTCCTAAGGCACGAATCAATCTCTTAAGACTGAAGGTTAAAGTCCCGTGGCAAAGACCAACGTTTGGAGTTCTGAGGCAATACTGATTCAGACCATAGATTCAAATAAGACCAAAGGTGGATAGAGTCCCTAGGCACTGATCAGAAATCACCAATAATAATAAGACTAGGGTTTAAGTCCTTAAGGCAATAATTAATAATAAGACCAAGGTTAAAGTCCTAAGGCAAAAACTGCGGGTTTAAGTCCCGAGGAAAAAATGAGTATAAGAGATTATGCATACATATAACTGTCATCATATGATTGTACGATGTACTTTTAAATGATGCAATATTTCATTATGTTATTGAGGACTGTTGACTCACTTGACCACAGTATGAAATTGTGGTGATAACCATAATCACATACGAGTTTATGCAGGATGGAAGGAAGGAAGGAACTACTAATCTTTATGTTTTAGGCTGAAACCTTTTAATATGTAATATTTATGTTTAAGGAACTACTAATATTGTGTTTTCTTAACTAGAAGAGTTGTCCACATCGCGTGTTCGGAAGATGCTTTGAACGTTTGGTGGGGAGTCTATGTCGAACGTTCCAAGGGACGATCGAATATTCAAGCAGAGCTTAAGGAATTTTATTTATTTATTATTATTATGGTAAATTGATGAGGTAAGTGTAAGGGATCACTAATTATGTGCCAAACATCACTATTGTTGTTATTTTAAATTATGGTAATTTTTGGGGTATTATAGTTATGCTACTCTACCTATGTTCTTTTGGGGATATGCTTTAGAAACAGCAACATACTTCCTAAATTTTGTTCCATCCAAATATGTTTCCAAGATACCTACTGAATTGTGGAATGGTTGAAAGCATAGTATGAGGTACATCCACATTTGGGGTTGCCAAGCACATGTGCTGAAAGGAAAGACAGACAAGTTGGATTCCAAAACTAATGTATGTTTGTTTGTTGGATATCCAAAATGAACTAGGTGTTATTTGTTTTATAGTCATGAGGATAAGAAAATGTTTGTTACCACAAATGCTAGATTTCGGTTCTAGAAGAGATGTTAAATGTAAGAAAAAACACATCTTCAAATTTTGTTCGGGGTATTACATAACTCTTTCGATTGTCTACAATTAAATAATACGGGGACGGTACAGTAACACTCCCACCTATTTATTAGTTAAATAATTTGGGGGAGGGTTAAAAGTTCTCTTGTAAAAGATCCCAATAGATTTGATGATTTTAAAATTTTCATATATCTTATAACAAAATAATTTTACAAATATTTATCTTAAAATGATAGGTTAATAATTGGGAGTAATTGAAAATCAAATTTCTCCAATAAATATAAAAAATCAAAATTCTATAAAAATGATTCCATTGTTTAGCCCTTATGAAATACCTCTGTTATGTGCATACGTAGGATGAAAACTTAACAAGAACGATAGATATAGTAGGATTTTTGAGGAATTCTAAACCTTCTATGAGTAATTAGAAGTGCTCTCAACTCACAAACATAAGGTTTGATAAATTTTTTAATTGATTACTTTTATTTAATAATAAAGCAGTATTTAAAAAAACGGAATATAATAAAAAATAGAGTATCACATGAAATAGAACTTTCATTTTAAAACATGAATTGCTTTGTAAATTTTTTCTAAAAAATTGGAAAGACCAAAATTGTTTACAACTTCCACCTCAAGATGCCGTTTAAATGTAAATGCAAAATCTGTTGTTAAATAAAAAGATATGTCTGATAGCGAAGTTGATGTAATTAAAAAGTAGTCTTCTAAATATACAAGTAAATAAAATAAGAAACAAAAAAAACATAATGACAAGTATCCATCCACCTGACCTACCAGCAACATGTAACCGATCCTATGAAACAATGACGGCCACAAAAAGGGGGAACGGTGGTTAAAAATTGACATTCCGCCCCCACTTTTTTCTATGAAACAATGACAAAAACATTAAAATATTGACAACAAGGTAATTATTTAAATATGTAATTGTGGATAAAACAAAACTCTGACTTGGCCTACCATCTTATTAGTATAAATATTAGAAGAATCAAGGCGCAGTCACCGGCTTGACCAAAAAGCTGCATAAATTTGGATCCAAAATTCAATATTGTCTGTGGTTGATTTCCAAGTCGCCATCAGATTGGATCATCGTTCTCTTAATTTATCTGGTTGAATTTAAAAGAATTCGAACAAGTAAATATGAAATATCATTTATGAGATCTACATAATTAAATAATTTAATTTTTATCTACTTAGATGAGTCGTATAAATGATCTCTCATAATCACTTGTTCGAATTCTCTTAAATTTGGACACATAATTTGAGAGGACACATAATATTCCTGTAATTTGGTTATAGAATATTCGTAACTAATAAGAGCATTCACAACAGCTTCCTTAAAGGGAATCTGTTTCTTAAGTTTTAGAAAAAATTTCAAGAAAGTTACAAAAACTTCTCTAGAGTAGCTTCCCTAAAATTTTCGTTTCTTTGGGGAGAGAGAGACACTATTCATTTCCCATTCAATTGTTTATTTACAAAATATATTATCTCTCTACTACTTTATTTCTCTTTCATATTTTTAATTAAAATAAAGGTAAAAAATATATTATCTCTCTCGTATTTTATTTTTTTTTTCTATTTTTTAATTAAAGTAAAAGTAAAAAAATAATATTTTAATAATATAAGAAAAAATGAACGGAAGCTACTGTGGGGTGTATTTTGATAAGAAAGTAATTTTATTCTTTATATTTGAAAACAATAATTACAAAGCCGCTGGAAATGCTTTAATCCTTACAAGTTGTGGTAATTCATTAATGTGTACATGGTAATTAAATACCTACATTACTTTTTACTTAATTATTATAAATTAAGAAATTATTCTGACGGGAGACTCAGAGTGTCGGTGGTGTAATAGGAAACTCAAAGCCCATTCGGTGTCTTCTCTGCCCTCTCCCCTTTAAGCTTCTAAAACCACAGAAACACCTACTCTCTCTCCTTTTCCAAATCCTTCTGAGAGAGAGCGAATGGGGGTGGACTTGAGGCAGGTGGTGGCGGGGGTACTGACGCTGACCATGTTCGTAATGCTGGGGAACATGATCAAGCGCGACCATTTTGATTCTGTTGAAGTAAAAGCTCAACCCCCTCACACTTCTTCTTCATCTCTCTCTCTCTCTCTCTCTCTCTCTCTCTCCTTTATCTGATCCAATCCTATTTGATTGTGTTTTGCATTGAATTGCATCTGATCTGCTTCACATTTCACTTCAAAGCATATATTCCTGTTACATCGTGCGATATGTGTTGTAATTAATATTCAGATCGTGAAAAAAAATAAAAAAAATCTTTTTCATTGTTTTTATGTGAACTTTCTCAGAATTATTTGCTTCATCTCTGTTTGTTTGGTGGGAAAAATAGAGAAGATAATGCAGATAAAAGAAAATTTAACTTTTCAGATTTCTACATGGTCAAATTACTCAGTTTGTTCTACGTGGCCCACTTTAGTAAAGTTTTTATTTTCAAAAGTTTTCGTTTTCTTAAATTTATTTACCAACAACAACGATTTTTTTTTTTTTTTTTTTTTTGAATTTTATCGATCTGCATTTTTTCTGTTGCCAAGAGTTGCAAGCTCTAGATGAATTCACGTAAAATTTTATTAAATCTTCTTTGTTTTCTCACAACGAATGGCCGATTTTCTTTTGATAAAGGAAAAACTTCCAGGCGGAGCAAGCAATGTTAATTTAGATAGTGATGAACTTGCGGAGCAGGGACTTGTAACTCTTTCTAAAAGGAGTGGGGGGCTTTGGAAGGAGGACGGCCAACAACTAAAACCATGTTGGGATAAGCCGGTTCTGGGTAACGTTTTATTTACTACTTAGAAAATGACCAATATTTTCATATTTATATGGGACATTTGTGTGATCGTTATCCATTAAATTTTCATCCGCTGCTTGGTTTTGTAGATGATGTAGAGCCGACAGACGGTTTTGTCACTTTCTCATTAACTAATGGCCCTGAGTACCATGTCTCGCAGGTAGCCCGATTAACATTTCTGATTAATTGACTGAGTTCTTGCATTGTAACGTTGGCTGTATCATTTAGTAGAATCTGTTTTTGTCTGACAGCCAAAAATTTTCTTTTTAATAATGCTGTTTGTCCAGATGTTGTCTTTTATTTAACTAGAAAATCAATGGAAAACAGTGTACTAATATAATAAGTGGCAAAAATTTATTTGTAGTTGTAGTTATAAATAACTATATAGATGTCAGTAATTATGCGGCTGCCATTTCCTTTGTGTTTGTGAAGTACATATGATAAATGGGGAGTCGTAATGAGGTTATCTTGTGTGCTGGCACAAATTCAGGAAAACAAAAGACCCATTCTTTTGCCATGGTGATCTCAATTACTAAAATCAGCCTGAGCTGATGAACTCATTGGTTGCATACATAGAAACAGGCTCTACATCTTGACCTTCAAGTCATAACGTTAAAACTTCTTGGCATCAAGAAGTGCCTGTCATTTCTTTTTGATATTTTCTTCTGATTTGTTTTATTAAACTTAAACTTTTGTCTCTTCTTATTCTCCCATATTATGATTCTCCAACAAGTCAGATTCTCATTCCTAGTTTGCAACTTTGTAGATTCCAAGATTTATTTTGTGACTCAAGTGCAACATCGTATTGCATCAAGTCTTATAAGGTTTTGAAGGTCAAATACTTAAGATTCCACAGTTTTAAGAAAAATTGTTAATCTGGGTTATTGTTTCATAAGTGATGCGAACTAAGTTATTTTGGCAACGAGTCTAGGACTTGTTAGGAGTTTTTATGTATCTTGCAGTTATTTTCTTTGAGTCCAAGTTAGCCTTTTATTGTATTTTATTAGATTGTTAGTTTACCAGTCAAATTAGGATTCCTGGTCCTAGTAGGTTATGTAAGAGTTTATATAAATACACTTCATTGTACTCACAGAATTTAGATTGACTCAAAGAATTCAGACTTTTAATTAGTGGAATGCTTGAGTGATTTGAGTTTTGAGACAAGAATGTGTAGAGGGTTCTGCCCTTCTTTCTTATTCTTCTTGGCCACACCATTACCATACATGTCACTGTTCACGTAGCCCCTGAATAGCAACAAAATTCCCTTTTCTCTCTCGCATTGCAACCCTAAATCAATCCCTTTCCCTTTCCTTATCAAAACCGCAAAAGCCTATGTATTGTTCCTAGCTATTATCCACTAAATAAACCATATGCCTACCACAAACATCAGGTTGGTATCAGAGTGAAAGATACCACATCTCTTCACCATTCTAGTTCGGATGGCTAATGTCACTTGCAAACAAATCCAATATCTGGAAATTGATATCTCCAATGATACAATGCACTTGAATGAGTAGCTCTACTTAAAGCTCAAAGCTGTTAAATTCTACAAGCTGAGATTTTATTTTTTATTTTATTTTTTTTAACTCCTAGTGTGCCTCATGAGACAAATACTAAAACTTGTGAAGTGCAGCCGACTTTTCCATCATTGACTGCTCTCTGCTTTGGATTCACAATAATTGAGAATTCTGGCAAGAATGAAGGTTTAAAAATCAGCAAGTTTTTGTCAAAGTTCTTACCCAATGCTCCAATGGCTTTTGGAGCCAACTTTTCTTCTATTTCTCATTAGCTCAAACTCCTTGATGTCAATGTTGAGGAGATTGAGACCAAAATAGTAGCTATAAAAGATGAGAACATAGATGATGATTATGATGTTGAGGTGAAGGATGTGAAAGCCAGGTGAGAAAATTTGTAAGAAATTATTGTGGCTAAAGAGGAGGGCTCAATAGACTAAAGAATGCATGAAAAAAGTGAGAGATTGCAAAGGGACGAGATGAGTGCATACATGAATGTCAACAAGTCAAGACCAAGGATGAAATTATTTTTAAAACTCTTGCCTCAATTTTTATTTTTTATTTATTTTTATTTATTCAAAATAAACTTAATGATGAGAAAAAAATAGACATCCTACTATCTTTCCTGCTGTTTCCAACAAACAAAGAATAAATCTGCTCAAGTATCAACTATTTTGAGGGTGCAAGTTCAAGAGGAAAATTTGGTCATACTCTTGACATAAAAAAACTTGAGATTGAGTTTTCTCCAACCAGGAGAGAGCGATGCAGCCATGGAAGATTGATTTGTTACTTCGGGACTCCATATATTCCAAAATTTATTTTGTGATTCACGCTCAACATCATATTAGGACAAGTTTTATATAATTTTGAGGATGATGGGGTGGTAGGGCTTCCCTCCCCCTTGAGTTGTCGCTTCAATCCTTTCTTCGTAGAGGGCAATGGTTTATCTCAATCTCAAGAGTGGCCAGTCGAGTTTGATCCATCTTGGAAGGTAGTTGTGTGGGAGCAGGATGACGAGTTTTGGGATGGTATGCCCTTAGATTGGGCGATGGATGGTGTTCATGGCGAGGAGTCCTTGGCAATCCTGGATCTCATTGAAGAGGAGTTTCATCGGGAAAATATGATAGTGCGCCAAAAGACCAAAGGCAAGAGGGAGCTATTGAACTTGAAAAGCTCCATTAACTATGGCGATGTGTGCCTTTTGTGGGTCTTAGGGTTTTAAGGTCTAAGGGTTTAGGTCCTTGTGGGTTTGTTTGGTTTTTTTTTGGACTGGTTTTGGTTGTTCTTGTGTATACTCTCTGTGTACTTAGGGGCGTCTTACACTTTTTTAATAAAACTTTTCTTATTTATCCAAAAAAAAAAAAAAATCTGAGGGTCAAGTTATCGAGTCTAGGGTTAAAACAGTTTTAAATGAGTTATTATCTCATTAGTAATGGTCAGTTTTGTAATGAGGCTCCGACATGTGGTTTTGCTACAACTCTTGCAAATTAAGGCTATTTCTGTAAGTTGACTAGTATCTTTTTTTAATAAGGGTTGACTAGTGTCTAGAATTTTCTAGCAGTTTCTATGTTTCTTGGATTTATTTTCTTCAAGGTCAAGTTAGCGTCTTATTGGATGTTTAATTTACTAGTCAAATTAGAAGTCCTAGATCAAGTAATAAGTAAGAGTTGACGTTTCATTCTACTCAAAGAATTCAGAGATTTGATTAATAGGATAAGAAGCATATTTGAGATTTGAGGCAATGCATGATTGGGAGGTGGAAGTGGTCTTTGTTTTCTTTGAGATGCTGTATTCTAAAAGATTAAGGCAATGAGGTGAGGATAAAATTTGCTGGATTCCTTCTAAAAGAAATAATTTGAAGTTTAAGTCTTACTATTAGGTGTTATCTACCTCGGTAAGTTCCTCTTTTCCTTGGAGGAGCATTTGGAAAATTAAGGCTCCCTTGAGAGGGGCGTTTTTTTCGTGTGGACGACGGCTTTAGAGAAAATATTAATGTTGGATAATTTACAAAAGATGAATGTTATTATGGCGGAGTGGTGCTGTATGTGCAAGAAATGTGGGGAGTCTATTGATCACATTTTTCTTCATTGTGAGGTTGCAACAGAATTGTGGAGTGCGCTTTTTCAAGTTTTTGGTGTTGTATGGGTTATGCCTCGGAGGGTGAGTGAGTTCTTGGTAAGTTGAAGGGGACAATTGAGAAATTGCAATGCTTTGAAAATGTGGAGGTTGGCTCTTTTGTGCTTAGTGTGGTGTCTTTGGATAGAGCGGAATGCTAGGAGCTTTGAGGATCGTGAGACTGTGTTGTTAGAACTGAAGAAGATGATGTTACTATCCCTTTATACATGGAGAGTAGCATGGAATAGTTTGCTTCATTCTAATTTTTCGGAGTTTTTGGAATTTTGTTCTTTTCTTATACTTTAGGGGTTCTTTTGCATACTTTTTGTACTAGGGTTGCACCCTGCTACTCTTTTGATGAATTTTCATTGCTTATAAAAAAAAAAAAAATGAGTTTCTTCCTTTTCTCTCTTCTTCTTGGTGCAATGTTAACATTAACATCACTGTTTGGGTACCCCCTAAATAGTAACAAAATGCTTTCTTTGCTTTTCTTTTTACAATCTGAATCCAAATTCTGTTCTTTTCCCTATCAAAACCTAAAAGCATAGATACTTTCCATAACAATAAATAAACCAGAAGCCTACCACAAGCACACGTGGATTGGATTCCCTAAATTTGTTCTACGCGAAGAAAGCATTATTTTAATGATCCTACACTCAACTTGAAATCTCAAAGTGTGCTTTCAAGAATATCTCAATCTATTTTTAAGCTTGAGTGTAGGTGGTTGGTGTTGAATATCTGAAGATATGATTCAATTCATTCTAGTTTTCTATTATTGAACATCTCTGATTGCTTGCTTGATTGAATAAAAAGTTTACTCATCACAGTGGTGTTCTGAGCATTAACTGCAGAAACTAGTGGATCAAAGTCCAGAGAAAAAGACCTGGTTGGCAAAGAGTTTGTTGGGTCCCCCCTTAATGGATTTACATTTCAAGTGTGTTGACTTCAATATTGTTGCAGCAATTCTTTGCGGCCCAAATATGGAGTAGAGAGCCTAGATGGTTGCAAAGAATTGCTGCAACAATTTTGAAGTCTTCTCGAATAGCTACATCAAAGTTTAGTTTTTAGAAGTTTGTAGGAGGGGGCACTGTTTGGCAAATGATGGACAGGGCTTTCCACTTGAAATACAGGCTAATAATTGATCTTTATAGACCTTGTTGGGGTGGACGGTGATGGATACCAACAAAGACTGGTATAATTGATAGAGAAAAAACTGCTCCACTTAGGGCAGGAGATAAAACCACAAGACAATTGTTTGATAAAATTACTCAATGACTCCCTACGCTACCTACTCCGATCTACTTAAAGCCAGCCATCTGCTTGCTTATTCTCAGTTAATACAACTCAAATTATGCTATGACAACATAACAAAGATAAACTAATAAACTAAGCTAACAAGTGCCATAAGTCAAAGTTCCATTGCTTTGTTGTAGACATCCACTAAGGAATGCCTTAACTGTTGAAGAACTAACTAGCAAGTTTTGTAGCTATTTAATATCACTTTTCCTTTTTGCTCTCTCTCTCTCTCTCTCACATACACAAATACACACAATGTGTGTGGTTTTAAACTATTTAATTATTGATAAAATCACTGTTTACTACCTCAAATCTAGTATGACATGTACCACCTTAGTCCTATATTGGAAAGATGAGTAGTCCATATAGAGTAAGTGATTTATAAAGACATTCATGGGTGTTAAGTTTCACAATGCTTACTAGGTGAAACTAGGTTTTTTAAGTGATTCTAGGAAAGTTCCAAATTGACTTGTCCTTTTGGGGTGATAGCGCAGATGTGGCTAGTGCTTTCATTGGGTCGTTACACTTGAAAACTTTCCTCAACCCCTCATAATATTTTTCCATAACCCCACCCCATACGCCCCAACAAGCTCCCTAGAGCATCACCCTCCCCATGAACTTCCATATTTAGCGTCCACTACCACTCTCCACCAAGCCCTCTCTCTCAAGACCATAGCGCCATTTTCGGATAGCAGCTTATGATACTTTTCACATTTATAGTTTTCATGAATTTTTTTTATTTTTTATTTTTTAAGTCTTTTTTTAGGTGTTTTTCTTGTATATTTCGTGTGTACTTGAATGCCCCATTGGTTTTTAATGAAATCCATTTACTTACGAAAAAAAATATTTTTTTTCTACCTAATTTCCTTGTCTGTTCCCTGGTATGCACCTTCCTCAGATTGGTGATGCAATTGTAGTGGCAAGATATCTTGGAGCGACTCTTGTCCTTCCTGACATTAGAGGAAGCAAACCAGGTGACGAGAGGTTAGTGCTCATTGCCCTTAAAGAACCAGTTTTCCTATTTGTTCTTCTAGTTATATGAAGATGGAGTATTTCTTTCATTGTTCTGTTGTTGTCATTGTTCTTGTTTTAGTGCTTCTTCTAAACAACAATATTAATGAGCTGCTTAAAAAAAATATGGTAGAGTTTGATAAAAGCTTTCATGGGCAACACCCCCCAAATTCAGGCACCGAGCTTTCCTTGGTGAGTCATAGTGGGGTTCCATCCCCATTAGTGAAATCCTGGGAAAGAATCTTCTTATTTTGTTCCTTTTAGTATCTTTTCATTTTGGGGACAGGAAAGGGAGGCATTGGGACATTGGATATATGGTGTAACCGTATAAATAAGCAAAACTAAAATTTTCATGTTAATGATTGAGCACTTTCACAACCCATTTTTGTTTGTTGTGATAGATTGGTAATTCAATTTTATGCTTTTATGTTTCATGTTATAATTCTTTATGGGTTTTAATCTTATTCGGTTTGTGTTGTTATCTATAAATTGGTTAGTGGCAGGTAACGGTAATGCTAAAGCGAGTGGTGGTATGATAAGATGGTTAGAAACAAAACCTTCCCGCTTTTGCGAACGCACCCACGCACGAGAAAGTTTCGTGGGTAGTTGAAGGCAAGCACCCACCACGAAAGAAGAGAATTATGCCAATTTGAATTCACTTAATCACTAATGCCGCATTTAGTTGAGTTTGTTGGTTTTCCATATGTTCCCTTCCCAAACAGTAAGTGTGTAAAATTTGTGTATAAGGCTGGTTTTACCTCAGGCTGGGTGGTGTTAAGGCCAGACTCAGCCAAACTCATATTTCGTACTGAGAACTTGTCCAAGCTTGGATCAGCCTCTGCTCACATATGGATGAACTTTTGTGTTAGGTCTGCCATATTTAATATTTTAGCCATGTGACACTGGATCGTATGAACTATGAAGGGCATTGTATTGGTATGTGTCAAGTCTCACATTGAGTGTGTACTAGGTGGAATTGAGCTATATAAGTAATTGTAATGGAGCTCCAATATCTAACTTTTCTGATTTTGTGGATTTTTGTTATTTTTCTCATTAAAAGAGTTTTTTCTTGTATACTTCCTATGTACTAGGGTTGTGTCCTTTTGTGCTTTTAATGAAATGCATTAATTATCAAAAACAATTATGATGGAGCTCCAATAATGACCAGTTTTTTTGGTTATGGTGCAAACGTGGTATGCGTGTCCTTAGGCAGTGACAAGTTAGGTCCCTCATTTTCTCCACAGCAATTTCTTTGTGATAGTTTGACCTTACCTATTAATTGGGACCTAGGAAAAATGCTTACTGACTTATTCTTATTATTTCTGTTCAATAGTCATCCTTCTGAGTGTGGAAGCTCTCTCCCCCCCAAACTCTCTCCCTCCTTTTCTCGTCAGTGCGTGTAACGTGTCCAGATGCTCCTTAGTGTTTGTTGGTTTCTTTGTTAATGACGGTAGCTTAGTTTTTCTTTCTGGTTTTCTGCAATGGGTTTTTTGAGTTGGCTCTATGTTGAAGCTGAGTCTTTCGAGTTTGCACTGGAAGAGGGGGGTTTCAGTCTTATGGGTTTTCGAAAGAAGCAGGGGTTGTTGGAAACCGATATGCATCCCATGCACATTAAACGCAGCGGAAGAAAACCAAGAACGGACTCCATGTATTGCATGCATTTCAGAACTAAATACAAGCCTAAAGTGAGACAAGAAATCACATACCTTTACTTGTGTAAATCCAAAACCAGATTTTTGTACTCTTGAAACTCCTTTGATCTTCTCAATGACTATGCAAGGCCAAGAGAGTGTGGGCTCTCTACACAAGAACTCTCAAAGGTAGCCGTGTAGCACTTAGGAGAAAACTTGGAGACAGTTTCACATTTCTCTCCACCTAGCCGCGCACGTCCCCTTGGGTTTTTCACTTGTGTTTCAGCCAACCCCTAATGAGGTACTCATAGCTTGAGGAGGGCCCTACTGAAAAATAAAACCTAGCTCCAATGGGCTTAGGACACTTGTCATCCCATGACTTGGCCCAAAGTTACCTTACTTACAACTTACTATAAATTGTAATTGCACTCCAGGATTTATTGAATTATACAAGAGCTCCTTGATTCTTATAATTGCATATGATCCCTCTATGAAATATTCTTAGTGAAATAAAGTCACAATAAATTACTGTCACTTTATTTTCACTACCTTTCTATTCCTTGAGTCCTCAACTTTTGATTATTCTTATACCCTTAGAATCTAATTCTATAGAGTATTTATTTTAGTAACTCCTTACTAAAATGCTTATGCCTTAGTCTCAGAATAATCAATTCCCATTAATCTATCTCAAGGGGATATTTCCTATCTCATAAAGAGATTGTGGGTTCCATCTTTAAAATTTCTAGCTTTCATGAGTTTCTTGGTTTTTTTCTTTTTTGGTTAGGCATATCTGTTGTATACTCTCTGTGTACTTGGATTGGCACCTTTGCGCTTTTAATGAATTACGATTACTAATAAAAAAAAGTTAGTTAGGCTGATGATTTTGTACTAATGCCATCTTTTTTTTAGTGTTTTAAAAATAGGATTTGGAGAGTAACTTACTAGGAATTTATTTATTTATTTTTTTCAGGAGCTTTGAAGATATTTATGATGTTGAGAAGTTTGTAAAAAGCTTGGATGGCGTGGTCAGAGTGGTGAAAGATCAGCCTGCTCAGATATCAACGCGAAATCTTGCTGTTGTGAAAGTCCCTAATCGAGTAACAGAAGACTACATTGTGGAACACGTCAAGCCAATTTATAAGCAAAAGGGCAACATACGGCTGGCTACTTATTTCCCTTCAGTGAACATGAGAAAATCAGCAAAAAACAGTTATGATTCAGTTGCATGTTTGGCAGTGTTCGGAACTTTGCAGTTGCAACCTGAGATTCAGGAAGTTGTTGACTCAATGGTTGGGCGTCTAAGAACTTTAAGTCGAAAGTCAGATGGGCAATTTATAGCCGTAGACTTGAGGGTTGATATGTTGGAGAAGAAGGGTTGCCATGAAAATGGTGATGCTGGAACAAGAAGTTGTTATAATGCACAAGAGATTGCTGTTTTTCTGAGAAAGACCGGATTTGACAAGGATACCCCAGTCTATTTGACTGAATCAAGGTGGCAAGGCAGCCTTGATGCTCTAAAGGATCTCTTCCCTAAAACTTATACAAAGGTGAGGGTATCTCTTTATTCTGCTGTGAATCTTGTGCTTGTTATTCACTTCAATGTTTGGTAACTGCTTGAACCAAATCATTGTTTATAATGTATGAATGCCCTCCTTATTCTTCCAAGAGACACCAATATTATTGATATCATAGTCCTAAATTTTAACTTGAGGTCTGAAGTCCTCTTAACCTTTGGAAACTATTGCAGGAAAGCATAATACCTGCAGATAAAAAGGGGAAGTTCTTGGATTCTGAAGGTTCTGAATATGAAAAGGTTATTGACTTCTATATATGTTCTGAGAGTGATGTTTTTGTACCAGCCATCTCTGGCCTTTTCTATTCCAATGTTGCTGGTAAGAGAATTGCTGCTGGTAGGACTCAAATACTTGTTCCAGCCAATATTCCAGAATCCTCTGCTTCTGCCTCTGATTTCATCACTCATTATGTTTCCAAAAAGAATCACTTGGCCTATTCATGTTTCTGCTAGTCTCAATGTGAAGTAACCTGAAGAAAGTGCGGGGCAGATGCATTGAACCTGTCAAAGAAGGTATTGCTTTACCATTTGCCTTAATCAAGCTTTTGGACGGGTCAATTATATTATTTTATTCATACGTAATATGGGGGGTTGGAAGTACCCCAAACAGAAGCTTTTGTATCTGGGTGATTTCTTAATTGTTTTTTCAGTAGGCAGGAAGTTTCCAAGCTGTCGTAGTTTATATGTGTTGTATGATATGTTCACAAACCTTGCCCTATTTCTATACTTTGTAACATTTGAGTCCAAGTTCTTTTCATATTTGCTGAATGAAAGGATTGTTTGTAGTAATTGAAGATGCTTTTTCTTCTTGATATCTTTTGTTCGCGGGTTTCCTCCGTCAGTTGAGAAATTTCGAGATTCATAACAAGATGCTCGCTCCATTTATGAATTCTACAATTATGAGGAAGGGTACGTATAGAATCAAAGAGAGGGATATATTTATATATTTAAAATGATTAAGGGACCCCACCACTTGTATCTAGAATTTTCTATAGATCCTGATTTGGGGATAAATAACCAGGGGTCCCATTTAAACAAAGACCACTATATGGCAGAAGATTAGACCACCTCCAAAGAATTTTGCATAAAAGGAGTCCAGAACCCCAAAAAGGTGTGGCCTCTATAATCCAACACTGCCATCTATTTAGCCTCAGACTGCGAACATTATAGGGTCCCTGGCTACGCTCCCCAAGAGGCACGCCTGAACTGGCTACTATTTCACCAATATGTGAACAGAGTTTCCTCCCAAAACCCATCTTTGCATTTGAAATGCGCTTGAAACATGTCAAACCAACAATCTTGGGTCGTCTCATACTTGACAGTCTATCAGCTCAGAGGTATGTTAGTTTTGGAACTACAAAGACAAAGGAAAAGGAGTCTTTCAAGAGCCAGGGGTTCAGTTGAACCCAGATCTCTAACCTCGCGAGGAGATTACCCTCTATGCTTATGCATAATCTAGGAAAACCCTTTTGCCCAAAATGGAATCCCTCTCCTCTAAAAGCACTCCAAGCCCTCACCTTGGAGAAATTACCTGATCCCAATACAATGTTACACATGCAATATTCGAAGCTGGTAGAGTTTGGGTGCAATGCAGTAGTAATTATTATATTGGGTCTGTCAGTATTTTAGTATTTGTTAACTTTCAACTGTCAGATCCATTGTTGCTTTCGAATATGTCTAGTTGGTTAGGTGGCATTTTGTTTTATGTTGGATTATGTTTACTGTTTACGGGTCTGTTGTTGTTTAGAAGTGTTGGTATTATTATTATTTAATAAAAAGTCTTATTTAGTAGGGAAAATGATAGATTTACAACATCACCACAACAACTGCACAACACTCCCTTACATGGGGTGGGGCCCAGTGTGTGGGGACCCACTCCCATGTGAGGGAGTGTTGTGCAGTTGTTGTGGTGGTGTTGTGTAGGAATCAAATCCCATTTAGTAGATTGGGTTGTCGTAGGTGTCAAGTCGAAGTTCTATTTCATGTGAGACTATTTTCTATTGTATTTTGTTCTTTTAAATACTGCTTTGTTATTGAATAAAATTAATCAATCAAGAATTTATTCAAACCTTGTGTTCAATTGTAAGAGTTGAGAGCACCTCTAATTGCTCATAGAAGTCAGGATTCCTTAAAAATCCTAAAAATCTATATTTCTTATTAAGTTCTCATCTCACGTTACGTACGGAACATGCAAGCTGGCATTTTCAATGGGTATGGCATTGGTCGTGGTGGCTTCTCCAAGTTTGTCCATGTTACGTGTCTAGTAGGAGGTATTTTAGGATTATAATAAGTTATATTTATTGATAACATTAGAATTAGGATTTAAATGTTAGAGATAATATGTTGTCATTATTGATAACATTAGAAGTGGTTTATTCCAGTAAGTCTTTTATTTTTACTATGCATTGTAAGTGTCTATTTAAAGACAAATGAAAGTTAATAAAATAAGAAATGAGTTAATTTATCAAGAGAAATTTTTGGTTTCATTCTTTTGCACATGTTTTGTCCATTTTTGTACAAAAGATATAAAAACCCACAATTGAATTTATGGACTACATGTGGGTTCCACAGATTTAATAATGAATTTGCAAAATAGATGTGCAAGAGAATATTACCAAACACATTTCATTTATCAAACGTTTATGTTTGTTATTAAGAGGTTTAAGGTTCCTCAAATTACCCTTAAAAAAAGGGAGGCCTAAAAATTCTCGAATTATCCTACCAAAATGCTAATCCCTTGTTAATTTTCCACCCCACATTATGTAAGCACGTAACAGTTCATGTGTCCTTCCAAAAATGCGGGTTAGTAAAGAGAGGGATCTTCTTGAATGATGCACCTAGCCACATTTGAAGATGCTTTCTTGATGCCCTTGGCAACTTCACACCCATCCAACCTAAGGCCATTGGCTCGGGCGCAGAACAAACAATGTTTCATATAGGATAGACAAGCGGGCTCACAGTCATTGACTCAAACAACAACAAGCTCACCGGTAGAACTCTGCCCATGTGCCACCATCAAGGTAGTTCTACCCTAAAATCTTACCGTTGGTGGGACTCAACCGAACTAGATCCGACTATGTTTCGGACCCAAGCCAGATCCTCCAACATGCCTTGGAGCAAGTTATGTATTCGTGAGTTGATTTTTCCGGTGATTGCTCCACCATGCATGCCCGAGGCACCCTTGGCCAAGTTTGGTGGTGCAAGCATGGGGCTAGTCGAGTTTGTAGCCTGACCAACTCCAACCAAGCGAGCTGTACAAGTGTCGATCAACTCCAGCCCGACCAGCTGCACGTCCCCGAGCTCCCTCCCAAGTTTCCCTGCTCCAGCCTGAGTTTCCACCAATTCCCCATGTCCTTTTTCTCTTATATTCACGCCATCGTACACACATACATACAGACATGCATACGTGTAACAATTGATACTAAAATTAGGATGAAAGGAATTGGTCAAGTTAACCAATATATGTTCTGTATTGAAGTATAAATAAAACTTACATGTGACAAGATTTCCAAGACTTACATGATAAAGATAAGCTTACAATTGAAACTTTTGTTAGGGATAGTGCCTTAAACTCCAGATAATTTGTAAGAAATTTTGATTTATATTGAATAAAGTTGATTCACTAATTTATTTAAATGAGCTTTGGGCATATAACCTATTTACATGTTTATCTTTTATGATTACTATTTATCATGTGCATGTAAATGGTTCGGGAATTGCATTGAATATGATATATGGTATGAGTAATGAAATTATCACACAGAAGATATTAAACCATAAACCATGCAATTTATAATTTAATGTTCGCAATAAGTAATGGAATTGGACATTCTATTTATCAAGATAGTAACACATCAATTATGATGATATATCTTGATCATGTGAAGTTGTGACTTCATATTGATGTGTTTGTGCAAATACAGTGCCTAAACGGACCAAAGTTGTCATTCTTTTCAAAAACTGTCAAAATGATGATGTGAAACTCTAAGATTTCTTATGACATTGATTCTAAATCTTGAGAGGATCGTGAACTCAGATGTGAAGTGCATATCACTTTGATGCATTAAGGAGTGAGACCTTTACTGCAGTCAAATTCTCAGTGTGTTGGGTGTAACGCCAAAGAAAATAACAAGGAAATGATTTAATTGTTAACCAAAAACATTATGAATAAAATTATACTTAAGAGAAGATGGAAATAAGTTTCCCAATGTGCTTGTTCACAATAGGCGTTCAGACAAGCTACCAGATGGGTTGCCTAGTGTTCTCATCCGTAATAGGCGTTCGGATGAGCTATGTACGAGTTAGTCAAAATGGTTTGTTCACTATGGCGTTCAGACGAAATATCAAATGGGGTCAATTAGAGTTGGTAGTTTGCCGTTGGTTTGGACGAGTTAACAAGATGAGTGACAACAGAACTGCTCGTCTCAAAATTACATGTGGAAAAGATATCGAACGAGTCTCTTACCCGTTTGGACGAGCCACTTACTCGTCTAGACGAGTTGCGACAATATAAATAGCAGACATGATTCATTTTACATGAACCAACACATTTTCACTCACTCACTCTCTCTCTCTCTCTCTCTGGGTGAGGCTGCAATTAGGGTTTTGGGAGCTAAGGGAAGAGTTCTATACCATTTCCAAGCTTTAGGTAGTGGAATCTTGGTGTTGGATCTCCAATATCTTCATCAATCTAACGTATGAACTGAAACCCTAGATTTTCCATAAGTTGAGTTAATTGTTTGGGTATGACGCTTAACCCAAGAATCAACATGTGAGGAAGTGTTCTACACAATACCTAAGCTTTGGGTAGTAGATTCTTGGTGTTGGAGTTTCGATTTCTCGATCAATCAAAAGTAAGATCTGAAACCTTAGTTTTTATTGAGTTTGGTCAGATTGGGGGTTGTGGTGTTAAAACCCTACATTTTCATAAAGATTGGGTTAATGGAATGAATAATGGTAATTAACCTAATTTGCTTTAGATTTGAAGAGAAGTATAGTGCTTGAGGTATTTGAGCACTATGGAGTTTTACTAAGGTTAGGATTTTGTAATGGGTTTGAGTCTAATGGCATTGCAATGTGATATTGCAGTTTGTGCTTGAGTTGGGGATCATTCTCAACTGTCAAAGGATATTTGTAAGTATATTACTTACTGAGGAACATGTTGTACTTGTTTTTTAAAGTGTGATTATTATGTATCACACGAGCCGATTACTTTGTGAATAACATGATTAGGTTTATTTTTGATGATTTTAAATTTCTCAAGAAATAGTGTGAAGAAACATGTTAAGAAATAATGTTAGGAAAGGTGTTAAGAAATTGTGTTAAAGGAAGATTGTTAGTTTTTGATTGGCTGCATTCTGTTGACAAAAATCACTATCATGTATTGTTGCTGCTTTAACAGGGATGCCGTATATTTCAGAGTCTTCAGATATTCAGAGTTTATTTCTCTGACATGGAAATGACCTTAATATGACAAGTTTCAGTGTCACAAGCTTCAAGAAGGTAATTTCAGAGTTTCAGGAAGAGTTTGTGCAGATTCCAACTCAACAGAAGTCAGATCCCTTGTTTCCGTTTGGACGGCCCAGTAAAGCGTCTGGACACTCATTAGTCAGCAACATCCGTCCGGATGACATGGCAATATCGTTCGGACTCCCATCAGTGTCGAGAAGCTTCGAACAGTTCAAGGTTCCATTCGTCCGGACGTCATGGCAACACGTCGGACACTCTTCAGAGTTCAAGAGGAATCCAACATTCCAGTGCATTTGTCTAGACGACGTGGCAATACCGTTTAGACGCCAGTCAGAGTTCGAGGAGAATTAGGGCACCATCGTCCGGACACGGCCTTATTCAGGAAAGATTTTCAGCACTTTATGGAAAGCCAGTTGCACAGTTGTCCGTCCAGAAGACCTCAGTTTGTGTTCGGACCTAGTCTAGAGAAAACCAAATCAGTGTCGATTTAGGTCTTCTATAACCTATAAATAGAGGCCTCTAGGCATGTAAAATTCATGAATTCAGTATTGAATTCTTTTGTACTTAGGGAAGGTGTTTAGGTAGATATTGTGAAGATCTGCTAGCTCTCTAAGGGTTGTTGTTGTGCTATTGTTGTGCTCATCATTGAAGT
Organism: Alnus glutinosa; assembly: GCF_958979055.1. Classification (NCBI taxonomy): domain Eukaryota; kingdom Viridiplantae; phylum Streptophyta; class Magnoliopsida; order Fagales; family Betulaceae; genus Alnus; species Alnus glutinosa. Next base: position 22,063,905 of record NC_084888.1, on the reverse strand, counting down.
CTATCTTAGGGAGGAGCCTTTAAGGTAAATGAATCCATAGAAGACCCCTTCAAGTAGGAGACTTGGTTGGGAGGCGTTCACGTTGGGTTACGTGTTAAAGTGCTAGATACGATCGCTGCATATGGGTATGTGAGTGTTACTGTCTATGTACTAGCTTTGTCTTCTAATAGTGGTTTTCTTGGGTTTGGCTGCCCCAGAGTGGTTTTCCTCTTCATTGAGTTTCCACTTCGTTAACAAAATATTTGTGTCATTTAAATTCCGCATTTACAATATTTTGTTACACATTGTACACACACACACACAATAAATTAGAAGTCATTTATTTTTCAATTAGTATCAGAGCGGGTACACTTGTGTTTGGATTAATTTCCTGAGTGTGATCCTTATTTTCTATTGACTTCTTTTATCATGAATTCTTCCATGTTGTCTGAAGAGAATTATGATAATGAGCTTCTTAAGAAATTTCTTAAATTGAGTAAAAATTCTAAAAAAGAGCTCAAAAAGGTTAAGAAAGAAAAAAAGTCTTTAATTATTAAATTGTCTAAATCACATGTTTTGATTGACTCTTTAAAATCTGAGAATACCATGCTATTTGACATTATTGATACACTTGAGAATAAATTAAAAGAATCTGAAGATCTCTTAAAAAAAAATCTCTAGTGATAATTTAAAGAGCATGCTTTGTATTCATTTAGATATTTTTAACAAGCCCGACTTAATTGTTGATGATTTGAGTGCTTCTACTTCATATGCTTTTGATTTTGAATTAGATTCTATTGTTATTAAGTTTGTGATAGTAGACATTGCTTGTTTAGATAATTCTGAAAATTCTTGCTTAAAAAATTGTGTGAAGCCTAAATCCAAAGATATAGGTACACAAGCTCATGGTAAGTTTGTCCCTACTTGTCATAATTGTGGGAAGGTTGGTCATATTAGACCAAATTGTTTTTTTTTGTTAAAAATCCACAAATCTTGGATTAAGCATGATGCTCTGAGGAAAAGTAAAGTTGAAGAACCTTCCTCATCCAAATATGTCCCTCCACATAGGAGACATATAAAAGGTAAGGACAGTTTTATTTGTAAGAATGCTAACCTAAAATCTGCAGAGATTGTCAAAAAGCATTCAAACAAAAGAAGCCTGCCCACCTGTCATTACTGTGGCATCACCGGTCACATCCGACCCAAATGTCCACAACTACAGGCTTAGATGTCTAAGGTTCAGAGGGAGCTGCCAACAAGAGCTACATTAGGCACTCTACCTTCGACGACACATCAGGCTCCACGGCATCAGCAGAAGTTTGTTCCTGCCAATCAGAGTGGCAAACCAAAGAAGTACAAATCAAGGCACTGCAAGAGAAAGCCGCAGAAGCCCAATAGCATCCATGGCTATGAGCGATTGCTGAGCCTAATGTAAAGTATGCTAATGAGAATGGCCAACATGGACAGGACCCACAAACCACCTCCACGAGTCAAGCAGGTATGGGTCAAGAATGATGAGACCATTCACCCCTTGAGGAGGAGTGGACTCACCTAGTAAAGGTGAAGTCTTACCATGCCTAGGATTTTGGTTCTTAAATCCTAGTGCATATCAGATATGTTTGCATTGCATTGTTTATCATGTCATATCTTATTCATGCCTTGCATTTTGTTTGAGGAACCATTTATTTTATCCCCCATATTTTCTCTTGTTGTCTTGAGAAATTTCTGCAGTTACTATTTGGAGATGACAGAAAAAGCACATTAGGCTGTTGTTTTTCTGTCTTGGTAAATTCTAAACCTTTCGTGTGAATATGTTTAATTTTATCACACAGGCTAGGAAGTGTTTGTGCATTTATTTTCATCTAGCATGTTTTTGTTGCTTTTCTATCTTCTTTTTCAACATAAAAAAAAAAAATGGGGGAGAAGATGCGGAAATTTTACATTTTTTCTTTTGATGGCTTTTCAAATATTGCATGTCTTTTTGCCTAATACCTTAGTTCATTGTGCATTGATTGAATATGCTTATATATGATTGAGAGTTTATGACTGATATCCGCTAAGTTTTCCTGTGCATCTTAATGCTAGATAGTTGTTTTTCTCATGCGATGAAAAATTGTACACTATCCAAAGATCCCCTAAGGTACATTTTTTTTTTTCTCTCTGATTTTTGGCTTTTAAAAATTCTGATCAGAGAGATTTTTGTGCTAAGATGGTCAAATTGACTAACTCGCTAGTTGAACCTAGAACCTAAAAATTCTGGCATTCTTTCTAGGTTGCAGCATCAAGTGATGAAAAACATTTAAAATTCAAAAAATATGGATAAATAAAAAGATCCACAACTTTTGTGCTATAAATCCGTTCTTAAAACTTGTCTCTATAGAAACAGTCAGTGACCAAATCATTGCGAAAATAGACGGTCACTAAGGACTAAGTAAAAAAGAAAAGTGTTGCAGCTTAGGAGGAGTGTTTCAGATGAGGGTGGCTAGGCCCTAGTAAAATAAGGTTTGACTTTTGACTGGTCTATCATTGATTGTCTCTTTTGTTTAGAAAATTCAGTTGCTTTAAGTCATATCAGCGAACTTCATACCTTATTGTTAGTTTGTGATTGGCTGCATTCTGTTGGACAAAATCACTTCTATGTAATGAAGCTTATTATACAGGGATGCTGTTTTATTCAGAGTCTACACTTCAGTTATGAGTTTCAAGAAGACTCTGTGCAAGGTTCAAAACAGTGTAGTTCAGTTCCCTTGCATCCGTCTGGACAACGTGGAATTCCGTCCTGACGCTCATCTATCAAAGCATCATCCGTCCGGACGAGGAAAACTTTCTGTCCAGACGTCCCTCTATGTGCAGAAGCTTTGAACTATTCTCAGTTGCATCTGTCCGGAGGTCTTAGCAACACGTCCGGGCGCCTTTCAGTGTTCGACAAGTAAAAGGATTTCTTTCCAAAACACAGATATGGGAAGATAGCTGCAACTATTCGGACGACGTGTCTATTCCGTCCGGACGCTATCCTTGATAAGGCAAGTCGTGCAGAAGATGTTCAACCGTCTGGACGTCAAACTCCATGGTCTGGATGCTTAGGCCTTAATATGGAAATCATGTGCAGCAGAAGTGCAACCGTCCGAATGCTAGGGCAACACCGTCTGAACGCGGCCCTATTCAGGAACGAATTTCAAGCGAATTTGGAAAGTCGGTTGCACAATTGTCCGTCTAGACGCCCTCAGCTACTGTCCAGACGCCACCTAGAGAAAACCAAATAAGACGCGATTTAGGTTTTTTGTAGCCTATAAATAGAGGCCTTAGGCATGTAATTTGTAAGAATTCGGTATTGAATTCCGTAGAGCTTGAAAAAAAATGAAATTGACTTCTAAAAATAAAAGGCAAGTGTGTGTGAATAGTGTACAACAAAATATTAAATGCGGAAATTAAAGGAGACAAATATTTTGTTGACGAAGTGAAAACTCAATTAAGAGAAAAACCACTCCGGGGCAGCCAAACCAGGATTTTCACTATTCAGAAGACAAAGCTAGATACAAAGCAGTAACACTCACATACCCCTGATGCAGTGGTCGTACCTTGCTCTCTAACGTGTAACCCAACACGAACGCTTCCCAACCAGGTCTCCTACCTGAAAGGGTCTTCAATGGAATCCTTTATCTTAGGGCCGTCCCCTAAGATAGACTTCAGTTGTAGCGTAGCAACAGCACACTTGCAATGGCTTGAGAGATAGATCAACTCCAATAATCTTACAAATAACTCTCTAAGCTTTGAAGGAATTCAATACCGAATTCTTGCAGTTCTCAATGCCCAGGGGCCTCTATTTATAGGCTGAGGGTTCAAATGGGTGACTGCAGTAATATGTACTGACGCCGTCCGGACGATGAACCTGAGCCATCCGGACAGACAACTGTGCGACCAGAATTTCTGAGATTTTCGCTGAAAATCTTTCCTATTTGAGAGCCGCGTCCGGACGGTGAGACACTGTCGTCCGGACGGTCGCATGTCCGCTGCAAGTAATTTCCATATAAGGCTTTAGCGCGTCCGGACCAAGGGGGATGGCCGTCCGGACGGTTGATCTTCAACATGCAATTTCAATATTTACTGTGCGCGAGTCCGGACCATGAAAAGTAGGCGTCCGGACGGTTGAAGTCGAATCTGCAATTTCCATATCAGATGCACGCAGTCCGGACGATGGCAGACTGGAGTCCGGACGGTTGAATTTGAATTGCGATTCTTGCCTTAAGGAGAAGCGCGTCTGGACGGGAGTCCACGTCGTTCGGATGGTTGCATCAATCTTCCCATAAATGAACTTGGAAAGAATCTGATGCTTGATCAAATAATGAGAGGCGTCCGGACGGGCTGCTGAGACGTTCGGACGGATGCAAACTGGAACAGAAGCTTTTCGATACAGTGGAGGGTCCGGATGGAAGTCTACGTCGTCCGGACGAATGATGCTAGGTCTGTCTGGGCGTCTGGACGGTATGGCACGTCGTCCGGACAGATGGAACAGTGGATAGATGGGCGTCCGGATTGGATGGCACGATCGTTCGGACGGCTGCACGATCGTCCAGACGGCTGACAGGGAACCGAATTTTCTGACTGCAGAATCTTCTAAAACTCTTCTGAATAGCGGAATCCCTTGTAAAACAACATCTTTACATACAAGTGATTTTGTCCAAACAGAATGAGGCTAATCACAAACTAACAAACTCCCCCTTTGGCTATTCTGGAACAAAAATCACTTGACCGGTTTGGAAATACATTCCCGGTCCGAAAATTACTCCCCCTTTTTGTCACAAAGGGACAAAGGGTAAATAGAGTGATAAAAGAAACAACACACCCCAATAAAAATTACTCCCCCTAACGGTCTCAAAAGGACCAGGGTAAACAGAGTAATATAAGTCCAAAAGTTTAAGTCAAAGTAACAAAATATGAGCCAAATGTTTCAAAATAAAAACAACAACAAAAATAAATGAATACAACTCAAACATCCTCGACCCTAGGAGCAGTCCTCGGCGCATCATCCTCATCATCACTACTGCCAGTATGATGATACTTGAGGCACTCCCTGAGATCCATCTGGTTCTGCTCTACCCACTTGTTGATGGAGTGCACCTCCTGTTGCATAGAGGTGATGGACTGCTGCATGTTGCTCATGCCTCCCTGAATAGCAGCCAAGGCCTCCATGATCCGTGAAAAATTGATCTCCGGCTCTGAAGGCGGGACTGTCTGAGAGGATGAAGCCACGTCTGGAAAGCCGACTGGCAAGGCAGGAGGGATGGGCACCTCATCATCGGAGTCATCTCTCCGCAGTTGTGCATTAGACTTCATCAAAGTCTGCTTGCTGATGGGCTGCTGAATCTTCATCTTTGGTTCTCCAATAATGTTGATGTTTGACTGAAGAATGATCTGAGTGAGCAGGTAGCCAAAAGGGAGACCGGTATTACCATCATCACGGGCCTCCAGCATGACGCTCATAATATGCTTGCACAGGCAGAAAGGCAAGTGGAGGTGGATGGCATAAACAAACTGGGCCTTCTTCAGAATCAGGTCACTACACTTGACAATTGGCCATAGGTTGTGCTGCACTATCTTGGCTAGCAAGAGATGAGCGGGAGACAGTGTACTGATCCGGATGGTGGTAGCACGCTCTTCTCCCTGTGGAACTGCATGGAAGAACTCTCGGAGATCGTCCATAGAGGGAGGAAGCACCACTTCATTATAAGGACTGCCGAGCAGATCAAGGACTGGAATGCCTATGAAGTGACTGATGATCTGGGGATCAACAGTGATGATGTGCCCATCAATAGTGGACTGCAGTACCATCCCACGATCATCATCCTGCGCCACCTCCAGGTTGGCATAGAAGAGTCTGACCAGCCTGGTGAGAACAATGCAGGCACAGGTGTAGAGGCATTCCCAGTGGTAAGTCTGGATAGTCTCATAAATACTATCCAGTGGAGGCACCATAATGTCAGATCAGACCACATTGTGCTCAGCAATGACTGTGCGATCCATGATTTTGGTTTGGAGTGTGCTCCTCTCTTCCTCAGTCCTCTGGCGGACCCTACGCTGGGAATTGATTACAGACATGATTCTGCACAACGAAACCAACAAGATTTTGCCAAAAATAGTCCAAAAAGATTCTTGTTAGATCATAAAAATTTGGGCAGAGTAACAGTAGTACAAAGGACTATTAAAAAATAGACAAAAATTATCACAGTTATAGTCCCAAAAAGTATCACCACAAATAATCCCAACATGGTAAATATATGCATCTCATAATCTCAAAAACATTCCTAAAGAAATCAACATTCTAACAGTTAAAATGAACTGAAGAGAAAAAGACTAGAGGAATACCTGGATTGTGAGATTAATGCACAAAAAGACAAAAAAAATGAGATAAAGCCAAAAACACTCAAGAAATAACTCACTAAAAGCCAAAAAGTGAGATTGTGGTGGGGTAGGGAGGAGAAAAGGCGACCAGGGGTATATATAGTCTCTGCGGGGTCCCCGTCCGGACGGTGTATTAATGCCGTCTGGACCGGCATTGCCTCTAAAATGAGCAGACTGGTCGCGTGCGTCCGGACGATATATCCTTACCGTCCGGCCGTTGGTTGCCACGCGTGTCCGGACGTAACCTGATCCCTGTCTGGACGACTAAGCTCCGCTCGTCCGGACTCCAGAAGAAAATATCATCCGGACAACGAAAATCCACCCGCCCGGACGCCAAGAGATACCGTCCAGATGCTTCACATTGAAAAATAGAAAAACTGAGGAAAATTTACAAAAATCAATTTTTCTCAAGTTAGTTTCAGAACACGAATGTATAATCCACTGATAACACAATCAGAAAGCATCTAAAAAAAGCAGAGATATAAAAGAGAGTTGAGATTTTAATCAGCACAAATATTTTTCCTGGACATAGAAAATTTTGAATAGACAACTCAACTCATGCAATGCGTGTGTGTGTGAAGACTTAACCCACAAGGTATGACTATCATAGATATTGAAAATTGAAATTGACTTCTAAAGGAAAGTGTGTGCAATAAGTGTCAACAAAAATCAAGCACAGCGGAAAATAAAAGACACATAGTTTTTGTTGACGAAGTGGAAACTCAATTAAGAGAAAAACCACTCCGGGGCAGCCAAACCCAGGAATTCTACTATTCAGAAGACGAAGCTAGATACAAGTTAGTAACACTCACATTAACCCGATGCAGTGGTCGTACCTTACTCTCTGACGTGTAACCCAACACGAACACTTCCCAACCAGGTCTCCTACCTGAAGGGGTCTTCAATGGAATTCCTTATCTTAGAGCCAACCTCTAAGATAGACTTCAGTTGTAGCGTAGCACACTTGAAATGACTTCAGAGGGATTTTGAACTTCTCTGAGCTCTTGTGGAATTCAATACTGAATTCTTGCAGTTCTCAATGCCCAGGGGCCTCTATTTATAGGCTGAGGTGCAGAATGGGCGACTGCTGTAATATGTACGGACGCCGTCCGGACGGACAACTGTGTGACAGGATTTTCCAAAAATTTCACTGAAAATCTTTCTTGTTTAAGACTTGCATCCGGACGATGAGACATTGACGTCCGGACGGTCGCATGTCCGCTGCAAGTAATTTCCATATAAGGCTTAGCGCGTCCAGACCAAGGGGGATGAACGTCCGAACGGCAATTCTTCAACACGCAATTTCCATATCTGCTATGCGTGCGTCCGGACCATGAGAGGCATACGTCCGGACGGTTGAAGTCGAATCAGCAATTTCCTTAACTGATGAGTGCGCGTCCGGACCAAGGCTGACTGACGTCCGGACGGTGACTTTTGAATTGCGATTCTTGCCTTAAGGAGACACGCTTCAGGACGGGATACCACTTCGTCCGGACGGTTGATTGATCTTCCCTTTATTGGAACTTGGAAAGAATCTAAGACTGTTCGAGTACTGAGAGGCGTCCGGACGGGATGAACACGTCGTCCGGACGGATGGGACAGTGGACAGATGGGTGTCCGGACGGGATGACACGTCGTCCGGACGGCTGACAAGGAATCTGAAATCTTCTATCTTTTTCGCAGTGCAGAGTCTTTTGAAAATGCTATGACAAGTGGAATCCCTTTTTACAGCATCTTTACACATAAGTGATTTTGTCCAAACACAGAATGAGGCCAAAATACTAACAAACTCCCCTTTTGGCCATTCTGGGACAAAAATCACTTGACCGGTTTGAAAATACATTCCCGGTCCAAAAATTAAAATTACTCCCCCTTTTTGTCACAAAGGGACAAAGGGTAAAACAGAGTAATAAAAACCAACTGTCATAAAAATTACTCCCCCTAACGGTCTCAGAAGGACCCGGGAAACAGAGTAATATAAGTCTAAGTTTTGAACAAAATAACAGAAATTAATAAAATGTCTCAAAATAACAGAAAACCAGTAAAACAGAGGGAAATCAAACATCCTCTAGCATGTGTACAGTCTGAGCTACAGCATCCTCATCATCACTGCTGTTCGGATGATGGACTTGAAGGTACTCCTGAACGTCCAAATGGGTCTGCTCTACCCGCTTGTTGATGGACCGTACTTCGAGATGCAAATAGGAGATGGACTGCTGCATAGGGGACATTCCTCCCTGAATGGCAGCTAAGGCCTCCATGATCTGAGAATAATTAGCCTTTGGCTCAGATGGCGGGACAGTATGAGAGGATGAGGCCACGTCTGGAAAAGCAACATGCATAGTAATAGGCATGTCATCATCAGAATCTTCTCATCGCAGCTGCGCATTCGACTTCATCAGTGTCTGTTTGCTGAGGGGCTGCTGGATCGTCATCCTAGGCTCTCCATTCACATTGATACCTGACTGAAGGATGATCTGAGTGATTAGGCAGCCGAAGGGGAGACCGGTATTGCTCTCATCACGAGCCTCGAGCATGACTCCCAGAATATGCTTGTACAGACAGAAAGGCAAGCGAAGATGAACAGCATAAACAAACTGTGCCCTCTTCAGTATCAGATCGCTGCGCCTGGCAACTGGCCAGAGATTATGCTGAACAATTTTGGCCAACATACGATGAGTCAGAGCTAGTGCACCAATCCTGATGTTGGTATGACGCCCCTCACCCTGTGGAACGGCATGGAAGAACTCTCGGAGATCGTCCATAGTGGGAGGAAGCACCACCTCATTGTAAGGACTGGCAGACAGATCAAGGACTGGTACCCCGAGGAATCGACTGATGGTCTGGGGATCTACAGTGATGATGTGGCCGTCAACAGTGGACTGTAGTACCACCCCATGCTCATCATCCTGAGCCACCTCAAGGTTGGCATAGAAGAGCCTGACTAGCCTGGTGAGGACGATGCAGGCACAAGTGTAGAGGTAACCCCAGTGATAGGTCTGGATAGTCTCATAAATGCTATCCAATGGAGGCACCATGATGTCATCACGGACCACGTTCCGCTCAGCGAGGACATTGCGGTCCATGATCTTGGCTTGGAAGGCACTCTGCTCTTCCTCTGTCCTCTGGCGGACCCGGCGCTGAGAGCTGATGGCAGACATGATTTTGCAAAAGAACCAACAAGAATTTTGTCAAAAAAATAATCCAAAAATATACTTGTTAGTGTAATAAAAATTTTGGCAGAATAACAGCAGTAACAAGGACTTTTGTAAAAATAAAAACAGATAATATCACAATTAAGTCCAAGGAATTTCAGCATGGCAAATATCCCAAAAACATTCCAAAATAAAAATCTAACAGTTGTAAAATGAACTGAAAGAAATAAAAAAAATACCTGGAATGAGAGTAGGAATGCACACAGAAAATGAGATCACTCCAAAAGCTAAAAACAATGTACTCACAAGGTGCCAAGGAGAAAATCTCGTGGGGTATGAAGGGAGAAAGCGACGATCTGGGCAATTTATAGCCTCTGTGGGGTACCCGTCCGGACGGTGTTTTGATGACATCCGGATGCGCGCTGCCTCGGAAAGGAGCAAAACGGTTACGCACGTCTGGACGAATTAAATTACCCGTTCGGACGAGGATGACAGATCACGTCCGGACGTGGAACAGATTCCATCCGGACTCCAGAACGCTGTCCGTTCGGATTCCAAAACGGGAACCGTCCGAACTGCTGAACTCCACCCGTCCGGACGCCAATAGGGACTGTCCGAATGCTCCACACTGAAACACCAGAAAAACTGAAGAAAATTTTACAGAGATAAAATATTCTCAAGTTAGTGTCAGAACATGCATGTATAATCAACTGAAAACCCAATCAGAGAGCATCTCAAAACTAAACAGAGATATAAAAGAGAGTTGTGATTTTAATTAGCACAAGTATTTTTCCTAGTCATAGAAAAATTTCAAATAGACAACTCAACTCACTCAATGCACGTGTGTGTGTGAAGACTCTTTTCCCACAAGGTATGACTTTCAATATTTTGACCAATAGCATCCAGATTTTCTTAGACAGGAGAGAAAATAAATGGAAGATAAGCCAAAATTCAAACCTTACTAGGGCCTAGCCACCCTCATCTGATGCACTCCCCCTGCGATGCAACACCTAAGTGATTTACTTGTACCATGAAGGACAACGTAAATGTTTTACTTGCACGTAAAGGGCAAGGCATAATGCAAATATAGCACATAAGCAGAGAATATATACTGTAAAGCATAGATGTCATATGATTAACTGCTTGTTTTTTATGGTGCTGCAAACTATAGGGAGTGCCAGAGTTTATAGGCTCTAGGTTCAACTAGCATGAGGTCAATTTGGTCGTCTTATCAAAAACTTCTTCTCTTATCCAGAATTTCTAGAAACAAAGAGGCCAGAGAAGGAAAGATGTACCTTTAGGGGAGCCCGGGATAGTGCATTTTTTCATCGCGTGAGGAAAAGAAGCTATCCTACTTTTTGCATAAACAAGAAAAACACTTGGCCAATATAGTCATAAACTCTCAATTATATCTAAATAGAGTAGATTAATGCTTACAGAATTGAGATATCAGGCAAAAAGACATGCAATATCTAAAACGCCAAGAGAAAATAAATCCTGCAAAAATTCTCCCCATTTTTTTTTTTTCTTTTTAAAAAAACAAAACAACAAGCAATATGGAAAAGACATCATATGCAAAGGCAAGATCAAACTTGTATACGCTCAATGATGCCACTACAGAAAAACAGTCGCTCGACCTGCTTTTTCTGTCTTCCTAAAAAAAAAACTTGCACAGTTCTCTCAAGAAACATAGGGGCAAACACAACTAGTTCCTAGATTGCATATAACAATATGTCAAGTAAACTGAGCAATCAAACCTGATGCCATAGGATTAGGAACTGAATCCTAGGCACGAACACCCGAAACTGCTAGGTGCGTCTATACCCCTTCATGGGGTAGCTGTCCTTCTCGACCCAAGCCTGCCTTCCAGTGGGTGGTTGCTGGCAGGACTGCATCATCCACTTCATCATGTTCTGCATCCAGATAGGAGGCTCACTGGAGTATTGCTCTTCTTTCATCTTCTGAGGCCTTCTAAACTGCTTGGGTTTGCTCTTGTAGGTGCCACTGTGATTGGCTAGTACAAATCACTGTTGAGGCCGCTGATGCTGAGGAGCATGAGACCAAGAGGCTTGATATTGATACCTTCGTGCTTGGTGAGGTGCCTGATGCCATGGAGTCCGATGCTGAGCCGCAGGTCTAGCGCCATAATGAGCTTGTCTGGGCACTTCTTGCTTGGCTTTGGCCTTTTGTGCTTTCAGGAGAGAGCACTGAGGGCGAACATGCCCACTGAGACTGCAGTGATGGCAAATGGGAGGTCTTCTGATGGAATGAGGCTATTGAATGCCTGGAACATCATCGTTGACCTTTTCCTTCTTTTTATCTTCAACAGTGGGAGGAGGCTCTGGGACTGTAGGTTTTACAAACACAGTCTTTGAGGAAGAAGGAACATCAGAAGAGAGAGCTACATACCCAAGGCCAGTTTTGTCATTTGGGCTTTTCTGGATAGACAGCATACGAGTCAGCTTCTCATCAGTGACTCTCTCTAGCTGGAGCTGCGTCTCTAGTAGCTTTTCCTCAAGCTCTTGTACTTTGAGCAGCAATGAACTCTTCTCGGTCTGCAAACTATTCAGATCATTAAGGTGCTGCTTTCGGCCTTCCCTCAGCTTCTCATACTTTATGTAGAGTGTCTTGTAGGCCTCTTTGAGCTCTTCCTTATTCTCACTATGCTCCGAGTAATACGAGTCTTCTTCTTCAACATGTGGGGCAACAAAGGCCAGAAATGTTTCAGACTCTGGAGCTTCTTCTTCTGACTCATCACTGAGATTTACATTGTATGCTTTCCCCTTGCCCTTTCTAAGATTCCCACAATCGGCTCGGATATGCCCAAAGCCTGAGCATTCAAAACATCGGGTCCTCTTGGATCTTTCTTATCTTCTTCCTCAAGTTCAGCTTCTCTGGGAGATTTCTTTACTCTTTCAGAAAACCTCTTCTTGAACCGATCATCTTTCATCAGTCTTCTGAAATTTTTGGCTAAAATAGCCACAGCTTTTTCTTCATCCTCAGAGTCATCTTCAGATGATGCTTCTACCTTCTTCTTGGAAGCCTTTAGAGCAATGGTCTTCAACTTCTTGACCGGGGGCAGAGACAGCTCATATGTTTGAAGAGATCCCATCAGCTCTTCAATCTTCATCTCCTTAAGATCCTTGCTTTCTTCAATGGTGGTCACCTTGATTCTGAAACGCTCAGGCAAAGATCTTAAAATCTTTCGGATGAGTTTTACATCCTAGATAGGTTTCCCAAGACTCACCATGGAGTTCCTTAGGTCACTCATCTTGGAGTAAAACTCTCCAAAGGTCTCTTCTTCCAACATCTTAATTTCTTCAAATCTTGAAATAAACATTTGAAGTTTGGCAAATTTAACAAGTTTCATGCCTTCATATGTTGTTTCCAAGATTTGCCATGCTTCTTTGGCTGATTCGCAATTTGAAATTTTGGCGAATTCAGAAGGAGAAAGTGCTTGGCATAGAGCATGGAGGGCTTTATCATTGGAAAGTCGGGCGTTTTTCAGAGGGACTGTCTTGAGTGTTGTATCCTCTGGTTTAGTCCAACCAGTGTCAACAATATTCCAACAGTCAATAGATTTTAAAAAGAATCGCATCTGAGCTTTCCAATAGCCACAGTTCGTACCATCGAAGGTAGGAACAGAATTAAGAGTTTGAGACATAATAGCAAGTAGAAGTCAAAAATAAATGACACTCAAGAATTTAATCTTCTCAGAGTGTACCAAGCTTTGATACCAATTGAAAATTGAAATTGACTTCTAAAAGAAAGTGTGTGCAATAAGTGTCAACAAAAATCAAGCACAGCGGAAAATAAAAGACACATAGTTTTTGTTGACGAAGTGGAAACTCAATTAAGAGAAAAACCACTCCGAGGCAGCCAAACACAGGAATTCCACTATTCAGAAGACGAAACTAGATACAAGATAGTAACACTCACATTAACCCGATGCAGTGGTCGTACCTTGCTCTCTGACGTGTAACCCAACATGAACGCTTCCCAACCAGGTCTCCTACCTGAAGGGGTCTTCAATGGAATTCCTTATCTTAGAGCGGACCTCTAAGATAGACTTCAGTTGTAGCGCAGCACACTTGAAACAGCTTCAGAGGGATTTTGAACTTCTCTGAGCTCTTGTGAAATTCAATACTGAATTCTTGCAGTTCTCAATGCCCATGGGCCTCTATTTATAGGCTGAGGTACAGAATGGGCGAATGCTGTAATATGTACGGACGCCATCTGGACGGTGCTTTTGGGCCGTCTGGACGAACAACTGTGCGACAGGATTTTCCCAAAATTTCGCTGAAAATCTTTCCTATTTAAGACCTGTGTCCGGACGATGAGACATTGACATCTGGACGGTCGCATCTTCGCTGCAAGTAATTTCCATATAAGGCTTAGCGCGTCTGGACCAAGGGGGATGATCGTCCGGACGGCAATTCATCAACACGCAATTTCCATATCTGCTATGCGTGCGTCCGGACCATGAGAGGCATACGTCCGGATGGTTGAAGTCGAATCGGCAATTTCCTTAACTGATGATTGCGCGTCCGGACCAAGGCTGACTGACGTCCGGACAGTGACTTTTGAATTGTGATTCTTGCCTTAAGGAGACGCGTGTCCGGACGGGATACCACATTGTCCGGACGGTTGATCGATCTTCCCTTTATTGGAACTTGGAAAGAATCTGAGACTGTTCGAGTACTGAGAGGCGTCCGGACAGGATGACACGTCGTCCGGACGGCTGACAGGGAATCTGAAATCTTCTATCTTTTTCGCAGTGCAGAGTCTTCTGAAAATGCTCTGACAAGTGGAATCCCTGTTTTCATCATCTTTACACATAATTGATTTTGTCCAAACACAGAATGAGGCCAAAATACTAACAGATATGACAAAGAGCAACTAGATTTCCCAGACAAGAGAGAAATCAATGCAAGATTAATCAAAAGTCAAACCTTATAACTTACTAGGGCCTAGCCACCCTTATCTGATACACTCCCCCCCTGAGATGCAGCACCTAATTGTTTTACTTGTACCATGAAGGACAAAGTAAATGTTTTACTTGCACATAGAGGGCAAGACATAAATCAAATTCAGCACATAAGCAGTAACTAATTAAAGCACAGAATTCATATGATTTACTACTTGATTCTTATGATGCTGCAATCTAGAGGGAATTCCAGAGTTTTTAGGTTCTAGGTTCAACTAGCATTTGGTCAATTTGACCATCTTATCAAAGACCTTTTCTCTTATCCAAAATTTCTAGAAACACAAAGTCAGAGAAGGAAAGATGTACCTTTTAGGGGAGTCGTGGATAGTGTACATTTTTCATCGCATGAGAAAAGAAGCTATCCTACTTTTGCATATACAGGAAAACACTTGGTAAATTATAGTCAGAGACTCTCAAGTATATCTAAGCAAAGTAAATTAATACCAAAGAATTGAGATATCAGGAGAAAATACATGCAATTATCTGTTATGCCAAGAGAAAAAAAAATCCTGCAAATTCTCCCCAATATTTTTTTTTTATTATTATTAAAAAAAGTGCAATATGGAAAAACATCATATGTAAGGCAAGATCAAACCTGATGATGCCAATACAGAAAGGCAGTCGCTCGACCTGCTTTTTCTGTCTTCCCCAACAAGTACCTGCAATGCTCTTTCAAGAGAATAGGGGGCACAACAAACTGGTTCCTAGATTGCATAGTAAGCACACAAATATAAAAAGTGCAAGCAATCAAACCTGATGCCTTAGGATTAGGAACCAAATCCTAGGCATGAACACCTTCTCCTGCTAGGTGCGTTCATTCCTCCTCATGGGGTGAATGGTCTCATCACTCTTGACCCATACCTGCTTAACCCGTGGGGATGATTTGCGGTTCATGTCCATGTTGGCCATACTCTTAAGCATACCTTGTATTACGCTCAGCAATCCTTCATAGCCATGGCTGCCATTGGGCTTCTGCGGCTTTCTCTTTTAGCGCCTTGGTTTGTTCTTCTTTGGTTTGCCACTTTGATTGGCAGGAACAAAATTTTGCTAATGCCATGGAGCCTTGTATCGTGGTCCATGAGACGAAGAAGCTTGATATCTTGGTGCTTGATGGTATGTGGCCTGATACCATGGAGTCTGGAACTGGGCCGTAGGTCTAGTGCCATGATCAGCCTGTCGGGGCACATCTTTATTGGCCTTGGCCTTTTGAGCTTTTAGAAGAGAGCACTGAGGACGAACATGCCCACTTAGGCCGCAGTGATGGCATATGGGAGGTCTTCTGAGGGAATGAGGCTTCTGAGTGCTTGGAACATCATCGTTGACCTTGTCCTTCCCTTTATCTTCAACAGTGGGAGGAGGCTCTGGGACTATAGGTTTCACAAATACAGTCTTTGAAGTAGAGGGAGCATCAGAAGAGGGAGCTACATACCTGAGACCAATCTTGTCAGTTGGGCTCTTCTGGATAGACAGCATACGAGTTAGCTTCTCATCAGTAACTCTTTCTAGCTAGAGCTGCGTCTCTAGTAGCTTTTCCTCGAGCTCTTGTATTCTGAGCAGCAATGAGCTCTTCTCAGTTTACAGATTGTTCAGATCATAGAGGTGCTGCTTATGACCTTCCCTCAGATTCTCATACTCTATATAGAGTGTCTTGTAGGCTTCCTTGAGCTTTTCCCCATTATCATTGTGCTCCGAATAGTAAGAGTCTTCTTCTTCAGCATGTGGGGCAACAAAGGCCAGAAATTTTTCAGACCTGGAGCTTCTTCTTCTGACTCATCACTGAGAGTCACATTGTATGCCTTCCCCTTGCCCTTCTTAAGATTCTCGGAATCGGCTCGGATATGCCTAAAACCTGAGCATTCAAAACATCTGGGCCTTCTGGGATCCTTCTTTTCTTCTTCCTCTGGTTCAGCTTCTCTGGGAGCTTTCTTCACTTTTTCAGAAAACTTCTTTTTGAATCGGTTATCTTTCATAAGTCTTCTGAAATTCTTGGCTAACATAGCCACAACTTTTTCTTCCTCCTTAGAGTCATCTTCAGATGAAGCTTTTACCTTCTTCTTGGAAGCTTTCAGGGCAATGGTCTTCAGCTTCTTGACCGGGGGGAGAGATAGCTCATACGTTTGAAGAGATCCCACCAACTCTTCAATCTTCATTTCTTCTAGATCCTTGCTTTCTTCAATGATGGTCACCTTGATCCTAAAACGCTCAGGCAAAGATCTCAGAATTTTTCAAATGAGTTTTACGTCCGAGATAGGCTTCCCAAGACTCACCATGGAGTTTCTTAGATCACTCATCTTGGAGTAAAACTTTCCAAATGTCTCATCCTCCAATATCTTAATCTCTTCAAATTTTGAAATCAACATTTGAAGTTTGATTGATTTTACAAGTTTTGTGCCTTCATATGTTGTTTCCAAAATTTGCCATGCTTCTTTGGCTGATTCGCAATTTGAAATTTTTGCGAATTCTGATGGAGAAAGTGCTTGGCACAGAGCATGAAGGGCTTTATCATTTGAAAGACGTGCGTTTTTCTGATAAACTAGTTCGAGTGCTGCATCCTCTGGTTTGGTCCAACTAGTTTCAACAATACTCCAACAGTCAATAGATTTCAGAAAGAAATGCATACGTGCCTTCCAATAGCCATAGTTCGTACCATCAAAGGCAGGAACAAAATTAAGAGTATGGGACATTATAATAAATAGAAGTCAAAAATAGCACTCAAGAAATTAATCTTCTCAAAGTGTACCAAGCTCTGATACCAATTGAAAAAATGAAATTGACTTCTAAAAATAAAAGGCAAGTGTGTGTGAACAGTGTGCAATAAAATATTAAATGCGGAAATTAAAGGAGACAAATATTTTGTTGATGAAGTGGAAACTCAATTAAGAGAGAAACCACTCCGAGGCAGCCAAACCCAGGATTCCCACTATTCAGAAGACAAAGCTAGATACAAAGCAATAACACTCACATACCCCTGATGTAGTGGTCGTACCTTACTCTCTAACGTGTAACCCAACACAAAGGCTTCCCAACCAGGTCTCCTACCTGAAGGGGTCTTCAATAGAATCCTTTATCTTAGGGCTATCCCTTAAGATAGACTTCAGTTGTAGCGCAACAACAGCACACTTGCAATGGCTTGAGAGACAGATCAGCTCCAATAATCTTACAAATAACTCTCTAAGCTCTAAAAGAATTCAATACCGAATTCTTGCAGTTCTCAATGCTTAGGGGCCTCTATTTTTAGGCTGAGGGTTCAAATGGGCGACTGCAGTAATATGTATCGACGCCGTCCGGACGGTGAACCTGAGCTGTCAGGACGGACAACTGTGCGACCAGAATTTCTGAGATTTTTGCTGAAAATCTTTCCTGTTTGAGAGCCGCGTCCGGACGGTGAGACACTGTCGTCCGGACGGTCGTATGTCCGCTGCAAGTTGATGTGGTCATTTGTTTACCAAAATATATCAATAATAAATAACCACTCGCAATAGGACGAATCCTTGTAGGATAAGGCTATAGAGAGGGTGTCGAACCTCAAGGACTGTAGGGGTATTGCTATCAAGTTTATGAAGATTAAAAATAACTAAAGAAAAGATTGTTGAATTTGTAATTAACTAAAGTGCATAAAATAAACGTAAAAGAGAATTGAAATATAAGAGAGAGAAAAAGTAGAGTATTGACTTTACCGCTATCTGCACATCAATGGTTAATCATATCTAATTAAATAAATTCATTCTATGCATGCTATAAATAAACAAGAAGCTACCATATTAAAGAATAAGTATAATCTATCTTCGGTTGGCACAGACCGTCCATCTAACCACTAAGATGCGGTACGACCCGTCTTCCCTAGGCATGGATTAGCTATGTCTTTGATAGGATACATACAATCAATGGAGAAGTATAACCCATCTTCGGTTGGTACGAGTCGTCTACATAAATTACACTAAACTAGGGTGTAGTACGATTCGTCTTCCTTAGGCATGACCTATCTAATTCTCTTGATCATATGTCAATTAAACCCGTTGTATAATCATCATTCTCATAATCACAGTAAATAAGAATGATTTGAGTTCAATAAAGGTAAAAAGCTTTCTAAGACAAGAGAAGAATTCTACCAATATTGATTATGAATTGAAGAACAATTTCATTAAAAGATGAAGAATAATATCAAATTGTAACAATTCTCATAATTATACAACCAACATGCATAAACTAAAATTCTCTAAATTAAAATACAACCAAGCCATTGTGCTTGGATAGGGCTACATCAATACCCTACAAAGGTTTTTAGCTGCTCATGCCGTTGCTGCAATGGCCTCCTACCATGATTACTTCTCTTCAACTCTTCAAGCCTTCAAGAAGTTTTTCTCTAAATTTGCTCTAGGTAGCAATGTGTCTTTCTTCAATGTTTAGAGACCTATTTGTAGAGATTAGGAGAGGCCTAGAAGCTCTTGTAATTCCATAAAAATCGTCTCTTGAGTCTTCTTGTCCAAGTAGGAGATTTAAACTTCAATCCAAGTAGGAAAATGATTCCAAATTCGTCTAGAATTGCAGTCTTTTATTTCGGGGTGATTTTGGCATAGTAAACGTCCAAATTTGGAAAAATATATGTTAGACATATTTGTTTCATTTTTTATTAACTTTCCAACGCCACCAATTTCATTGCAATTTGATATCTGACGCAAAGGTTATGATCCAAACACTGAGACATATGCAGAATCCAAATTTGAATCCAATCTGATTTTGACTCTTAGTAGAGAAATTCCTATTTAATCCTTCACTTGATTTGATTAAACTGAACCACATCATATAGGTATTCTATTATGATTGGTTAAGCTTAAACATATCTTCTAAGTCTTCTCAAAGTGTGCTTTAAGCACAAAATTAATGGAATTAATTGCATCTTTATTTAAAACCTGAAAACATTAAAACAACACAAAATCAAACAAATAACAATGCTAAAGAATTAACATAAATAAGTTAAGGGGCTTGAATGTGTAACATTCGACGCTTATCACACCCCAAAACTTACATATTGCTAGTCCCTTAACAATACAAAATAAGAAATAAAACTGAAAAACAAGAAGATAAATCCTTCTTTCATGGGATGTACGATTGCATTTAGCGTATGCAACAAGCCTTTTAAACCCCTAGGACTCCTTAGTGGACGAGTGAAGTCTCGTGAGCGTTTGCCAGAATTGATACCCACAAACATTATGCAAGATCATGTTATATATAAGATTGAAGTGTCACAAAAATAATGATTCTCATTCATTGGCAAGCTTAACAAAATAAACTCCATCTTCACAATTTCAGGGATTTAAAATTAAGTTACTAACATGGCATTATGAGATATCACAAGATTCAATTAGTGTAAAGTGAACTAAACACATAGTCATGGGATTTCAAAAACTAATTTCAATCATGAATGGTTCAACACTTAAAATTTGCTGGACTCCCCATTAGAGAAAACAACCAAGGCATATATATTTATTATTCTTATTATTATTTTTATATATGCAGGCTGTGCAATGCTTAGCTCCCTTAAGCTTTCTAATTGAGCCATGTAACGAGTGTTAGGTCAATGATTCCCAAACCAGATGGTTTTAGGGCACTAGGTGTAAAACACCCTAAAGACTTAATAACTCGAGTAAAAAAGGCTACGAAGCTAAACTTAGCTGTTTATCAATCAATGTAAACTTCCACCTTTTGACGCGAATACTCAATGCTTAATGAGGCAAGAGATCCGGTTACTCAGTGAAAAGCTCAAAGTGATCAATATTCTTCTTCTTCTTCTTCTTCTTTTTCTTTTCTTTCTTTTTTATTTTTTTTTAATTTTTATGCCAAGGTTATTCCTCCAATAAGTTACCCAGCTGCATCCAAGATATTGATAACAAACATAACTGATTTCAAATTTCATACCCCACAGACTACGTGCTAGTGTGCTTGTGAGAATCAAATTGAAACAAGTAATGTCTCATGCTGCCAAAGAAAATAACAAAACTTCTTAATTCCCTAGTCAAGTGATCATGTGTTCATCATGTTAAGCTCACCAATGAAATACAAATCAGAATTAAAGTTCAACCAAATTCTTAGAAATAACATGATCAGGCAGTCACAATATATATAACAAGACAACAAAATGTTTTTCCTACCCCCAAACTTAAACGATACATTGTCCCCAATGTATAGATAGAGATACAATACCAGATGGAAGGAAAAAAATTGGGGCTGGTTGTACTCCCCCAAACTTCAACACAAGAATGCCTGTCCTAAAAAAAACAAAGCACTACTCCAGCTTTATAATAAGCATCAAGAAAATCAACAAGAGAAGTGTTAGTAAAGTGGGTTGCCTCCCATTAGCGCTAAGTTTAACATCTTCAGCCAGACAAACCAGATCCACAAAGAAATCAAAAATAAAAATGAGGAAGGGTAAGAAAAACTCCTCTAGTCCAAGTAAATGGGATCCGTCAAGTGGATGGAAGCAACATCTTCATTCTGTGCATTGCCCTCTATGCAGGGCTTCAATCTTTGGCCGTTGACTTTGAACAAAGTGCCATCCTTTGGGTCTTGTAATTTGACGGTGCCATGTGGAGACACTGACTTGACTATGAAAGGGCCATCCCATTTGGAGCGAAGCTTCCCAGGAAAGAGCCAGAGTTTGGAATTGAAAAGCCATACCTTTTGTTTAGGCACAAAGGACTTGGGCAGAATATGTCAGTCATGAAATGCCTTTGTCTTTTCCTTGTAAATGCGGGCATTGTCATATGCATCATTGCGCAGCTCCTCCAATTCTGTCAACTGAAGTTTCCGGTGAGAGCCAGCTTCTTTCATGTCAAAATTGAATTGCTTGATTGCCCATAGAGCTTTGTGCTCTAGCTCCACAGGAAGGTGGCATGCCTTGCCATAAACAATTCGATATGGAGACATACCGATTGGTGTCTTATAAGCTGTCCGATAGGCCTATAGTGCATCATGGAGGCGCAAGGACCAATCCTTGCGATCAGGCCTAACTGTCTTTTCTAGAATGTGCTTGATCTCCTTGTTGGAAACTTCCACTTGGCCACTAGTTTGAGGATGGTAGGGAGTGGCTACTTTGTGTGTGACAGAATATTTAAGGAGCAACATCTTGAGAAACCGATTGGAAAAGTGCTTACCCCCATCACTAATGATGTCCCGTGGGGTACCGAATCGGCTGAAAATGTTGGCCTAGATGAATTTGACCACAACCTTGTGATCATTAGTCTTGGTGGCCACAACCTCGACCCATTTAGAGACATAATCCACTCCTACAAGAATATACTCAAACCCAAAAGATGGCGGGAAGGGTCCCATGAAGTCGATACCCCAGACGTCAAAGATTTCAACAATTAGGATGGGGTTTAGTGGCATCATGTCCCTCCGAGACATAGCTCCAAGGCGTTGGCACCTCTCACAAGCCCGAAAAAACCCATAGGCATCTTTGAACAAGGTAGGCCATGTGAATC
The DNA here is from genome assembly GCF_958979055.1 of Alnus glutinosa. Lineage (NCBI taxonomy): Eukaryota > Viridiplantae > Streptophyta > Magnoliopsida > Fagales > Betulaceae > Alnus > Alnus glutinosa. The sequence continues at coordinate 22,041,904 of NC_084888.1, read as the reverse complement.
CGCTCTGTAGAACCTTGGCTGTAGTTTTCTTGGCATTGAAGTGTCCTCCACATGCTAGTGAATGGCAGGATGTAAGAATACTGTGGAATTCACTCTCATGGACACATCGGCGGATTATCTGATCAGCACAATATTTGAATAACTCTGGATCTTCCCAAAAATAAGATCAGACTTGCTTGAAGAAGCGGTCCTTGTCTTGTTTGGACCAATGAGAAGGGATCCGACCTGTGGCTAAATAGTTAACAATATCAGCATACCAAGGCGGCTCCCTCGAAGTAATCTCAAATAGTTGCTCATCCGGGAAGGAATCATTAACTGGAATAGGCTGAGGTTTCTCAAACATAATCCATGACAAGTGGTCGGTGACAACATTCTTAGTTCCCTTCTTGTCTCGTATTTCGATGTCGAATTCTTGCAGAAGAAGTATCCATCGAATCAACCGGGGCTTAGTTTCTTTCTTGGCCAGCAAATGGCGCAAAGTTGCATGATCTGAGTAGATGATTACCTTGGATCCCAGAAGATATGAGCGGAATTTATCCAAGGCAAAGACAACGGCTAGCAGCTCTTTTTCTGTTGTTGTGTAATTGACTTGAGCATCCATCAGAGTCTTGCTAGCATAGTATATGACATGAGGAAGCTTGCCTTCATGTTGTCCCAGAACCGCACCCACAGCATAATCAGATGCATCACACATGATTTCAAATGGCAAAGACCAGTCGGGAGGCTTCATGATGGGAGCAGAAGATAGCATAGAACGAAGCTTATGGAATGCCTCTAGACATGCATCATCAAAGTGGAAAGTAGTATCCTTGGCAAGTAAATTACACAAGGGTCTTGAAATCTTACTGAAATCCTTGATGAAGCGGCGATAGAAGCTGGCATGCCCGAGGAAGGAACGAATCTGCTTCATTGAAGTAGGTGGTGGTAGATTTTCAATCAGCTCAACTTTGGTACGGTCCACCTCAATTCCTCTTTTAGATACTAAATGGCCCAGAACTATTCCCTCTTGAACCATGAAGTGGCTCTTCTCCCAGCTTAAGATCAGATCTGTTTCTTTGCAACGTTGAAGCACAAGTGATAGATTGTGGAGACATGTATCAAAGGAGGAACGAAAAACAGAGAAATCATTCATAAATACCTCCAGAAATTTTTCTACCATGTCTAAGAAGATCGACATCATGCATCGCTGAAAAGTGGCAGGTGCATTGCATAATCCAAAGGGCATGCGCCTATAAGAAAAGGTACCAAAGGGGTAGGTAAAGGTCGTCTTCTCTTGGTCTCGGGGATCAACTGCCACTTGATTATACCCGGAGTACCCATCTAGGAAACAGTAGTAGCTTTGGCCAGCAAGACGCTCTAGGATCTGATCAATGAATGGGAGTGGAAAATGATCCTTCCGAGTATGGGAGTTGAGCTTGCGGTAGTCAATACAGATGCGCCATCCCGTGGTTGTGCGCTGGGGAATCAATTCGCCAGCTGAGTTCTCTACCACTGTGATGCTAGACTTCTTTGGAACCACTTGGGTGGGGCTCACCCACTTGCTATCGAAGATAGGGTAGATGATACCTGCATCGAGTAATTTGACCACCTCCTTCATCACTACCTCTTTCATATTGGGATTCAGTCGGCGCTGTGCCTCACGAGACGGTCGAGCATCTTCCTCTAAATGAATCCGATGCATACAGATGGAGGGGTCAATGCCCTTCAAATGAGCTACAATCCATCCAATAGCCTCTTTATGCTTCTTCAATAGTGCTAATAAACTATCTTCTTGGTCCTTTTGTAGGTCTGAAGCAATGATGACCGGTAAGGTATCATTAGAGCTGAGGAAGGGATACTTGAGCTTGTCTGGCAGTGGCTTCAATTCAAGCTTCGGTGGAGACTTAAGGGAAGGAACGAGAGGAGTGCTTGAAGTTGGAGGTAGGGGTTCCTTGGGTAGTCTCCATGGATGAAAATCTGCACTGACAGCTGTCTCTAGCAAGGCATTTACCTCATCAATGTATTGATTGGTGTTGAAGTCTTTAGAGCCAAAGTGAGTTAGGCAGTCTTCCAAAGGATCCCTTGCCAAAATACTAGGGAGTGAATCTTCTACATATTCTTTAATGTTGTCCACCAAGAAACACTCATTCTGATCAGGTGCATGCTGGAATGCATTGAAGATATTTAGCCTGACCTTCATATTACCAAAGGAGATCTCCATGACTCCTGTACGACAGTTGATGCATGCATTGGCCGTGGCTAAGAAAGGCCGCCCAAGGATGATTGGGATCAGCTTCTCAGGATTGGGAACGGGCTCAGTGTCAAGTACGATGAAGTCCACTGGGAAGAAAAACTTATCTACTTTGATGATGACATCTTTATTACCCCTCTTGGTTTCTTAATAGACCGATCAGCCAACTGCAGAATCACTGTGGTGGGCTTCAGTTCCCCTAGGCCAAGTTGCTGATACACTGAATAAGGAAGTAAATTCACCCCTGCTCCTAGATCTAGGAGTGCTTTATCAATCTCACTCTATTTGATGATACATGAAATTGTAGGGGATCCAGGATCCTTGAACTTCGGAGGAGTGTTGTACTGAATTAGGGAGCTCACATGCTCAGTAAGAAGGACTTTCTTGGGAATATGATTTCTACTTTTCCTTTTCTGAGTACAGAAGTCCTTGAGGAATTTTGTATAGGCAGGTACTTGCTTGATGGCATCAAAAGGAGTATGAGGTTGATTTTTACCTGTTTGAGGACCTCCATCATATCTTGTATTTTCTCTCATTGTTTCCCGAAGTGAAAAGGTGCCTTGAGTCGTTCCAGGAATGGGACCCGGGGGTCATATGGTATCTCAAGAGTGAGAGCTGATGAAGAAGAAGCCTCAATGTTTACTTGCTTACCCTTGTCCTTCTGCAAATTCTATGGGATCTCAGTTTGCTCATCCACTTTTTTCTTGAACATGATTGTCGACCCTTCTTCCACTACGCAATGTGGTGATGGCTTGAACTTGCTGGTGCTATGAGTCTTCTACTATGTATTATTCCCTTGGGTTGGCCACAGGCTGACTTGGAAGTTTCCCCTCTTCCCTTTTGTTGTGGGTATAAGCCATCTGTCCCATTTGCACCTCTAACTTGGCAATGGCTTGGGAGTGAGAGTTCATTGTCTGATTAATATTGCTCATAAATTGTAACATCTGATCTTGAAAATCAGAATCCAACTGAGGAGATGATGTAGCTTGAGACCGCTGCTGTGCAGGGCGATATGTGGAAGAAGATTGGTAGGGCTGCCTGTTAGATTGAGCTTGATTGTGCACCCCTGGGACTAAGTTACTTGAATCTTGAGCCTTCCATGAGAAATTGGGATGATTTCTCCACCCTGGGTTATAAGTATTGGAGTATGGATCATTACCCGGATGTGAAAAAGCTGCATTGACCTGTGATAAGCGTCGAATGTTGCACATTCAAGCCCCTTAATTTATATATGTTAATTCCTTAGCATTGTTATTTGTTTGATTTTGTGTTGTTTTAATGTTTTTAGGTTTTAAATAAAGATGCAGTTAATTCCATTGATTTTGGGTATAAAGCACACTTTGAGAAGACCTAGAAGATATTGGTAAGCTTAACCAATCATAATAGAAGACCTATATGATGTGGTTAACTTTAATCAAATCAAGTGAAGGATTAAATCGAAATTTCTCCATTAAGAGTCAAAATCGGATTGGGTTCAAATTTGGATTCTGCACATATCTCAGTGTTTTGATCATAACTTTTGACTCAGATATTATATTTCAATAAAATTGGTGGCATTGGAAATCTAATAAAAACTTTAACAAATATGTCAAAATTAGCTTTTCTCAAATTCGGACGTTTACTATGCCAAAATCGCCCCGCAATAAAAGACCGCAATCCTAGACGAGTCTGGAATCCTTTTCCCACTTGGATTGAAGTTTCAATCTCCTACTTGGACAAGGAGACTCAAGAGACGATTTTTATGGAATTCCAAGAGCTTCTAGGCCTCTCCTAATCTCTATAAATAGGCCTCTAAACATTGAAGAAAGACACACTGCTACCTAGAGCAAATTCAAAGAAAAATTTCTTGAGGTCTTGAAGAGTTGAAGAGAAGTAATCATGGCAGGAGGCCATTGCAGCAGCGTCATGAGCGGCTAAATTCCTAATAGGGTGTTGATGTAGCCCTTTCGAAGTAACAATGGTTTAATTATATTTTAGTTTGGGATTTTCTCTATGCATGATGGTTGTATAACTGTGAGAATTGATTTTAATGTTTATATTCAATCATTATGAATTTCTTATCTTGTCTTAGAAAGTCTTTTATATTGATTGAACTCAATCCTTCATATTTTATGTGATTATGTGAATGATTGTTATACAACGGTATTAATTGATATATGATCAAGAGGATTAGATAGACCATGCCTAGGGAAGACGGATTGTACTACACCCTAGTTTAGTGTAATTTAGGAAGACAGTCCATGCCAACCGAAGATGGGTTATACTATTCCATTGATTATGTGTATCCTATTAAAGACGTAGCTAGTCCATGCCTAGGGAAGACGGGTCGTACCGCATCTTAGTGGTTAGGTGGACGGTCCGTACCAACCGAAGATGGATTATACTTATTCTTTAGTGGTAATTTCTTGACTACTCGAGTGAGACGAGCCCTATATCATGCATAGTATGAATTTTCCTTGTTAATTTATGATTGACCATTGTTATACGGTGAGTGGTGAAATCAATCCCTTATTCTTTATCTCATCCATACTATCTTTAAATTTATGTCTTTTACTTTTACGTATTTCTTTTTTATAAAACAAAAACCAAATCAAACATCTTTTTAATTAAGTTATATTTAATCTTGAAAAGCTTGATAATAATACCTACGCAGTCCTTGAGGTTCGACACTCTCTCTATAGCCTTATCCTACAAGGATTCGTTCTATTGCGAGTGGTTAATTTTATTATTGATATATTTTGGTAAACAAAAGACCACATCAACCTGCTCAGTTGAATCATCAGAAAACTTTCCTGCAGTAGGACAATCATTTGTGTGATGCGTAGAACTAGAACAGAATGAGCATGGTGCATGCTGTGTGTACATGTGAGTAGAATTAGGAGCAAAACCAGCAACCATCATTTGATCTAATTTCCTAGTAATAGCATCAACTACTTGAGTAGCTACATCTGAAGAATGTCCTATTTCAAAAAGACCTTCGGTCTTTGGTGCTTTAGGTGCAGGTGCTCTACATCTAGTGGATGCATGCTGAATGGAATTATTACTCAAGTTTTCAAACAATGTCCATGCTTCGTCCTCACTTTTCATCATAAATGTTCCCCCACAAGATGCATCTACCATTTGTCTATTAGGCTCAGTCAAGCCTTCATAGAAGCTTTGCACTAGCTGCCACTTCGGGATAGCGTGGTGTGGGCATGATCTAAGTAGGTCATTGAGTCTTTCTCAGGTCTCATACAGTTGTTCTCCCTCATATTGGGAGATACTAGTGATAGCTCTCCTAATATCATTGGTCTTTCTTATGGGAAAATACTTCTTCAGAAATTCTTGTTGCAATTGAGCCCAAGAAGTAATGGAGTTTGGTGCTAAGGAATGAAACCAATGTTTGGCTCTTTCATTGAGGGAGAAGGGAAAGAGACGCATCCTTAGAGAGTCCTCGGTGAACCCGCTCAATTTAATGGTAGAACAAATTGCTAGGAATTCACTGAGGAAGTCGCAAGGATTTTCAGTACTAAGTCCTAGAAAAGATGGTAAACTCTGTATAGTACTAGGCTTAATCTCATAGTGGGCTACCGTCACATCTGGCAGCCTGAAACATGTGGGAGAAGTGTATGTGGTAGGGAGATAATGATCTCTCAAAGCCATAGGGTTATCGTCACCCATAGTCTTAGTGGTGCGTTCTCCTAGCAAATTAGAGTTCCTTTCAGATCTAAGTTGTCTAAGAGTGCGTTCAATGTCAGGGTCGCAAGAAATTAAAGGCAATGATAAAGAACGACGACCCAGCATACAACAAAACAAAATAAAGATAAAAACAGAATAAACGCTTATAAACGGCCCATAGGAATGCTGGAATTTAGCTGCTGTAGATGATGATGGCGGTCAACGAGGAAAACTGAAAGGGAAAAGGAAAAGAAAAACTAAAAGCAAAATTAGAAACGAAAATCAAGAGGAAAAATAAAAAGAAATAGAAAATAATGAAGCTAGATTTAATCTTTAAAACTTAATAATATAATCGTTTGCAGTCCCCGGCAACGGCGCCAAAAATTGATGTGGTCTTTTGTTTACCAAAATATATCAATAATAAATAACCACTCGCAATAGGACGAATCCTTGTAGGATAAGGCTATAGAGAGGTGTCGAACCTCAAGGACTGCAGGGGTATTGCTATCAAGTTTATGAAGATTAAAAATAACTAAAGAAAAGATTGTTGAATTTGTAATTAACTAAAGTGCATAAAATAAACGTAAAAGAGAATTGAAATATAAGAGAGAGAAAAAGTAGAGTATTGACTTTACCACTATCCGCACATCAATGGTTAATCATATTTAATTAGAGAAATTCATTCTATGCATGCTATAAATCAACAAGAAGTTACCATATTAAAGAATAAGTATAATCCATCTTCGGTTGGCACGGACCGTCCACCTAACCACTAAGATGTGGTACGACCTGTCTTCCCTAGGCATGGATTAGCTACGTCTTTAATAGGATACATACAATCAATGGAGAAGTATAACCCATCTTTGGTTGGTACGAATCGTCTACCTAAATTACACTAAACTAGTGTGTAGTAAGATTCGTCTTCCCTAGGCATGGCCTATCTAATCCTCTTGATCATATGTCAATTAAACCCGTTGTATAATCATCATTCTCATAATCGCAAAAAATAAGAATGATTTGAGTTCAATAAAGGTAAAAAGCTTTCTAAGACAAGAGAAGAATTCTACCAATATTGATTATGAATTGAAGAACAATTGTATTAAAAGATGAAGAATAATATCAAATTGTAACAATTCTCATAATTATACAACCAACATGCATAAACTAAAATTCTCTAAATTAAAATACAATCAAACCATTGTGCTTGGATAGGGCTACATAAATATCCTACAACGGTTTTTAGCCGCTCATGACGTTGCTGCAATAGCCTCCTGCCATGTTTACTTCTCTTCAACTTTTCAAGCCTTCAAGAAGTTTTTCTCTAAATTTGCTCTAGGTAGCAATGTGTCTTTCTTCAATGTTTAGAGACCTATTTATAGAGATTAGGAGAGGCCTAGAAGCTCTTGGAATTCCATAAAAATCGTCTCTTGAGTCTTCTTGTCCAAGTAGGAGATTGAAACTTCAATCTAAGTAGGAAAAGGATTCCAAATTCGTCCAGAATTGTGGTCTTATATTTCGGAGTGATTTTGGCATAGTAAACGTCCGAATTTGGAAAAATATATTTTTGATATATTTGTTATCATTATTATTAGCTTTCCAACTCCTTCAATTTCATTGCAATCTAATATCTGACACAAAGGTTATGATCCAAACACTGAGACATATGCAGAATCCAAATTTGAATCCAATCCGATTTTGACTCTTAGTAGAGAAATTCCGATTTAATCCTTTACTTGATTTGATTAAACTTAACCACATCATATAGGTATTCTATTATGATTGGTTAAGCTTAAACATATCTTCTAGGTCTTCTCAAAGTGTGCTTTAAGCCCAAAATTAATGGAATTAATTGCATCTTTATTTAAAACCTGAAAACATTAAAACAACACAAAATCAAACAAATAACAATGATAAGGAATTAACATATATAAGTTAAGGGGCTTGAATGTATAACATATACAAAAGTCTTTGTCGTTCGGACGGATGATGCTAGGTCTGTCTGGGCGTCTGGACGGTATGGCACGTCGTCCGGACAGATGGAACAGTGGACAGATGGGCGTCCAGACGGGATGGCACGATCGTCCGGACGACTGACAGGGAATTGACTTTTCTGACATCAGAATCTTCTAAAAATCTTCTGAATAGCGGAATCCCTTGTAAAACAGCATCTTTACATACAAGTGATTTTGTCCAAACAGAATGAGGCCAATCACAAACTAACAGAGCTTAGAGAGTTTATTTTTAGAGTTGTTGTGCTGATCCGCTCATTCTCTAGCCGTTGCCATTGTGCGCTGTTGCTGTGCTGAAGCTAAAGTCTATCTTAGGGGTTGGCCCTAAGGTAAAGGATTCCATTGAAGTCCCCTTCAAGTAGGTGACTTGGTTGGGAGGCGTTCGTGTTGGGTTACACGTGAGAGTTCAAGGTACGACCACTGCATAAGGGTATGTGAGTGCTACTGCTTTGTAACTAGCTTTGTCTTCTGAATAGTGGATATCCTGGGTTTGGCTACCACGGAGTGATTTTTCTCTTAATTGAGTTTCCACTTCATTAACAAAATTCTTGTGTCATTTAAATTCCGCTTTTATATTATTTTGTTAACACATTATGCACACACACACGGTTAAAATAGAAGTAATTTATTTTTCAATTGGTATCAGAGCTTGGTACACTATGTTTAGATTTATTTCTTGAGTGTTATCCTTTTGACTTCTACTTTATTTCTCTATGTCTCAAAAATTGCTCCTGCATTTGATGGTATGAACTATGACTATTGGAAATCTCGTATGCGTTTCTTTTTAAAATCCATTGACTGTTAGAAGATTGTTGAAACTAGTTGGACTTAGCCAGCGGATGCAACTCCTGAACTAGTTCCTGAGAAAAAGGCACGACTTTCCAACGATAAAGCCCTCGATGCTCTATGTCAAGCTTTTTCACTGTCTGAATTCGTAAGAATCTCAAACTGTGAATCTGCTCAAGAAGCATGAAAAATCTTAGAAACAACATATGAATGCACAAAACTTGTTAAATCAGCCAAACTTCAAAGGTTGATTTCTAGATTTGAAGAGATTAAGATGATGGAAGATGAGACATTCAGAGAGTTTTACTCCAAAATGAGTGACCTAAGAAACTCAATGGTGAGTCTTGGGAAAACCGTCTCAAATGTAAAACTCATCCGTAAAATTCTAAGATCTTTGCCTGAGTATTTCAGAATCAAGGTGACTACCATTGAAGAAAGCAAAGACTTAGAAGAGATGAAGATTGAAGATTTGGTGGGATCTCTTCAAACTTATGAGCTATCCCTGCCCCCGGTCAAAAAGGTGAAGACCATTGCCCTCAAGGCTTCCAAGAAGAAAGTCAAAGTCTCATCTGAAGACGACTCTGAGAATGAAGAAGAAGCAGTGGCAATGTTGGCCAATAATTTTGAAAGATTGATGAGGAATGATCGGCTCAAGAAGAAACTTTCCGAAAGACCGAAGAAGGCCCCCAAAGAGTCTGAACCTTAGGAAGCTGAGAAGAAAGACCCCAGAGGCCCAAGATGTTTTGAATGCTCAGGGTTTGGGCATATACAGGCTGACTGTGGGAATCTCAAGCAGGGAAAAGGGAAGGCATATAATGCGACTCTTAGTGATGAGTCCGAAGAAGAAGAATCACCTGAGCAAGAGGAATTTCTAGCCTTTGTGGCTCCACATGAAGAAGAGGAGGATTCTTACTACTCAGAGCACAACGATGAAGACGGGGAAGAACTCAAGGAGGCATATAAAATCCTCTATGTAGAGTTCGGGAAGCTAAGGGAGGCTCGCAAGCAGCACATTCACGAGCTGAATAGCTTACAGACTGAGAAGAGTTCAATGCTGCTCAAGATACAAAACCTAGAGAAGAAGTTACTGGAGACATAGCTTCAGTTGGAGAGGGCCACCGATGAAAAGTTGACTCATATGATGTCAATCTAGAAGAGCCCAACAAACAAGATTGGACTAGGGTATGTAGCTCCTGCCTCTAACATTCCCTATACTTCTAGGACCGTTTTTGTGAAACCCACAGTCTCCGAGCCTCCACTCATAGTCATGGACAAAGGAAAGAACATAATCGGTGGAGATATTCTGGTCTCTCAGAAGCTCCCCACCATTAGACGACCTCCTATATGCTATCACTGCAGCCTAAGCGGACATGTTCGACCCCAGTGTTCCCTTCTCAAGGCTCAAATATCAAAGGTCAAGAAAGAGGTGCCCAGACAAGCAAATTTCGTCACAAGATCTCCGGTCCAGCATAAGGCACCAAGGCATCAGGCTCCCCAGTATCAAGCTCCATGGCAACAGGCCCCACAGCACCAGGCTCCCCAGCATCAGCGGCCTCAGCAGAGATTTGTTCTTGCCAATCAGAATGGCAAACCCAATGCTAACAAATCAAGGCACTTCAAGAAGAAGCCGCAAAAGATGGAGGATGATCAATTCTATCAGGAGCTGCCTATTTGGATGCAGAGCATGATACAATGGATGGATCATCAGATGAAGTCCTATCCACAACCACCGGAAGGAAGGCAGGCATGGGTTAGAAAGGAGGCATACATTTCCCCTTAAGGGGAAATGGACTCACCTAGTTGGTGAGAATACACATGCCTAGGATTTGGTTCCTAATCCTAGAGCATCAAGTTTGATTGCATTGCATGATCTTTTATTCATTATATCTTTGGTCGCTTTGCAATTTAGGAACCACTATTATTTGCCCCTTATTTCTCTTGTTACTCTTGAGAGAACTTTGCAAGTAATATTTGGGGAAGACAGAAAAAACATGTCGAGCAACTGTTTTTCTGTATTGGTAATTTTGATCCCTTCTCTTTTGAAGACAGGTTTGATCTCATCACATGCTAGGGCTAATTTTTTTTTCCTATATAGCATGTTTTTATTTTCTAAAAAAAAAAAAAAATTTTGGGGGGAGAAGATGCATGAATTTTATTTCTTCTTTACTTGGCATATCAGATATTGCATGTGTTTTTGCCTGATATCTCAGTTCATTGTGCATTAATTCACTATGCTTATACATGATTGAGAGTTTATGCCTAATATCTGCCAAGTTTTCTTGTGCATCTAAAAAGCTAGATAGTTACTTTTCTCATGCGATGATTTTGTGCACTATCCAAGGCTCCCTTAAGGTGCATTTTTTTCTCTCTGATTTTTTGCTTCTAGAAATTCTGATGAGAGAGATTTTTTTAAGATGGTTAAATTGACCAACTCGTTAGTTGAACCTAGAACCTAAAAATTATAGCATTCTCTCTAGGTTGCAGCACCAAGTGATAAAAGGTATTCAAAAAATCAGTAAATATGGATAAATAAAAAGATCCACTGCTTTTGTACTATAAATCTGTTCTTAAACTTGTCCCTAAAGAAACAGTCAGTGACCAAATTATTGCGAAAATAGACGGTCTCTAAAGGACTAAGTAAAAGAAAAATGATGCATCTTAGGGGGAGTGTATCAAATGAGGGTTGCTAGGCCCTAGTAAAATAAGGTTTGAGTTTTGACTGATCTTCATTAATTTTCTCTCTTGTTTAGAAAATTTAGTTGCTTTAAGTCATATCAGTGAACTTCATACCTTATTAAGAAAGTCTTCACACACACAGGCATTGCATGAGTTGAGTAGTCTATTTAAAATTTCTACCTATGGGGAATTTTTGTGTTGATTGAACTCTTAACTCTCTTTTATATCTCTGATTATTTTTGAGATGCTATTTAACTGCTATACCAGTTGATTATACATGCGTGTTCTGAAGCTGACTTTAGGAAAAATTATTTTTCTGCAAATTTTCCTTCAGTTTTTGTTTTTTAGTGTGAAGTGTCTAGAAGGTCTCCTCTTGCGTCCAGACGGGTGCGGCTTAGAAGGCCGAACGGTCAGGTGAAAGGCCAGACGGTCAGGTGACATGTCCAGATGCGCTCGGCCTTGTCGCATGCTTATATGGCATTGCGCGTCTGGACGGGTTAGTACTGTGTCCGGATGGGGACTCCATAGGGTTAAGTATCGTTTTCTCCCTAGCTGCCGCACCCCATTTGTTTTTCATCTCACTTTTTGTCTTTTCTGGTGCGATTTTTTCATGGTTTCTCACGATTTCTCAGTTCCTTTTTGTTCTTTTGTGCTCTTTTATCTCATTTCCAGGTATTTTGGTCTATTCTTTTCAGTTATTTTAATTGTTAAGAAACTTTTGTAGAATATTCTTGAGATAAATGACTGCATATTTATCTTTTATATCTAGGGATGGAGCCAGACATTTTAATGAGAGGGGGCCAAATAAATTTTTTTTTTTTTTAAAGTAAGAGTTAATATATATATACAAAGCCAAAGAGCCAAAAAAAAAAAAAAAAAAAAAATTCTTGCTATAAGCCAATAGGCAAAAAACCTTATATTTTTTTTTATTACTATTTAAATAAAAAAAATTCATTACAATATAAATTTTTTTTCACTTTTTCATACAAATTTTTATTTTATATCATATCAATCACTTCTTATTACTACTCAAAAAAAATCAACTCCACAATCTACATATTTGTCTACTTCCAAGCTATGAATGTCTACGTGTATCACTCCCCTTTCCTTAATTCCATTGGCTACTTCCTAACATTTATCTTATAAGAACTCAAAAAGTTCCATGTTCTAACAGCTGGAAGATACGAGGATCGCACTTGAGAGAGAGAGAGAGAGAGAGCGATAGGAGTGAGAGGCTTGTAAGTGAGACTACTTTACAAAACTTTCTTTGATAGAGAAGATCAAGGGTAGGTGAAGAAAAGCTAGGGGAGAGACCAGAGATGGCGGTGATCAAGCAGAACCAAAATGAGGAAATAACAAGGGCCAAGAAAAAGCCAGCTAAGATGGCAGAGGGGGTGAAGTCATCAAGTGATGATGATTAGGAAGCAGTCAGAGCCAAGATACAGCCGTGGTTCACATCAAAAAACCATATAATTCTCTTCTTTTTTCTTTTTTTCTTTTTTCCCTCAAATTTTTTTTCTTCTTAACAGTTGAGGGGGGGCCACGGCCCCTGCCAGCCCCCTGCCTTCGTCCCTGTTTATATCTGCTGTTGAGTTGGGATTATCTGTTATGGCATTAATTTGGATTGTATTGGATTATATTGTTGTTTGTAATTTTTGAAAAAGTCCATTTTACTGTCGTTATAATGCCAAATTTTTTTTGGGACTAACTGGAACTAATTTCATTGGTATTATTTTTGGAAAATGGTTGATTTTTTTTTTTTTTGCAGAATCTTGTCTATCAATAGTTAACAATGCAGAGTCCGACAGAGGACAAAGGGAGATGTGGCAACTTCCAGAGCCAAAATAATGAACAGGCCAGTCATTCCAGAGAGGAATGTTGTCAAAGCTAATATTTTGGTAGCTCCCTTGGTCGTTATCAGTGAGATTATCCAGACCTATCACTGAGGCTAACTCCATAATTGCGCCTGCATCGTACTTACCAGGCTTGTTAGAGAGTTCTATGCTCATCTAGAGGTGGTGCAGAATGAGGACAGTGGTGTTATTCTTCAGTCTACTGTTGCGGGGCGGGCAAGTTATTATGGTTGATCCTCAGGTCATCAGCCAGATTATTGGGGTGCTAGTGCTTCAAATTTCTGCCAGTCCCTTCAATGAAGTTGTGTTGGCTCCTTCTTTGGATGAACTCAGGGAGTTCTTTCATGTTGTCCCACAGGGTGAGGAAGGAGGTTCTACTATCAGGATTGGTGCTTTGTCTCCCCCGCACCGCATGCTTGCGAAGATTATTTAGCACAACCTCTAGCCTATTGTTAGGAGGAGTGATATGATTCTGAAGAGGGCTCAATTCTTGTATGCCATCTGCCAGAGATTGCCGTTCGGCTTGTGCAAGCATATTCTTGGTGTTATGCTGGAGGCCCGAGATGAGAGTAGTACCAGTCTTCCTTTCGGCTACTTGGTTACCTAGATTATTTTGCAGTTAGGCATTGATGTGACTGGAGAGCCTAAAATGAAGATTCAGGATCCGCATAGCAAACAGACCCTGATGAAGTCCAATGCCCAACTGAGGCGTGAAGATCAGGATGAAGCTCCGCAGCCTCCTCCTATTCATGTTAAGATGCCTGATATAGCATCCTCTTCTCAGACTACTTTGCCGCCTCCATAGCATGATGCATGCTATGCTCAGATTTTGGCTGCCTTGGCATCTCTCTAGGGGGGCATGAGTTCTATGCAGTAGGAGGTTCACTCTGTTAACCTCCGTGTGGAGTAGTGCTTGTTGGACATCCAGGAATGTCTCAATCACTATCATATGTCTAGTAGTGATGATGAGGATGATGCACCCATGGCTGAGTATGTTTGAGTTTATTTGGTGTTTTGCTTTGTTTATTTTGAGACATTTAGTTATTCTGTTATGGATATTTTGTACACACTTTATAACTCTGGGATTATTTTTACTCTGTTTACCCTTGTCTTGCTGAGACATTGAGGGGGAGTAATTATTTTGTGGTTTTTCTTATACTCTGTTTTTCCCTTTGTCCTTTTGAGACTAAAAGGTGGAGTATTTTTTTTTTTTGGACCGGGATTGTATTTTTAACCGGTCAAGTGATTTTTGTCCCAGAATGGCCAAAGGGGGAGTTTGTTAGTTTGTGATTGGCTGCATTTTGTTGGAAAAAATCACTTCTATGTAATGATGCTTATTATACAGGGATGCTATTTTATTCAGAGCCTACACTTCAGTTATGAGCTTCAAGAAGACTCTGTGCAAGATTCAAAACTATTAGTATTTTGGCCTCATTCTGGACAAAAATCACTTGTGTGTGTAAAGATGCTGTAAATAGGGATTCCACTATTCAGAGCACTCTCAGAAGACTTTGCACTGCATGAAAGATCGAAGATTTCGGTTCCCTGTCAGCCGTTCGGACGATCGAGTCATCCCGTCCGGATGCCCATCTGACCACTGTTCCATCCGTCCGGACGACGTGCCATACCGTCCGGACGCCAGTCAGACCAAGCATCATCCGTTCGGATGACGTGCATTTTCGTCCGAACCCTCCACTATGTCAAGAAGTTTCTATCTAGCTTGCATCCGTCCGGACAACTCAGCAACACGTCCGGACGCCTATCAGTACTCGACTAGCTTCAGATTCTTTCAAAGTTCAAATATGGGAAGACTGATTCAACCGTTCAGACAATGTGGTATCCCGTCCGGACGCCTATCAGTACTCGACCAGCTTCAGATTCTTTCCAAGTTCAAATATGGGAAGACTGATTCAACCGTCCGGACAATGTGGTATCCCGTCCTGACGCGCGTCTCCTTAAGGCAAGAATCGCAGTTCAAATATCACCGTCTGGACGTCAGTCAGTCTTGGTCCGGACACGCGTGCAACTAATATAGAAATTGCCGATTCGACTTCAACTGTCTGGACTACTGCCTATCATAGTCCGAACGGGCGCATAGCAGATATGGAAATTGCATGTTGAAGTTCAGCCATCCGGACGCTCATCCCCAATGGTCCGGACGCGTGAAGCCTTATAAGGAAATTACTTGCAGCGGACGTGCGACCGTCCGGACAATGTGCCATCCTGTCTTGACGCGGCTCTTAAACAGGAAAGATTTCTCAGCGAAATTTTTGGAAAATCCTGTCGCACAGTTGTCCGTCCGGACGGCCATGACCACCGTCCGGACGGCGCCCAGCTATATTTTGCTTGACGCTCATTTGAGCCCCCAGCCTATAAATAGAGGCCCCTGGGCATTGAGAACTGCAAGAATTCGGTATTGAATTCCACAACTGCTCAGAGATGTTATTTTTCCTCTGAAGCCATTGCAAGTGTGTTGTTGCTGCGCTACATCTGAAGTCTATCTTAGGGGTTAGCCCTAAGGTAAAGTATTCCATTGAAGACCCCTTCAGGTAAAAGACCTGGTTGGGAAGCGTTCGTGTTGGGTTACATGTTAGAGAGCAAGGTACGACCACTGCATCGGGTATATGTGAGTGTTACTATCTTGTATCTAGCTTTGTCTTCTGAATTGTAGAATTCCTGGGTTTGGCTGCCCCAGAGTGGTTTTTCTCTTGATTGAGTTTCCACTTCGTCAACAAAAATCTTTGTGTTGTTTACTTTCCGCATTGATATTTTTGTTGCACACTTTGCACACACTTGTCTTTTATTTAGAAGTCAATTTCATTTTTCAATTGGTATCAGAGCTTGGTACACTCTGTGTAGATTTAATTCTTGAGTGTTATTTTTGTTGACTTCTATATTATGTCTCAAACTCTTAATTCTGTTCCTGCCTTTGATGGTACGAACTATGGCTATTGGAAGGCACGTATGCCTTTCTTTTTGAAATCTATTGACTGTTGGAGTATTGTTGAAACTGGTTGGACTAAACCAGATGATGCAACACTTGAACTAGTCCCTCAAAAGAACGTATGCCTTTCAAATGATAAAGCCCTCCATGCTCTATGACAGGCACTTTCTCCATCTGAATTCGCAAAAATTTCAAATTGTGAATCAGCCCAAGAAGCATGGCAAATCTTGGAAACAACATATGAAGGCACGAAACTTGTTAAATCTGCCAAACTTCAAATGTTGATTTCGAGATTTGAAGAAATTAAGATGTTGGAAGAAGAGACTTTTGGAGAGTTTTACTCTAAGATGAGTGACCTGAGGAACTCCATGGTGAGTCTTGGGAAACCTATCTCCGATGTAAAACTCATCCGAAAGATTCTAAGATCTTTGCCTGAGCGTTTCAGGATCAAGGTGACCACTAGGGCTGGCAATTGTTGACAAGACCCGCGAACCCGACACGAACCCGACACGAAATTATAGGGTTAGGGTTAAGCTTAAAAGGGTTTGGGTCATAAAAGGGTTGGCACGTTAGACTCGTTTAATAAACAGGTCATTAAAGGGTTAACTCGTCTGACCCACGGGTCAACCCGTTTGACCCGTAGATTATTATTGTTATTGTTATTATTAATTTTTTTTTTAAAAAAAAACATGTTTTAGTTTCAACCATTACCATTCCTGCATTCCATAACTTCCATCAATGCATCATGGACAAAGCCATCAAAAATTCAAAATGCAAGACATACCATTGTAACACATAAAACAAAGTAAACTGACTAATTTGACTTTCAAGTCTTTCACTTTTTCTTTTTCTTTTTCTTTTTCTTTTTTTTTTCTTTTAGAAAAAGTTCACTTTTAGTTTACAATTTTTCACCCAATTTCGTTCCTTTCAAACTAGATTTTTTCACTTTTTACTTTTTAGCTTACATTTTTCAAGCCTTGCATGAGTAATGAGTTGCATGATTGCATGTCACAAGTAGAATGGCAGAACCTGTTGGAGTCTTGGGACTTGGGTGACGCGTTGAGCACTTGAGCCGTTTGCTACTTGCCTACTTAGCTGTTCTACAGTTCTAGAGCCTGCAACATAGTAACACAAGTAGCACAATGCATGTCGCACATGTCTTCACTCTTCACTCTTCACAGTAAGTCAGTAACAGTGTGATACCTATCAAATATCAATCAATCTTTCTGATACCTCGAGCCTTGTTTCAATTCACGCATGCACGTCGATCAGTAAATTCAACATTCAATACACAGTCTCCTAGCTAGACGAGACTCTTCGGTCTTCCTTTACACTTTCATCTCAACTCTTCAAGCATTTGTCTTTGTTCTTTCTTAGTTTCTGTGGCTCTGCCTCTAGCTTCAATCTTCTCCTTTACAATTTACACTTTCATTTCAAGGTTCTTGCAAATGCAGTAAAACTCAAAATTCAGCATCCGAAAAGTTGATCGCAACTTGCAAGGAAACTCTCATTCTCACTCACCGTGACTGTTTGACCAGGCTACTCAAGGTACATCATGTATTTTTTAAGTTCTTTTTCTGGTTCTCCTTTCCCAAAACTTGCTCATCAAATCCTGAGCAAAATTTTGTCAAGAAAATTCTAAACATATCTATTCTTTCATGAGATTGTTGCTCTGAAATGGAAAAACATTTGGACTTCACTTTAGTTTGCTTTTATAAAAAAACAAAACAAAGCCGTAGAAGTTGCCATATATATATGCACCGTAATGATAGGAAAGTTTGGGTGTTGGCTTCTTTTTTTCTTTTCTTTTTTCTACTGCCTCTAATATTTAGATTATTTGTTCTTAAACAATCAATGATGTGTGCAGATGAGTGACGAAGAACCTGTGGTAGATCTTCATGAAGTAGAAGATTATCACGATTTGATAGAAGTAGATGCAATAGAAGGCATACCTGTTAGTATGGGGTGTTTTAAAAAAAAGCCTCAAAAGCGTAGGAAGACATCGGATGTTTGGAATTATTTTGATCCCCTTCGTAGTACGTGTCCAAATGATGACAAGCTGAGGGCCAAATGCAAGTATTGTGATGCTACATACGTGGTTCTAGGGGCATATGGTACTGGAAATCTAAAGCGTCACATAAAAAAATGCTCGAGGAGAAACACACATGATGTTGGGCAGCTGCTCATGTCCCAAAATCAAGGGTCTTTGTTTGTAAGTGCCTCTAAATTTGACACTGAAAAATTTAGAGAATTATGGATTGCTTCAATTATTAAGCATGATTTGCCATTTCGATTTGTTGAATATGAGGGTATAAGAGAAATGTTGCAATACTTGAGAAATGATGTGCCACTCATCTCTAGAAATACTGCTAAGTCTGATGTGATTAAGATTGAAAAATAAATGGACTTCTAAATTTAACAGTGTGTGTGAACAGTGTGCAACAAAATATTAAATGCGGAATTTAAAGGAGACAAATATTTTGTTGACGAAGTGGAAACTCAGTTAAGAGAAAAACCACTCCGGGGCAGCCAAACCCAGGATATCCACTATTCAGAAGACAAAGCTAGATACAAAGCAGTAACACTCACATACCCCTGATGCAGTGGTTGTACCTTGCTCTTTAACGTGTAACCCAACACGAACGCTTCCCAACCAGGTTAACCTACCTGAAGGGGTCTTCAATGGAATCCTTTACCTTAGGGTCAACCCCTAAGATAGACTTCACAGCTGATCAAATCACACACTTGGCAAGGCTTTAGAGGAAATATCACGTCTCTAAGTTATAGAGAATTCACCACCGAATTCTGTCTTGAAAGCATGCCTAGAGCCTTTTATTTATAGGCTTAGGAAACCCTATTTTGAGTCAAAAACGGAGTCTGAGGCATGCGTGTCTGGACGGGAGCCTTGGGCCGTCCGGACGGGCCAAGTTTTACTTGTCCGAAAAGTATTCTGGAATTTTCTGCAAGGCCGTCCGGACAGGAAAATATTTTCGTCTGGACGGAGGCCATCCGGATGCTTCTAGGGTCTGTCTGGATGCTCAAATTATAAGATTTTTTCTAAGCTTTCCAATGAAGCAGATTTCGTCCCAATCTGATATTTGAGTAAAAGGTTATGACCAAAATACCAGAGGGTGTTTGGACGGCTTGACCGAGCGTCTGGACAGTCAACTGCAACCGCCTCTCCAAGATAGCGCTGAAAGCTTCCATAATAAGGCCGCGTCCAGACGGTGTTGCCAAAACTGTGTCTTGAGGCAGAAACCCTATTTCTTGTCAAACCCTGAATGGCGTCTGGACGGTATAACCATGTCGTCCGGACGGATGCGTTGGAACACTGGGATTTTCTCAAACTCTGAAGAGCGTCCGGACGATTTTCCATTACGTCCGGACGGATGCAATCTTGAACTGTTCGAAGCTTCTAGACATTGATGGGCATCCGGACGGAAAGATCTCGTCGTCCGGACGGATGTTGCTGACTGATGAGCGTCCGAACGGAATACCACGTCGTCAGGACGACTGACAGGGAACTGAAATAAATCCTTGAAAACTTCACAGAATCTTCTCGAAGAACATAGCTGAAGAGTAGACTCTGGATAAAGCAGCATCCCTGTGAAAGCAGCAACATTACATAGAAGTGATTTTGTCCAACATAATGTAGCCAACACAAAATCTAACAAACTCCCCCTTTGGCCATTTTGGGACAAAAATCACTTGACCGGTTAAAAATACACTCCCGGTCCAAATCAACAATTACTCCCCCTTTTTGTCACAAAGGGACAAAGGGTAAAACAGAGTAAGGAGAAAAACCACACAACAATTACTCCCCCTTAATGTCTCAGAAAGACAAGGGTAAACAGAGTAATAATATTCACCGACAAAAACGTTCTAAAATCCAAAACAATAGGAAAGTAGAGTAACGTCTGCAAATGGCCCAAAAGGGAGGAACAGAAATCCTCCAAGTATCAAATCCCAAGACCTTTGGAAATTGAACATCCAACTTCTACAATAGTCAGTTTTCCAAAGGATGCATCTGTCAATCACTGTGTTGGGAGCCGCTGGATGTCGTATTCCTGAAAAACCAAAAATACCATTAGATCCTGTTAGTTCCAAACATAATGTGGTATTTAACACGGCTGTCAAATGGATGCCAAAGAGAAATATAAGCAATGCAGCTACTCATAAGGCATAAATATATCATGATCAGCCCAACACACACAGACAGAGAAGGATTTTCATGCACACTATCTCGAGAAAAGATCCCAACAAATATTCCAATATTCTAAAATCACAGACTTAAAAGAATAACGGAAAACACAATGAAGATCATGGGATGAAAAGAGATGTGCAAAAAATGCCAAAATCTCGGGTGAAATCCACGAGAAAAACACACAAGATGCCATGATAAATCAATAAAAATGCAAAGATGTGTGTATGGCAGAGAAAGAGACGCAAGTCTTAAACCTGTAGAGATCCTATCCGGATGTGTCACTTAACCATCCGGATGGCAACTGCTAGGTCAGCATATGGCAAGACTGCACTTGTCCGAACGTAAGAATAGGTCCGTCTGGACGCTTCACATTGAAAAACAGAAGACTGAAGAAAAATTTACAGAATTTAATTTTTCTCAAATCAATTTCAGAACACGCATGTATAATCCATTGATAACACAATCAGAGAGCATCTCAAAACTAAGCAGAGATATAAAAGAGAGTTGAGATTTTAATTAGCACAAATATTTTCCTGGACATAGAAAATTCAAATAGGCAACTCAACTCATTCAATGCGTGTGTGTGTGAAGACTTAACCCACAAGGTAGGACTATCACAGATACGACAAAGAGCAACCAGATTTTCTAGACAAGAGAGAAAATCTGTGACAGATTAGCCAAAAGTCAAACCTTATAACTTACTAGGGCCTATGTAACGCCCCGAATTTGAGCCTGCAAATTCGTAAGCAGAAACCTCCGGTTTCCACGTGACATTACTACATTAGAGAAAAACTCTCGCAGCGGAATATATTTTTTTTCCTCTAAAGACTTAGGAATTGATAGCATAACACATTAGAGCTGACTGAAATACCTCGATACGTTTATCAAAAGTTACTTAGGTTTATCTTTACATGCCATATGCACACTAGGTGCATCAAAATTAGTGCCACAGATGGCACATAAGCATATAACATAAAACATGCCAAACATGACATCGTTATAAATATTTACATGCCATAAAACAAATCACATATAAGCACAACTAGTAATTTATAAACTAGCACATAATAGTTCGTTGATGGTTTCAAAAACCATAAAAAATGGCATATGGGTCCATGCCTTCGTTCTCCAGATCTGCATCAGTAACTATGCAAATATGACATCATCATATTTACATTGACAAACAAGTGAGTCATCCATTTTCATAACTAAGTTACCATCAAATTAATAACAGTTCATAAATAATATAAATGCAAGAGTTGTATGAATATGCATCGTAGTAACCATTTAGTTTGTGTTTTATGATCATCTTACTTCAGACCTCTCTTTCTTAGGTATCCAAACTCGTTCATGTCCTTTGCCTCACACTTAAAGTCTTACCTGTTTGCACTGGAATCCTACCGGTCCCAGCATTAGTTATATATTAGGACTTGGACTCACCTTGGATCACTATGAACCCCATGGATCCACTGACTAGCCTTCCTTCCACTTGCTAGTACATCAGCTTGTTGATGGCTATCTCATCAGCCGTTATATTAATTGGACACAACATGCAATGCATGAACAACCACATGCAATAAACACACACCACACAGTCCTAATGAAACATAGAATCATTCCTCAGTAAGTACATCCATACTTACTCTCCTTGGTGTAGTTTCTTAGCTCCTTTTCTGTAACAAATATATACAAAGAAGGATATATACATCAGTCCTTTTTCCTATACTAAAAATGTGAATATTTTTATATCACTTTACCATCGTTTTTAGTTATCAATTAAAAGGTAATTACATCAACATGAATCCTACAACGATTCATGAGAAAATATTACAACGTTTCATGTTTAAGCACCGAAACACAGCATAATGCTCTTGGTAATATAACACTTAAACATGAATCCTAACAGGATAATATTTTTATGTAAAGGGATAGGGAAATTAGCAGCATAGCCACTTTGTAGGAATACAATAAATTATAAAATAAATATGGGGGATTAAACCATTCCGTAGTAACGCAATAAATGATAAAATAAATAAAGGGGATTAAACCACTCCGTAGTAACGCAATAAATGATAAAATAAATACGGGGGATTAAACCACTCAGTAGTAATGGTAAAATAAATACGGGGGTTTAAACCACTCCGTAGTAACGCAATAAATGATAAAATAAATACGGGGGATCAAACCACTCCGTAGTAATGGTAAAATAAATACGGGGGTTTAAACCACTCCGTAGTAATAAATACAAATGAAATCAAATAGTAAGGAAGAGGTGTCAAGATTTACTCACCAATTTGATTTGGAGAGAAAAATGACTTCAAGAACACCAAAGTAGTTGTGTGGTAGAAGGAGAGAAAAGGGGAGAGAAAACCAAAACAAAAGCTTTCTTGAAAGTTGTCTAGGATTTGTGTGGAAAAACAAAGAGCCTTGCATTCTTATTTATAGGAGGAAAGTAGGGGTATTTAGGTCCAAAAAGTAATAAAATAATTAGCTTATTTGTTAATGTCTTGCAAATTTGGATTTTAGAATTTTCGTCCAACTAGAGGGCAGCCTACTCCGAGAATTATTTTCGATGGTCAAACCTACTCCGATTGACGTGAAATTTTGAGGGTAGATAGAGGACTTCATGACAAACATTTTCCCTTTTTGGTTCATCCCATTTCGAGTTCGTTTTGACTTAGTTCCAATCAAGTCAAAGTTTCTGTCTATAAAGCCAAAATATCTTTTATCCACTTTCTGCGTTCACACTTGCTTTATTGATTTTTCTTTCTTGTCATGATTACTCTTGAGATATCCTATCCTTTCATGATTACTCTTGTTTTTTATACATAAATGTTTCTAGAAGCATGGAGATATTTTTCTTGATAGTTTTTCGTTTAATATCGACAGTTGGGTTATTTAGGCTCAGGCCAAAAAGTCAACTGGTGGACTTTTTACTCACTTTTGCCACATGATAGATCTTTCTTTTGTAAGCACAATGGTTTTTGAATTATCTAAATCTGAGTCTGTTTGACCTGTTTTCGGTTTAATCAAAGTTTAAAGCTTAAATGTTACTTTCAGGTTTTAAAGGGTTTTTAGGTGTTGATCTTTTAATCTTTCGAAACAACTTTAGGTTTGCTTATAAAAACATGTGGATATTGTCTCCTCAGCAATATCAATGATTTCTTAAGAGCTTGAAATTACTGGGTGTTACATCCTACCCACCTTATCAGAATTTCGTCCCTGGAATTTGTAAACTAAGTTATGCCAAAAGAAAAAAATTTACACTAAGTAAGAAAAAATTTCAAGCAGGGATGTTACTTACCTTAATCATCTTCAAAGTCACTGAGACATGGCTTAGTGGAGGACTGAGGTAACTCTCTCTCTGGTTGATCTTGAGGTATGGTTTGATGTACAGAGTTTTCAACTTTATGTTAACTCCATGATATTTGACAATTATCAAAAAGGGTGTAAGAAAATAATGTTTTTCAAATCATACTATCTTTACCTGGGTATTTGGTTTTATATATAGTACCATGATCTATTTATGGGCTTGACATACCGACTATAGTATGTATTCATAGCTACTACTCGCAAACTATTTTAAACACAATTACTACCGTAAAAGTTATTTCATAATAAATACTACGTCATAAATCACGAAAGTTTTAAACATACCTACTTCAAAGTGGCTCATGGGAATAGGTACGGGTATTTGCTCCTTATCTCTTGTTCTAACTCCCAAGAAGCTTCTTCTACTTCATGGTTCTGCCATAGAACTTTTACTAGTGTTATTGTCGTTGTCCTCAGTTGTTGTACTTTTCGATCCAAGATCTGCACCGGCTTCTCTTCATATTTCAAATCTGCTTGAACTTGTAAGGGTTCAAAGTCTATCTCGTGTAACGGGTCGTGCACGTATTTTCGTAGCGTGGAAACGTGGAATACGTCATGTACACCAACTAGGTTAGATGGTAATTCAACTCTATAGGCGATCGGACCTACGACCTCTGTCACTAAAAAGGGACCGACATACCTTGGACTTAGCTTTCCCTTTTTACCAAACCACATGACTCCCTTCATTGGTGATACCTTCAGGAATACTTGGTCACCAACTTCGAATTCTAGCTTGCGTCGTCGTGTATCAGCATAACTCTTTTGGCGACTCTGTGCGGCCAGCATCCGCTTTCGAATTAGGGTAATCTTGTCTTTAGTATCCTGGATTATCTCCGGTCCTACTAGCTGTCTTTCCCCAACTTCATCCCAATATAGTGGTGATCTGCATTTCCGTCCATAGAGCGCTTTGTATGGAGCCATTCCAATAGTTGCCTGAAAACTATTGCTATAGACAAACTCAACTAACGGTAAATATTGAATCCATTTACCTTTAAAGTCCAACACGCAAAGTCTCAACATATCTTCCAAAACTTGAATGGTTCTTTCCGATTGGCCATCGATTTGAGGATGGTATGCCGTGCTAAGAGTTAGCTTTGTCCCCATTGCATCTTGTAAACATTGCCAAAAACGAGAGGTGAATCGCGCATCACGGTCAGATACAATAGAAGCAAGTATTCCATGCAGTCTGAAAATCTCTCTTATATAGAATTCTGCCAGCTTAGGAACAGGGTCGGTAATTTTGATAGGGATGAAATGAGCACTTTTCGTAAGTCTGTCAATAACGACCCAAATAGCATCATGCCCATTAAGTGTTTTTGGCAAACCTATGACGAAGTCCATTGCAATTTGATGCCATTTCCATTCTGGCATGTTGAGAAGTTGGTGTGGACCGGCTGGTCTTTGGTGTTCTGCCTTCACTTGCTGACAAGTGGGGCATTGCGCTACAAATTCTGCAATATCACGCTTCATTCCCTGCCACCAAAATCGCTTTTTCAAATCCTGGTACATTTTCGTGCTTCCCGGATGTATGGTGTACCTAGTCTTATGTGCTTCGTTGAGTATGTCCCTTCTCAATTCTGCATCATTGGGTATAACAGTTATGGCATCACCTGTTCTTAAAAGGTCATCTTCTATGAAATAGAAACCTGGAGCTTTACCCTGGCTCGTCTTCTCCATCAGTTGTTGCAACCCTAGGTCGTTCTCCTGAGCAATCTTAATTCTGTCAGCAGTTAACAGACGGATAATAAGAGCTGCTAAGACGGCATCCTTCACGCTTGGCACCACATCCAGCTGGATCATTCCCAATTGCTTGGCGAGTTGATTAGGGGTAGGCGTTGAGTTCGTTGATGCACCCTGCGATTTCCTACTCAAAGCGTCTGCGACTACATTTGCTTTCCCTGGATGGTATAGAATATAGCAGTAGAAGTCTTTTAACAATTCTAACCACCTACGCTGCCTCATATTCAATTCTTTTTGCGAGAAGATATATTTTAGACTTTGATGATCAGTATAAATTTCTACCTTCTCACGAAAAAGATAATGTCTCCAAATTTTTAAAGCAAAAACTACAGCAGCTAGTTCAAGGTCATGAGTGGGATAGTTTCTCTCGTGGTCCTTCAACTGTCTAGAGGCGTAAGCTATAACTTTATCTTGCTGCATGAGTACGCACCCTAGTCCTTTAAGAGAGGCATCACTAAAAACTATGAATTTCTCAAACTCTCTTGGCAGAACAAGGACAGGTGTAGTTACTAACCTCTTTTTCAGCTCTTGAAAGCTTGCTTCGCACTTATCGTTCCATTGAAAATGAGCATTCTTTTTAGTGAGGGTGGTCAAAGGGCCGGAAAGATTGGAAAAACCTTCTACAAATCTTCGGTAGTAACCTGCCAATCCAAGAAAGCTGCGGATTTCATGGATGTTGGTTGGCCGCTCCCAGTTGACGATAGCCTCAACTTTGCTAGGATCAACTGCTATTCCATCTTTTGAGATAACGTGCCCTAAGAATGAAACTTTCTCCATCCAAAATTCACACTTCTTGAGTTTGGCAAATAATTGCTTTTCCCTTAGAACATTTAGTACTGTTTTCAAATGCTCTCCGTGCTCTTGATGATTAGTTGAGTAAATTAAAATATCATCAATAAACACAACTACGATCAAATGGAGGTACATATGGAAAACACGATTCATTAGATCCATAAATACCGACGGTGCGTTAGTCACCCCAAAAGGCATGACTCGGAATTCATAATGACCATACCTCGTTCGAATCGCCGTCTTTTGCACATCTTCTTCCTTTACCTTAAGTTGATGGTATCCCGATCGAAGGTCGATTTTCGAGAATACCTTGGCTTCCTTCAATTGGTTGAACAAGTCGTCAATCCTTGGTAGAGGATATTTATTCTTTATGGTAACGTGGTTTAGCTCCCGGTAGTCTATGCATAGTCGCATAGTCCCATCTTTCTTCTTGACAAACAATACCAGTGCTCCCCATGGTGATACGCTTGGGCATATGAATCCTCTGTCCAAAAGTTCTTGGAGTTGTTTCTTTAGCTCTTTCAACTCGACGGGCGCCATGCGATAAGGTGCTTTGTGAATGGGCTGAGTTCTCGGGATCAAATCGATGGTAAACTCAATCTCACGATCAGATGGCAATCCTGTCACAACCTCAGCAAACACGTCTGGGTAATCGCACGCCACTGGAATATTTTCCAATGTACGCTCAGCTTCTGGTTTTGCAGTTACATAAGCTAAGAACGCTGATGCTCCTTGTCGTATATTCCTTGTAGCTTGTATTGCGGAAAGTAGCGGTGGAGTGGCTCGCGTACAAGATCCGTTGAATTTAAATCTATCAACACCTGGCAATTGAAAAACGACTATCTTCTCTCTACAATTTATGCTCGCATAATACTTTGATAACCAGTCCATGCCTAGGATTACATCATATCCTAGAGATTTAAACACCGATAGATTGATGGGTAGGTTCCTTCCTTTTATATTGATTGGACAGTTCTCTACCATTTTATCGCATACGACTTTCTTTCCTCTAGGGGTTTCAACCGTAAGACTTTGAACTAAAGGTCGTGTGCTAACATGACGTAATTTAATGTATGCTTCAAAAATGAATGAATGTGTAGCTACTGAATCAAAAGGAGTACACACAAGGATACCAAACAAAAAGATGGTACCTGTCAAGGAGTCATAATTCTATGTCATCGCAATCAAGTTAATCACCAAAATAATAATTAACTTAAA
This sequence comes from Alnus glutinosa, assembly GCF_958979055.1. Classification (NCBI taxonomy): domain Eukaryota; kingdom Viridiplantae; phylum Streptophyta; class Magnoliopsida; order Fagales; family Betulaceae; genus Alnus; species Alnus glutinosa. The sequence goes on along the minus strand of NC_084888.1, from coordinate 22,014,423 downwards.
TACTACACAATACATTTAATCACATAGATACATATTGATTAGCTTCATAAGTCTACCATTCTCTAATTCTTACAAAGATATTACACACAAAAGTTTTTATTTTACTTAGGGTACATAGCATATTTAAACAAAACTGATACTTCTACAGTTCTATAATTATTCATTTACTATTATTCCCGACTCAACACTACATTCTTCAAACGAAATCTTTTACGTGGTTTATAAAATCATTTATTAAAAGTAGCACTTGGTTATGCTCTAGTTTCTAGGTAGGTCGATTTCGATGGTCACCTGAGCGAACTACTCTGATACCATACTGTAACGCCCCGAATTTGAGCCTGCAAATTTGTAAGCAGAAACCTCCGGTTTCCACGTGACATTACTACATCAGAGATAAACTCTCGCAGCGGAATATATTTTTTTTCTTCTAAAGACTTAGGAATTGATAGCATAACACATTAGAGCTGACTGAAATACCTCGAAACGTTTATTAAAAGTTACTTAGGTTTATCTTTACATGCCATACGCACACTAGGTGCATTAAAATTAGTGCCACAGATGGCACATAAGCATATAACATAAAACATGCCAAACATGACATCGTTATAAATATTTACATGCCATAAAACAAATCACACATAAGCATAACTAGTAATTTATACACTAGCACATAATAGTTCGTTGATGGTTTCAAAAACCATAAAAAATGGCATATGGGTCCATGCCTTCGTTCTCCAGATCTGCATCAGTAACTATGCAAATATGACGTCATCATATTTACATAGACAAACGATCCCCTTCAGGTAGTTTTACTTGTTTGTCCGGGCGGGCGAAGTTTTACTTGTCCGAAAAGTATTCTGGAATTTTCTGCAGGGCCGTCCGGATGCTTCTAGGATCCGTACGGATTCTCAAATTACAGCATCTTTTCTAAGCTTTCCAATGAAGCCAATTTTGTCCCAATCTGATATTTGAGTAAAAAGTTATGACCAAAATACCCGAGGGTGTCCGGACGGCTTAACCGAGCGTCCAGACGGTCAACTGCAACTGCCTCTCCAAGATAGTGCTAAAAGCTTCCATAATAAGGCCGCGTCCGGACAGTGTTGCCCTAGCGTCCGGACGGTTACACTTCGGCTGCACGAAATTACCATAATAAGGCTTGGAGCGTCCGGACCTTGAAGGCTAACGTCCGGACGGTTGAACTGGTGCACACAATTTCCATATATGAAGCTTGATCGTCCAGACCATGAAGGCTGATGTCCGGACGGTTGAACTTGGTATGCACATTCTTGCCTTATAGAGGACATCGTCCGGACGGGATCACACATCGTCCAGACGGTAGCAGCCGTCTTCCCAAAACTGTGTCTTGAGGCAGAAACCCTATTTCTTGTTAAACACTGAATGGCGTCCGGACGGTATAACCACGTCTTCTGGACGGATGCGTTGGAACACTGGGATTTTCTCGAACTCTGAAGAGCGTCCGACGATTTTCCACTATGTCCGGACGGATGCAATCTTGAACTGTTCGAAGCTTCTAGACACTGATAGGCGTCCGGACAGAAAGATCTCGTCGTCCGGACGGATGTTGCTGACTGATGAGCGTCCGGACGGAATACCACGTCGTCCGGACGGCTGACAGGGAACCAAAATAAATCCTTGAAAACTTCACAGAATCTTCTCGAAGAACATAGCTAAAGAGTAGACTTTGGATAAAGCAGCATCCCTGTGAAAGCAGCAACATTACATAGAAGTGATTTTGTCCAACAGAATGTAGCCAACACAAAAACTAACAAAGATGTATCAAAGGGAAAAGCAAAGGGTTAAATTTATGTTAAATGCTTCTCCTGGAAGGGTTTGTTTAACATCTGATTTATGGACTTCGTTGACAACTGATGGATATATGTGCCTCACAGCACATTTTCTTGACAAGAATTGGGTCTTACATAAAAGGGTGTTCAATTTTTCTTTAATGCCCCCACCACATAATGGTATCTCTGTTTGAAAAAATTTATAATTTGCTACAAGAGTGGGGGATTGAGACCAAGGTTTTCTCTATAACCTTAGATAACGCTTCTTCTAATGATGTTTCTGTTGACTTATTAAAAAATCAATTGAATATTAAGAAAGCTCTTCCTTGTACTCGTGAGTTTTTTCACCTTCGTTGTTGTGCACATATTCTTAATCTTATAGTACAAGATGGGTTGAAAGAAATTGATAGTGCTCTCCATAAGGTTCATGAGAGTGTTAAGTATGTTAAAGGATCACAAGGGAGGAAAAAGTGGTTTCTTGAATCTGTGAATCAAATGTCTTTGGATGGTAGAAAAGGGTTGAGACAAGATGTTCCAACTAGATGGAATTCCACCTTTCTAATGCTTGAGAGTGCTGTTTATTATCGGCGTGCTTTTTGTCATTTAGAGTTGATTGATTCTAACTTTAAGAATTGCCCTAGTGTACTTGAGTGGGAAAAGGTGGATAGTATTAGAACTTTCTTGGCTTGTTTTTATCATGCTACTTGTGACTTTTCTGGAACTAAGTATCCCATAGCCAACTTGTATTTTCCAGCAGTTTTCATGATCTATGTGACCTTGAAGCAACATAAAGAGAGTGGAGATGAATATAAGAGATTAATGGCAAATCGAATGCTCTCTAAGTTTGAGAAATATTGGTCAGAATTCAGTATAGTGTTAGCCATTGCAGTTATCTTGGATCCTCGTTTCAAGCTTCATTTTATAGATTTCTGCTATAAGAAGCTTTATGGAGAGAGTAGTTCTAGAGAGTTTTTGCTTGTTCATGCTAAATTATTCTCTCTTTTTATGGAATATAATGGTATGTCTCCTATAACTTCAAGCAACATAGCTGTTGAAAAACCTGTTAATTCCCAAGAATATCCCCTGGAGACTACATAAATGATGAAGGTACAATTATATGTTTATTTATCGAATTATGTGACATTGTTAGTATATATCATTTTAGTACATTATGTTTATATTCTCTCTTTTATGTAGGAGTTTGATAAATTTGAAAGGGATGATGTTGGTATACAAAAGACTCAAATGGAACTTTATTTGGATGAACCTAGGCTGGATAGGAATGCGAAATTGGACATTCTTGCATTTTGGAAGGAAATGAATTTCGTTATCCTGATGTAGCTTGTAATGGCTCGTGATATTTTGAGTATTCCCGTTTCTACAGTTGCCTCAGAATCCACTTTTAGTGTTGGTGGGCGTGTAATTGATCAATTTAGGAGTTCGCTCAAGCCAGATGTCGTTGAGGCACTAGTTTGTACTAGAGATTGGTTATATGGAGAGCAAGGTAATATTATTTCTATTATTAATTATTTGCATATTTAATTTCTTTATTAACTTGTAGAAGTTTTTTAATACACAAAATAAAAACTCTAACTCTTTTCTTTTGATATAGAACACACACAAATGAAGTTGGATGAGCTAGTAGAAGATGTTATGATAATGGATATCAATTTAGAGGACATTTCATCTAGTTCCAAATCTATTATTATTCCTTAACTTTGTAAGTTTTTAGTTTTCAGTTTTAGTTGATATGGGTTATTGGTGTAAGTGTATAACAAACTTGTTGTGTCACTGTTTGCTTCAAATGTGTTTAGTTTCTATAATGAAACATAATTTTTCCTTCAACCTACATACCTTGTTTGGGAACACAGGTTTTTGAACTTGTATTTGTATTTTTTTTTTTCCTTTATTTTGCAAATGAAATCAAACCAAATTCAAGCTTTATCAAAAACTTGAATTTTTATACAAGTTCGTATTGTTGTGTATCTTTTAAGTCCCACATTTTTTCAGGGAATAGTTCATACTTGGGCTTGTTTTTAGGATTGGCATTCTCTTATTGTGTCTCTTTTTCACTTAGGTTCTCAAAGATACAATTTCAACTTTGAAAGTGCAGTAATCCAGTAAGTAGTATGGCAATCCAACCGGTCAATTGTGGAGCTAGCTGGCTGAGCCTCAGCCAATGATTAAAACCTGATTTGGGCATATTGTTATGATATGATATGAAGGCTATCATCCTTAAGCTTAAATTTTGTGGAGACCATCTTAAATTTTAAAAAGATGTTATTCAGTTCAACATTTTGGAAATTTTATTACTTATTATGTTAATGTAAATTTTATTTGCAACTCAAGTATAGTTGAGTTTTTGTAATATTTGTATAGCATTTCCATGACAAAGAATCAAAGATTATCACATGTAGTAGGCTGACTTGGCTCTTTGATAGACATTTTTTGTAATGAAACTTGAAAGTAGTAGATTTTCTTTTTTAGTTTGGCTGGATAGTGGAAGAGGAATACAATATGATTTTTTTTTTAGTTTATATTTGGGTTTTATTTTATTTTATTTTGTAGTGTTTATTATTGAAAATTATTGGACTTCTAATTTTAACAAGTGTGTGTGAACAGTGTGCAACAAAATATTAAATGCGGAATTAAAGGAGACAAATATTTTGTTGACGAAGTGGAAACTCAATTAAGAGAAAAACTACTCTGGGGCAGCCAAACCCAAGATATCCATTATTCAGAAGACAAAGCTAGATACAAAGCAGAAACACTCACATACCCCTGATGTAGTGGTCGTACCTTGCTCTCTAACGTGTAACCCAACACGAACGCTTCCCAACCAGGTCTCCTACCTGAAGGGGTCTTCAATGGAATCCTTTACCTTAGGGCCAACCCCTAAGATAGATTCCACTGCTGATCAAATCACACACTGGCAAAGCTAGAAAGCTAGCAGATCTTCAATATCTCCCTAAACACCCTCTCTAAGCTGTAGAGAATTCACCATTGAATTCTATGTTGAAAGCATGCCTCAAGCCTTTTATTTATAGGCTTTGGAAACCCAAGATTGAGTCAAACGGATTCTGGGGCACGCGCGTCTGGACGGGAGCCAGGGCCGTCCGGACGGGTCAAGTTTTTCTTGTCTGGAAAGTAATTCTGGAATTTTCTGCAGGGCCGTCCAGACTAGAAAATCTTTCCATCCGGAGGGAGGCCGTCTGGACACTATTAATGTCCTTCCAGATGCTCAAATTACAGAACTTTTTCTTAGCTTTCCAATGAAGCCAATTTTGTCCCAATCCGATATTTGAGTAAACATTTATGACCAAAATACCCAAGGGTGTCCGGACGATCAACTGCAACCGCCTTTCCAAAGTAGCACTGAAAGCTTCCATACAAGGCCGCGTCTGGACGGTGATGCCCTATCGTCCTGACGGTTGCACTTCGGCTGCACGTCATTACGATATAAAGGCTTTGAGCGTCCGGACTCGAAAGGTTGACGTCCGGACGGTTGAACTGGTGCATGCAATTTCCATATATGAAGCTTGATCGTCCAGACCATGAAGGTTGACGTCCGGACGGTTGAACTTGGTATGCACGTTCTTGCCTTATAGAGGACATCGTCTGAACGGGATCACACATCTTCCGGACGATAGCGGCAGTCTTTCCATAACTGTGTCTTGAGGTAGAAACCCCAATACTTGTCAAACACGGAATGGCGTCCGGATGGTATAACCACGTCGTCCGGACGGATGCGCTGGAACACTGGGATCTTTTCAAACTCTGAAGAGCGTCCGGACGATTTGCCATTACGTCTGGATGGATGCAACCTTGAACTGTTCGAAGCTTCTAGACATTGATGGGCGTCCGGACGGAAAGATCTCGTCGTCTGGACGGATGTTGCTGACTGATTATCCACAGATTGACATCCTCTAAGTAACTGGTTTGCAAGATAAATGAGGAGAGTCACCATTGAACCTCAAACTGATGCAGATATGAGGTAATGCTATGGAAGGCTCTGCATGAGCTAGGGGGAAAAGCTCATCTTAATCCTGAGACCTTTGGAATTTGAACATCCAACTTCAACAACAGTCAGTTTTCCAAAGGATCCATCTGTCAAACATTGTGCTGGGAGCCGCTGGATGTCATTTCCTGAATCAGAACCAACCAAAAATATCTCCAAAAATACCATTAGATCCTGTTAGTTCCAAAAATAATGTGGTATTTAAGACGGCTGTCAAATGGATGCCAAAGATAAATATATGCAATACAGCTACTCATAAGGCATAAATATATCAAGATCAACCCAACACACAGACAGAGAAGGATTTTCATGCACAATATCTCAAAAAAAAATCCTAATCAACCAATATTCGAATATTCTAAAAGCACAAAAACTTAAAAGAGTAATGGAAGACACAATGAAGATCATGGGATGAGAAGAGATGTGCAAAGAATGTCAAAATCTCGGGAGAAGTCCACGAGAAAAACACACAACATGATAAATCAAAAAATGCAAAGATGTGTGTATGGCAGAGAAAGAGAAGCAAGTCTTAAACCTATAGAGATCCTGTCCGGATGTGCAACTGCTAGGTCAGCATATGGCAAGACTACTCTCGTCTGGACGAAGAATAGGTCCATCCAAATGCTTCACACTTGAAAATCTGAAACTTGAGGAAAATATGCAGAAAAATATTTTTCCCAAAAGTTAGCTTCAGAACACGCATGTATAATCAACTGATAAAGCAGTCAAATAGGATTGCAAAAATATGCAAAGATATAAATGAGAGTTAAGTATTCAATAAGCACAAATTTCCCTGCAAATAGAAATTTTAAATAGATTACTCAACTCATGCAATGTGTGTGTGTGTGAAGACTTTCTTAATAAGGTATGAAATTCACTGATATGACAAAAAGCAACCAGATTTTCCAAACAAGAGAGAAAATCAATGAAAGATCAGCCAAAAGTCAAATCTTATCTTACTAGGGCCTAGCCACCCCCATCTGATACACTCCCCCTAAAATGCAGCACCTAATTGTTTTACTTGTACCATGAAGGACAAAGTAAAATTTTTACTTGCACGTAGAGGGCAAGGCATATAGCAAATTCAGCACATAAGCAGTGAATATATAATTTAAAAGCGCATAATGTATATGATTTACTGCTTGATTCTTATGGTGCTGCAATCTAGAGAGTGCCAGAATGTTTAGTCCTAGGTTCAACTAGCCTGTGATCAATTTGACTATCTTAGCAAAAATCTTCTTCTCTTATTCAGAATTTCTAGAAACAAAAAGTCAGAGAAGGAAAAGAAGTACCTTAGGGGAGTCTTAGATAGTGCACATTTTCATCGCATGAGGAAAGTAACTATCTATCATTAAGATGCAACAGGAAAACTTAGCAGATATCATGCATAAACTCTCAATCATATATAAGCATATTTAATCAATGAACAATGAACTGAGATATCAGGAAAAAACACATGCAATATCTGAAAAGCTATCAAAAGAAAGAAATAAAGTTCCGCATCTTCTCCCCAAATTTATTTTATTTTATTTTTTGGTTGAAAAATGAGACAAAAAAAAAAAAAAAAACAAAGACATGCTTATGGAAAAGGAAATGACATCTAATCCCAGCTTTTAAGGTAAAACCAAACCTGTCGTCATGGAGAGAGGTTTAGAAATACCAAGACAGAAAAGCAGCCGCCCGACGTGCTTTAACTGTCATCCCCAAAAAAAATATTTGCAGATGTTTCTCAAGAAAACCAGAGAAAATATGGGGATAGAGTAAAAGGTTCCTCAAATAGAATGCAAGGCATGAATAAGATATGACATGATAAACGATGCAATGCAAACATACCTGACATGCACTAGGATTTAGGAACCAAAATCCTAGGCATGGGAAGACTTCACCTTTACTAGGTGAGTCCACTCCCCCTCAAGGGGTGAATGGTCTCATCCTTCTTGACCCATACCTGCTTGACTCGTGGCGGTAGCTTGCAGGTCTTTCCCATGTTGTCCATTCTACTTTGCATACCTTGCATCAGGCTTAGAAACCCTTCGTAGTCATGGTAGCTAATGGGCTTCTGCGGCTTTCTCTTGTAGCACCTTGATTTGTTCTTCTTTGATTTGCCATTCTGATAGGCAGGAACAAACAGCTGCTGATACCGTGGAGCCTGAAACGCCGTAGGAGGTAGAGTGCCTGATGTAGCTCTAATTGGCAGCTTCCTCTGAACCTTCACCTTCTGGAGTTGTGGGCATTTGGATCGGATGTGACCAGTGATGCCGCAGTGATGACAGGTAGGCAAGCTTCTTTTGTTTGAATGCTTCTTGACATTCTATGCAGAATTAAGGTTAGCATTCTTACAAACAACATTGCCCTTACCTTTTATTTTGATGAGGAAGAATCTTCAAATTCACTTTTCCTCAGAGCATCCTGCTTAATCCAAAGCCTGTGGGATTTCAACAAATAACAATTTAGCCTAATATGACCAATCTTCCCACAATTATGACAAGTAGGGACAAACTTACCATGAGCTTGTGTACATGTATCTTTGGATTTGGGCATCACACAATTATTCAAGCAAGAATTATCCAAACAAGCAGTGTTTACTATCACAGGCTTAATAATACTAGAATCTAATTCAGAATCAGAAGCATGTGAAGTAGAAGCACTCAAATCATCAATAACTAAACCAGGCTTGTTCGAAATATCTGAATGAATACACAGCATGCTTTTCAAATTATCACTAGAGAATTTTACCAATTTATTCTCAAGTTCATCAATAATATTAAGCAACATGGTATTCTCAGATCTCAAAGAGTCAATCAAAACATGCGATTCAGATAATTGAACAATCAAAGACTCTTTTTCTTGCTTCACCTTTTTGAGCTCTTTTGGAGAAACAATTTTATCTATTTTAGCAAAAACTTTAGAGAGCTCAATATCATGATTTTCTTCAAATAATTGAGAGAAATCCAAGATAAAAGGTGTAATAAAAAAAATAGAAGTCACAAAGAGATGAGGATCACACTAAGGAAATAAATCCTTTCAACGGAGTGTGCCTGCTCTGATACCAATTGAAAATTATTGGACTTCTAATTTTAACAAGTGTGTGTGAACAATGTACAACAAAATATTAAATACGGAATTAAAGGAGACAAATATTTTGTTGACGAAGTGGAAACTCAATTAAGAGAAAAACCACTCCAAGGCAGCCAAACCCAGGATATCCACTATTCAGAAGACAAGCTAGATACAAAGCAGTAACACTCATATACCCCTGATGCAGTGGTCGTACCTTGCTCTCTAACGTGTAACCCAACACGAACGCTTCCCAACTAGGTCTCCTACCTAAAGGGGTCTTCAATGGAATCTTTTACCTTAGGGCCAACCCCTAAGATAGACTTCACAGCTGATCAAATCACACACTGGCAAAGCTAGAGAGCTAGCAGATCTTCAATATTTCCCTAAACACCCTCTCTAAGCTGTAGAGAATTCACCACCGAATTCTATGTTGAAAGCATGCGTCAAGCCTCTTATTTATAGGCTTTGGAAACCCAAAATTGAGTCAAAAATGGATTCTGGGGCACGCGCGTCTAGACGAGAGCCAGGGCCGTCCGGACGTGTCAAGTTTTTCTTGTCCGGAAAGTAATTCTAGAAATTTTTGCAGGGCCGTCCGGACGGGAAAATCTTTCCGTCCGGACGCTATTAATGGCCGTCCAGACTCTCAAATTATAGAACATTTTCTTAGCTTTCCAATGAAGCCGATTTCGTCCCAATCCAATATTTGAGTAAAACTTTATGACCAAAATAGCCGAGGGTGTCCGAACGGCTTGATAGATCGTCCGGACGGTCAACTGCAACCGCCTTTCCAAAGTAGCACTGAAAGCTTCCATACAAGGCCGCGTCTGGACGGTGATGCCCTATCGTCCGGACGGTTGCACTTCGGCTGCACGTCATTACCATTTAAAGGCTTTGAGCGTCCAGACCCGAAAGGCTGACGTCCGGACTGTTGAACTGGTGCACGCAATTTCCATATATGAAGCTTGATTGTCCGGACCATGAAGGCTAACGTCCGGACGGTTGAAATTGGTATACACGTTCTTGCCTTATAGAGGACATTGTCCGGACGGGATCACACATCTTCCGGACGGTAGCGGCCGTCTTCCCATAATTGTGTCTTGAGGCAGAAACCCTAATACTTGTCAAACACTGAATGGCGTCCGGACGGTATAACCACGTCGTCCGGACGGATGCGCTGGAACATTGGGATCTTCTCGAACTCTGAAGAGCGTCTGGAAGATTTGCCATTACGTCCGGACGGATGCAACCTTGAACTGTTCAAAGCTTCTAGACACTGATGGGCGTCCGGACGGAAAGATCTCGTCGTCCGGACGGAAAACCACGTCGTCCGGACGACTGACAGGGAACCGAAATAAATCCTTAAAAACTTCACAGAATCTTCTCGAAGAACATAGCTAAAGAGTAGACTCTGGATAAAGCAGCATCCCTGTGAAAGCAGCAACATTACATAGAAGTGATTTTGTCCAACAGAATGTAGCCAACACAAAAACTAACAATTATATAATGGGTTAATCGCGTTGTGTCAGGTCGTGTTAACCCTACACGGCCCGTTTAATAAAGGGGTCAAACGGGTCGTGTTAGGTTCGAAGGGTCTGACCCTTTTATTTAAACGGGTCGTGTCAGGGTTGACCCTTAAAAAGTTGACGGGTCAAACGGGTCGTGTAAACCTGTTTTGATAGCCCTAGTGACAACCATTGAGGAAAGCAAGGATCTTGAGGAAATGAAGATTGAAGAGCTGGTAGGATCTCTTCAAACATATGAGCTGTCTCTACCCCCGGTCAAGAAGTTGAAGACCATTGCCCTAAAGGCTTCCAAGAAGAAGGTAGAAGCCTCATCTGAAGATGACTCTGAGGATGAAGAAAAAGCTGTGGCTATGTTAGCCAAGAATTTCAGAAGACTAATGAAAGATGATCGGGTCAAGAAGAAGTTTTCTGAAAGAGTAAAGAAACCTCCCAGAGAAGCTGAACCTGAGGAAGAAGAGAAGAAAGACCCCTGAGGACCCCGATGTTTTGAATGCTCAGGCTTTGGCCATATCCGGGCTGATTGTGGGAATCTTAAGAAGGGCAAGGGGAAGACATACAACGTGACTCTCAGTGATGAGTCAAAAAAAGATGCTCCAGAGTCTAAAAAATTTCTGGCCTTTATAGCCCCACATGTTGAAGAAGAAGACTCTATTACTCAGGGCATAGTGATAATGGGGAAGAGCTCAAGGAAGCCTACAAGACACTCTACTTAGAGTATGAGAAGCTGAGGGAAGGTCGTAAGCAGCACCTCTATGATCTGAACAGCCTGCAAACTGAAAAGAGTTCATTGCTACTTAGAATACAAGAGCTCGAGGAAAAGCTACTAGAGACACAGCTCCAGCTAGAGAGAGTCACTGATGAGAAGCTGACTCGTATGCTGTCTATCCAGAAGAGCCCAACTGACAAGACTAGTATCAGGTATGTAGCTTCCTCTTCTGATGCTCCCTCTTCCTCAAAGACTGTGTTTGTGAAGCCTACAGTCCTAGAGCCTCCTCCCTCTGTTGAAGATAAAGGGAAGGACAAGGTCAACGATGATGTTCCAGGCACTTAGGAGCCTCATTCCATCAGAAGACCTCCTATATGCCATCATTGCGGTCTAAGTGGGCATGTTCATCCTCAGTGCTTCCTCCTGAAAGCACAAAAGGCCAAAGCCAAGAAAGAAGTGCCCAGACAAGCTCATCATGGCACTAGACATGCGGCCTAGCATCAGACTCCATGGCATTAGGCAGCTTATCAAGCACCATGGAGACAAGCACCAAGGCATCAAACTCATCAATATCAAGCACCTTGGTCTCATGCTCCTTAGGCCCAGGCATCTCAGCATCAGTGGCCTCAGCAACGGTTTGCACCGGCCAAGCACCTTAGAAGGCCACAGAAGGTGGAAGCAAATCAACACCACAATGAGCCACCTATCTGGATGTAGAATATGATGGAGTGGATGATGACGTCATACCAGCAACCACCCACAGGAAGGCAAACTTGGATCAAGAAGGACCGTCACCCCATGAGGCGGAACAAACGCACCTAGCAGGTTTGGGTGTTTATGCCTAGGATTTGGTTCCTAATCCTATGGCATCAAGTTTGATTGCTTATTTTGCTGTTATATTTTATTTGCAATCTAGGAACCAGTGGTACTGTGTTTTGCCCCATATATTTTGTTTGGAGATCTTTGCAGGGATTTATTGGGGAAGACAGAAAAAGTAGGTCGAGCGACTGTTTTTCTGTAATGGCATCATCAGGTTTGATTTTGCCTTGCATATGATGTCATTTCCATATTTCATGTTTTGTTTTCTTATGTTTAAATAAAAAAAAAATAAAAAAATAAAAAAATTTGGGGAGAATTTGCAGGATTTTTTTATTTTTCTTGGCATATTAGATATTGCATGTGTTTTCACCTGATGTCACAATTCTTTGTGTATTAATCTACTTTGCTTATATATACTTGAGAGTGACTATATCTGCCAAGTATTTTCCTATTTATGCAAAAGTAGGATAGCTTCTTTTCTCATGCGATAAAAATGTGCACTATCAAAGACTCCCCTAAAAAGTACATCTTTCCTTTTCTGACTTTTTGATTCTAGAAATTCTGGATAAGAGAAGAAGTTTTGATAAGATGGTCAAATTGACCACATGCTAGTTGAACCTAGAACCTAAAAACTCTGGCATTCCCTTTAGTTTGCAGCACCATAAGAATCAAGCAGTCAGTCATATGAATTATGTGCTTTAATTGTATGTTCATTGCTTATGTGCTGATTTTGCTATATGCCTTGCCCTCTACGTGCAAGTAAAACATTTACTTTGTCCTTCATGGTACAAGTAAAACATTCAGGCGCTGCATCTTAGGGGGAGTGTCACAGATGAGGGTGGCTAGGCCCTAGTAAGATATAAGGTTTGACTTTTGACTAATCTGTCACTGATTTTCTCTCTTGTCTAGGAAATCTGGTTGCTCTTTGTCATGTCAGCAAAAGTTTTACCTTGTGGGTTTTTGTCTTCACACATACACGCATTGCATGAGTTGAGTTGGCTGTTTGAATTTTGCATGTTTAGGAACTTATTTGTGCTGATTGATTTCTCAACTATCTTTTATATCTCTGTTTAGTATTGAGATGCTCTCTGATTGTGTTAACAGTGGTTTATACATGCGTGTTCTAAAACTGACTTGGGAAAAATTTGATTTCTATGAATTTTCCTCAGATTTTCTGATGTTTTAGTGTTGAGCATCCGAACGGGGATGGAGCTTAGACGTCCGGACAGGAGTTGTTTTACGTCTGGACGCGCACGGCCAGTATCTGGCGGACGGTTAAAATTAATCGTCCAGACGCGCGTGACCAGTCTGCTCCTTTCCGAGGCAGCGCGTGTCTGGACGACATCAATATACCGTCCGGAAGGGGGACCCACAGAGGCTATATATATCAGATTGCCGCTCACTCCATCCTACCCCACAAAATCCCTTCTTTGGCAGCTTGTGAGTCTTTTGAGTTTTTGGATTTTTTCCTTGCTCCTTGTTTTGTGTCTTTTTGCATCTCTCTCACATTCCAGGTATTTTTCTAGTTCTTCATTTCAGTTAATTTATTTTTAAAATTGTTAGAAATTTTAAGTTTTCTTCAGGAATGTTTTTGAGGTTATGAGATGCATATATTTGCCTTATTGGGATTATTTGTGATGATGTTTTTAGGACTAAATTGTGATAAAATCTGCCTATATTTTTGCAAAAGTCCTTTTTACTGCTGTTATTCTGCCCAATGTATTTCATGACCTAACAAGACTATTATTTTGGATTTTTGCTGCAAATCTTGTTGGTTTCTTGTGCAGAATCATGTCTGCAAGTAGTCCATAGCGCAGGGTCCGCCAGAGGACTGTGGAAGATATAGCTACACTCCAGGCCAAAACTATGGACCGCACAGTCATTGCTGAGCGGAATGTCATCCGTTCTGATATCATGGTGCCGCCTCTGGATAGCATCCATGCCATTATCCAGACATACTATTGGGGATATCTACACAGCTGTGCCTGTGTGGTGTAATCCAGACTGGTAAAAATTTCTACGCCAACCTGGAAGTGGTGCAAAACGATGATCGTGGATTGGTGCTTCAGTCCACCATTGCAGGCCATATCATCATTGTTGATCCTCAGTTCATCAGTCACATCATTAGAGTCCCAGTGCTCGAGATTTCTGCCACCCCATACAATGAGGTGGTGCTTCCTCCTTCCCTGGATGATCTCAGGGAATTCTTCCATGCATTTCCCCAAGGCGAGGAGCGACCTACCTCCATTAGGATTGCTGCCTTATCTCCCTCCCACCGCATGCTGGCCAAGATCATTCAGCAAAACATCTGGCCTGTTGCTCGACGCAGTGATCTGATCCTGAAACAGGCCCAATTTGTCTATGCAGCTCACCTTCACTTTCCTTTCTGCCTGTGCAAGCATATTCTGGGTGTTATGTTGGAGGCCGGTGATGGGGAAATGCCGGTCTCCCGTTTGGCTGCCTGCTCATTCAGATTATCCTTCAGTCGGGAGTCAATGTCACTGGCGAACCGAAGATGAAGATCCATCAGCCCATCAGCAAGCAGACATTGATGAAGTCCAATACGCAGCTGTGGAGGGATGACTCCGATGATAAGGTGCCTATAACTGCTACCATGCCTGTTGGTTTTCTGGATATGGCTTCATCCTCCCAGACCGTCCCGCCATCTGAGCCGGAGGTCAACTATTCACAGATCATGGAGGCCCTTACTGCCATTTAGGGGGGGATGAGTGCTATGCAGGTGACTATGTTCTCCATGCAGCGAGAGATACACTCCATCAACCTGCGTGTAGAGCAAAACTAGTTGGACCTTCATGAGTGCCTGAAGTTTGATCATCCTAGCAGTAGTGATGATGAGGATGATGCAGATAGGACTGTACCCCTGCCTGAGGATGTTTGATTTTGATTCCCTCTTATTTTGTTTTGTTGTCTTTCTGTTTGAGACATTTGACTTATATTAAACATTTTGACTTATATTGCTCTGTTTCCCGGGTCCTTCTGGGACCGTTAGGGGGAGTAATTCTTATTACAGCTGGTTTTATTACTCTGTTTTACCATTTGTCCCTTTGTGACAAAAAGGGGGAGTAATTTTTGTGTTTGGACCGGGAATGTATTTCCAAACCGGTTAAGTGATTTTTGTCCCACAATGGCCAAAGGGGGAGTTTGTTAGTATTTTGGCCTCATTCTGGACAAAAATCACTTGTGTGTGTAAAGATGCTGTAAACAGGGATTCCACTATTTAGAGCACTCTCAGAAGACTTTGCACTACGTGAAAGATCGAAGATTTTGGTTCCCTGTCAGCCGTCCAGACGATCGAGCCATCCCATCCGGACACCCATCTGACCACTGTTCCATCCGTCCGGACGACGTGCATTTTTGTTCGGACCCTCCACTGTGTTGAGAAGTTTCTATCCAGCTTGCATCCATCCGGACAACTCAGCAGCAAGTCCGGACGCCTATCAGTACTCGACCAGCTTCAGATTCTTTCCAAGTTCAAATATGGGAAGACTGATTCAACCGTCCGGACGCGTCTCCTTAAGGCAAGAATCGCAATTCAAATATCACCATCCAGACGTCAGTCAGCCTTGGTCCGGACACGCGTGCAACTAATATGGAAATTGCTGATTCGACTTCAACCGTCCGGACGACTGCCTATCATGGTCCGGATGCGCGCATAGCAGATGTGGAAATTGCGTGTTGAAGTTCAGCCGTCCGGACGCTCATCCCCCATGGTCCGGATGCACGAAGCCTTATAAGGAAATTACTTGCAGCGGATGTGCGACCGTCTGGACGCGGCTCTTAAACAGGAAAGATTTCTTAGCGAAATTTTTGAAAAATCCTGTTGCACAGTTGTCCGTCCGGACGGCCATGACCACCGTCCGGACAGTGCCCAGCTATATTTTTCCTGACGCTCATTTGAGCCCCCAGCCTATAAATAGAGGCCCTTGGGCATTGAGAACTGCAAGAATTCGGTATTGAATTCCACAACTGCTCAGAGATGTTATTTTTCCTCTGAAGCCATTGCAAGTGTGTTGTTGCTGCACTACATCTGAAGTCTATCTTAGGGGTTGGTCCTAAGGTAAAGGATTCCATTGAAGACCCTTTCAGGTAGGACACTTGGTTGGGAAGCGTTCGTGTTGGGTTACACGTTAGAGAGCAAGGTACGACCACTGCATCGGGTATATGTGAGTTTACTATCTTGTATCTAGCTTTGTCTTCTAAACAATGGAATTCCTGGGTTTGGCTTCCCAGAAGTGGTTTTTCTCTTGATTGAGTTTCCACTTCGTCAACAAAAATCTTTGTGTTGTTTACTTTCTGCATTTATATTTTTGTTACACACTTTGCACACACTTGTCTTTTATTTAGAAGTCAATTTTATTTTTCAAAAACAGTGTAGTTTAGTTCCCTTGCATTCGTCCGAACGACATGGAATTTCGTTTGGACACTCATCTGTCAAAGCATCATCCGTTCGGATGATGAGAACTTTCGGCCAAGATGTCCCTCTGTGTGTAGAAGCTTCGAACTATTTTCGGTTGCATCTGTCCGGACGTCTCAGCAACACGTCCGGACGCCTTTTAGTGTTCGACAAGTAAAATGATTTCTTTCCAAAACACAGATATAGGAAGACAGCTACAAATATCTGGAAGACGTGGCTATTCCGTCCGGACGCTATCCTGGATAAGGCAAGTCGTGCAGAAGAAGTTCAACCGTCCTGACGTCAGAGTCCATGGTCTGGGCTCTTAGGCCTTAATATGGAAATTACATGCAAAAGTGAAACCGTCCAGATGCTAGGGAAACACCATCCGGAAGTGGCCTATTCAGGAAAGAATTTCAAGCGAATTTGGAAAGCCGGTTGCACAGTTGTTCGTTCGGACACATTCAACTACCGTCTGGATGCCGCCTAGAGAAAACCGAATCAAATGCGATTTAGGTTTTTTGTAGCCTATAAATAGAGGCCCCTAGGCATGTAATTTGTAGGAATTCGGTATTGAATTTTGTAGAGCTTAGAGAGTTTATTTTATGAATTGTTGTGTTGATCCGCTCACTCTCTAGCCATTGCCGTTGTGTGCTATCACTGTGCTGAAACTGAAGTCTATCTTAGGGGTTGGCCCTAAGGTAAAGGATTCCAATGAAGACCTAGTCAAATAGGTGACTCGGTTGGGAGGAATTTGTGTTGGGTTACACATCAGAGTTCAAGGTACGACCACTACATAAGGGTATGTGAGTTCTACTGCTTTGCAACTAGTTTTATCTTCTGAATAGTGGATATTCTGGGTTTGGCTGCCCCAGAGTGGTTTTTCTCTTAATTGAGTTTCATTAAGAAAATTCTTGTGTCATTTAAATTCCGCTTTTATATTATTTTGTTAACACATTGTGCACACACACACGATTGAAATAGAAGTTGTTAGTTTTTGTGTTGGTTGCATTCTGTTGGACAAAATCACTTATATGTAATGTTGCTGCTTTCACAGGGATGCTGCTTTATCCAGAGTCTACTCTTCAGCTATGTTCTTCGAGAAGATTTTGTGAAGTTTTCAAGGATTTATTTCGGTTCCCTGTCAGCCGTCCGGACGACGTGGTATTCCATCCGGACGCTCATCAGTCAGCAACATCCGTCCGGACGATGAGATCTTTCCGTCCGGACGCCCATCAGTGTCTAGATGCTTCGAACAGTTCAAGGTTTCATCCGTCCGGACGTAATGGCAAATCGTCCGGACGCTCTTCATAGTTTGAGAAGACCCCAGTGTTCCAGCACATCCGTCCGGACGACGTGGTTATACCGTCTGGACGCCATTCAATGTTTGAAAAGTATTAGGGTTTCTGCCTCAAGACATAGTTATGGAAAGACGGCTGCTACCGTCCGGACGATGTGTGATCCCGTCTGGACGTTGTTCTCTATAAGGTAAGAACGTGTATACCAAGTTCAACCATCCGGACGTCAGCCTTCATGGTCCGGATGATCAAGCTTCATATATGGAAATTGCGTGCACCAGTTCAACAGTCCGGACGTCAGCCTTTCGGGTCCGGACGCTCAAAGCCTTTATATGGTAATGACATGGAGCCGAAGTGCAACCGTTTGAACGATAGGGAATCACCATCCGGACGCGGCCTTGTATGGAAGCTTTCAGTGCTACTTTGGAAAGGCGGTTGCAGTTGACTGTCCGGACGCTCGGTCAAGCCGTCCGGACACCCTCGGGTATTTTGGTCATAACATTTTACTCAAATATCGGATTGGGACGAAATTTGCTTCATTGGAAAGCTAAGAAAAAGTTATTTAATTTGAGAATCCAGACGGCCATTAATAGCATCCAAACGGTTTCCGTCTGGACGGAAAGATTTGCCCGTCCGGACGGCCTTGCAGAAAATTCTAGAATACTTTTCGGACAAGTAAAACTTGGCTCGTCTGGACGGCCCAAGGCTCCCGTCCGGACGCGCGTACCTCAGACTCTGTTTTTGACTCAAAATAGGGTTTCCTAAGCCTATAAATAAGAGGCTCTAGGCATGCTTTCAACATAGAATTCGGTGGTGAATTCTCTACAGCTTAGAGAGGGTGTTTAGGGAGATATTGAAGATCTGCTAGCTCTCTAGCTTTGCCAGTGTGTGATTTGATCAGCTATGAAGTCTATCTTAGGGGTTGGCCCTAAGGTAAAGGATTCCATTGAAGACCCCTTCAGGTAGGAGACCTGGTTGGGAGGCGCTCGTGTTGGGTTACACGTTAGAGAGCAAGGTACGACCATTGCATCAGGGGTATGTGAGTGTTACTGCTTTGTATCTAGCTTTGTCTTCTAAATAGTGGATATCCTGGGTTTGGCTACCCCGGAGTGGTTTTTCTCTTAACTGAGTTTCCACTTCGTCAACAAAAATCTGTGTGTCTTTTACTTTCTGCTGTGCTTAATTTTTGTTGACACTTGTTGCACACACTTTATTTTTAGAAGTCAATTTCGATTTTCAATTGGTATCAGAGCAGGCACACTCCGTTGAAAGGATTTATTTCCTGAGTGTGATCCTCATCTCTTGCGACTTCTATTTTTTTATTACACCTTTTATCATGGATTTCTCTCAGTTATCTGAAGAAAATCATGATGTTGAGCTCTCTCAAGTTTTTGCTAAAATAGATAAAATTGTTTCTCCAAAAGAGCTCAAAAAGGTGAAGCAAGAAAAAGAGTCTTTGATTGTTCAGTTATCTGAATCACATGGTTTGATTAACTCTTTGAGATCTGAGAATACTATGCTATTTAACATTATTGATACACTTGAGAATAAATTAAAAGAATCTGAGGATCTCTTGAAAAAATTCTCAAGTGATAATTTGAAAAGCATGCTTTGTATTTTTTCAGATATTTCTAACAAGCCTGCTTCAATTGTTGATGATATGAGTACTTTTACTTCACATGCTTCTGATTTTGAAATAAATTCTATTGACATTAAGCCTGTGATAGTAGATATAGCTTGTTTAGAAAATTCTTGCTTAACTAATCATGTGATGCCAAAATCCAAAGATACAGGTACATAAGCTCATGGTAAGTTTGTCCCTACTTGTCATAATTGTGGGAAGATTGGTCATATTAGGCCAAATTGTTATTTGTTGAAATCCCACAGGCCTTGGATTAAGCAGGATGCTCTGAGGAAAAGTGAAGTTGAAGATTCTTCCTCAGCAAAATATGTCCCTCCGCATAGGAGACATATAAAAGGTAAAGGCAATGTTATTTGTAAGAATGCTAATCATAATTTTACAGAGAATACAAAGAAGCATTCAAACAAAAAGCTTGCCTACCTATCATCACTGTGGCATCACCGGTCACATCCGATCCAAATGCCCAAAACTCCAGAAGTTGAAGGTTCAGAGGAAGCTGCCAACTAGAGCTACATCAGGCACTCTACCTCCAACGGTGCTTCAGGCTCCATGGCATCAGCAGCAGTTTGTTCCTGCCTATCATAGTGGCAAATCAAAGAAGAACAAATCAAGGCGCTACAAGAGAAAGCCGTAGAAGCCCATTAGCTACCATGACTATGAAGGGTTTCTGAGCCTGATGCAAGGTATGCTAAGGAGAATGGACAACATGGGCAAGACCTGCAAGCTACCGCCACGAGTCAAGCATGTATGGGTCAAGAAGGATAAGACCATTCACCCCTTGAGGGGGAGTGGACTCACCTAGTAAAGGTGAAGTCTTCCCATGCCTAGGATTTTGGTTCCTAAATCCTAGTGCATGTTAGGTATGTTTGCATTGCATCGTTTATCATGTCATATCTTATTCATGTCTTGCATTCTATTTGAGGAACCTTTTTATTCTATCCCCAAATTTTCTCTGGTTTTCTCGAGAAACATCTGCAGATATTTTTTTTGGGGATGACAGTTAAAGCACGTCGAGCGGCTGCTTTTCTATATTGGTATTTCTAAACCTCTCTCCATGAGGACAGGTTTGGTTTTACCTTACATGCTGGGATTAGATGCCATTTCCTTTTCCATAAGCATGTCTTTGTTATTTTTTTCTGTCTCATTTTTCAACAAAAAAAAAAAAAAATTGGGGAGAAGATGCAGAACTTTATTTCTTTCTTTTGATAGCTTTTTAGATATTGCATGATATCTCAGTTCATTGTGCATTGATTAAATATGCTTATATATGATTGAGAGTTTATACATGATATCTGCTAAGTTTTCCTGTTGCATCTTAATGATAGATAGTTACTTTCCCCATGCGATGAAAATGTGCACTATCTAAGACTCCCCTAAGGTACTTCTTTTCCTTCTCTGACTTTTTGCTTCTAGAAATTCTAAATAAGAGAAGAGGTCTTTGATTAAGATGGTCAAATTGACCACATGCTAGTTGAACCTAGAGCCTAAAAATTCTGGCACTCTCTAGATTGCAGCATCATAAGAATCAAGCAGTAAATCATATGAATTATGTGCTTTAATTATTCACTGCTTATGTGCTGAATTTGATTTATGCCTTGCCCTCTACGTGCAAGTAAAACATTTACTTTGTCCTTCATGGTACAAGTAAAACAATTAGGTGCTGCATCTTAGAGGGAGTGTATCAGATGAGGGTGGCTAGGCCCTAGTAATATAAGGTTTGACTTTTGGCTGATCTTTCATTGATTTTCTCTCTTGTTTGGAAAATCTGGTTGCTTTTTGTCATATCAGTGAATTTCATACCTTATAGAGAAAGTCTTCACACACACACGCATTGCATGAGTTGAGTAATCTATTTAAAATTTCTATCTGCAGGGAAATTTATGCGTTTTGAATACTTAACTCTCATTTATATCTTTGCATATTTTTGCAATGCTATTTGACTGCTTTATCAGTTGATTATACATGCATGTTCTGAAGCTTACTTTTGGGAAAAATATTTTTCTGCATATTTTCCTCAAGTTTCAGATTTTCAAGTGTGAAACATTCGGATGGACCTATTCTTCATCCGGACAAGCGCAGTCTTACCATATGCTGACCTAGTAGTTGCCATCCGGATGGTTAAGTGACACATCCGGACAGGATCTCTACAGGTTTAAGACTTGCGTCTCTTTCTCTGCCATACACACATCTTTGCATTTTTATTGATTTATCATGGCATCTTGTGTGTTTTTCTCGTCGATTTCTCCCAAGATTTTGGCATTTTTTGCACATCTCTTTTCATCCCATGATCTTCATTGTGTCTTCCATTATTCTTTTAAGTCTTTGTGCTTTTAGAATATTGGAATATTTGTTGGGATATTTTATTAAGATAGTGTGCATGAAAATCCTTCTCTGTCTGTGTGTTGGGCTGATCTTGATATATTTATGCCTTATGAGTAGCTGCATTGCTTATATTTCTCTTTGGCATCCATTTGACAGCCGTCTTAAATACCACATTATTTTTGGAACTAATAGGATCTAATGGTATTTTTGGAACTATTTTTGGTTGGTTTTGATTCAGGGATATGACATCCAGCGGCTCCCAGCACAATGTTTGACAGATGGATCCTTTGGAAAACTGATTGTTGTTGAAGTTGGATGTTCAAATTCCAAAGGTCTCAGGATTAAAATGAGCTTTTCCCCCTAGCTCATGCAGAGCCTTCCGTAGCATTCCCTTAGATCTGCATCAGTTTGAGGTTCAGTGGTGACTCTCCTCAGTTATCTTGCAGACCAGTTGCTTAGAGGATGTCAATCTGCGGATAACCAGTTTCAGGCTTTGCAAAATCAAGAGATTGAAGGATTTTCAGTTCGTGGTTCCCGGCTTCCTGAGCTAGAAGCCGAAGTAGTACAAATCCAGCTTTTACGGATTTCTCTCCGTTAATTGATTTCAGTGGATCAACAGGATTTGGTACTTGGAGGATTTCTGTTCCTCCCTTTTGAGCCACTTGCAGACTTTTCTCTATTTTCCTATTGTTTTGGATTTTAGAAAGTTTTTTGTCTGTGGATATTATTAATCTGTTTACCCTTGTACTTTTGAGACTTTAAGGGGGAGTAATTGTTGTGTGGTTTTTTTCATTACTCTGTTTTACCCTTTGTCCCTTTGTGACAAAAAGGGGGAGTAATTTTTGATTTGGACCGGGATTGTATTTTTAACCAGTCAAGTGATTTTTGTCCCAGAATGGCCAAAGGGGGAGTTTGTTAGTTTTTGTGTTGGCTGCATTCTGTTAGATAAAATCACTTCTATGTAATGTTGCTGCTTTCACAGGGATGCTGCTTTATCCAAAGCCTACTCTTCAGCTATGTTCTTCGAGAAGATTCTGTGAAGTTTTCAAGGATTTGTTTCGGTTACCTGTCAGCCGTTCGGATGACGTGGTATTCTGTCTGGACACTCATTAGTCAGCAACATCTGTCCGGACGACGAGATCTTTCCATCTGGACGCCCATCAGTTTCTAGATGCTTCGAACAGTTCAAGGTTTCATCCGTCCGGACGTAATGGCAAATTGTTTGGACGCTCTTCAGAGTTTGAGAAGACCCTAGTGTTCCAGCACATCCGTCCGGACAACGTGGTTATACCGTCCGGACGCCATTCAGTGTTTGACAAGTATTAGGGTTTCTGCCTCAAGACACAGTTATGGGAAGACGGCTGCTACCGTCCGGATGATGTGTGATCTCGTCCTGACGATGTTCTCTATAAGGCAAGAACGTGCATACCAAGTTCAATCGTCCGGACGTCAGCCTTCATGGTCCGGACGATCAAGCTTCATATATGGAAATTGCGTGCACCAGTTCAACCATCCGGACATCAGCCTTTCGGGTCCGGACGCTCAAAGCCTTTATATGGTAATGACGTGCAGCTGAAGTGCAACCGTCCGGACGATAGGGCATCACCGTACGGACGTGGCCTTGTATGGAAGCTTTCAGTGCTACTTTGAAAAGGCGGTTGCAGTTGACCGTCCGAACGCTCGGTCAAGCCGTCCGGACACCCTCGGGTATTTTGGTCATAACGTTTTACTCAAATATCGGATTGGGATGAAATTGGCTTCATTGGAAAGCTAAGAAAAAGTTATATAATTTGAGTGTCTGGATAGCCATTAATATCTTCAGAAAGGCCTCCGTCCGGACGGAAAGATTTGCCCATCTGGACGGCCTTGCAGAAAATTCCAAAATACTTTTCGGACAAGTAAAACTTGGCCCATCCGGACGGCTCAAGGCTCCCGTCCAGATGCGTGTGCCTCAGACTCTGTTTTTGACTCAAAATAGGGTTTCCTAAGCCTTTAAATAAGAGGCTCTAGGCATGTTTTCAACATAGATTTCGGTGGTGAATTCTCTACAGCTTAGAGAGGGTGTTTAGGGAGATATTGAAGATCTGCTAGCTCTCTAGCTTTGCCAGTGTGTGATTTGATCAGCTGTGAAGTCTATCTTAGGGGTTGGCCCTAAGGTAAAGGATTCCATTGAAGACCCCTTCAGGTAGGAGACCTGGTTGGGAGGCGCTTGTGTTGGGTTACACGTTAGAGAGCAAGGTACGACCATTGCATCAGGGGTATGTGAGTGTTACTGCTTTGTATCTAGCTTTGTCTTCTGAATAGCGGATATCTTGGGTTTGGCTGCCCCGGAGTTTTTCTTTCTCTTAACTGAATTTCCACTTCATCAACAAAAATATGTGTATCTTTTACTTTCCGCTGTGCTTAATTTTGGTTGACACTTGTTGCACACACTTTATTTTTAGAAGTCAATTTCGATTTTCAGAAGTCATTTATTTTTCACTTATTGAGAAAGCTTTCACACACACACACATTTCATGAGTTGAGTAATCTATTTAAAATTTCTATCTATAGGGAAATTTGTGCTGATTGAATACTTAACTCTCAATTATATCTTTGCATATTTTTGAATTGCTATTTGACTAATTTATCAGTTATTTATACATGCATGTTCTGAAGCTAACTTTAGGGAAAATTATTATTTATGTAAATTTTCCTCTGCTTTCATCTTTTTAGTGTGAAGCGTCCGGACGGACTTGGCTTAGAGTCCGGACGCATTGGTATCTTGTCCGGATGCGATCCTTATAGGTTTTTATCCGTATCTTTGCTTTCTCTGCCATCCGCACACCACTGCATTTTTATTGGTTTATCATGTCATGTTGTGTGTTTGTCTTGCAGATTTCTCTTGAGATTTTAGCATTCTCTGGACATCTTTTCTCATTCCATGGTATTTGCTATGTCTTCCTTTATTCTTTTAAGTTCTTGTGCTTTTTAGAATATTGGAATATTTTATTGATTGGAATATTTTCTTGAAATATTGTGCATGAAAATTCTTTTCTGTCTATGTGTTGGGTGGATATTGATATATTCGTGCTATTTGTATTGCTATATTTGCTTTTGTAATTCATGTGCATCCAAATTGCAAGATGTCATAATACCACATTCTTTTTGGAATTAACATGAACTAATATTTCTTTATGGTGTTATTTTTGGATAGATTTCTGTCAAATCTTTTCAGGAATATGTTGTCCAGCAGCTCCCAGCACAATATCTGACAGATGGATCCTGTAGAAAACAAGACTGTTGTTGAAGTTATATGTTTAATTTCCAAAAGTCTCAGGATTTAGATGAGCTTTTCTCCCTAGCTCATGCAGAGCCTTTTGTAGCATATATTCTTTGGATCTGCACCAATTAGAGATTCAATGGCAAATCTTCTCTTTTATCTTGCAGACCAGCTGACTAAAGGATTTCAATTTGCAAATAATCAGGTTCAGGCTTTGCAAATTCAAGTGACTGAAGTTTTTCAGTCTATGGTACCCGGCTTCAAGAGCTAGAAGCTAAAGTAGCACAAATCCAGCTTATTGTACGGATCTCTCTTTGTCACTTGCTTTTAGTCGATTAGCAAGATTTGGTACATGGTGGATTTTTTTTCCTCTCTCAATCAGCTGTTTTACAAACTTTTGATTATTTGGGCTACTTTTTGACAGTTTACTTTTATTCTGCCTTGTTGAATATTAGTACTAACAGTGGATTTTATATACTTTATTTACCCTTGTCCTGTTGAGACATCAAGATGGTGTATTTTATTGCTGTAGTTTTTCTACTCTGACCCTTTGTCCTTTTGAGACAAAAAGGGGGAGTTCATTTGTTAGTTTTTGGACTGGGAATGTGTTTTTTAACTGATCAAGTGATTTTTGTCCTAGACTGGCCAAAGGGGGAGTTTGTTAGTTTTTGATTGGTTGCATTCTGTTGACAAAAATCTCTATCATGTAATGTTGCTGCTTTAATAGGGATGCTGTATATTTAGAGTCTTCAGATATTCAGGGTTTATTTCTCTGATATGGAAAGGGCCTTAATATGACAAGTTTCAGTGTCAGAAGCTTCAAGAAGGTAATTTCAGAGTTCCAGGAAGATTCTGTGCAGATTCCAACTTAGCAGAAGTTGGATCCCTTGTTTCCATCCGGATGGCCTAGTAAAGCGTTCGGACGCTCATCAATCAGCAACATCTATCCGGACGATGTGGCAATACCGTTCGGACTCCCATCAGTGTTGAGAAGCTTTGAACAGTTCAAGGTTGCTTCTGTCTGGAAGTCATGGCAACACGTCCAGACGCTCTTCAGAGTTTGAGAGGAATCCAGCATTCTAGTGCATCCGTT
The DNA here is from genome assembly GCF_958979055.1 of Alnus glutinosa. Classification (NCBI taxonomy): domain Eukaryota; kingdom Viridiplantae; phylum Streptophyta; class Magnoliopsida; order Fagales; family Betulaceae; genus Alnus; species Alnus glutinosa. The sequence continues at coordinate 21,988,461 of NC_084888.1, read as the reverse complement.
CAGACGATGTGGTAATAGCGTTTGAACCCCAGTCAGAGTTTGAGGAGAATTAGGTTTTCCTTCATAGACACGAATATGGAAGACAATTGCATATGTCCAGACGACAGGTCTACACAGTCCGGAGACCATCCTTGATAAGGCAAGACGTGGAGAAGAATTGCAACCGTTTGAACATCAAGGCAACACCGTCTGGATGCTAGTCCTTATTATGGTAATTGTGTGCAGCAGAGGTGCAACCGCCCAGACGCTAGGGCACTACTGTTCGGACGCTGCCTTATTCAGGAAAGATTTTCAGCACTTTATGGAAAGCCAGTTGCACAGTTGTCCGTGTGGACAGCCTCAGCTTTTGTCCGGATACCGCCTAGAGAAAATCGAATCAGTGTTGATTTAGGTCTTCTGTAGCCTACGAATAGAGGCATCTAGGCATGTAAAATTCATGAATTCAGTAATGAATTCTTTTGTACTTAGAGAAGGTGTTTAGGTAGATATTGTGAAGATCTACTAGCTCTCTAAGGGTTGCCGTTGTGCTGTTGTTGTGCTCATCATTGAAGTCTATCTTTGGGAGGAGCCCTTCTTTCTTTCTTTTTTTTTTTTTTTTTTTTTTAGAAAAGATGAGATCACATTTCCAATAGTGATCCCGGCCTAAATTTATTAGATAAAAGCCTCACTTTTGGCGGAGGAATACCATGATAACATCCAAAATTCACAGGATTTACAAAGAACCACCATCCCATGAAAGACAGACCACAACTTACTTCATTCTTAAGCACGGTAAACCATAGTTATCTACCCGTAATATCCCTTTGAGTTCCTTAGGAATATTATTCGAATTATATTCATACGTAATCCCCGTACTACCACGTTTACTGAGCCAGCCCGCAGCTTGGTTACCCTCTCTAAAAACACGGTTAAACCGAGTATTTAGGCCACTGATGAGAAGGAAAATTTCCTCCCAAAAATCCTCCAAGTACCAAACCCGACAACTACCTTTCTCGAACCAAGTCACAATCAGGGATGAGTCAAGTTCAACAACAATATTACGTAAACCCATCGCCTTGCATTTTCGCAAACCAATTAGAACCCCCAATAATTCAGCTTTATTATTAGAACCAATACCAAAATACTCCGAAAATGCAACGATCAGATTACCTTTATGGTCTCTAATCAACCCCCCGCACCTGATTCCCCCGGATTCACCAAACTACTACCATCCGTATTTAATTTGAACCAACCCAGCTCTGGCTTCTCCCAAGATACTGCAACGAAGTTGCTTTTTGAAAAAGAAATAGCCGGCAAATTTAATTCTTTAAGAATTGCTTCATCACGATGATGCAAATTACCGATATCCCTGAGCCTCAAACCAACGTAAAGGAATTCATAGAAGACCCTTTTCAAGTAGGAGACTTGGTTGGGAGGCGTTCACATTGGATTACGTGTCAGAGTGCTAGATACGATCATTGCACATGGGTATGTAAGTGTTACTGTCCATGTACTAGCTTTGTCTTCTGATAGTGGATTTCTTGGGTTTGGCTGCCCCGGAGTGGTTTTTCTTTTCATTGAGTTTCCACTTCGTTAATAATATATTTGTGTCATTTAAATTTCGCATTTACAATATTTTGTTACACATTGTACACACACACACGGTAAATTAGAAGTCATTTATTTTTCAAAGCTAATTATTTAAACAAAGGAATTGATTTATTTATATGCTTGCAATGATGTTATGTGTTTTAATGAATAATATTTAACTATTGGGTTGTTGTGAAATGGTATTGACTAAGGAACAAATATGAAAGCAAAAGATTGGTTGGTTTTATGAATATGTAAGGATATTGCATACTGTCATGATATTGCTACTATGGCTCAAATGGAAATAAGCCTTTAAATGATGAAATGTGAATAAGCCACTAATGTAAAATGTATAGGAAGACTATGGGTTAGAGTCCCCTAGCACTACACGAAGACTGAGGGTAAGAGTCCCTAGCACTACATGAAGACTGAGGGTTAGAGTGCCCCCGTACGGTAATGAGAAAAGAACAAACACTAGGAAAGGAAATGGGAAAATGCATTGCATGAGAGTTACATGATTTATTGATGTTTGTGATGGTTTTTTGGCTTAGATGTATTTGTATGTATATATTTCTAGTTGGGACATGGAATATATATATATATATATATATAGTAAAGACATGACTAATGAAAAAAATGAGTTTTATTAGGTTTTGATAAATGATTTTATTGTGCTTATTTTATCAGCTATAAGTTTTATGTGAAAATATTTGTTATTGTAATCATGAGTAGAAACCTTTTCATTAAAGACAACTCATTATTGAAAGTCAGATATTTTTATACTTACTGAGACTGTGGACTCACATATCCGATTATATTATTGTGCTAACCTCACAATCGCATAGATACTGTTGTTTCAAGTGTTGGGGATGAAGGATGACCGGTAGCCTTGTACTTAGGTTATTATGGATGAGGCTGTTAATTGCCTTGGAGGTTTTGTTAGACTAGTTTTGTTAGTATATCTTTTATTGTACATCACTTTTGTGGCGTATGTACACCTGTGATGTATTGGTTATTGTGCCTTCTATGTCACTTGTGTTTAGACAGTATATTTTGTTATGTAAAGATATAATGTAAACTTTTATTAATATAGATGTCAGTTTATCTACTCTGGATGTTATGTGATGCTTATGGCTTAGAAAGTCAAGAAAAATATATTTCATTGCACGATTTTTGATATCTGATGTGTTGTGATGATACGGTTGCGCTTCATCACTCGCCCTTTTTACTTTGGGGCATGGTCGGGTCGCTACAGATTTGGCATCAGAGCATTTTTACTTTGAGGACCGTTGATGGTGTAGTATCAAACTGTAAGTTGGATAATTTATAGTTTGATATAGGATTGTGAGGTTTAATGCTATTAGGACAATAGTTTAAGTTGTAACACCAAAGCTATATGATTGTAAAAGTTTTTAACAATCCATAAACATGTAAAGACTTTGTAGGATCAAAGTGAATGGCTTCATAGTGAGGTCATCTATGTGCACTAACTTATAAATAAATGTATACATGTTGTCTTCTGAAGGTTGAGTATAAATAGTAGTGGCATACAAACCAACCCTTGCTTAAGATTTGAATACTTAACTCTGATTTATATCTTTGCATATTTTTGCAATGCTATTAGACTGTTTTATCAGTTGATGATACATGTGTGTTCTGAAGCTAACTTTTGAGAAAAATATTTTTCTGCAAATTTTTCTCTAGTTTCAGATTTTCAGTGTGAAGCGTCCGGATGGACCTACTCTTACATCCAGACGAGCGCAGTCTTGTCATATGCTGATCTAGCAGTTGTCATCCGGATGGTTAAGTGACACATCCGGACAGGATCTCTACAGGTTTAAGACTTGCGTCTCTTTTTCTGCCATACACACATCTTTTCATTTTTATTGATTTATCATGGCATGTTGTGTGTTTTTCTCGTGGATTTCTCCCGAGATTTTGGCATTCGGTGCACATCTCTTCTCATCCCATGATCTTCATTGTGTCTTCCGTTATTCTTTTAAGTCTTTGTGCTTTTAGAATATTGGAATATTTGTTAGGATATTTTCTTAAGATATTGTGCATGAAAATCCTTTTCTGTCTGTGTGCTGGGCTGATCTTTTATGCCTTATGAATAGTTGCATTGCTTATATTTCTCTTTGGCATCCATTTGACAGCTGTCTTAAATACCACATTATTTTTGGAACTAACAGGATCTAATGGTATTTTTGGAAGTATTTCTGGTTGGTTTTGATTCAGGAATATGACATCCAGCGGTACCCAGCACAATGTTTGACAGATGCATCCTTTGGAAAACTGACTATTGTTGAAGTCGGACGTTCAATTTCCAAAAGTCTTGGGATTTGATACTTGGAGGATTTATGTTCCTCTCTTTTGGGCCACTTGCAGACTTTCCTCTATTCTCCTATTGTTTTGGATTTTAGAAAGGTTTTGTCTATGGATATTATTACTCTATCTACCCTTGTACTTCTGAGACATTGAGGGGGAGTAATTGTTGTGTGGTTTTTCTCATTACTCTGTTTTACCCTTTGCCCCTTTGTGACAATAAGGGGGAGTAATTTTTTATTTAGACCGGGATTGTATTTTTAACCGGTCAAGTGATTTTTGTCCCAGAATGGCCAAAGGGGGAGTTTGTTAGTTTTTGTGTTGGCTGCATTCTGTTGGACAAAATCACTTTTATGTAATGTTGTTGTTTTCACAGGGATGCTGCTTTATCCAAAATCTACTCTTCAGCTATGTTCTTCGAGAAGATTCTGTGAAGTTTTCAAGGATTTATTTTGGTTCCCTGTCAGTCGTCCGGACGACGTGGTATTCCTTCCGGACGCTCATCAGTCAGCATCATCAGTCCGGACGACGAGAACTTTCCATCCGGACGCCCATCAGTGTCTAGAAGCTTCAAACAGTTCAAGGTTACATTCATCCGGACGTAATGGCAAATCGTTCGGACGCTCTTCAGAGTTCGAGAAGATCCCAGTGTTCCAGCGCATCCGTCCGGACGACGTGGCTATACCGTCCGGACGCCATTCAGTGTTTGACAAGCATTAGGGTTTCTAACTCAAGACACAGTTATGGGAAGACGACTGCTACTGTCCGAACGATGTCCTCTACAAGGCAAGAACGTGCATACCAAGTTCAACCATCCGGACGATCAAGCTTCATTTATAGAAAGTACGTGCACCATTTCAACCGTCCGGACGTCAGCCTTCAGGGTTCGGACGCTCCAAGCCTTATTATGGTAATTACGTACAGCCGAAGTGCAACCGTTTGGACGCTAGGGCAACACCGTCCGGACGTGGCCTTGTTATGGAAGCTTTCAGCATTATCTTGGAGAGGCGGTTGCAGTTGACTGTCCGGACACTCGGTCAAGCCGCCCGGACACCCTCTGGTATTTTGGACATAACGTTTTACTCAAATATTGGATTGGGATGAAATTGGCGTCGTTGGAAAGCTAAGAAAAAGTTCTATAAATTGAGCATTCGAAAGGCCATTAATAGCATCCGGACGGTTATGCAGAAAATTCTAGAATTACTTTCCGGACAAGAAAAACTTGGCCCGTCCGGACGGTCCTGGCTCCCATCCGGACGCGCGTGTCTCAGAATCTATTTTTGAGTCAATTTTGGGTTTCCTAAGCCTATAAATAAGAGGCTTGAGGCATGCTTTCAACACAGAATTCGGTGGTGAATTCTCCACAACTTAGAGAGGTTGTTTAAGGAGATCTTGAAGATTTGCTAGCTCTCTAGCTTTGCCAAGTGTGTGATTTGGTCAGCTGTGAAGTCTATCTTAGGGGTTGGCCCTAAGGTAAAGGATTCCATTGAAAACCCCTTCAGGTACGAGACCTGGTTGGGAAGCGTTCGTGGTTGGTTACACGTTAGAGATCAATGTACGACCACTGCATCGGGTGTATGTGAGTGTTACTGTCTTGTATCTACCTTTGTCTTCTGAATAGTGGATATCCTGGGTTTAGCTACCCCGGAGTGGTTTTTCTCTTAATTGAGTTTCCACTTCGTCAACAAAATATTTGTCTCCTTTAATTCCGCATTTAATATTTTGTTGCACACTGTTCACACACACTGTTAAATTAGAAGTCCATATTATTTTTCAGGATTAATTGAGTGTATAGTGGTAATTAAATTTAATTTGCTTTAGATTTTAAGAGAAGTATAGTACTTGAGGTATTTGAGCACTATGGAGTTTTACTACGGTTAGGATTTTGTAATGGGTTTGAGTCTAATGGTATTGCAATGTGATATTGCAGTGTGTGCTTGAGTTGGGGATCATTCTCAACTGTCAAACGATATTTGTAAGTAATAACTTACAAAGGAACATGTTTGACTTGTTTTTTTAAAACACGATTATTATGTTTCACACGAGCCGATTACTTTGTGAATAACATGATTATATATATTTTTGATGATTTTAATTTGTTAAGAGATAGTGTTAAAGGAAGATGATTATGAAAACAAAGGAATTGATTATGTATATACTTGCAATGACGTTAATGTTTTAATGAATTATGTTTAATGATTGGGTTGTTGAGAAATGGTATGGACTAAGGAACAAATATGAAAGCAAAAGATTGGTTGGTTTTATGGATATGCAAGGATATTGCATACTATCCTGATATTACTACTATGGTTCAAATGGGAATTAGCTCTGACACAGCAGGTGGATGACCTAGTTCTTGCTTACTGTTAAAGGTGAAAAATGAAATTGACTTCTAAAATAATAACAAGTGTGTGCTATAGTGTGCAACAAAATATCACAATGCGGAATTAAAAGAGACAGATATTTTGTTGACGAAGTGGAAACTAAATTAAGAGAAAAACCACTCCGGGGCAGCCAAACCTAGGATATCCACTATTCAAAAGACAAAGCTAGATACAAAGAAATAACACTCACATACCTCTGATGCACTGGTCGTACCTTGCTCTTTAACGTGTAACCCAACACGAATGCTTCCCAACCAGGTTTCCTACCTGAAAGGGGTCTTCAATGAAGTCCTTTATCTTAGGGCCGTCCCCTAAGATAGACTTCAGTTGTAGCGTAGCAACAGCACACTTGCAATGGCTTGAGAGACAGATCAACTCCAATAATCTTACAAATAACTCTCTAAGCTCTGAAGGAATTCAATACCGAATTCTTGCAGTTCTCAATACCCAGGGGCCTCTATTTATAGGCTGAGGTTCAAATGGGCGACTGCAGTGAAATATGCGGGTGCCGTCTGAACGGTGGACATGGGCCATCCGAACGGACAACTGTGCGACCAGAATTCCCAAGATTTTCGCTGAAAATCTTTCCTGTTTGAGAGCCGCGTCCGGACGGTGAGGCACTGTCGTCTGGACAATCGCACGTCCGCTGCAAGTAATTTCCATATGAGGCTTCTCGCGTCCGGACCAAGGGGGATGACCGTCTGGACTGTTGATCTTCAACACGCAATTTCCATATCTGTTTAGCACGCGTCCGAACCATGATAGGCAGGCGTCTGGACGGTTGAAGTTGAATACGCAATTTCCATATCTAATGAACACGCGTCTGGACCAAGCTAACTGTCGTCCGGACGGTTGTATTTGAATTGCGATTCTTGCCTTATGAATGAACGCATCCGGACGGGAATCCACATCGTCCGAATGGTTGCATCAATCTCCCTTATTTGAACTTGGAAAGAATCTGAAGCTGATCGATCACTGGAAGTCGTCCAGACAGGCTGCTGAGACGTCCGGACGGATGCAAGCTGGCACAGAAGCTTCTCGATACAGTGAAGGGTCCGGACAAAAATCCACATCGTCCAAACGGATGATGCTTGATCTGTTTGGCGTCCAGACGGTATGGCACGTTGTCCGGACGGATGGAACAGTGGACAGATGAGCGTCCGGACAGGATGACACGTCGTCCGGACGGCTGACAGGGAACTGATTCTTCTGACTTGTAACCAGTGCAGAATCTCTGAAATACTTCTGAATAGTGGACTCCCTGTGAATAGCATCTTTACATACAAGTGTTTTTGTCCTAAACAGAATGAAGCCAATGACAAACTAACAAACTCACCATTTGGCCATTCTGGGACAAAAATCACTTGACCGGTTTGGAAATACATTCCTGGTCCAAAAATAAATTACTCCTCATTTTTGTCACAAAAGGACAAAGGGTAAAACAGAGTAATAAAACCAACTGCAATAAAAATTACTCCCCCTAACGGTCTCAGAAAGACCAGGGTAAACAGAGTAATATAAGTCAAAGAGTTTTTAACAAATCATAGCAAAATATAAATCAAATGTCTCAAGACAACAAAACACAATAAAACAAAAACTCAATCATCCTCTGCCATAGGTGCAGTCCTAGGCTCATCATCCTCATCATCACTACTGCCAGGATGATGATACTTGAGGCACTCCCTGAGATCCAGCTGGTTCTGCTCCACCCACTTGTTGGTGGAGTGCACCTCAGGCTGCATAGAGGTGATGGACTGCTGCAAGGTGCTCATGCCTCCCTGAATGGTAGCTAAGGCCTCCATTATCTGTGAAAAGTTGATCTCCGGCTCTGAAGGCAGGACTATCTGAGAGGATGAAGCCATGTCTGGAAAGCCGACTGGCATGGCAGCAGGGATGGGCACCTCATCATCGGAGTCATCTCTCCGCAGCTGCGCATTAGACTTCATCAAAGTCTGCTTGTTGATGGGCTGCTGAATCTTCATCTTTGGTTCTCCAGTAATGTTGATGCCTGACTGAAGGATGATCTGAGTGAGCAGGCAGCCAAAAGGGAGACCAGTATTACCCTCATCACGGGCCTCCAGCATAACGCTCATAATATGCTTGCACAGGCAGAAAGGCAAGTGGAAGTGGACAGCATAAACGAACTGGGCCTTCTTCAGAATCAGGTCACTGCGCTTGACAGCTGGCCATAGGTTGTGCTGAACTATCTTGGCCAATAAGCGATGAGAGGGAGATAGTGCGCTGATCCGGATGGTGGTAGTACGCTCTTCTCCTTATGGAACTACATGGAAGAACTCTCGGAGATCATCCATAAAGGGAGGAAGCACCACTTCATTATAGGGACTGCCCGGCAGCTCAAGCACTGGTACTCCGATGAAGTGACTAATGATCTGGGGATCAATAGTGATGATATGCCCGTCAACAGTGGACTACAGTACCAACCCACGATCATCGTCATGCGCCACCTCTAGGTTGGCATAGAAGAGTCTAACAAGCCTGGTGAGGACAACACAGGCACAGGTGTAGAGGTATCCCCAATGGTAAGTCTGGATAGTCTCATAAATACTATCCAGTGGAGGCACCATGATATCAGATCGAACCACATTACGCTCAGCAATGACTGTGCGGTCTATGATTTTGGCTTGTAGTGCGCTCCTCTCTTCCTCTGTCCTCTGGCAGACCCTGCGTTGGGAACTGACTGCAGACATGATTCTGCAACAAGAAACCAACAAGAATTTGCCAAAAATAATCCAAAAATATTCTTGTTAGGTCACAACAAAAATTGGGCAGAATAACAGCAATAAAAAGGACTTTTCAAAGATATAGACAGAGAATGTCACAATGTAGTCCCTAAAAATATCACCATAGCAGATATATGCATCTCATAATCTCAAAAAAATTCCTAAAGAAATCAACATTCTTACAATTAAAAATAAACTGAAGAAAAAAAGACTAGAAGAATACCTGGATTGTGAGATTAATGCACAAAAAGACAAGGAAGGATGAGATAAAGCCAAAAGCACTCAAGAAATAACTGACAAAATGCCAAAAAGTGAGATTTTGGTGGGGTAGGGAGGAGAAACAGCGACCAGGGGCTTTTTATAGAGTCTATGGGGTCCCCATCCGGATGGTGTATTAATGCCATCCGGACACGCGCTGCCTCGAAACCATGCGGACAGGTCGCGTGAGTCCGGACGAGTTATCCTTATCGTCCGGGCATACACAGATACCGTCCGGACGACTAAGCTTCGCCTATCCGGACTCCAAAAGATATCGTCCGGACGATGAAGCTCCACCCGCCTGGACGCCAAGAGAGACCGTCCGGACGCTTCACACTAAAAACCAGAAAACTGAGAAAAATTTACATAAATCAAGTTTTCTCAAGTTAGTTTTAGAACACGCATGTATAATCTACTGATAACACAATCAGAGAGCATCTCAAAACTAAGCAGAGATAAAAAGGAGAGTTGAGATTTCAATTAGCACAAACATTTTCCTGGACATAGACAATTCAAATAGACAACTCAACTCATGCAATGCGTGTGTGTGTGAAGACTTAACCCACAAGGTATGACTATCGCAGATATGACAAAGAGCAACCGGATTTTCTAGACAAGAGAGAAATCAATGCAAGATTAGTCAAAAGTCAAACCTTATAACTTACTAGGGCCTAGCCACCCTCATCTGATACACTCCCCCTGAGATGCAACACTTAATAGTTTTACTTGTACCATGAAGGACAAAGTAAATGTTTTACTTGCACGTAGAGGGCAAGGTATAAATACAATACATAAGCAATGAATAATTAAAGCACAGAATTTATATGATTTACTGCTTGATTCTTATGATGCTGCAATCTAAAGGGAATGCCAGAGTTTTTAGGTTCTAGGTTCAACTAGCATGTGGTCAATTTGGCCATCTTATCAAAGACCTCTTCTCTTATCCAAAAATTCTAGAAACACAAAGTCAGAGAAGGAAAGATGTACCTTTAGGGGAGTCGTGGATAGTGCACATTTTTCATTGCATGAAAAAAGAAGCTATCCTACTTTTGCATATACAGGAAAACATTTGGCAAATTACAGTCAGACACTCTCAATTATATCTAAGCAAAGTAAATTAATACCCAAAGAATTGAGATATCAGGAGAAAATACATGCAATTATCTGATATGCCAAGAGAAAAGAAAAATCCTGCAAATTCTCCCCAATTTTTTTTTTTTTTTTTTTTTTTTTTTAAAAAATGCAATATGGAAATGACATCATATGCAAGGCAAGATCAAACCTGATGACGCCAATACAGAAAAACAGTCGCTCGACCTGCTTTTTCTGTCTTCCCCAAAAAGTACCTGCAAAATTCTCTCAAGAGAAATAGGGGCAAAACACAACTGGTTCCTAGATTGCATACGAAATATAACAAGCAAGATAAGCAATCAAACCTGATGCCGTAGGATTAGGAACCAAATCCTAGGCATGAACACTTGAACCTGCTAGGTGTGTCTGTTCCCCCTCATGGGGTGACTGTCCTTCTTAACCTAAGCTTGCCTTCCTGAGGGTGGTTGCTGGTAGGACATCATCCACTCCATCATGCTCTGCATCTAGACAAGTGATTCACTGTGGTATTGATCTTCTTTCACTTTCTGGGGCCTTCTAAACTGCTTGGATTTGTTCTTGGAGGAGCCACTGTGATTGGCTGGCAAATTGCTGTTGAGGCCGCTGATGCTGAGATGCCTGGTATCGTGGTGCATGAGACCAAGGAGCTTGATATCTTGGTATTTGATAATAGGGAGCTGGATACCATGGAGTCTGAAACTGGGCCACAGGTCTAGTGCCATGATTAGCCTGTCAGGGCACTTCTTTCTTGGCCTTGGCTTTCTGAGCCTTCAGGAGGGAGCACTGAGGACGAACATGCCCACTTAGACCGCAATGATGGCATATGGGAGGTCTTCTGATGGAATGAGACTTCTGAGTGCCTGGAACATCATTATTGACCTTGTCCATCCCTTTATCTTCAACAGTGGGAGGAGGCTCTGGGACTGCAGGTTTCACAAATACAGTTTTTGAAGTAGAGGGACCATCAGAAGAGGGAGCTACATACCCGAGACCGGTCTTGTTAATAGGGCTCTTCTAGATAGACAGCATCCGAGTCAACTTCTCATCAGTGACTCTTTCTAACTGGAGTTGAGTCTCTAGCAGCTTCTCCTCGAGCTCTTGTATTTTGAGTCGCAATGAACTCTTCTCAGTTTGTAAGCTGTTCAGATCATGAAGGTGCTGCTTACGACCTTCCCTCAGCTTCTCATACTCTCTGTAGAGTGTCTTGTAAGCCTCATTGAGCTCTTTCGCATTCTCACTATGCTCCAAATAATAAGAGTCTTCTTCTTCAGCATGTGGGGCTACAAAGGCCAGAAATTTTTCAGACTCTGGAGCTTCTTCTTCGGACTCATCACTGAGAGTCACATTGTAAGCTTTCCCTTTGTCCTTCTTAATGTTCTTGCAATCGGCTTGGATATGCCCAAAACCTGAGCATTCAAAACATCCGGGCCCTCTAGGATCCTTCTTTTCTTCTTCCTCAGGTTCAGCTTCTCTAGGAGCTTTCTTCACTTTTTCAGAAAACTTCTTTTTGAACCGATCATCTCTCATAAGTCTTCTAAAATTCTTAGCTAACATAGCCACAACTTTTTCTTCCTCCTCAGAGTCATCTTCAGATGAGGCTTCTACCTTCTTCTTGGAAGCCTTTAGGGCAATGGTCTTCAGCTTCTTGACCAGAGGTAGAGATAGCTCATACGTTTGAAGAGATCCCACCAACTCTTCAATCTTCCTTTCTTCTAGATCCTTGCTTTCTTCAATGGTGGTCACCTTGATCCTAAAATGCTCAGGCAAAGATCTTAGAATTTTTCGGATGAGTTTTACATCCGAGATAGACTTCCCAAGACTCACCATAGAATTTCTCAGGTCACTCATCTTGGAGTAAAAATCTCCAAATGTCTCATCCTCTAACATCTTAATTTCTTCAAATTTTGAAATCAACATTTGAAGTTTGGCAGATTTTACAAGTTTCGTGCCTTCATATGTTGTTTCCAAAATTTGCCATGCTTCTTTGGCTGATTCGCAATTTGAAATTTTTGCGAATTCTGATGGAAGAAATGCTTGGCACAGAGTATGGAGGGCTTTATCATTTGAAAGACGAGCATTCTTTTGAGGGACTAGTTCAAGTGTTGCAACCTCTGGTTTAGTCCAACCAGTTTCAACAATACTCCAACAGTCAATAGATTTCAGAAAGAAACGCATACGTGCCTTCCAATAGCCATAGTTCGTACCGTCAAAGGCAAAAACAAAATTAAGAGTTTGAGACATTATAGAAGTCAAAAATAATAAAACACTCAAGAAATTAATCTTCTCAGAGTGTACCAAGCTTTGATACCAATTGAAAAATGAAATTGACTTCTAAAATAATAACAAATGTGTGCTATAGTGTGCAACAAAATATCACAATGCGGAATTAAAAGAGACAGATATTTTGTTGACGAAGTGGAAACTCAATTAAGAGAAAAACCACTCCGGGGCAGCCAAACCCAGGATAACCACTATTCAGAAGACAAAGCTAGATACAAAGCAATAACACTCACATACCCCTGATGCAGTGGTTGTACCTTGCTCTCTAACGTGTAACCCAATACGAACACTTCCCAACCAGGTCTCCTACCTGAAAGGGGTCTTCAATGGAATCCTTTATCTTAGGGCCGACCCCTAAGATAGACTTCAGTTGTAGCACAGCAATAGCACACTTGCAATGGCAAGAGAGAGAACAAATCAGCTCCAATAACCTCACAAAATAACTCTCTAAGCTCTGATGGAATTCAATACCGAATTTTTGCAGTTCTCAATGCCCAGGGGCCTCTATTTATAGGCTGAGGTTCAAATGGGTGACTGCAGTGAAATATGCGGGTGCCATCCGGACGGAAGACTGTGCGACCAGAATTCCTGAGATTTTCGCTGAAAATCTTTCCTGTTAGAGAGCTGCGTCCGAACGGTGAGGCACTGTCGTCCGGACGGTCGCACGTCCGCTGCAAGTAATTTTCATATAAGGCTTCGCGCGTCCGGACCAAGGGGGATGATCGTCCAGACGGTTGATCTTCAATACGCAATTTCCAAATCTGTTTAACGCGCGTCCAGACCATGATAGGCAGGCGTCCATATGGTTGAAGTTGAATACGCAATTTCCATATCAGATGAACCCGCGTTCGGGCCAAGCTGACTGTCGTTCGGACGGTTGTATTTGAATTGCGATTCTTGCCTTATGAATGAGCACGTCCAGACGGGAATCCATGTCGTCTAGACGGTTGCATCAATCTTCCCTTATTTGAACTTGGAAAGAATCTGAAGCTGATCGATCACTGGAAGTCCGTCTGGACGGGCTGCTGAGACGTTCGGAAGGATGCAAGATGGCACAGAAGCTTCTCGATACTGTGAAGGGTCTGGACGGAAATCCACATTATCCGGATGAATGATGCTTGATCTGTCTGGCGTCCGGACAGTATGGCACGTCGTCCGGACGAATGGAACAATGGACAGATGAGCGTCCGGACGGGATGGCATGTCGTCCGGACTGCTGACAGGGAACTGTTTCTTCTGAGTTATAGCCAGTACAGAATCTCTGAAATACTTCTCAATAGTGGACTCCCTGTGAAGAGCATCTTTACATACAAGTGTTTTTGTCCTAACCAGAATGAAGCCAATCACAAACTAACAAAAGGCTCTCTTGTTCTTTCTCTACCTATGATCTTTAGGCAATCATCGCCTATGCCCCATATAGCATTGTTTTTTACTGTTAGTTAACCATATAGATTGTGTTGAATTCAGACAATAAGGACAACTCTTTTCTCCTTTCGCAATCCATCTTGGGAAATCTACGTATGTCAAAAAGTCATTTATTGTCCATATTACGGCTGCAAGTAATGTAAACTTATTTTTCACATAAACATGAAAAGTCGGTACTCTGATATCCCATAGTTCCTTCAATTCTATTACTAGGGGTTGTAGGTAGACTTCTATATTTATTCAAGAAGAACTTGGGTGTGTGGTAATCAATGATAACTGATGTGGTGTAGAGTGTACCAATAATAAAACTGTTAGTATTTTATGTTGGCTACATTCTGGATGACAAAAACACTTTATGTAATGGTTGCAAATTAACAAGATGATTGGTTTTTACTCAGAGTCTTCATGTATACGAACAGTGTTCATTTCAATACATGTGATGGATCACAAGTTTCTAGAAGATGTCCATGAAGATTCCTTGCAAATTCCAAGACAGAAAAACCGGTTCCTGTGCAACTGTCCGGACGAGCCTTTAAAGGCGTCCGGACGCCCTGCAGTGTCTTGAAGCTTCAGCGTTGAAGATGTCCGAACATCATAGCAATACCGTCCGAATGCTAGGCCAAGCTTCTCCAATTTCTACACGGAGTTGGATTTCAGCAGTCGAAACTGTTTGGGAAGTTTCTACAAGACGTTCGGACGACGTGGCAACAAGTCTGGACGCTGTCCAGCTTTTCAAAATGTTCTGGACTTTTGTTCAAACGCGGAAAGGAGTTATAGTGAAGATTGTCCGGACCCTTGTCCAAGCCGTTCGGACATATACCTGTTATGGAAAGATTTGCGCTATTCTGAAAGGCAGTCACAGAAGACCATCTGGACGAGGCTAACTTCCGTCTGGACACTCGATAGCCAGAGTTTGAATTTAAGCCCTATAAATAGAGGGATCTAGGCTTGTAAATTGTATGAATTCTGTAACGAATTCCATAATGCTTAGAGGGAGTGTTTATGGAGAATCAAAGATCCGCTAGCTCTCTAGCCGTTGCCGAAAAAAATGTTTTACCTCTACCAAGAATTTTGATCGGTCATGCCTGGGCCATTGGGATGGCATCTGGCTGGTGACAAGGTAATTCACGATATCTGCGAACCAAGGTGCAAGAGTCTGGGAGATGTGCATCAGTTGTTCATCAGGGAACGTCTTAGCAATAGGCACAGCATTTTCATTGAAGTCCACAATTAGCCTAGATAAGTGGTCTGCTACCACATTCTCGGAACCTTTCTTATCCTGAATTTCAATGTCAAATTCTTGCAGCAACAGGATCCACTAAATGAGACGAGAATTAGCATCTTTCTTGGACAGCAGATACTTCAAAGCAGCATGATCCGAGTAAACCAATACTTTAGACCCTAGCAAATATGATCTAAACTTATCCAGACCAAAAACAACAGCTAACAACTCATTTTCAGTGGTAGAGTAATTCAACTGTGCGTCATTCAGGGTCTTGCTGGCATAGTAGATGACATGAGGAAGCTTCTCCACTCTTTTCCCCAACACGGCTCCCATAGCATAATCAGAAGCATCACACATTATCTCGAATGGCACAGTCCAATTAGGTGGCTGAATGATTGGTGAGGAAGTTAAGGTCTTCTTTAGACTTTCAAAGGCTGGATGACACTCTTCATTGAAATCAAAGGGAGCATCTTTTGCAAGCAAGCTGCATAGAGGTCTTGCTATCTTAGGGAAAAGCTATTTCAAACATATTTCTTTCATTTTTTTTTTAGCTTTCCAACGCTACAAATTTCATTACAATCAGAGATCTGAGCAGTAAATTATGATCAAAACATTGAGACATGTGCAGAATCCAAATTTAAATCCAATCCGATTTTGACTCTTATTGGAGAAATTTCGATTTAATCCTTCCCTTGATTTGATTAAACTTAACCACATTATATAGGTCTTCTATTATGATTGGTTAAGCTTAAACATATCTTCTAGGTCTTCTTAAAGTGTGCTTTAAGCCCAAAATCAATGGAATTAATTGCATCTTTATTTAAAACCTGAAAACAATAAAACAACACAAAATCAAACAAGTAACAATGCTAAGGAATTAACATATGCAAGTTAAGAGGATTGAATGTGCAACATTCAACGCTTATCATACCCCCAAACTTATATATTGCTAGTCCTTTAGCAATACAAAATAAGAAATAAAACTGAAAACAACAAGATAAATCCTTCTTTCGTGGGATGTACGATTGCATTTAGCGTATGCAATAAGCCTTTTAAACCCTTAGAACTTCCTAGTGGACGAGTGAAGTTTTGTGAGGGTTTGCCAGAATTGATACCTACAAACATTATGCAAGATCATGTTATCTATAAGATTGAAGTGTCACAAAAACAATGATTCTCATTCATTAGCAATCTTAATAAAATAAACTCCATCTTCACAATTTCAGGAAATTAAGAATTAAGCTACTAATATGGCATTATGAGATATCACAAGATTCAATTAGTGTAAAGTGAACTTAACACATAGTCATGAGGTTTCAAAACTAATCTCAATCATGAATGGTTCAATACTTAAAATTCGTTGGACTCCTCATTAGATAAAACAACCAAGGCATATTTGTTTATTATTATTATTATTATTATTTTTATATATGCAGGCTGTGCAATGCATATATTTGTTTATTCCCTTAAGCTTTCTAATTGATCCATGTAACGAGTGTTCGGTCAATTACTCCCAAACCAGATGGTTTCAGGGCACTAGGTGTAAAACACCCAAAAGGCTTACTAACTCGAGTCAAAAAGGCTACGAAGCTAAACTTAGCCATTTTATCAATCAAAGAAAACTTTCACTTTTTGATTTGAATACTCAATGCTTAATGAGGCAAGAGATCCGGTTACTCAGTGAAAAGCTCAACGTGATCAATATTATTATTTTTTCTTTCCTTTTTTATTTTTTATTATTTTTTATGTCGAGATTATTCCTCTAATAAGTTACCCAGTTACATCCAAGATATTGATAACAGACATAACTGATGTCAAATTTCATACCCCACAGACTACGTGCTAGTGTTCTTGTGAGAATCAAATTGAAACAAGTAATATCTTATGATGCCAAAGAAGTTAACAAAACTTCTTATTTCCCTAGTCAAGTGATCATGTGTTCATCATGTTAACTCACCAATGATATATGAATCAGAATTTAAAATCAACAGCATGCTCAAGAATAACATAGCAAAATATTGGTCAGTGTTTCGTTCTTCCATACCTCCAAACGTGAATCACACATTGTCCCCAATGTGTGTATAGAACTGAACATAACAATAAGAGGATAGGAATACCTAAATGAGTAGATGCGGGGCATATCATTCCCCCAAACTTGATTGTAAAAACACATGTCCTGAAAAAGAGAGTGATACTCCAACCAAATACTAGTCAAGTACAACACATTGTTGTAAAAATATAAACTAAGAATGAAGCAACAATGGAGAAGATAAACCTGGAAGGAGATCATGTACCCTAGCTTGACAGAGAACTCGAGCGTACAGGGCCTGTGCTCAAACCTATGAAGCTGACTCATTTAGTCAAAATATGTGGGATTTGCCAAGCCAACATAATCTACATCCTTGATGCGCTCAATGCTCTCTGACATTTAAATTTAAATTTGAAACACCAATCTTTTCTTCTCTTAGACCAAAGAGAATAAATTTTACCTACAAAAAGGTAATTCCAAATGTCCGCATATCGAGGTAGATTCTTCTGGGTATTCTCAAACAGTTTCTCATCCGGAAGAGAATCATGAATTGGAGTAAAGTGAGGAGAATATACAAGGAAGTCTTCTACCTCGATAGTCTCTTTTTCCTCTTCTAGCAGCCCTAACAAACTACTCTCTTGACCTCTTGGTAAGTCATAAGCAATAGAGGCTCGGGGTTCACATGTTGTCTCGAGAATAAGAGTGGATGATGAAGGAGCCTCAGTGCTCACTTCCTCGCCTTCTGCCTGATGTAGAGCTTGTGGGGCCTCAATTCCTCTCGTCCACATGAGTTTCGATCACTTCGACATTCTTCATTGTGGTGATGGCTTGCTCATGATAAGAAGTACTCTCATCCACCATGTAGTGTCCATCAAGATTGGCCACTGACAGTCTTTGAAGCTCTTATTCTTCTATATTGAGGTGGTTCATGATTTGTTCAAAGTGAGCATCCATCCTGGCTTCCATCTTGGTGAAGAATTGAGGGGTATATTTTTCCTGGTGAGACTTCATAATCTAAGTCTGAGAGTCTCTTATTTCCTGGTGAGATTCATAATCTGAGTCTGAAAGTCTCTTATTTGATCCATCTTGCTCATAAATTTCATCATCTGATCTTGAAAGTTAAAACTCATCAGAGAAGGTGGTTCAGCCTGAGATTGCTGCTATGGCGACCAGTAGATGGGAGATGGCTCCTCTTCGTGAGCATCCATCTTGGCTTCTATCTCGGCAAAGAATTGAGGAGTATATTGTTTTTATTGAGACTGTTGTTGTGGAGGCCAATAGATAGGAGATGGCTCCTTTTCGTGAGCTTCTATCTTGGCAATGGATTCAGAGTGAGAGTTCAATGTTTGACTGAGAGAGGTCACTGTCTGAGTGAGTTTCTGATTGATCTCATCCATAAGTTTCAATATCTGAGCTTGAATGTCAGAATCTGACTGAGGAGATAGTGTAACCTGAGAAGAAGGCTGTCTATTATCCTTAAAGTCAGCATAATATAAAGATGATTGCCATTGCTGGTGGGGAGGATGGAAGTTAGATGGTGGATAGACCGCTTGATCATTGAACTGTGGATATGCCTAATGGTTTTGTTCATGAAATTGTGATGCATAATTTTCAGGAGCTTGAGCTTGCCATGAGATATTAGACTGGTTGCTCCATCCCGGGTTATAGGAATCACAGTAAGGCTCATTCCTCGGTCTAGAGAACTGTGTGTTCATATGCTCATAAGAATAGTTAAAAAATTGTCTTGCAGTAGGACAATCTTTAACATGGTGATAAGGACTATAGCAATATGAGCATGGTCCATGGGGTGTTGGAATGCCTCCCCACATGAATTAAATTAACAAAAATAAAATAAAATAAAATAAAGGAAAATAAAAAAAAAATTGAAAAAAATAAAATTAAAGAAACCAAAATAAAATAAAAACAGGAAAGAATCAAGTTAAATTCAATCTTTAAAACTTAATAACATAGCCGTTTGTAGTGCCCGGCAACGGCGCCAAAAATTGATGTGGTCTTTTGTTGTGGGGCGATTTGGCATAGTAAAACCCCGAATTAAGGAAAAGCTATTTTAGATATATCTGTTTCATTTTTTATTAGCTTTCCTACGCCACAAATTTCATTACAATCAGAGATATGAGCAATAAATTATGATCAAAACACTGAGACATGTGTAGAATCCAAATTTGAATTCAATCCGATTTTGACTCTTATTGGAGAAATTTCGATTTAATCCATCCCTTGATTTGATTAAACTTAACCACATTATATACGTCTTCTATTATGATTGGTTAAGCTTAAACATATCTTCTAGGTCTGCTCAAAGTGTGCTTTAAGTCCAAAATCAAAGGAATTAATTGCATCTTTATTTAAAACCTGAAAACAATAAAACAACACAAAATCAAACAAGTAACAATGCTAAGGAATTAACATATGCAAGTTAAGAGGCTTGAATGTGCAACATTCAATGCTTATCACCGATGTATGCTCAATAGTTCATGTGAAGTCTATCTTAGGGGTCGGCCCTAAGGTAAAGGAATCCATCAAAGACCCCTTCAAGTAGGAGACTTGGTTGAGAAGCGTTTACGATGGGCTTCATGTTATAGTTAAAGGTATGACTACTGCAATAGGTTTTGTGAGTACGAGTGCTTTGTAACTTACTTTGTTTTTGGATAGTGGAGTTCCTAGATTTGGCTGCCCCGGAGTAGTTTTTATCTCACAAATTTTCCACTTCGTCAACAAATATCTTGTCCTTTTATTTTCCTCATTTAAAGATATTTTTGTTGCACACAAACACACACACTTGGTTGTTAGAAGTCCATATTTATTTTCAAAAATACTCGCAACAAAACGAATCCCTGTAAGATAGGGTCTATGTGAGGGTGTCGAACCTCAAAGATTGTTGGTTTTGTATTGTTAGATTTATCAAGATTAATTGTAATATAATCCAGAAAAAAGAGTTGATTGGTTTGTACCAAATATCACTAAAGTAAATACGTAAAAGTAAATGTAACGTAGTAAGGAGAAATATAGAGTATCGATTTCACCATTAACCTCATATTAATGGTAACTTGTGATCATCAAGGGATAACATGAACATGAATATTAGGACTTGTGAGTGTGTCAAGCACCCAATGATTTCATAAAGAAAGTACTTGTATTAAGAAATAATAATAATTCATCTTTGGTTGGAATGGATTGCCCACCTAACAACTAAGATGTGGAACGATCCATTCTTCCCTAGGTATGAATTATCAAATCAATTAATTAGCATACACCTAATCAAATAATAAACATAACTCATCTTTCGGCAAGAACAATTTGATTTACCTAAATTAAACTAACTAAGGTGTAAACCATTTTATTCTTCCTAGGCATGACCTATCAAACCCTCAAGATTTAGTGTCTATTAATACTGTTGTAAAACCATCGTTCACATAATCACAGAAAATGTGAACGTTGAGTTTAATCAAAATAAACAATTTTGTAAGACAAGATAAAAGGCTTATCAAAATCGAATTTAGACATTAAGAAATATTCTCAAGATTAAACAACCAATATTTATGATATGAAATTCCCAAGAGAAAACATAATTACACCATTACCACTTGGAAAGAGCTACATCAACACCCTAAAGGGAATTTAACCGCTCATGGAGATGTTGGAAATCATCTTTGTCGGAGAGAAATCCATCACAAATCGCTATTGGAAATTCTATAGTTCTTCTCCAAAACCTGAGCTTCTAATCCTATTGATTTATATTCTTTAATGTAAACTAATTTGATCTCCCCATCAATGCACAAATTAGAGGTGTATTTATAGAGTACAATAGCAATCCTATACGGATTTGTGCATATTAGAACATCTAATCCAAATAGAAATCATAAAACAACTCCTAAATGAATTTGATGTCTTGTTGTTAGTTCTGCTGCGCTTGTGCGCTTAAGCCCAGGTAGTTGGTGCGCTTGAGCTCAATCTTGCTTCTGATGTGTTCGAGCCTATATGGTGTGCGCTCAAGCAGAGTGGTCATGTGCTCAAGCCATTTGAGGTGCGCTTGAGCTTGTCTAGCTGTGCAAAATGCTTAATTGAGTCTTGTAATGGATTTTAGCATTTAAGTCTAGAGAATTGCTTGTGTTTTTCCCTTGGCTCTTGAGAGTACCACTATCACAACAAGACTAAGATGCTAATATACGCGAGTTAAGGGGCTTGAATGTGCAACATTCAATGCTCATCACACTCCTAAACTTACATGTTGCTACTCTCTTAGCAATAACAAACAATACAAAAAATGTAATGCAAATGGTCTTTTAAACCACTAGGCCTCTCTAGTAGACAAGTAAAGTCTCGTGAGGGTTTTCCAGGAATGCTACCCACAAACATTATGCAAGATCGTACTTTTCCTAAGAATGAAGTGTGATAAGAACAATGATTTTTTTATTCATTAACAAGCTTAACAAGATAAACTCCATCTTCAAATCTTTTAAGAATTTCAAAGTCTACACATTTACCAATAGCTGACAAAGATAACACAAGTTCAATTTGGTGTTAAGTGAACTATCACATAATTTATGAAGCTTCAAATTGATTTCAATGTGCATGACTCAATAACTTGAAATTGATTAGGATCCCTATTAAATAAAGTAACCAAGGCATGAAGATATATATATATATATATTTTCTTTTATCAGGCTGTGCAATGCTTAGCTTCTTTAAGCTTTCTAATTAACTCATGTATCGAGTGTTAGGCCAATGACTCCCAAACTAGATGGTTTTAGGGCATTAGGTGTAAAGCATCCTAAAGACTTACTAACCAGAGTTAAAAAGGTTACAAAACTAAACTTACCCATATTTTTATTCAATCAAACTTTCACACCTTTTAACGTGAACACTCAATGCTTAATAAGGCAAGAGGTCCAGTTACTCAGTGAAAAGTTATTATTATTATTATTATTATTATTATTATTATTATTATTTTAATATTCTCATACCAAGATTATTTATCTAATAAGTCACCCACTTTATTTCAAGATATTTAAAACAGACACCATTGATTTCTCATGTCATACATCACAACCCATGTGCTAATGTGCTTGGTATGTTTTTCAAATTGAAACAAGTGAAATCTTAGTTGCCAAAGGTAAATACCAAGACTTAGGGTACTACTGAGATGATCATGTTTTCGTATTTTTAAGCCTGCCAATTGATAATGACTTAAAAGTGCATATTTTCTCTATTAAAATAAGCATTATCATACTATGTGTTATTCTAATTCTTGCATTTAATATTTAATTGTGAAATATTGTTTAATCATTAAAGTTGAGCTTAAAGTGATATTAATGCAATGAAATATTATTTTGTAGAAGACCAAAAGAGAAAGAAAGAAAGAAAGATTGATCAAAAGAGGCGCCAATTGAAGTCAGAACATTCATGGAAGGAAGCTAGCCGGGCGTGAATTGGCAGCAAACACATACTTTGTTTTCTTTCCAATCCTGGCAAAAAACGTGCAGTGCAAGAGACCAAATACATGCACTACTTTTTATCTCCATAACTGGCAGCAAGGACAAGATTTTCTTTCCAAGAAAAGGTCCACATGAAGAAAAGGGACAAGACTTGCAGAAGAGAGACACGTGAGTTATGTTTGCACCAATCAGCAACCATAAGATTTCCTTAATAAGGAAATAGCATCTGGACGCATGATCTGTCCACACTTGGCAGCACCAAAAAGAGAGACACGCTCCTTCCATAAACAAGTAGCACCGAATTGAGTCTTCCCTTTTCAGTTCTCTTGCAATCATGTACGTGAGAGGGGTGCCGTGACATTGAGTGCAAGAAATCCGGAAATCATAAAGGAAAGAAATAAGGGTCAAATGTGGACGTGTGGAGCAGGCACCGTGGCGCATTCCTTTTAAAAATCTAGGAGTCATGCGTCTTGCAATATATTTATAGAGCGGTGTTCAGTGCATAAAAAGAGAAGGGAGAAGAGCCAAGGAGCACAGAAGAGCATAGAAGCGCAAAGTTTGAATTTTTATTTTCTTTGTTTTCAATTTGTGTTTAGTACTTTGATTATGAAATTTATTTTCATAAACATGAGTGGCTGAACCTCTAGCTAGGACTAGAGGTGAAGCCTAGTATTTTTATTATGTATTCTTGAGACTATGTTATTTGTTTTTCATAGATAAATGATTAAATTTTGGGGATGATTTTTATTTGAGAGTAATTTAATGAGACGAGTTTATTTTGATTCCTTATGATTTTTGTTTATATCAAATGCTTACTTTGTTTGATTTGATATGATTCAAAAATAT
Organism: Alnus glutinosa; assembly: GCF_958979055.1. Taxonomy (NCBI): domain Eukaryota; kingdom Viridiplantae; phylum Streptophyta; class Magnoliopsida; order Fagales; family Betulaceae; genus Alnus; species Alnus glutinosa. The sequence continues at coordinate 21,964,813 of NC_084888.1, read as the reverse complement.
ATTGAATGCTTAATTTATTGTTTCATGTTTTTTGAAATCAAATTCTCAATCAACCCATGTTTGATTTATTTTATAATTTTTGTCTCATGAATATGTAATAAAATACTAGGTGGATCCTTGAAACCCTAGTCCTTTCCAATATTATCTTCCAAATCAAATTTATTTATTTTAGTTTCATAATTTACTTTTTGATTTAAATTATATTCCGTTGCTCTACTTTTGAGTGGAAACCAAAAGCAAAATTCCTATTTTTTTTTTCTTTTCTGCATAATAATAAAAATTATTCTCTCGTGTCTAATCATTCCTTGTGGATCGACCTCGGACTTACCATGATTTATTACTTGCGAAAACCTACACTTGGGTTTGCACCCTTTTTGGTCCAACACCAATGAATTGCAAATCACAATTCAAGTTCAACTTTGTTATTAGAAATAACATGATGCAAAATGCAATTGTTTCTCTATTTTTTTATATATATTTTAAACAATAGAAAATAGAAAAAACATAAAGGCAAAAAAACATTGTGCGCTTAAGCCTAATGGATATGTGCTCGAGCCCACTGTTACGGAAACAGAAAACAAAAGCCAAAAAGAAAAATTTTGCAAACAAACCTAAAAATCTTAAAAAACATTAAACAAATAAACATAAAAGCAGACAAACATGGTAATCCATACCCCCAAACATAAATTGCACATTATCCCCAATGTATGGGCATACAAGTATACCTGGAGGTGTTGGAGGGAGACTGTGCTAAATGTGCTCGAGCCCGTCTGGTGGTGCACTCGAGCTCACTGGCGATGTAAAGCCTATCTGCAAACAGAAACTAAAGAAAAAAGTAAATGGGACAAGGTGGGTTGCTGTCACGCCCCAACCACCGGCTGGGTCTCTCTCTCTCTCTCTTGCTCTTCTCTTTCTCTTCTTCTCTCTTTCTTTCTCTCTTTCGATCTCTACCTCTCTTGTTTCCTTAGACTGAAGGGAAAAGAAAAGAATGAAAAAGGAGGAGGAAAGGTAGGGGAGAAAGAAGAAGAAGAAGAAAAGGCGCACCTTGGCTGTGCAACTTTGAGAAGGCTAGTGCATGGCAGCAACGTGTGAAGAAAGGGTTGAAACGTAGCAATGGGAAAAAAATATTTTGAGGCACGTGTTGATGGCTAGATGAACACTTGTCCTAATGCTTAAAAAAGACTTTCTGATTCATTGTTCTAGAATCTCCACTACCACGTGTCTCTCTCTCTCTCTCTCTCTCTCTCTCTCTCTCTCTCACTCTCTCTCTCTCTCTCTCTTTATTATATATATATTGAAATTTGAAATTTGACTTCAAATATAAAGTGTGTGCATAAGTGTCAACAAAAATTAAAACACAGCGGAAAGTAAATGACACAGATATTTTTGTTGACGAAGTAGAAACTCAGTTAAGAGAAAAACCACTCCGGGGCAGCCAAACCCAGAAATTCCACTATTCAGAAGACAAAGCTAGATACAAGATAGTAACACTCACATGTACCGATGCAGTGGTCGTACCTTGATCTCTAACGTGTAACCCAACAAGAACGCTTCCCAACCAGGTTCACCTACCTGAAGGGGTCTTCAATGGAACTCCTTACCTGAGCCGACCTCTAAGATAGACTTCGGTTTACAGCACAGCACACTTGAAAAACGGCTTCAGAGGAAATATCACGTCTCTGAGCTCTAATGGAATTCACACCGAATTCTTGCAGCTCTAAGTGCCCAGAGGCCCCTATTTATAGGCTGGGGGTCAGAATGGGCGTCAGACAAAATAAGCCTATGAGCCGTCCGGACGGTGGACCATGATCGGTCCACCGTCCGGACGGACAACTGTGCGACAGGATTTTCCAAAATTTTCGCGGAGAAATCTTTCTTGTATAAGAACATCGTCCGGACGAGATGGGTCGATCGTCCAGACGGACGTACGTCCGCTGCAAGTAATTTCCATAACAGGCTTCGCGGGTCCGGACCAAGGGGCAGGAGCGTCCGGACGGCTAAACTTCAACACGCAATTTCCATATCTGATACGCGTGCGTCCGGACCATAAGGAGGAGACGTCCGGACAGTTGAAGTCGAATCGTCAGTTACCATATACGATGCACCAGCGTCCGGACCACAGCGTCCGGACGGTTGATTGATCTTCCCTTTCTTGAACTTGGAAAGAATCAGTGAACCGTTCGAGAACTGATAGGCGTCTGGACGTGCTGCTGAAACATTCGGACGGAGCAAGCTGGCACAGAAGCTTCTCGATACGATGTAGGTGTCCGGACGGAAGAAACACGTCGTCCGGACAAATGATGCTTGTCTGTCTGACGTCCGGACGAAAAGACACGTCGTCCGGACAGATGGAACAGTAGACAGATGGGTGTCAGGACGGGATGACACATCGTCCGGACGGCTGACAGGGAACTTTGAAATTCTTCTGACTTCACTCTGAATAGTGGAATCCCTGTTTGCAGCATCCTTACATATAAGTGATTTTGTCCAAACACAGAATGAGGCCAAAATACTAACAAACTCCCCCTTTGGCCATTCTGGGACAAAACTCACTTGACCGGTTTGGAAATACATTCCCGGTCCAAAATAAAAATTACTCCCCCTAACGGTCTCAGAAGGACCCAGGAAACAGAGTAATATATATCCAAAGCGTTTTAACCAAAAACAGAAATTGTCTCAAAATAACAAAAGAAAACAAATCTACAAAAACATAAGAGGGAATCAAACATCCTCAGTCATGGGTAAAATCCCATCTGCACCATCCTCATCATCACTGCTGCTAGGATGATGATACTTCAGGCACTCCTGAAGGTCCAACTGGTTCTGCTCTACGCTCCTGTTGATGGAGTGCACAACAAGCTGCATGGAACTCATAGACTGCTACATGGAGGACATAGACACCTGCAAGCTGCTCATCCCTCCCTGAAGTGCAGCAAGAACCTCCATAATCTGAGCATAATTGACCTCTGGCTCAGATGGCAGTACAGTATGTGAGGATGAAGCCATATCTGGAAAGCTGACTGCCATAGCAGCAGGTGGAGGCTCCTCATCATCGGAGTCATCTCTCCGCAGCTGCGCATTAGACTTCACCAAAGTCTGCTTGCTGATGGGCTGCTGAATTTTCATCTTCGGTTCGCCATTGACATTGATGCCCGACTGAAGAATAATCTGAGTAAGGAGGCAGCCAAAAGGGAGACCAGCAGTGCTCTCATCACTGGTTTCTAATATAACCCCCAAAATGTGCTTGCATAGGCAGAAAGGCAAGCGGAGGTGGATAGCATAGACAAACTGGGCCCGTTTCAGGATCAGATCACTGCGCCGGGCAATCAGCCAAATATTCTGCTGAACGATCTTGGCCAACATGCGGTGGGAGGATGATAGGGCACCAATCCTGATGGCAGTAGAGCGCTCCTCACCTTGGGGAACGGCACGAAAGAATTCCTTGAGACCATCCAGGGATGGAGGAAGCACCACCTCATTGTAAGGGCTGGCTGAAATCTCGAGCACTGGGACTCGGATGATGTGACTGATGACCTGAGGATCAATAGTGATGAGATGGCCTGCAACAGAGGACTGAAGTACTACTCCATGATCATCATCCTGCACCACCTCCAGGTTGGCATAGAACAACTTGACCAATCTGGTGTACACCACACAAGCACAGCTGTGGAGATATCCCCAGTTGTACGTCTGAATGATGTCAAGTTGTCCAGTGGTTTCACCATGATATCAGCCCGAAGCACGTTCCGCTCAGCAATGACGGAGCGGTCCATAATTTTGGCCTGGATTGCAGCCCTATCTTCCACAAGCCTCTGACGGACCCTACGGGGTGGACTGCCGGCAGACATGATTCTGTAAAAGATCCAACAAGAATTTCCAAAGAAAAATATTCCAAAAAATATTCTTGTTAGGATAACACAAATTTGGCAGAATAACAGTAGTAAAAGGACTTCAAAAATAATATCAACTAAGTCCAAGAAATTTTAGCATGGCAGACATATGCATCTCATATTCCAAAAATAAATAACATTCTAACAGCTTTAAAGAAAACTGAAGAGAGAAAGACTAGAAAAATACCTGAAATATGAGAGATATATGCAAAAAGCCAAAAACTTAAAGCCAACCTTACTCACAAACAGCCAAAAATTCTGATTTTGTGGGGTATGAAGAGAAATCGGCGATCTGGGCATTTTATAGCCGCTATGGAGTCCCCGTCCGGACGGTGGATTGATGACGTCCAGATGCTCGCTACCTCGGAAAGGAGCAGAAAGGTCGCACGCGTCCGGACGATATAAAGAGACCGTTCGGACGATGATGACAGAGCGCGTCCGGACTCCGTCAGGTCCTGTCCGGACATGTGGGCTCCATCTCCGTCCGGACTCCAAGGGAGAACCGTCCGGACCACCAGTCCGTCTGGACGTCAATGTAGACCGTCTGGACACTCCACACTGAAACACCAGAAAAGCTGAGAAGAATTTACAGAGATCAAATTTTCTCAAGTCAGTGTTAGAATACGCATGCATAATCAACTGATAACACAATCAGAGAGCATCTCAGAAATACACAGAGATATAAAAGGAAGTTGAGATTTCAATTAGCACACATAATTTTTCCTGATCATATAAAAATCAAATAGGCAACTCAACTCAAGCAATGCGTGTGTGTGTGTGGAGACTCTTTTCCCACAAGGTAAGACTATCCAAGACATGAGAAAATGCAACTAGATTTTCTAGACATGAGAGAAAATCCAAGACAGATTAGCCAAAAGTCAAACCTTATAGCTTGCTAGGGCCTAGACACCCTCATCTGATACACTCCCCCTAAGATACAACACATATAATATTTTACTTGCTCATAGAGGGCAAGGAAAGTTTAAGCACACAAGCAGTGATTAAGCAAATTTAAAGCACATAACGTTTTATGAATTACTGCTCGAATCTTATGGTGTTGCAAAAAGTAAGGAGTGCCAGAGTTTATAGATGCTAGGTTCAACTAGCCTGTGGTCAATTTGGCCATCCTAACAAGGACTTCTTCTCTTATCCAAATTTTCCAAAAGCAAAGAGTCAAAGAAGGAAAGATGTACCTTTAGGGGAGCCCGGGATAGTGCACATTTTCATCGCAAGAGGAAAGAAGCTATCCTACTTTTTGCATAAACAAGAAAAACACTTGGCTAGTATAGTCAAAAACTCTCAATTATATCTAGGCATATTTAATCAATGCAAACCAAATTGAGATATCAGGCAAGAATGCATGCAATATCTAATAAGCCAAGAGAAATAAAATCCTGCAAATTCTCCCCAAATTTTTATTTATTTTTTATTTTTTATTATTTAATAAAAGAAATAAACAGCATAACTAGCAATATGGAAAGCAACATCATATGCTAAGGTACAATCAAACCTGTGTGCGCTCAATGATGCCACTACAGAAAAACAGTCGCTCGACCTGCTTTTTCTGTCTTCCCTAAAAATGAACACTTGCAAAGTTTTCTCAAGAAAACACAAGGGGGCACAACAAACTGGTTCCTAGATAACTAGCACATAAATATGACAAGGGAAATATGCTAGCAATCAAACCTGATGCCTTAGGATTAGGAACCAAATCCTAGGCATGAACACCTGAATCCGATAGGTGCGCCTATTCCCCCTCCTGGGGTAACCGTCCTTCTCAGCCCAAGTTTGCCTTTTAGTGGGTGGTGGCTGACAAGAGTGCATCATCCACTCCATCATGTTTTGCATCCAAACAGGAGGCTCACCGATGTATTGCTCTTGAGGCCTTCTCAAATGCCTGGGTTTGCTCTTGTAAGTGCCACTCTGATTGGCTGGTACAAACCGCTGTTGAGGCCGCTGATGCTGAGGAGCATGAGACCAAGGGGCTTGGAACTGATGTCTTGGTGCTTGTCCCCATAGTGCCTGATGCCAAGGAGTCTGATGCTGAGCTGCAGGTACAGTGCCATAATGAGCTTGTCTTGGCACTTCTTTCTTGGCTTTGGCCTTTTGTACTTTCAAGAGGGAGCATTGAGGCCGTACATGCATACGGAGACCGCAGTGATGGCAAATAGGAGGTCTTCTGATGGAATGAGGCTGCTGGGTGCCTGGAACATCATCATTGACCTTTTCCTTCTGTTTTTCTTCAATAACTGGAGGAAGCTCTGGGACTGTAGGAGACACAAACACTGTCTTCGAGGAATAAGGAATATCAGAAGAGAAAGCTACATACCCGAGACCAATCTTGTCATGTGGGCTCTTCTGGATGGACAGCAAACGAGTCAACTTCTCATCAGTGACTCCCTCTAGCTGGAGCTGTGTCTCAAGTAGCTTTTCCTAGAGCTCCTGTATCTCGACCAGTAGTGAGCTTTTCTCAGTATGCAGACTGTTCAGATCATTAACTTGCTGCTTTCGGCCTTCCCTCAGCTTCTCAAACTCTTTGTAGAGAGTTTTGTATGCTTCCTTGAGCTCTACCTCATTCTCACTATGCTCTAAATAATATGAGTCTTCTTCTTCAACATAAGGGGCCACAAAAGCCAAAAATTTGTCAGACTCTGGACCATCTTCTTCGGACTCATCACTGAGAGTCACATTGTAAGCCTTCCCTTTGCCCTTCTTGAGATTCCCGCAATCGGCCCGGATATGCCCATAGCCTGAGCATTCAAAACATCGGGGTCCTCTGGGATCTTTCTCATCCTCTGGTTCAGCTTCTCTGAGAGGTTTCTTGGCTTTTTCAGAAAACTTCTTCTTGAACCGATCATCTTTCATTAGTCTTCTGAAATTTTTGGCAAGCATTGCCACAGCCTTTTCTTCATCCTCAGATTCTTCTTCAGAGGAGGCTTCTACCTTCTTCTTGGAAGCCTTAAGAGCAATGGTCTTTAATTTCTTGATCGGGGGTAGAGACAGCTCGTATGTCTGAAGAGATCCAACCAGCTCTTCAATCTTCATTTCTTCAAGATCCTTGCTTTCCTCAATAGACGTTACCTTAATCCTGAAACGCTCAGGCAAAGATCTGAGAATTTTTCGGATGAGTTTTACATCCGAGATAGGTTTCCCAAGACTCACCAAGGAGTTCCTTAGGTCACTTATTTTGGAGTAAAACTCTCCAAATGTCTCTTCCTCTAACATCTTAATTTCTTCAAATTTTGAAATCAACATCTGAAGTTTGGCAGATTTTACAAGTTTTGTGCCTTCATATGTTGTTTCCAAAATTTGCCATGCTGCTTTGGCTGATTCGCAATTTGAAATTTTGGTGAATTCAGATGGAGAAAGTGCTTGGCATAGAGCATGGAGGGCTTTGTCATTTGAAAGACGAGCGTTCTTTTGAGGGACTAGTTCAGATGTTGTGTCCTCTGGTTTAGTCCAACCAGTCTCAACAATACCCCAACAGTCAATAGATTTTAAAAAGAAACGCATACATGCCTTCCAATAGCCATAGTTCGAGCCATCAAAGGCAAGAACAGAATTAAGAGTTTAAGACATAATAAAGATAGAAGTCAAATATAAAAACACTCAAGAAATTAATCTTCTCAGAGTGTACCAAGCTCTGATACCAATTGAAAATTGAAATTTTACTTCAAATATAAAGTGTGTGCATAAGTGTCAACAAAAATTAAAACATAGCGGAAAGTAAATGACACAGATATTTTTGTTGACGAAGTGGAAACTCAGTTAAGAGAAAAACCACTCCGAGGCAGCCAAACCCAGGAATTTCACTATTCAGAAGACAAAGCTAGATACAAGATAGTAACACTCACATGTACCGATGCAGTGGTCGTACCTTGATCTCTGACGTGTAACCTAACAAGAACACTTCCCAACCAGGTTCACCTACCTGAAGGGGTCTTCAATGGAACTCCTTACCTTAGAGCCGACCTCTAAGATAGACTTCGGTTTACAGCACAGCACACTTGAAAAACGGCTTCAGAGGAAATATCACGTCTCTGAGCTCTAATGGAATTCACACCGAATTCTTGCAGCTCTAAGTGCCCAGAGGCCCCTATTTATAGGCTGGGGGTCAGAATGGGCGTTAGGCAAAATAAGCCTGTGAGCCGTCCGGACGGTGGACCATGACCGTCCGGACGGACAACTGTGCGACAGGATTTTCCAAAATTTTCGTGGAGAAATCTTTCCTGTATAAGAACATCGTCCGGACGGGATGGCTCGATCGTCCAGATGGACTCACGTCCGCTGCAAGTAATTTCCATAACAGGCTTCGCGCGTCCGGACCAAGGGGCAGAAGCGTCCGGACGACTAAACTTCATCACGCAATTTCCATATCTGATACGCGTGCGTCCGGACCATAAGGAGGAGACGTCCGGACGGTTGAAGTCGAATCGTCAGTTACCATATACGATGCACCAGCGTCCGGACCACAGCTGTAAGATGTCCGGACGGTTCATTTTGAACTGCGATTCTTGCCTTACGAAGATACGCGTTCGGACGGGATACCACATCGTCCGGACGGTTGATTGATCTTCCCTTTCTTGAACTTGGAAAGAATCAGTGAACCGTTCGAGAACTGATAGGCGTCCGGACGTGCTGCTGAAACGTTCGGACGAAGCAAGCTGGCACAGAAGCTTCTCGATACGATTTAGGTGTCCGGACGGAAGAAACACGTCCTCCGAACAAATGATGCTTGTCTGTCTAACGTCCAGACGGAAAGACACGTCGTCCGGACGGATGGAACAGTAGACAGATGGGCGTCCGGACGGAATGACACATCGTCCGGACGGCTGACGGGGAACTTTGAAATTCTTCTGACTTCACTTTGAACAGTGGAATTCCTGTTTGCAGCATCCTTACATATAAGTGATTTTGTCCAAACACAGAATGAGGCCAAAATATTAACATATATGATACAAATATTTTATACAATAGTTTTATAAAGTACCTAATATTATAACAAAAATCTTTCTATTCTCTTTTAATCTCTTCTAATCTCTTTTATTATTACTTAATCTTATAACAATTTTCTTTGGGTTATCATATAATAAAAGAAAATGCTAAATTTTTTGGGGTGTTATATCCTTCATTTCTTATAAAAATTTTGTCCTCAAAATTTGTCTATCTAATCACACAATATATATTCCTATAAAAACAAGAAGGATCATATATCTTTGTAATTATAGATCTCTGCAACGTGTATATGCATAACTTTTTAGTCAATCTAGAGCCACTGGCATTCTATTCTTAGCCTCAAAATCATAACTAGTCTTTACCCTTGGTTAACTCATATATCATTCATTCAAAGTCTACATCATCCTCTACAAGCCTACTCATAAGTTACTTTGTCAACTACGACCTTATAGGCATCACTTGTGTTTCTCTATATCTATCTTAAGTTCAAACCAATTTACTAAGTCTTCTCTCCTTAGTTCAAGACTCATTAGTTAGACTAATGACTTAGGACGGATCATACCTATTCCCTTCTACCATATACTTTAGCTTATCCTTAGCACCTCAAACATTTAGATAACTCAAAAATATATCTCCAAAAACTGCGGGCATGAAATTTATTCCTTAAGCAACCTCAATAGCATTTGATCGTATTATTTGTACGACTATGGAAAGTAACCTTCTCTTCTTTATGTGAATCGATCATTCCATATAAGTTCTACATATCATTTATTTTATCAACTCCTAGCATAACGAATGAGCCCTATAAATGTCCTCAATTGTGGTCTTCACAACATCAAAGCTCTTGTGTGGCCTTACTTAATGTCTCCAATGTATACCACTCAACCTATCCTTATATGGTACCATGACCTATTTCTTGATTAAACATAGGCATCACAATCCCCAAAGGATACATCATTTAGACCTACATTTTTAATCCAGCTTAACCCTGCTTTTACTTGTATCCTATTCATGATTTTTAGCTTATCTCCATAAATACTTGTCATTTAGATCTACTATCTCCTCACCTTTATCCCAACCGTCAATATTCTAATAACCTAAACTTTTCTAAACACATAATACGAAATCGGGAGCATACTATAACTCTGTTACTCCCCATAGATATCACAACTACTATTTACTTTCATAACTTATGTAGTATTTGTAGAACTCTTCAAGTACCAAATCCCATTTCTTCAAATTATTCCATCATATATCATGGAACAACAACAATCTTACATTAAGAGACATAAAATTATTAGCTATATCCATTTGAACAACTTCTACATGACAAAACCCATTGATGAAATACACCTGCTCTACTAAAATCCTATATTGCATATAGTATGATCATGAATTAGACCTTAACAAAATGTGTTCTCTCTCTTTATGTATATACCAACTATAGCCTCATCAACAAGTATACAATTCAATAGTTACTTAGAACCAATCAACTCTTTATTAATTTACCAATATGCTAGAGTGATCATAAAAAATTTTAAACTTTTCACACGGTCAAATATCAAACTCCAAATCCCCAAAATTAGTACTAACAATCCAACTTTTTAACAAAGCAACTCCCAAATACAATAGTCATCAACATCAAGACCAAGCCAGCAACTAGGAAATTAACATACTTACAAGTTCTTAGTCAAGAAACCAAACATCAACAATCACACCTCAATTGGTTAACCTCCATAATCATAACAAAATTTTCTAAATAACACACATCCACCCAAATCAAAGACTAATCACCCATCTGCAATTATTTATAGCAAAACAAAAATATAGTATACTCAAAACCTTCTCATATCAACCCAGTTTCTTCAATCCTTTAAACTCAAAAACTTCATGCTCTATTAGCAACTACCTCAAAATCTTCCAACCAAAATTTTAATTTCTTAATCACAATTTGGTCTTCTAACTACCAAAAGAAAACATTAATTTGCTTCAACTCTTGAAAACACTTCTTACACTCTTTGGTCCAGTCAACAGCATCAATGGACCGCTATATTGAAAAATCTTTTCACTATAATACTCAGCAAGACCTAAGAAACTTATAACCTTAATCACACTAGTTGGCATCGCGCAAAGAACCATAACATTCACCTCTATAGAAATTCGATCCATATCCCTAAAAGGTAACTTGATTGTGTTAAAATCTATATTTCTTAAAACTCGGCATTCAACTTCTTTTCTCTCAAGATTTGTTATTCCACCCTCAAATGATATCCATGCTTCTCTAAACCTTTAGACTACATCAATATATCATTTATAATCACTATTAAAAAAAAAATCACAGTATACTTTATTCATCAAATCCATAAATGTAGCTAGAGTGTTAGTAAATCAAATTTCATAACCAATCTATTCCCATCAAAACCAAACATATCCAATTGAATTCGCACATAACTCTTTACCATCAATGTTTATAGTACTAAATATAAGCACCAATTCCATTCCAGTATAATCCCCTATGGGAGTCAACACAAAGAATTCACAATTTCTAGCTAGTTGACCAAATCAAACAAACTTAGCACTAAAACAGAATTCTAGCAAGATTTACTCTTAAATTAAAAACGTACTGCTCTGGTTAAGATCAATATCGCTTGATATTACAATTGGCAAAAGGTAAACTGATTAAATCTCTATATTTACTTCAATTTGATTATGCCTTTACTTGTGCCTCAATTTCGGTGGATAATTAGGATTCTAGGTCATTACCAATCCCTTCGGTATACTACTGAAACTATACTATCTAACCTCAAAGTAGAGATCCATCCTAAGAAAGGAGTTTCAAGTCCATTACATCTCTAAACTCGTCACATTATTTTGTTTGTAATTTTGACGCACTTTGGAACTTCCAGCAATTTAATTGATCTGATACACTAGATCCTCAAAATATATCTTTCCAAATACTCCGAAGTTTATCGAGTGCGTATTAAACTTTAGTATTCACCCCTTTGAATCCTAAAGTTTCTTCCACTATGTGATATCAAAGAGTCAATAATTTCTATAAATTGATTTAGTCAGTTCATTATTCCTACACTCCATAAGTCTGCAAAAGTAATATGCACCAAAAGTCTACGATTAAATATATACTCCCAGAAAGTGAAAGTATCATTCTTGATTATACCTCAAAACATGGCACTAGATACCAATCCATCCTAGACAAGTTGGCCTATGACCGGCAGAATCTAAACCATTTGTTAGACTCTTTGGTAAGAAAAAAAAAAAGAAAAAAAAGAAGAAGAAGAAGCAATTTAACACTTAGACATACAGATCTTGAAACCTATCTCATTTTCATACTAACCATAGCCTATGTTCTTGTATTAATTCCAACTTCTAACTTAGATCCAAGAGGCTTCAACTTTAATAAGATTAATCTTGTGGTCCACAAACTCGATCCGCTTTGATACCATGTTGTCACGCCCCAACCACCGGCCGGGTCTCTCTCTCTCTCTTTCTCTTCTTCTCTCTTTCGGTCTATCCCTCTAATCTCTCTCTCTTGTTTGCTCACACCGAAGGGAAAAGAATAGAAAGAAAAAGGGGGAGGAAAGGTAGGGGAGAAAGAACAGAAGAAAAAGAAGAATAAGAAGAAGAAGAAAAAAAGGTGTGCGTTGTGCAACTCTGAGAAGGCTGGTGCATGGCAGCAATGTGTGAAGAGAGGGTTGAAACATGGTGATGGGAAAAATTTTCTTTGAGATACAGGTTGATGGCTAGATGAACACTTGTCCTAATGCTTCATTGTTCTAGAGTCTCCACTGCCATGTCTCTCTCTGTCTCTTCGTCTCTCTCTCTCTCTTTATATGTGTGTGTGTATATATATATATATATATGTGTGTGTGTGTGTGTGTGTGTGTGTGATACAAATATTTTATACAATAGTTTTATAAAACACCTAATATTATTCAAAAATCTTTCTATTCTCTTTTAATCTCTCTTAATATTACTTAATATTATAACAATTTTCTTTGGGTTCTCATATAATAAAAGAAAATGCTAAATTTTCTAGGGTGTTATAGTTGCCTCCTACGAGAGCTAAGTTTAACGTCTTCAATCAGACAAGTTAGAAAAGAAGAAATAAAAATAAAAGAGATAAAAAATGCGAACGACTCCTTTAGTCTACGTAGATGGGGTCCGTCAAGTCGACGAATTCTACATCTTCATTCCATGCAATGCCCTCTATGTAGGGCTTCAATTGTTACCCTTAGTAAATCTGTTTTTTACCTTCTTGGACCATTTTGAGAGAGTGTTACCTGAAAGCAACAGTTGAGACGTTCTTGGTATGGCCAGAGGAGGAACGTCTATTCTCACAGCAATATCACTGTTTTGTTGTGTATCAAAGTTTCCTAACATGAAATTAGTGACATCGGCCTTGAAGGAGTCCTTGTCTAGAATGCAAGGAGGTGACTCTGGTGCATATTTTTCTATGTTGTCCAGGAAGAAACACTATGTCTTATCCGGTGGTTGCTAGCAGGTATTGAAGATAGTCATCTTCACCTTCATATTCCTGAATGTGATCTTCATTATCCCGGTCCTACTATTGATGCATGAATTGGTTGTAGCTAAGAAGGGTTGATCGAGGATAACCAAAATTATCTTGGTAGGATTGGCAATTGGTTCAGTATCTTGAACATTGAAGTCTACGAGGAAGTAGAATTTTTCCACCTGAATGATAACATTCTCAATGATTTCCCACGGTTTCTTTACAAATCTATCGGCTAATTGCAAGATGATTGGTGTGGGCTTCAATTCTCCCAAACCAAGCTGCAGATAGACTAAATACGGCAGCCGATTCACTCCAGCCCCCAAATCAAGGAGGGCTTTCTCAATCTTGTGGTCCCCAGTGATGCAGGAGATGGTGGGAGCATCAGGGTTCTTGAACTTTGGAGGGAGACTATGTTGAAGGATAGAACTGATCTGCTCTGTGAAAAATACCTTATTCGAAGTGTGGGCCCTTGTTCTTAGCTTTTGAGTACATAGATCTTTAAGAAACATAGCATAGAATGGGATCTGTCTGATGGCATCTACAAGAGTGATGTTGATTGTAGTGCCCCAGCTTTCTAAGCAAGTTGTAAGTGTAATTATCTAAAATTACACGTAACACTACTACATAAAATAGCAATAGACTGATATTTTTTTTTTAAAGATCATATTTTTCCTCAAAAGTATAATTGTACCAAAGACTCTAATTAAAGTTTTCTAAAACTACCACAGGCAGCAGGCTACATCTTTTACAAGGTTATTAACAACAAACAATAGATCAAAAGTTGCCATAAGTGACATAGTAAAATACACACATTTAATATGGCTACTAGGAAACCATATGATAGACAATTTGTTACATAGTAATAAAACATAAATATATATCTTTCTTTGCATTTTCTTACTACATAATTAACTCCACATACATAATATGAAGCAATAAAAGAGTTCCTAACATGATGAGTAAAACATCAATTAAAATCAACAAACTTTAAGCACATAACATTGCAGAACATAACATATCATCATAACAATAAGTGAACTTATACTCCCACTTATCCTCAGGAGTTTGTTAAGTACAACCCCACTTAACCGCAAGGTTGCTAATAATTTATCCCTCTTATAGTTTAAAGGTGTTAAGCGTGTGACTCCACTTAACCGCTAGGCTATTAGGCAACTTTGTTTCCCCCTTCCTAACATCGGAGTGTTAGGGGCATAATCCCCAACTAACCGCTGGGCCTTTGCATGCATTCATACATAATTTCATATAATATTATCATTTTCACAAATCACATTTTTTTCTTCCAAAACTCAATCTCTTTTCATTTGAAAATACATTTTCATTCAATACATGTAAAACATCTCAAAATATGTTCATACGTGTAATCAAAATGACAGGGCTCAAGAAACATATAGAACATGCTCTTGTAAAATAATACAGGGTCAGTAAGTTTGAACTTACCATTTAGGCTTAAACTCTTAGATGATTTTCTGCATCTTCGAATACTTTCTACATTAATATTGTATCTTCATATTAGCGTATATTATTTGTTTCTCATTCCTAAGCCTTATTTTAAATCCTAAAAATTCGGGCAGCATAATGACATGTTTATAATGTCATAATACAACTTGGGCATCATAACGACATATCTAAAATATCTTAGTATTATTTGGGCATCATAATGACATATCTAAAATATCTTAGTATTATTTGGGCATCATAACGACTATGTAACATTTCCACGTATTATTCATATGGGCATTACTACGATATTAATATAATATTTTTTTAAACTTCTAGCATTACTTGGACATTACAATGGCACTATTGTAGAATAACTAATAATATTTAGACAGCACAATGACGCATTAGTAATTTTTAAAAGAATGATTGAATATAATATCCTTCCTTGAGATATTCAAAAATCACACTTTCCCCCAGCAATTTAGGCATTATATCGACATAATTTAAATTCTAATAATTATAATAGACATAAACTAAGGATAAAAGAATTATACCTAGCACTCTCACTTCAAGTAGCTCCAAAGCTTAATTTTTATTCTTAAATATTTTTCACTCTTTTTTTTTTTTTAATTTTTTAACTCATCGTACAAGAGAGAGAGAGAGAGTGTGAATTTTTGAGTAATTTTTTTTTACTATACTGTCGTGGGTGTTTATAGGCAATTGTTTTTTTCTTCGGACATAACTGAAATTTTTGAAATTGTTTAATCAGTGTTGTAGGCGCCATTTTCTAAATTTGTATCCGCTTGTTTTCACACTTTGCTTCAGACTGTATCTCACCTTTTAAAACACTAGAACTTTTACGTGATTCTCAGACTTTTTACCATGCACTAAACATAGAGAGTATTCTTTGTTTAAATAGTCCAATGTTTGAAAAGTCAAGAAAGTATTATTTTTCGGTTCTTTTTTTTTTTTTTTTTTGTTAATTAAAAACCTATTAGTTCATCTTTGTATAAGCTACATACAAATTTCACACTATATTAATTAATCTATTTTAAGTCAAAGTATTTAAATCTTTAAATGTAATGTTAAACTATCCATAATACGAATCAGAGCCTAGTTCGAACTATCCACTTCTCAGTTTAAATTGAGAATATAAAATTAGACATCAAATATATTTTCCAAATATATTAGATCCACCTTAAAACTAATATTTATACCAAAGAATTTTTAGTCAACCTAATAAACTCCTTGGGTGTTACATTGATCTTTACTTAATTGAAGACCTCCAGGATGTCGTAGATCTTCTCTCCTTGCTTCTTAGATTGAATTGAGCTTTTGAGGCGTTCAAGGAATGGAGCCTTCCGTTCATATGGCTGCTAAAGTGGTAGAGTGGTTGAAGCTAGCTCATCTTGTACTGCACCCTTGTCTTTTGCCAAAATACATTCTTTTGGCAGAACTGTTTCCTAATACTTCTTTTCCATAACTTGGTTGTCAATTTGTTTATCGCTCTGAAGTACAGTGATGGATTGGACCTACTCAAGATGAGAGCTTCAACCTGTATTTCCATCAACCAAATAGTGTCCCTTCGGATTGGCCACTGGTTGGCTTGGGAGCTTCCCCTCTTCTCTCCTGTTGAGTGTATTAGCTAGCTTGCCCGATTTGGGTTTCTTGCTTTGTAATGGACTGTGCCATAGAATTCAGTATCTGCAGCAACTTATCATCACTTGAAGAATTCCGAGGAGGAGGAGGGTCTAATTGATACTGCTGCTGAAAGGTTCTAAAATTGGAGGTTGAATTAAAGGCTCGATTGGTGGGTTGTTGTTGTTCTTGATTTTGCATTCCTTGAGGTGGTTCTGAATTTCCAGCAACTTGATTTCTCCATGAGAAGTTTGAATGATTCCTCCAGCTTGGGTTGTAAGAATTTGAGTATGGATCATTACCCGGTCGGATGAATGTTGCATTAACCTGTTCATGAGAGTTCTGAGAAAAGTGGTTACCTAAGGGGCAATCATTCGCATGATCGAAGGATTGGAACAGAATGCCCAGGCCTTAGGCTGATGGTGAGCCGGTAGTGGTTATATCTAATCAACCATGTGACATTACTACATCAGAGACGATAAATCTCGCAGCGGAAAATATGTATATCTTTTTTTTAAAAAAGAGAGGGACAATTTCCTTATAACATATCAGAGCTGACTGAATTAGCTTAATATAAATAAATATGATCAGGATGTTCTTACTTAATAAATACACACTAACGCAGTAACATATGTGCCAAATACGACACTGGTACTACGTTACTATAGTGTCTATACATTACAAACCTCAAGTAAGAATATTACATATTAAAGTAATGTGTAATAGTTAAGTTCAGCATATATAAAAGATAAACTAAGATAAATAGTCTATCATACAAAAGAGGCAGTAGATAACCTTATCCATAAATATTAGGATCGGCATAATGATCCTGACAGTTCTGTCCTTCCTCATTCATTCTTGCACAATCATCTATAAGACTGTAGGAATTACCACAATCCCATATACACATAAGTGAGTCAACTATTTCAATAATATAATAATTACTGATTTCTTTAGAGCACACATAATGCAAAGATGAGATGCAATGACAGTTTTATATGCAAAATCTTAATTATTTTCTTTCTTTCACTCCAGTAGTTAAGAGCCATTACTTGGTTAGCGACTGTTTACTGGAGTCATTACTCCCCTCCATTTGTCGTGGGACTTGAACCCCTGGTCATTATTAATTTACCTTGGGACTTGAACCCCTGGTCTTATTAATTTGAAAATAATTATTGACTTCTAATTTTAACCAAGTGTGTGTGTTTGTGTGCAAACAAATATCTTAAATGCGGAATTTAAATAAGACAAGATATTTGTTATGAAGTGGAAACTTTGTGAAGAGAAAAACCACTCCGGGGCAGCCAAACCCAGGAAATCCACTATCCAAAAACAAAGCTAGTTACAAGACGCTTGTACTCACATACCCTTATGCAGTAGTCATACCTCTAACTTTGACGCGAAGCCCATCTTGAACGCTTCCCAACCAGATCTTCCACCTGAAGAGGTTTTTGATGGATTCCTTTACCTTAGGGCCGACCCTTAAGATAGACTTCACATGAACAGTTGAGCACACACCGGCAACGGCTTGAGAGCTAGCAGATCTTTGATTCTCCCTAAACACCCTCTCAAAGCACTACGGAATTCACTGTCAAATTCTATACAAAACACAAGCCTAGGGCCCTCTATTTATAGGCTTACAGGAAACCTAAAACTGCTGAGATTCAAACGCTGGCTGGCGAGTGTCCAGATGGAAGTTAGCCACGTCTGGACGGTTTTCTACGATATCCTTTCAGAAACAGAGTAATTTTATCTTTATTAGGTTCAAGTCCGAACGGCTTGGTCGAGCGTCCGGATGGTCTTCGCTAAAATCCTTTCCGTGTTTGAATAGAAGTCTGGAATATTTTGAAATACTAGACATCGTCCGAACGTGTTGCCATGTCATCTGAACGGCTTGCAGAGACTTCCCAAACAGTGTCGACTTCTGAAATCCAACTCCTTGTTGAATACTCATTGACCTAGCATCCGGACGGTGTTGCTCTGACGTCCGGACGTCTTCATCGTTAACTGCTGGACACTGAGGGGTGTCCGGACGCCTTCAAAGGCCCGTCCGGACGGTTGCACAGGAACTAGCTATTTTGTCTTGAATTTCACAAGGACTCTTCATGGACATCTTCTAGAAGCTTGTGATCAGATACTTTCTTTGATTTGAACATTGTCTGAATACATGAAGATTCTGAAATGAAAACCAACCATCCTATTAAATTGCAACCATTACTTAAACTCTAGAAATGACCAAATTGCCCTTGATGTATTTTCAGGTCTAATTCAAGTGTTTTGAACTAGATTTCAACTAAGACTTGCAAATAAGACAAAACACTAAAACACAACAATACATTATATTTACAACACAAACTAGGTAATGTAAATTAAGGGGTCTTGAATCGAATAGTTTAAGACTTATCATTTATCCAGAATGTAGCCAATATAAAATACTAACAAACTCCTATTTTGGCCATTTTGGGACAAAAACACTTGATCGGTTTGGAAATACATTCCCGGTCTAAATACCAAAAATACTCCCCCTTTTTGTCACACAATGACAAAGGGTAAACAGAGTATTAATTAAAAACTATAAGTGTTTAATAACTACACCAAAATGTCAGCACAAGTTTAAAATTGTTCAACAACCAAAACAAGACAAAACATAACATAAAAAAACTCAATCATCATCATCATGCGGCTTTGGATGATGATATTTCAGGCACTCCCTTATGTCGATCTGGCTCTGCTTGACACGCTCTCCTATTAGATTGACTTCCCGTTGGAGAGCTGACATAGAAGTCATAAGCTGTGCAAAAGCAGCTTCAATGTCAAAAGAGGGAGGCACAACCTGTGATGATGATGCAGCTGCTGTGGGGAGATCTGGTGGAGGCTGAGGAACAGTGCCTTGAGCCTCATGCCACAACTGAGCATTAGACTTCATGAGAGTCTGTATGCCAAGGGGATCTAGGATCCGTGAGCGGGGCTTCGAGTCTGAAATATTTGTCACGACCTGAAGGCAAATTTGAGTGATCAAACACCCAAAAGACAGAATGGTGTTCTTCTCATCTCAAACCTCGAGTATAGTGTGCAAGATGTGCTTGCACAGGCAAAAAAGAGTCTGCAACACGATGGCATAGAGAAGGGTGGCCTTCTTGAGGGTAAGCTCACTCCGACGAGCTTGAGGCCAAAGGTTAGTCACCGCAATCTTTGCTAAAAATATTTGCATAGGAGAAAAAGCACTGATGTTGATCTAGAAGTGGGACTTGTCTTCTCTCTAGGGTCTCATCCCAAAGAAGTCATGCAAGAAATCAATGCTGGTCATCAGGAAAAGGAACTCCGAAGACTGGTAACACAGGCACTCCGATCACAGCACTGATAAGCTGTGGATCAATCTGTATCTACTGTCATCTAACCATGGTCTGCATAATGAGTCCTCTATCATTCTCCTGGAAGATGATTATGTTGCCATAGAACTCCTGTACCAGTCTGGAAAAGGCCGGGCAGGCACAATTGTACAAGTACTCCCAGTGGTTCTCCATGAGCATCTGAGCGATGGGGAGCAGAATTGGATCTCTCACATTTGCGCGAAGAAGATTTCGCTATGATAGGACCTGTCGTGATCGCATGCGATGCAATCTGTCAGCAACTGACTCTTCAATTCTTTGCTTGACACGGGGAGGAGAGTCATCTGAAGACATAATTTCAGGACTAAAAAAAATCACAGACACGAATTCATGAAAGCATTAATTCCTGTTAGTCCAAAAAAAAATTGGGCATTATAATGGCTGTAAAATGGACTATCCAGAAATTACAACATCAAGAAACACAACCCAAACAATATTGAGAACCAAATATGCAGAATCTCAACCCATATAATAAACAATTTTGAGCAATAATACATATTAAACTCAAATAATAGAAACCCAAAAACAACCTATTTTAAGCATAGAAACTTAAGATAAATTAGTAAAAGTGTATTAAAAACATACCTGGGGTGGAGATAAATTGCAAAGATGACACGTGCACTTGAGAATTACGCATAAAAAGCACAGAATAAATGCACAACATGACAAAAAGAACCAAAAGAGGCGAATGAGAAGGCTACAGCACGGGGAGAATGCGATTTAACCCTACAGGGTTTATCGTCCAAACGGAGTGCCACGTAGGAGATTGCAAAAACACATTCGTCCGGACGAATCAACCGTATCGTCCGGACAACCAGAATCACCGTTCGAACATACAGGAGCATCATCTAGACGTCCTAAAACACACCGTTCGGACGCTTCACACAAAAAATCTGAAAAAGAATGGAAAAAGAGCAGAGAAATATTTCCCAAGTAATTTCCAGAGAACGCATGTATATAACACTGATATCTCAGTTCAATTAGCATTTCAAAAATATCCCAAGATATAATTGAGAGTTAAGTTTTAATAAGCACAAGAATTTCCCTATAGAAAGACATTTTTCAATAGAAAACTTAACTCAAGCAATGTGTGTGTGTGTGTGTGAATGTTTTCTCAATAAGGTATGAAGTTCACTGATGACTTAAATCACCCGAATTTTTCAAAGAATAGGGAAAATCAATGTTAGATCAGTCAAAAGTCAAACCTTATTATGCTAGGGCCTAGTTACCTTCATCTGATACACTCCCTCTAAGCTTCAGCACTTTTCTTTTACTATGTCCTTTAGTGACCGTCTATTCACGCAATGATGTGGTCACTGACTATTTCTTTAAGGACAAGATCAAGAACAAATTTATAGCATAAGCAGTGGATCTTTTTATTTATCCATTTTTATTCAGTTTTGAATGCCATTTTTGGTGCTGCAACCTAGAAAGAATGCCATAATTTTTGGGTTCTAGGTTCAACTAGCGAGTTGGTCAGTTTGACCATCTTAGAAAAAAAAAATCTCTCTCATTTAAAATTTCCAGAAGCTAAAAGTCAGAAGAGAGAAAAAAATACCTTAAGGGAGCCTTTGGAAAGTGCACAATTTTTCATCGCATGAGAAAAGCACCTATCTATTATGGATGCCACTGGGAAACTTTGCAGATATCAAGAGAAACTCTCTGTTATATAAAGGCAAAAGAACAAACGGATCAAAAACTGAGACATCAGTTAAACATACATAAGATATTTGGAAGCTATATAATAGGACAATAAAACTCTTCAACCTTTAACCCCTTTTTTTATTATTATATTTTTTTAAAACAACAACCATGCTTCACAATATAGAGGATAATATAGACCTAGCATGTAAGGTAAAAACAAACCTGTCCTCAGGGAGAAAGGTTTAATAGTACCAAGATAAGAAAACAGCCGCTTGACGTGCTTTTACTGTCATCCCTATTTAATACCTACAGAGTTTCCTCAAGACAGCCCAAGAGGGAATATAGGGATAGAAACAATGGTTCCAAAACAACATGCAAAGTTTTTATAAGATGATAAAATAAAATAAACTATGCAAGTGTACCTGTCATGCTCTAGGATTTAGGAACCAAAATCCGGCATGTGTGACCTTACCTACTAGGTAGGTCTGCTCCCCCTCGGGGAGTGGGTGTCCTCGTCCTTGTCCTGTCCTTTCTTCTTAAGCTGTAGTGCCAGAAATCTGATCAAATCTTGCATGAAGGAACTAACAAAAGATGTTCCTTCATAGGAGATTTCCCTTCCTACAATCTTATATTCTTCCATATACAGCTTCTTGGGGACCCAAGTCTTTTTTGATTGAGTAGGCTTCTGCAGTTTGGAACATGATTTCTAGGCGGAGATCTATGCTGCCTGAGAGACTTAGGTGGAGGACACTTAGGTCTTATATGACTGCTAACTCCACATTGGTGACATATGGGAGTTTTAGGAGCCTACCACTTTTTCTTCCTTTCAACTTGCCAATGTGGGTAGTTAGGTCTGATGTGCCTTGGCTTGCCACAGTGATGGCATGTGAGAGGCTTTCTTCTGATAGGAAGCTTGGCAGGAGGCTGAGGGATGATAGGAACTTCCCCTTCCATAACAGCTTTTCCCTTATCCATTCTTGGGGGTGAACATTCGGGAATAACTGGCTTCACGAAAATGGTATTGGAGGTAGAAGGAGTATCAGAAATGGGAGGAACATACCCGAGTCCGGTCTTGTTAGTTGGACACTTCTAAATGGAGAGCATGTGAGTGAGCTTCTAGTCTGAAACTCTCTCTAGTTGCAACTGTGTCTCCAGTAGCCTCTCTTCTAAATCATTGATCTTTATGAACATAGAGGTCTTCTCTGTCCTGAGGCTGTTAAGCTCTAGTACCTGTTGTTTGTATTTCTCCCTCAGCTTTAGAAATTCAACATATTGAAGTTGATAGGCAGACTGCATATCTTCTTCTTCACTATTCTCAGAGTAGTAGGACTGAGAATCCTCCTTATCTTCATTTAGGGCTACGAAGGCCAGGAATTTTTCTTTATCAAGAGTTTCTTCTTCCTTCTTAGACTCATCACTGATAGTTGCATTAAAGGCTTTCCCTCTTTGTTTCTTCAGATTTGCACATTTAGTCCTGATGTGCCCAAAGTCTGAACATTCGAAGCACTGGGGACCCCTCGGATCTTTCTTCTCTGCTTCTTCTATATCAGTTGTGTGGGGAGCCTTTCTTAATCTATCAAAGAACTTCTTCTTGAATTTATTATTCTTCATAAAATGCTCAAAGTTCTTGGCTAACATTGCCATTGCATCTTCATCAATAACGGAGTCTTCGTCAGATGAGACTCTTGATTTCTTCTTGTATGCCTTAGATGCCTTGAGGGCAATTGTTTTTACCTTTCTAACTGGAGGTAAGGAGTATTCATATGTCTGAAGAGATCCTACCAGCTCTTCAATCTTCATCTCCTCCAGATCTTTGCTTTCTTCTATTGTTGGCACCTTAATCCTGAAAGACTCAAGGAAAGATCTTAGTATCTTTCCGATGAGTTTTACATCCGAGATTTGCTTCCCAAGACTCACCATCGAGTTTCTTTGGTCGCTAATCTTAGTGTAAAACTCTCCAAAGGTCTCTTCTTCTAGCATCTTAATTTCTTCAAATTTAGAAATCAACATTTGAAGTTTGGCAGATTTTACCAGTTTTGTGCCTTCATATGTTGTTTCTAGAATTTACCATGCATCTTTAGCAATTTCACAATTTGAAATTCTTGCGAATTCAGATGGTGAAAATGCTTGACATTGTACATGGAGGGCTTTATCATTGGAAAGCCTTGCACTTGTTTGAATAACAGTAATTTTTTCTGTTTCTTCTGGTTTAATCCAACCAGTTTCAACAATTTTCCAGACGTCAATAGATTTTAAAAAGAAGCGCATTCGGGCTTTCCAATATCCATAGTTCATCCCATCAAAAGGCGAAACAGAATAAAGATTTTGAGACAAAATAATCAGAAACAGAAGTTAAAAGGATACACTCAAGAAATAAATTTAAAACAGAGTGTACCAAGCTCTGATACCAATTGAAAATAATTATTGACTTCTAATTTTAACCAAGTGTGTGTGTTTGTGTGCAAACAATTATCTTAAATGCTGAATTTAAATAAGACAAGATATTTGTTACGAAGTGGAAACTCTGTGAAGAGAAAAACCAATCTAGGGCAGCCAAACCCAAAAAATCTACTATCCAAAAACAAAGCTAGTTACAAGACACTCGTACTCACATACCCTTATGTAGTAGTCATACCTCTAACTCTGACACGAAGCCCATCGTGAACACTTCCAAACCAGATCTTCCACCTGAAGGGGTTTTCGATGGATTCCTTTACCTTAGGGCCGACCCTTAAGATAGACTTCACACAAACAAATGAGCACACACCGGCAACGGCTTGAGAGCTAGCGGATCTTTGATTCTCCCTAAACTCCCTCTCAAAGCACTATGGAATTCACTGTCGAATTCTATACAAAACACAAGCCTAGGCCCTCTATTTATAGGTTTACAGGAAACCTAAAACTGCTGAGATTCGGGCTCTGGCTGGCGAGCGTCCGGACGGAAGTTAGCCACGTCCAAACGGTTTTCTACGATATCCTTTCAGAAACAACGTAATTTTATCTTTATTAGGTTCACGTCTGGACGGCTTGACCGAGCGTCCAGATGGTCTTAACTAAAATCATTTCCTCTTTCGAACGAAACTCTGAAATATTCTGAAATACTGGACATCGTTCGGACTTGTTGCCACGTCATCCGGAAGGCTTGCAGAGACTTCCCAAACAGTGTCGACTTCTGAAATCCAACTCCTTGTTGAATGCTGATTGACTTAGCGTCCGGACGGTGTTGCTCTGACGTCCAGACTTCTTCATCGTTAATTGTTGGACACTGAGGGGCATCCGAACGCCTTCAAAGGCCTGTCCGGACAGTTGCACAGGAACCGGCTGTTTTGTCTTGGATTTCGCAAGGACTCTTCATGGACATCTTCTATAAGCTTGTGATCAAATACTTTCTTTGATTTGAACATTGTCTGAATATATGAAGATTCTAAACTAAAAACCGACCATCATATTAAATTGCAACCATTACATAAAGTGCTTTTGTTTATCCAGAATGTAGCCAATATAAAATACTAACAAATTTGCATTAGGACTTGAACCTCAGGTCTTCTTAATTTGCCATGGGACTTGAACCCCCTGTCTTCTTAATTTGCCGTGGGACTTTAACCCCCAGTCTATCGGCAGCTGTTACTTCCAACTTTGTTATTAGAAAATTCATTAATCACAATAGTATGCACAATATGCAATGTTCCATTCACACACATACAATTAAACAAATCTGCAATCAATATATTATGGAAATCAGTATCACACTCAGTAATTAATTTATACTTACAGTCATTTCCTGCTTCAGAAAACCTTCACACAAGTGATCACTGCAATACAGTTTTGTACAGGTGATAGTGAATTACTACAAATTGCTAAAAACCTAGTTTAACATTTTCGTTACTTCTGACATCTAAATAACTTAACATAGTTTCCTAACATCGCTTAGATATTATAACGGCATATACAAATAGGCCGGTTACATGACCACATATTTTCATGTGGGTCTTATTACGGTATTAATATAGTTAATGCCTCAAATACCTATAAAGTAAAACAAACATTATAATAGCATTAGCTATGCTAAAAATGTAATATTCCTTTTATAAAAAAAGACATAACAATCCCATTAGTATAAATAAATGGGTAGGATATTTTAAAAACATATGAGTGGCATAATGGCATAAATATAGATAATTTCTTTTATAACCTTATAAAATTTGGCATAACAACGACATTGGTATAACTAATGCTTAAAAAACATTTTTATAATTTTGTGCAGCGTAACGATGCTTTTATAAAATATCCAATTTTATTTGGCCATTATAACGGCGTATTTGGTAAATAAATACACCACTTTGAAAAATAATCTTTTAAGCTTAATAAACATTTAAACAACCCAATAAACTTTAAAATTCATAAAACAAAAACCATGTTTTAGAAACTTACCAAATATATCTCCAAATGATTTTGGGATATATTTTTGAATAGAACTTCAAATTTAAACCAAGCTGGCCGAGAGATAGAAATTGAAAGTTGAGAGAGGGCTTCTATTTTCTTTTTCTGTTGAGCTGGCTGCGTCGGGTGAGAGATAAGAGAATTTTCTCCTCTTCTTTGAGCTACTAGCCACGTGAGAAGAAACATAGGAAGAGAGAGAGAGAGAGAGAGAGAGAGAGAGAGAGAGAGAGAGAGAGAGAGAGACTTTTTCTTGTTTTTTGCTACTAGCCGAAATAAAGATAGAGAAAATGAGTGTTTTTTATGCTTTTCTTTTTTGTTTTTGGGTTGTTGGCAGAGAGAAATAGAGAAAGAGAGGAAGAGCTTTCTTTTCATTCTAAAATACCTTTGCTATTCCAATTGGTCGAGAGAAAAGCAAAAAGGAAACTTGCTGCTGTTGATGTGAGAAAGAGAGAGGATTGCTTTCTTTCTGTTTTTCCTTCTTGTTGCTACACGGAATCTAGAAAGATATGTAGAGAAAGAGAAACAGAGAGACTGTTAGTATTTTATATTGGCAACATTATGGTTGACAAAAACACATTATGTAACGGTTGCTTTTAACAGGATTATCGGTTCTATCTAGAGTCTTCAAGTAATATGGACAATGTATCATTTCATGCCATGTGCATGGTCACAAGTTTCTAAGAAGAGGTCCATGAAGATTCTGTGAAATTTCCAAGTCAGAACAACCGGTTCCTATGCAACCGTCCCGACAAGCCTTTAAAGGCGTCTGGACGCCCCGCAGTGTCTAGAAGCTTTAGCGTTGAAGACGTCCAGACGTCAGAGCAACACCGTCCGGATGCTAGGTCGAGCTTCTCCAAATTCTACACGGAGTTGGATTTCAAAAGTCGACACTATTTGGGAAGTTTCTGCAAGTCGTCCGGACGACGTGGCAACACGTCCGAACTCTGTCCAGTATTTCAGAATATTCCGGGCTTCCTTTTCGAATGCGGAAAGGAGTTATGGCGAAGACCGTTCAGATGCTCGGCCAAGCTGTCCGGACATGAACCTTGTTATGGAAGATTTCAGTGCTATTTTGGAAAGGCGGTTGCAGTTGACCGTCCGGACGCTCGGTCAAGCCTTCCGGACACCCTTCAATATTTTGATCATAACTTGCTTCTCATATATCGGATTGGGATGAAATTTGTGTCATTGGAAAGCTAACAAAAAATGATACAACTTGACTATCTGGACGGCCAAGAGAAACATCCGGACACACGTCCAAAAATGTCCTGACGCGCGCCCAGAGTCTGAATCCTTGTTGGTATAGGCCTCCTTATTTGAATTGAAATAGGATTTGTAAAGCCTATAAATAGAGGGCTCTAAGCTTGTAAATTGTATGTATTCAGTATCGAATTCCATAGTGCTTTGAAAGGGTGTTTAGGGAGAATTGAAGATCCGCTAGCTCTCAAGCCGTTGTCGGTGTGTGCTTGTTCATGTGAAGTCTATCTTAGGGGTCGGCCCTAAGGTAAAGGAATCCATCAAAAACCCCTTCAGGTAGAAGATCTAGTTGGGAAGTGTTCACGATGGGCTTTATGTCAGAGTTAAAGGTATGACTACTGCATAAGGGTATGTGAGTACGAGTGTCTTGTAACTAGCTTTGTTTTTGGATAGTAGATTTCTTGGGTTTGGCTGCCCCGGAGTGGTTTTTCTCTTCACAGAGTTTCCACTTCATAACAAATATCTTGTCTTCTTTAAATTTCTCATTTAAGGTATTTGTTTGCTCACAAACACACACACTTGGTTAAATTAGAAGTCAACATTTAAATTAACAATTGGTATCAGAGCGGGTTCACTTGTGTTTGGATTTATTTCCTTAGTGTGATCCATGACTTGTTCTAACATAAATCATCCTGAGTTCTTTGAAGATAATTTTTATGATTTCTCTGAAGATAACATTTTGATAGGTAAACTCTTTAAGAAATCCAATAAATAACTCAAGAAGATTAAGGAAGAAAAAGAGTCTTTGATTTTACAATTATCTAAATCACATGTTTTGATTGACTCTTTGAAATGTGAGAATACCATGATTTTTGATACTATTGATGCACTAGAGAATATATTAAAAGAATCAGAGGATTTCTTGGAAAAATTCTCTAGTAATAATTTGAAAAGCATGCTTTGTATTCATACAGATATTTCTAGCAAGCCTGATTTAATTGTTAAAGATTTAAGTACTTCTACTTCACATGCTTCTGATTCTGAATTAGATTCTATTGATATTAAGCCTGTGATAGAAGATACAGCTTATTTAGATAATTCTTGCTTAACTATCATGTGATGCCTAACTCCAAGCAATCAGGAATACAAGGTAAGTTTATTCCTAGGTGTCATAATTGTCGGAAGATTGATCATATTAGGCCAAATTGTTATTTTGTTGAAATCCCACTGGCCTTGGATTAAGCAGGATGCTCTGAGGAAAAGTGAAGTTAAAGATTCTTCCTCATCAAAATATGTCCCTCCGCATAGGAGACATATAAAAGGTAAGGGCAATATTGTTTGTAAGAATGCTAACCATATTTCTGTAGAGAAAGTCAAGCAGCATTCCAACAAAAGAAGCCTGTCCACCTGTCATCACTGCGGCATCACCGGTCACATCCGACCCAAATGTCCACAGCTCCAAGCTCAAAAGAAGAAGGCTTAGAGGAAGTTGCCTACTAAGACCACATCAGGTACTCTACCTTCGGCGGGACATCAGGTTCCATGGCATCACTGGCAACAACAATGGTCTGTTCCAAAGAACACATCAAGACGCTACAAGAGAAAGCCGCAAAAGCCCATTAGTAACCATGGCTATGAAGGTTGCTGAGCCTAATGCAATGTATGCTAAGAAGAATGGACAACAAGAACAAGACCTGCAAACTACCGCCACGGGTCAAGCAGGTATGGGTCAGGAATGATGAGACCATTCACCCCTTGAGGGTGAGTGGACTCACCTAGTATAGGTGCAGTCTCACCATGCCTAGGATTTTGGTTCCTAAATCCTAGTGCATACCAGGTATGTTTGCATTGTATTGATTGTCATATCTTATATATCCTATTTTTGCCTTGCATTCTGTTTGAGGAACCACCTTTTCTATCCCTAGATTTTCTCTTGGTTGCTTTGAGAATTTTCTACAGGTACATTCTAGGGATGGCAGAGAAAGCACGTCACTGCTTTACTATCTTGATATAGTCAAACCTTTCTCCCTGATGTCAGGTATGCTCTTATCTTACATGCTTGGACTAAACTGTCTTCTTCTCTATGTAAGCATATTTTTGTTGTCTTTCTATCTTATTGTTTTCAACAAAAAATAAAAATAAAAAATAAAATAAAATTGGGGGAGAAGATGCATAATTTTTATTTTTTTTTAGATTTGCTTTTCAGATATTGTATGTTTTTTTGCCTAATATCTCAGTTCATTGTGCATTAATTGAGCATGCTTATATATGATTGAGAGTTTATGTCTGATATCTACTAAGTTTTCCTATGCATCTTAATACTAGATAGTTGCTTTTCTGATGCAATGAAAAATTGTGCACTATCCAAAGCTCCCCTAAGGTACATTTTTTCTCTCTAACTTTTAGCTTCTGAAAATTCTAATGAGAGAGATTTTTTTTGCTAAAATGGTCAAATTGACCAACTCGCTAGTTGAACCTAGAACCTATAAATTCTGGTATTCTTTTTAGGTTGCAACACCAAGTGATAAAAAGCATTCAAAATTGAATAAATATTGATAAATAAAAAGATCCATTACTTTTGTGCTATAAATCTGTTCTTGAACTTGTCCCTATAGAAATAGTCAGTGACCAAATCATTGTGGAAATAGACGGTCACTAAAGGACGAAGTAAAAGAAAAGTGTTGCAGCTTAGGGGGAGTGTATCAAATGAGAGTGGCTAGGCCCTAGTAAAATAAGGTTTGACTTTTGACTGATTTAACATTGATTTTCTCTGTTATTTAGAAAATCGGGTTGCTTTAAGTCATATCAGTGAAGTTCATACCTTATTGAGAAAGCTTTCATACACACACGTATTGCATGAGTTAAGTTTACTATTGAAAAATTTCTATCTGCAGAGAAATTTTTGTGCTTATTGACTCTTAACTCTCAATTATATCTTGGTATATTTTTGAAATGCTATTTGACTGTTTTATTAGTTATTTATACATGCGTGTTCTGAAGCTAACATTAGGAAATTTTTGTTCTGCATATTTCCCTCTGCTTTTCAGCTTCTAGTGTGAAGCATCCGGACGGACATGTTCTTGCGTCCGGATGTGCTCTGCTCCGTCGATCTCTTATCTGACAGCATGCCTTCCGGACGAGTATGCACCTCGTCTGGACGCAAGCTTTTTACTTTCTCTGCCAAACACACACACACTACTTTTTTCCTGTTCTATCATGTTGTGTTGTGTGTTTTCTCTCGGACTAATCCCGAAATATTGGTATTCTCTGCACATTTTTTCTCATTCCCAGGTATTTCCTTTGACTTTCCTTATTCTCTTAATCTTTGGTTCTTTTTAGAATATTGGAATCTTTAATTGATTATAATTTGAGAGATTATGCATGAATATCTTTTTCTGTCTTTATGCTGGATGGATATTACTAATCTGTGTCTTTTGGATTGCTATATCTACTTTCATATTTCTTTATGCATCCACTTGATAGCCATCATAATACCACATTATTTTTGAAACTAACAGGATCTAATATTTCCTTGTGGTGTTATTTTTGGATAGATTTCTGTTTAAATATTTTCAGGAATATGTTGTCTGGCGGCTTCCAACATAGTGTCAGACAGAGGGCTCTTTGAAAAATAGACCAGTGTTGAAATCATATGTTCCGGAGATCTCAAATTTTAGATGAGTTCATTCCCCCTGCTCATACAGAGTCTTCCGTAACCTTTTCCTCTAAGATCTGCACCAACTAGAGATTCAGTGGTGAATCTTCTTGCAAACCACTTGTCTAGAGGATTTCTTTCTACGGATGATCAGTTTCGGGCTAGAAGACTCAAGTGACTGAAAATTTTCAGTCTATGGTTTCCCGACTTCAGGAGCAAGAAGCCGAAGTGGCTCAAATTCAGAAAATGTGATATCTTGAGGTTTTTTGGTTTCCTCTTATGATAATTTGAGTTTTTGATGAGACACTTTACTATTATTCTTGTTGTTATGAATTTCAGTAATTATGGTTTTTCTCTTATACTCTGTTTACCCTTTGTCCTTTTGAGACAAAAAGGGGGAGTATTTTTTGTTTTGGACCGGGAATGTATTTCCAAACTGGTCAAGTGTTTTTTGTCCCAGAATTGCCAAAGGGGGAGTTTGTTAGTATTTTATATTGGTAACATTTTGGTTGACAAAAATACTTTATCTAACGGTTGCTTTTAACAGGATTATTGGTTCTATTCAGAGTCTTCAAGTAATATGGACAGTGTCTCATTTCATGCCATGTGCATGGTTACAAGTTTCTAAGAAGAGGTCCATGAAGATTCCATGCAATTTTCAAGTCAGAACAACTGGTTCCTGTGCAACCGTCCGGACGAGCCTTTGAAGGCGTCCAGACGCCCCGCAGTGTTTAGAAGCTTCAGCGTTGAAGACGTCCGGACGTCATAGCAACACCGTCCGGACACCAAGTCAAGCTTCTCCAAATACTACATGGAGTTGGATTTCAGAAGTCGACACTATTTGGGAAGTTTCTGCAAGTCATCCGGACGACGTGGCAACACGTCCGGATGCTGTCCAGCATTTCAGAATATTTCGGGCTTCCTTTTTGAATTCGAAAAAGAGTTATGGCGAAGACCGTCCGGACGCTCGCCCAATCCGTCCGGACATGGACCTTGTTATGGAAGCTTTCAGCACTATTTTGGAAAGGGGGTTGCAGTTGACCGTTCGGACGCTCTGTCAAGTTGTCCGGACGCCCTTCAGTATTTTGATCATAACTTTCTACTCAAATATCGAATTGGGATGAAATTTATGTCATTGGAAAGCTAACGAAAAATGCTTCAACTAATTGTCCGGATGGCCAAGATAAACGTCCAGACGCATGCCCAAAAATGTCCAGACGCGCGCCCAGAGTCTAAATCCTTGGTAGTATAGGCCTCCTTATTTGAGTTGAAATAGGATTTGTAAAGCTTATAAATAGAGGGCTCTAGGCTTGTAAATTGTATGAATTCAGTATCAAATTCCATAGTACTTTAAGAGGGTTTTTAGGGAGAATCGAAGATCCACTAGCTCTCAAGCCTTTGTCGGTGTGTGCTTGTTGTTCGTGTGAAGTCTATCTTAGGGGTCGGCCCTAAGGTAAAGGAATCCATCGAAAACCCCTTCAGGTGGAAGATCTGGTTCGGAAGTGTTCACGATGGGCTTCGTGTTAGAGTTAAAGGTATGACTACTATATAAGGGTATGTGAGTACGAGTGTCTTGTAACTAGCTTTGTTTTTGGATATTGGATTTCCTGGGTTTGGCTGCCCCGGAGTGGTTTTTCTCTTCACAGAGTTTCCACTTCGTAACAAATATCTTGTCTTCTTTAAATTCCACATTTAAGATATTTGTTTGCACACAAACACACACACTTGGTTAAATTAGAAGTCAATATTTAAATTAACAAAGACCAAGAGAGAGTTTCTATTCTGAAAATGAACGTAGAGGCTATCTCCCTTGTATAGAAACTTGAATGGTTGAGATGGCTTTAAGTCATACTGATCAATGGCTAGGAAGGATCCATCTAGTTATTGAGTCATCGTAGGTAATCATTAGTTACAAAATATCATAGGACAGTTGTTCGGTGATATCTGCACTCTGCAATTCTTTGGTGATCAAGTGTAAGGTAATGGGGGATCGAGCACAACATTCTATGGATCAAGTGCAACTGCAATCAAGCACTAGATTTTTGGGGATTGAGCGCACCTCAACAGACTAGGGTTTGTGTAATCAACAAATGTTTTCGCATCTTAGACGAAGTCCAAAAATCATACAATTCGAAGAGAAGATAGGGAACTACGAGTAGAGTTTTCTAGTTTTTGAATCAACTAAATCGGAGCTTGTTTGATCCTATTTCCGTCATTCTAAAGTTTACAGTCCGATAAACTTATCTAATGAATTTGGAACTATAAACATACTTCAAATATTAATGAATATTTAATCCTATAAATATTCATATAGACCTTATATTATTTGGATTTACCATTATTTATTTTTTCTGTCGTGTATATATATATATACTCGGGTATTATAGGTGGTGCTGAGATAGGTGCGAAGCCGGCTGCCATTAGTTGGTCCAGCTTCCTTGATAAGGCATCCACGTTGATAGAAACCTCTAGAGGATTACTTACAACAAACATACCTTCCGCTTGGGGGTCTTTGTGGCAAGTGTCAAACGACTTTATGAGGCATTTTTTTAGCATGAATGTACCTCCACTCTACCATTTGTCGTTGAGGTTGGGATGAGCTTCCACTTGGGGATAACATGGTGTGGGCACTTCCAGAGTAGACCGTTCATTCGCTCTTATGTCTCATAGAACAACTCACCTTTAGCTTGGGAGAAACTACTGATAGCTCTCTATAATTGATTGGTCTTTCAATGAGAAAGTACTTCTTTAGGAAAGACTGTTGAAGCTGACTCCATGATGTGACTGAGTTTGCCTCTAGGGAGTTGAACCAATACTTGACCTTCTCCTTGAGGGAGAAGGGGAAAAGCCGCATCCGTAAGGCATCCTCAGTGAAGCCTTGCATCTTGATGGTGGAGCAAATCTCCAGAAACTCATCGAGATGCTTGTACGGATCCTTGTTGTTAAGTCCATGAAAGGATGGCATCATTTGAATAATGCTGGACTTAATGTCATAATGGGTTGCCATAGTTTGCAGCAACTGGAGTCGTGATGGAGAGATGTATGTGGTCAGGATGTACTGATCCCGCAAAAACATTTGTGGCAATTCTTCCTTAGCCATGATCTCAGTAATATTTTCTTCAAACGTTCGCTCAATGTCTAGATCGCTAGATATGGTTGGTAATGATAATGATCGGTGACCAAACATTCACTGCATAAACATAGAGAACAAAACTAAATTAAAAAGGAAAAGAAATTTCAAGATTTTGCTGGCTCCAGTCAGTGCAGTAGCTTCAGTACTACTGCTCTGGGTAGGTGCGCTCGAGCTCACTACTGTAACAGAGATGTGCTCGAGTGTATTTGACAGTGAGTGCGGAACCTGACAGTGAGTGCGCTCGAGCGTATTTGCATCCACATCATTAACCACTTTATTGTAGGTATTTGGATCCGATTCAAGTTCATCAAGTATAGCCTCATGAGCTTCTCTTAAGAACATGAATATGTCAGGCGTCTTGACAATCCTCTTACTGCGACGTGGTATGATGGTACTTGGTATCTCAACAGTAGTAAGTTGTAGTGTCTTTGATACAACTACCTCATCTTCAGTAGCTTTTGAAGATGTATTATTTCTTGCATCTAGCATATCTTCTAGAACTACCTTACTCTTTTGTTTAAAATTGTTTATATAGTCCACCTCAAGAAACCTAGCATTTGTAGTAACAAACACTCTTTTATCCTCAAGACTATAAAACGAATAACCCCTTGTCCCTTCTGGATATCCAACAAACATCCGTGTATGATGGTTTAAGCATCACACAAAAAACCTATAAAAATTCTCTTGTAATCGAAATCATGCTTTAAAAACCAAAACTAATTTTAGGTCATTGAGCATCAACAAAAGATTTTCAAAACAATTATGCAAACATTTCATGCTCTTTACACCTAAACTTGAAAGAAGTATTTAAGGTTATCAAAACCTTATGAAAATGTCTTGTAAAATCTATCTTTTGTGTCATCAATATGTAGCAACAAGGCTACAACATATTCCATAATCAAACCAATGAATTCTCTTTGATTATGACACAAAACAAGATTTAATTTACAACTTAAACAAACTGCTAAAATTCAGGATTCCAAATTCGTTAACAAATGGTAACTGTATCAAAACTATTTCGGAATAAATCCAAAAAACTGATCCAAGCTTACCACTGCATCAACCGCGATCTTTACATGCAAAAACAAGTGCTTAAACAATTTTAGGACTTGTGTAACAGATCACAAAAAATCGGATTCCAAGCAGCTCTTGCTGTAAAGTTAAAACACTGTTTTGAATGCAAAATTCAATTAAAATAGCAAACGACCTCCAAACGACTTGAAATTGTCCAGTTAAGATCCAAACATGTTAAAGAACATGTTCCAGGTTTTGAACCAATTTTTTAGTCTCTGGAGTTGCTCAGAAAAATTTCGAATTTTAGCAATAGAAACACAGTAAAACGGAATTTCTACATTGCTACTATCTTTACTATGTTTTCTATAAGCTCGCTCTGATGCTACTTGTAGGGAATATTGCATAAACTAAAAATGAGTAGGAGAAAATAAAGATTCCCAAGCCATGATCGAACTTTATGAAGAACGTGTGAAGAACTGTGTTATTTTAATATAAACAATAAGAAAATGATTACCTACTTGTTGTACGGCCACTCCTTGGCTATATAGGGCAAAAAACATTTCTTCTTGCTCTTTCTCAGAAAATCGCGATTTGTCTCAAGGATCTTAAGGCCTTCAAATCTTCTCACTAATTAATAAATATAACCGAGAGAGTATGGGCTCTGAACTCACTCCCCACAATACTTTTTCTTATTCTTGAGAATACTTCAAGAATATTAAGTTCATGGTAAACAATGAAGAACTACAATGAATTGGTGATTTGTGAAAGCGACAGAGCTATCTATTTATAGGCTTAGTATACTGAGAGAAAAGCAATTCCAACTCATGTAGGACTAGGAGAAAAATGTACCCTAGCCGCACCCCAACTGTAAATCAAGGCCTAGGCTAGGTTTTTAATCCCAGCCCATGCGCCTACTCCTCTGTACTAGGCTTTGGTTTTATCCTCTAGCCCAAACTACTCCTTATACATCTCTATGCATTAATTCTCTCTAACCCAAATAAACGCTTGTACTGGGTCAATTTACATTAGCTTGGTGAGGGACCCAAAGGGAAACATAAAACTAGCTTAAGAGCATTCTCAATAGCCTAACCAGATTTTACTAACCAAAAATAGCTAAAAATCACATTTCTCTACTTTAGCTATCAACTTTTTTAAATCACCCCCAGTAGCCTTCCCATTTTAGCTATTCCATTTAAAGATTATTTTCAAAGATTGCTTTATTCTTTCTCTAACATTTTTATTTTGAATGTTTTTTTTTTTCCTAACGATCATATTCTAAATATTTGACTTATTCTAACGGTCATATTTTTGAATATTTCTCTTTTTCTAACGGTCATATTATTCAAAATGTGTCTTTTTATTTATTTATTTATTTTAACCTCCAGCTATTGTATGAATCTCGGGGAGGTCTTCTCGATTCGCCTGCTGCCCCTAGCTTCGACTTCTTTCATGCCAATCTCGGTCATCCAGCAAAAGGCTGGGCTCCCTCTCTCAGTCTCGGGGTCTTTCCTCTCCATCTATACGAGCTTCCTAATACCTCCGGGGTCGGTCTCGCCTTTCTCTATGCTGGAGATTCCGAACCGGTTCTTGCTGACCCCTTTGGTCTGTAAGAAACCAGACTAACTTCCCATTCTCAATAAACTTCTCAATTAGCACCCTCAGGTCTATACAAGTCTCGGTGCTATGGCCTCTTGAATCATGAAAGGCACAGTACCGATGTGTTGTTCTGGCCGGCAGAGTTCTGGATATCTTTTTGGGCTTCTCGTACATTGGGTCCTTCTTGATCGCTGTAAGGACCTCCTCGATCGGGGCATTAAGGGGAGTCAGTTGTAATCCTGGAATCTCTTCGTTGGTGGGTGCTCTGCAACACTCTGCCCTCCTCGAAAATCTTTATTTTTTTTCTTTCTTTCTTTTCTTTTCTTTTCTTCTTCTTCTTTTTTTTTTTTTTCTTTTTTTTTTTTGAAATCTTCTTTTTCTTCTTCTTAATTTCAGAACTTCACGTCCAAGCTGGGTCAGACCCCAGGAGTGCTCGGAGTGTCTCTTCCCAATTTTATAAACTCTTCAGCTCTTTCCGTAAATCCATGGAGATTATGCGGTAGCTTCCCCGCCGAATTTGCCATTAGTGGCCCATCCTTCTTGATTCCCTGAAACAGGGCACAGTACAACAAACTCCTCCGTCGGGTTTTTGGTAGCAATCTTCTCTTGGTTGAAACGCATGAGAAAATCCTTCAGCAACTCATCTGGGCCCTGATGTAGGGACATTAAGGACCCTACAGGCCTTTTCTTCACTATCCCAGCCATGAATTGGGTCAAGAACATCTTCCCAAGGTCATCAAAATTGCCGATAGACCTCAATGGGAGCATCCTGAACCAATCCCAAGCACTCACTGACAGCGTGAAAGGGAAGGCTCGGCATGCCACTTCATCTGGCGTCCCATGTAGATCCAGATGAGCTCAAAAATTATCCAAATGCTCAACTTGGTCTTCTAGTCCGATGTAAACCAAGATAACTGGGACCTTAAACCTTTCGGGAAGACAAAAGACGGCCATTTCATCGGTAAACAGGGAAGTTGTTTTCTGCAACAACTGGTCAAGTTTGGAACTCCTCCCATTATGTTGTTGGACTTTGTTGGACAGAAGGTCACATCGCTGCTACAGCTTCACAATCAAGTCCTTTAACTTCTTCTCCTCCCTTTTCACCTCTTTACAAGAAGGGACCTTTTGAGAGCCTACATCTCGACAATCATTCTTCTCATTAGAGCCCTCCTAGTTTTGGGTCGGACTCCCATCTTCCCTGTGTCGCCCTCCAGTGTGGCTATTGTGAGCCTCTTCATCTTCAAGTGGTGCTATCATTGAATAAGAAGATTCCGGCATGCGATCCTGCAAGGCATCATTCTTATTTGCTAAGTCTACCATATCTTTTTCCATTTGAGCAATCTTTTTTGTTGAGGAGAGCCATCATCCTTCTAACAGTTGGCTCGGGCTGTTCCTTCGGTGGTCCTCGTCTTCGGGTACTCTGCAAAATAGCGAGAACACGCCGAGGGTTCGCCAATGTTCCCCCTCCGATGCTTAAATCAGGGGAGTAGGTAAGAACAAAAGTAGAGAAATCAAAATCGATCAAATACCTGGGGAGTCATGTATTTATAGGCATTTCGGAGTGAGTGGAGGAACTATTCAAAAGACTGTGCATCCTGAATTTCTTGGGACCCCTACGTCCATCCCGGAATGGGGATGGGGCAGGAATCTGGATTTTCAAGGATCCAAGGATATCCGTCAAGTCTGACACCACGTGGTGTGGTCTGCAAATCTGGGGGGTTGGTAGACGGTATGGCTCCCTGTCCCTGCAGATCTTTGCCGTGTTAGAGTGGGTGTACTTTAATCCTAGGCGTCTCGGCAAGGCGATCGGGGTAAGAATCCCACATATCTTCCTTACATCCTTTCGTGGCGTCCTCGAGACATCCAATCACCGAACCGGAAGAGTGGAATATTCGAAGGCCTTTCTTGTGCTTGTTGGGGCAGAATCTTTTGAGTGGCAACACATTCTTGAACCGAAGGTAGGGCATTAATTGATTAAAGTAGTTCCTACCTTAACTTTAGATGTCCGACCAGATCGCATCAGGGTGGCCTATTTGACCCGACCATGGCTCGGTTACTGACCCAATTGCTCTGGGGGAATGGTAATTCCCCAACAATTTTGCTGAGGCTATCAGAGAAGGTTTTTTTTTTTTTTTTTTTTTTTTTTTTTTTTTTTGTAGTTT
Source organism: Alnus glutinosa (assembly GCF_958979055.1). Lineage (NCBI taxonomy): Eukaryota > Viridiplantae > Streptophyta > Magnoliopsida > Fagales > Betulaceae > Alnus > Alnus glutinosa. The sequence continues at coordinate 21,926,107 of NC_084888.1, read as the reverse complement.
TTAGTGATTTGGTTTACCAAAATAGCTAAAAAAAAAAAAAACTATTTTGGTGAATAATAGGAATGCTCTAATAGGCCTATGACCCAGTTTTGTAGGCTACTATTTTTTTTTTTTTTTTAATACAATTAATCTCTTAGACATTCTTAGTATTGACATTTAATTCCTACATGAAATCTTCCATAACAGAAGTAAAGTCCATGACACTGTCACTTTAATTCTCTACCTCTTTATACTTGAGTAACTGATTTTATTTATTATTCTCGTATTTGAGAAAACCTTTTCACCATGTATATCAATATGTTTGTATTCCTTACCAAAATGCCTTGGCTAGGGACTGAGAATAATTCAATTTATAAAATCTATTTCAAGAGGAAATTTCTTATCTTTTCAATAAAAGACTTGGATTCATTCTTGAAAAAATATGTTCTCGCAATGTTACATGTGATCAGGGGCGGAACCGCGGGGCGGGTGGTGGGGGGGGGGGGGGGGTTGAGAGGAGGCAAGTGCACCCCCTCACCTCCCAATTTTATTTTTAGTACCCTATAATTTTTTTTTTTTTTTGAATATCCTTTTACCCCCCCCTCCTCAACCACTCATTAAGGGGCAAATTATTTTTCACAAGTACTAAGATTTATAATCAAGCCATTGAAGCTTAGCCAACGATTTATAGCGTTTTATTAAATTAGGCCGCTCAAGTATACGTTCAGATATCAGAATATCTCAAGGTTGAAGATGAACAATGCATTTAATTGTAAAACGCAATGTTTAAGCGTGTGGAAGGGTTTGCAAAACAAAAGTTTTGATTCAAAACACAACGTTTCATTTATTTGCTGGAGGCTAGAGTTGCATTTCGTCAAAAGGTGAACTTTTGTTTTGTTTTGTTTTTTTTTGTTTTTTTTGTTTTTTTATCTTTAATTTGTGAGAGGTGAGAGGTAACTAGTGAGAGGGTCTCGATGTTACTTTTTTATTATTATATATTATTATTAAAGTAATTTGTCATTTGAGTCTATTATGACTCGTACGGTGAGAGAGTGAAGGGTCAGCCTAAAAAAACAAATTGATTATTGAAGGGTGAACCTCTTTGTTTGTGAAAGGACAATATTTTTTTTTTTTTTTTTTAAAAAAAATCTGAACATAAAGTATTTTTTTTTTTTTTTTGTTTTTTTGAACATCCAGGTTAGTCCACGCAGGTACACCTACTTTTTAAAAATTAATTATTTATAAATATATCTAATTTTGTTCCATATTTTGATTGAATGAAATATATAATTGTAGTTGCTTGCAATTATGGAGAACAACAATGATTCTATTGAATTTCAAGCCTCCATTTAAATTCTGAACGAGCTCGTACTGAGGTAGATTTAGCGAATTTGCCAGCAAATCCTTGCTTAAGATAAAAAATTTTGATTATCGTTCTAGTGATAGAGATCAAATCCGAAGAACATATCTACAAAAAAGACCTTGTCAACCAATTGATCATGATTTTCTAAAAACACAAATGGAAAAACATGTCATTTTAATCCAGCATGGTTCATAGAATATGTTGATTAATTGGAATACAACATTTTAGAAGATGCTGTGTAATGCCTATATTGTTAATTTGTTATCTTTTCAGACTAGACACTGAACATCAAGTAGGAGGAGACTCGTTTGTTACTGAAGGGTTTAAAAATTGAAAAAAGAAAGAACTTACAGAACCATGTGGAGGCTCTCTATATTGTGTTAGCTATATTTTTTAATAATTTTTAATTAATTTTTTATGAACTTTAGATTCTTTTTCATTTATCAAAAATAAAAAATCTTCCCCCCCCCCCCCCCCCCCGAACCAAAATCCTGGCTCCGCCACTGCATGTGATCACCCAATACATCGAGAATTTTGACCGTAGTAAAGGTCTCACTCCTAAATGCATTATAGTGACTTCCACTTGACATTTGAGTTCCCAATTCTCTCAAGATTTAGAATCAATATCATAAGAAGTATCGGGAGTTACAGTCATTCCTTTTGACGCTATTTTTAAGGAAAAACAACTCCTATGATCCGTTCAATGCATTACACCTACACATCAATCCAAAGTTTCTAACTTCGCTTGATCAAGATAAATCACCATGATTGATGTGTAACAATCTTCGCAAATAGAATGCACAATTTCCTTACCGACTGCGAACAAGAATGGATTTAATACTACAAGGTTTATGGCTAAGACCTTGTATGATAACCCCTTTATTCACACCATTGACCATATTCAATGTAACAAAAGGACCATTCACATGCACAATATAAGTAACATAATAAGCATGTAAAAGAATCATATGCTAGATGCTCAATAAAATATATCAGTGCATAATAACTTTATTCATTACAAACTATAATGTCATTCATAAAATATTGAAATTTAGGGCATAATTCCCAACATGTTAGGGCTTGTAATTTTGCCTCATGGTTGGAAAGAAGATGGGGTCTATTTTAAAAGGTTGTACAAAAGATATGAATAAAATAAGAATAAAAAAAAAGTAAAAAATAATGTTTCGATGATATACGGCAAGATAATGGAATATATTATGAAGTGTGTTTGAATCGAGAAGAAAAACTTAGCTTGGTTCCCTAAATTGAAAGAAAATCTAAAAGAAACGGCTACTAGTGCTCTAAGAAGTCCCTAGGCCTGGCGTTAGTAACTTAGTGTACTGAGTAAAGATAAGGAAAGATCCAAATTGGAAGTTTGTTGTTCAAGTGTAAGCTAATGGGTTAGCAAGTGCCCTTAGAGGTCCTCTAAGGACATTGGATCAAAGTAACAGCCTTGATTCGACGTCATAGCTACGGAGAATCAAGACAAGCCTAACATATAAGACACAAATTCATAGTTTTTAGTTTTTTTTTTAATTATTATTGTTATTATTAATTTTTTTTTTATAAGTACGACACCAATTCATAGTTATTTCAACGTAATAGCATAATGTACATCTATTTTTCTCAAGAGCAACAAATTGTACCAAGTAGATTTTCTTAAATCCCAACCACTATTTTCAAACTAAATTCTACTCCAGTATTAAGAGTACCCTAGTAATAATTGTTGAAGATTTCGATATGGAGATAGAGGACTTATAAGTTACAATACGAATTATATTATAACATAGTAGAGAATTAACTTACCAAATAATGTGGTTAGTGGGATGTAAAATATTTTCACTATTATCTCAATATAATGAGTTATAATATTTCATTAAAAAATTAAAAATTAAAAAAAAAAAAAAAAAAACAAAAAACAAAAAAAAACAGTAACATCGAATGTAACGCAGTTGGAGGTCTTACGTATAATCTAAGTACTATTAATTTAGGGAATTGCGATATTTTGTTTAGACAGTTATAATTCAAGTATATCTCATATTAACTAAATTTCAAAAACTCAAAAAAAAAAATAAAATAAAATAAAATTGTAGCCTCAAATAGGAAGTGTTGGTTCTTTTGATTTATCAATGAATAAGACATTGGATGATCATTATACCTTGATATTTTGGGTAACTAATATTGAGAATTGTTGAAACATTTAATTATCAATATAGAATCTACAATTTTCACATATATATATATATATATATATATATATATATATATATATATATATATATAGATATCCAATTTGGGGAGTGAAGGGATAAAATTAAGAGGAAAGTAGAATATCATCTTATTTAATCTATATGTATAGATGATATCTAATGAAAATGATTCACGCTTTAATGTGACAAATAAACCACGAAAAAAATGGTTTGTAGTGGAAGTCAAGCATTGCGAGCAGTTGTGCATCGCTGGAAGCAGTTGCCAAACGGAGTCTCGGGAACAGGAATGAGCTTACCAATCATGGCTAGAGGCCAGCTGTCACAAAAGGAAAAGTGAATTTCAGTAGCTACACATTATTTATGGGATATGATAAATAGAGGAGAATATAGAATTTCAATACCTCAAAACACCGATAGCAATGGTTATAAGCCATTGCTTCCAATTGAGTTTTACTGTTGATGCAAATTTCCCCAGGAACTCAATGATGATTATCTACGTAATAATCGTTACAACTAGCATTTATTAGTACCAAGTAAAAAAAAAAAAAAAAATTAAAAAGTTGGTTGGCTGCTCTCACCTGTAGTACGAAGGTGATTCCAACTATTCCCATGAACAAGTAGTTTCTGGTAACTCCAGTGAAAACATTTATTTCATCTGGCTTGCGAGCATTGAACTCGTTGAATATCTGTATTTGACAACATTACCAAACAATATTTTCCATATCATAAAAATACTTCAAATTAGGATATTACAATTTACAACAGATATTGAGATAGTGATCATGAAATCTATGAAGCTCTCGCACTGAATCATGAAGTTGTTGAATCAATTACTTACTTGGCAGAGGACAAATGCATTGAATATCATAGTATTCTTCACCTCAACTGCATGTGCCCTATTGTCATGATTCAGATGAAGAATATTCCTGCCCCAGAAGTTGAGGACAAGGAGGACAATAACTTGATACAAAGCCTGCAATGACAAGTATACAGATAATATTACGAAAGCAACACAGAGAGATATTACCCATTTTCTGTGGTGATCTCTTCCACTAAAATAAACCTCCAACTTTTACTTTTAGTACAGGGTACCTGCACGAGTATGTTCCTCCACATGATATTTGTTACAAGAGGTTCCCTAAGAAAACAGACACGGGATCATCACTCCACATCATAAATTTACATATAAAGCATTCAAATCTATACACAAAGCTCTTCAATTTCAATTTACCAAAATGGCCCTAAACCCCATGGTTCTAAGGCAAGCATGAATTACGAGAATGAAGAAAGGGAAATATAAATGTGCAATGAACAACAGGTCATGACTCTGCACCCCCTCCCATCCTTTCCTAAAATAAAAAGCACTCGACTTAACAAGCCGCTAAATAGAGAATGATGAAAAGTGCGCATTTCTCAGAGTGGTTGAGAAAAACAAGTCAACATCATCAAAACAGCAGAAGTTTGTCGTATCGAACATTTTTCATGTCAATTCAGCCATAACGTCAGTTTCTAAAGAAAAGTGACTAAAATCCCTGTTCCTCTTTACTCCAGAGTACAGATATCCCCAGAATCCAGATTAAGTTCTTTTATCATATAGTTCAAAACAAAGATAATATCAACCCAGATAACAGAAGAAATTACAGTAACCAACATTATGTGTCGACCCATCTGTCTACAAATATTTGAAAGAAAGGAATCATTCTAGTATTTAACAAGCACAAGCAAAAAACGGTATAAAGTGACAAAAAGATGAACAAACATTATAAACAATAATGGCAACAGCCATAATATGTACAATAGCATGAGACAATCATTACATATAACTTCATAAGTACTGAATCCATAGCTATACTACAGCATAATCAGCAAAGACCACTAGTGCAAACCTTCTGCCGACGGGTGATCTATGCATAAGGTGGTCCGTTGGTGGTTCTGTAGCCAAAGCAAGTGCTCCAAGAGTGTCCATTATAAGGTTTACCCATAGAAGCTGCAACAAGAAGACTACGTGACAAATCCGTACTTGGTAACTTAAAGGGACAGTTGAATGCTATATTCTTAAAACTGGCCAACTGCAAGGAAATAATTAATCCTACATCCTGAATTGAGTATCATTGTATGTGTGATAGCATCTACTATACCAGGAATATCATGAACCCATTAAGTGCCAAATGTTGCACTCTTCGAAACTCTACCAGAAACAGATAAACAAATCAAAACCTGTTTTTTTTTTTTTTTTTTCTCGAAACATACAACATTTGATGCTTCAATTTTTACCTAGAAAGATCAAGAAACATTAGTTTTACTCTAGGACGGGCCTAGGTATATCGTATGTGTATCTCCTAAAAATTCAAGATAAATTTAAAACATCGATTCTTCCATCTCTTTAGAGAGAGAGAGAGAGAGACATCCAAATTTTAAATCTATTGCATGAATAATTAGCCACAGGCGCTACAATTTATGGACATCCCAAAGATCCTAGTCCCTAATAGACAAGGATTTAGTCAATTGCAAACAAAACTACTTGCCTTTAATGCACAAGGATTCTAAATATTGCAATTATGAACTTTCTAGTCCATAATGGGCAAGGATTTCATTTATAACAAATAAAGGCTCCTAATCAATGGATAAGGATTCCTAATTCCTAATTAATAAAGATAATATTAATTTTCGAAACGAAAATTCCTAAACAAGGATTTATATCGTCCCCCCACCCTCAATTTTGGCCTTATCCTCAAGTATCAGCATAAATAGACTCCAGAAATTTCTCTTTGAGTGTCTGATATGGTTTCATAGTCGCATCTTCAACTGATAGATTAACCCATTGAATAAGTTCAGTTACTATTTGATTATTAGGCTTAATGGGTTAACAATCCGAAATAGCTTCAAGCTGAAATCGAATTTCTCCTGTAGAGGAAACAACCGGTAAATGATGTTGGGTTGAAACATGTTCGCCTAACTTCAACTTCAAGCAAGACACACAAAGAACTGGATGTATTTTGGATCCTACTGGGAGATTGAGGCAGTAAGCAATAGGACCAATACGTTCTAACACAGCTTCAAAGGGAGTAGTAAGCTTGGTCAATGAGTGGTAATACTAGACCACCATTCAGCCTAAGGGAACCAGTGCACCCACTCCTTTGATCAATCACCAGTGAAGCACCGAAGATAATTTTCTAGGCAATGGTTGATTTGTTATGATTTGTCTGATTTTGTTGATTTATGTTGTCAATCTGATCTGTCTAACTCTGATTTGTTTGATTTATGTTGTGGATCTGGTATGTTTGATCCAATCAACTAAGCCGATCAATTGCAGACCAAAGCTGCCAGTGTTGGAGTCAGCCGGTTTCAGCTTGAGGTCGGCTGAGTTTTTTGACTTCCAATCCACTTTGGTCCGGACATCAGGGGTATCCCATTTCCAATCCTGGTCAGTTACACCCCTAGCAAGTACTGCAGTGGTTGTCATGGCATCCTTCAAAATATTTAAAACTCCTGCAGCCTCTGCAGTTGATTGAAAAGCATCCTTCCATAACAAGGCAATGAGAGGTGCACTGACTCTAACATAGTCCTATATAAACACAGTAGAAACCAATCAATCCAAGAAAACCTCGCAATGTCTTTATCATCTTTTGTATAAGCCACTCTACCATTGCTCTGCAACTCATTTTCTAGAAACATTATGGCCAACATGCTCAACCTTAGGCCTTGCAAAACTACACCTAGACTTCCTCACAAATAAAAACTGCTCTCATAGGAGGGTGAGAACATGTCATAAATGACACACATGATCTTCGGAGGACAAGCTATAAACAAGAATATCTTCAATTTTTTTTTTTTACAAACTTACACAAGGTTGGAAGATATCATTCATGAAACTCTGAAAAGTGGATGGTGCATTAGTTAACCAAAAGGCATTACCAAGAATTCATAATGACTCATGAGTCCTCAATGTTGTTTTTTGTGTATCTTCTTCATAAAAATGAATATGATGGTACTCGGAGTGTAGGTCAAGTTTAGGGAATTGTTGTGCCCCACCAAGCTCGTCTAGTAGCTCATCTATGACTGGAATAGGATATTTATCTTTGATAGTAATGCAATTAAAAGCCTTGTATCAACAAAAATCCACCAAGAACCATCCTCTTTTGGAACAACAAGAGTAGAGAAAAATAAAGACTTATGCCAGGTCTGATAATACCTGAATTTAGCATCTCCAGGACTATTTTCCCAATTTTTGTCTTTCGAATAGAGGGATAACAGTATGGTTGAACATTAGTTGGCGCACTACCTTGCAATAAGGGAATACAGTGCTCATGTGACAGTTTTGGAGGCAATCCTTTAGGCTTAACAAAGATATCTGAAAATTTACACAAAACAGACTCGAACTCCTGAGTTTGCATATATGGAGTTTGGCTCCTCACTCCTAATCTGCACTAAATACCATTGATGCTCCTTAACAATTTGCAGGGTCTGATGCCACGTCGGCGATAGCTCTAATGACGTTGACCGGCAATGCTATGATTGGACCGAAAGTGACTCCATATTTCGTATGCTGATAGAAACCTGAGGATTTGGGTCTTACGTCATTGGTCCACGGAGCTGATTTCTGCGATTACATTTTTGTATACTTATTTTACTCAATTTTACTTGCTAAAAAAAAGAATTGCTTCATAAGATGATTACTAACTGTAGTAATATTACCGCAATGCTTCCCTTAAGATTCACCTTTTTCCCATTCAGCATAAGCTTCATAACCTTTCCAGCAGTAGAAAAAAAAAAAAAAAAACAATTTTTAATTCTTGATCTTGCACAAAAAATTTTATATTGGAACACTTTCCTTGACAGATAAAGACCCTATCATCTGCAAGCTTCACCTCAAACTTCTCACATTTTTCTGCTGGATAAATAATGTTTGCTTACTTGTTCAGGGGTTCTCCTCGCCAAGTCTTTCCTTTTGCATCCATGAAAATAGTAGCTGTCGTAGTACACAGTCTATATGCTTTGACTTCACATCAAATGTCAGTACAAAGACCCTCAATAAGTGTTCCCACAAACTGCCGTTCCATCCAATCACAAGCTTGATTAGATAGCAACTGAGCGAATTTGATACTTGTTGTAGGGTTTGCATGGGAAGAAACTAGAGGAAGAAGAGGCTGTGTTTCCAACGTTGCCTCTCTCACCCAATAATATATATATATATATATTGTAAAATTAAATACAACGACCAAAATACCCCTGTAACAAATTCCTATCACCAAGATACTCCTTTAACCCTAGAAGCTCTATTAATACTCCCCCTCAAGCTGGAGCATATATATCATTTAAACACAGCTTGGACAAATATACTCTAACCTCTTTCAACACAAGAATTTTGAAAGCATATTAGCTAACTGGTCTCCAAACTTTATGAATAGTGTAGATATACACCAACTAAGTATCTTGTCTCGAATAAAATGACAATCAACCTTAATATGCTTGGTCCTTTCATGAAAAAATGGGTTAGACGCAATATGTAAAGCAGCCTGGTTGAGGATCCAATCTCCAGGAGAAAATTTTGTAACCACGTCAACTCACTGGCAGTATAAGCCATTGCCCTGTATTCTGCTTTGGCACTAGATCATGCCACTACTATATGTTTCTCACTTTTCCAAGTAACCAGAGTATCGCCAAAGAATGTACAATATCCTGTAGTAGATCGTCTATCTAAAGGAGAACCTACCCAATCTGCATCAGTAAAACCTTCTACCCAGAGGTGTCCATTCGACCTATACAATATCCCAAGACCAAGAGCTATTTTCAAATATCGTAATACGAGTAACAACTTCCCAATGTGAAACCCTATGAGCCTTCAAGAACTAGAGGTATATTCTTTGGCATTATAATAACGCAAGATATGGATTTTCTGAGCAAATTGAGTGGAGTGGCTGATACATGTTTTTCTCCATACAGATGGCCACAACTTGATTGTAGTATTCGTCCACGATCTATGCACCGCGCTCAAGCCCCAAATATTGTTTACATACCTCATAAGTCCAAAAGATATTCTTGATACCAGAGTACATATGAGTGAGATGATTCCAAATATAAGATAAATACACGATGATCCAATGCGAGGCTCAATAACATTCAACATAAGAGAAATAATTTAATTATCTTCTTGTTCCCAAAGGCTAGTGGAAATAATTTAATACCATTTCCTTTAAGAAATACTTTGACAGATCGTGACCTATAAACATAATTCTTCCCGTTCAGCTCAAAGAAGTCATAAGACCATTAACTAGGGAAGCCGAAGGAACAATATCTGATTTAGTAGTCATAATGTTGACTGAACTCACCAATCAATGTAACAACAACAAGAAATAAGCTAAATAATCCATCACATTAATGCAACAAACAATTACCCACAAAAACCAATCAAAATAATCAGAAACCCCCACAAACATTACTGGAATAGGCCAAAAATAGCTCCAACCGAAGAAAATCAGCCAAAATATTGTAGAAAGAGAGAGGAACCGGTTGAAATACTGATAAACCGGCCTGAACCGGCCACCAATCAAGGAAAACCGGTCTTGAACTGGACTAGAAACAATGCAAACCTCTTGAACCGGCCGAAAACTTGAGGAACCTGAGAACAAATTTAAACCGGTCGAGAAACACAGAAAACCAGCTGAAGAACACTAAAAATTAAACCAAACAAAAGCTATCCTTATCCTCAATAAGGATATCCTTCAGGAACAGCGAGCACCAGAAACCAAACAAGGATCTTCATCTCCAACAACTCGCGCGGAAACTTGCTAGCGACGATCAGACCTTGCTGGACCGGACTGAACTTGCTAGAGACACCAACTACGACCGCCACAGAGCCAACCGAAAACGATGAAGCAACTTTTCAACGACAACCCAACCTACCGCCGAAGTACATTAGCCACTACAACACAGCCATCATTAACGTCACCGAGCACCACTGAAACAACCATACACCCTGATTGATTGTTTCTCTATAGGGTAGAAATCATACCACAGCAGCCACAATACCGGTTCTGTCGTTTACACTAAAACTACTGAAGATGACGAAGCTAACGGCGGGGATGACAACGACATCACACAACTGAAGACGGGGATATCAGCGCCATCTACCCTGAATCACTGGCATGAAGCCTAAAGTTCAAAAGTCTTTGATCAGTAGCAAAAAAAAGGAAGAAGCATAGAGGAACGGAAATAGTGAGAGGGTGTTGGATGTAATCAAACCCCAGGGTCTGATACCATGTTGTAGGGTACTAGGGTTTGTATGGGAAGAAACTAGAGGAAGAAGAGGCAATGTGTTTCCAACGTAGCCTCTCTCGCCCCATAATATATATATATATAATATAAAATTCAATTAACCCGAAAGGGTTGGCTCAAGTGGTAAGGGCCTTGGTTTTAGTGGCATTTCCATCAAGTTTAAGGTTCAAATCCCCCTATATGCAAACAATTCCTTGGGGCCAGCCCACTAATGAAGCATAAGTATTATTTGATCTGTGTGGAGATGGCTCTTTGCACGGATCCGAGGTACCCGACAAAGGTTGGTACACGAAGTAACCATGCCTTTGAGCGGTTTCTCATCATTCAAAAAAAAAAAAAGAGTAAAATTCAATACAAAAACGAAAGTAACCCTTGTAACAAATTCCTATCACCAACATACTCTTATAACCCTAGAAGCTCTTCTAACAATACTCAAGGATTGTTCTTGTTCGCCGAATTTTGGAATGATCACCATCTATATTCTCGTATTCGGAAGGGCCAAAGCGAATACAAGATCGTTAACAATCTCCCCCCATTGGTACTCCACAACAAAATTGGAACGAATCATGCCATTGAATTACATCCCCATAGAGGTGAATAGCTATTTCAGCTTTTGAAGCCTCTAGTATTTGATACAAACGAAAAGAAAAAATTCTGTTCGTGAAATCGAACATGCTGGATCTCCTCCTTCCTACTAGGGAAACTCCACCTATATGCCAAGGAAACCTTGATCATGATCAGCAGGAGGACATCATTTTTGCTGGTTTTGAGAACCACGCCCAAGTTGTTGAAAATGGTTAGTAAGAACTCCAGAACTGATTTTCTTGACAACTTTTGGCAAAAATTGGGTGATCGAATCTTGAATAAATCCTTGAATTTGCTCCAACTTCTTATCAATCTGTGCTGTAAGCCTTGCCTCAATCTTTGACTCGAACCGAGTCTCATCATCAATTTGGGAATTGTTGCCAAGAGCCATTGCATATCCATCAAATAAAAAATGACACACATAATGGTTCAATTAATTATAAACAAAGACTCTCAGTATCTAATGGACAATAATTTCAGATATTACAAGTATGGACTCCCTACTCTCTAACGGACAAGGATTTCATTTATTACAAAAAAGGATTTGTAACCCTTAATCAACAAGGATTCTAATTATTATTTAACACAGACAATAATAATTTTATTTTTCAAAACAAAAATTCCTAAATGACCATAGTTTGTATTAGTTTTGAAATGTACAAGGTAGAAAACATCAGAAGCAGAAACCATATTAAACTGCTCAGGCCTAAAGTAGTGATAATAGTGGATATTTTGGACTTTCTATCGCATGAATCTGCATCCTGCCTACATATTCAAAATTTGAGAATGTTCCAACGTATGCAACGTTAAGGTTCGAAACAAGTTCATACCCAACTATATATAATAACATTCAACATCTGCCGCAAAAGAGAGAGAGAGACAGAGAGAGGAACCTGCACTGCATTTAAGGGAACATCACCAGATGATACTGCTGCCACAACATTAATCACAAGAGCTGCAACATTAACTGTAAGCTGGAATTGGATAAATTTCTGAATATTTGCATAGACAGAACGTCCCCAGCGGACAACCTACAAGGAGTAAACAACAGAAATCCTCAGAAACAAATTACAATATGATTATAGGGGACTCAATATCAGTTTCTACACCATATTCAATCACAAATGAGGAGATGATGAATTATTAACAAACTATTCATTCAAAAAACAAAAAAAAAAATTAAAAACAAACTGTATCTACCACAACCTATTATTAGTCCTATAGAACTACATGGATATTTGTACTGGAATAACTTCTAGTCATATATAACATTAAACAGCTTGCCTGTGAGAGGTGTACAGATCTTCCTGTCAAAGTGGCAGCTAGTTATTCCTTAACAGGAAAATATATACCCATCAAACTCAACTAAGCCTTAATCCAGATGCTTAGTCTGCTACATTTTCCGCACAACCACTCCAATGACCAGACAAGGGGTCCAATAGGTTGATGGTCAAATGTAAAACCGTCTTAACCTGGATGCTTTATATAAAGGAATTGATAGGAGAATTTCATTTTGAAAAACAATAGTGAATAACTTTCAAGCTTAGTTATTGAAAGTGGAAGGTCAGGCTGATCGAACGAATAAAGCAAGGTTTTGAGTTCTCCGGCAACTTTTGTGGTGTTCTGAGGTGTCTTTGGCAAGGTTTGGTCGTCGCCGGCGAGTTTCCGGCATCTTGTGTGGAAAAAAGACCCCTGTTTGGTTCAGTCTATTGTCGTTCCCGATCCTAGATAAGGATAGCTGGAGCGGTGTTTGGTGTTCCCTATCCAATAGCTAGGGGTAGTGTTTCGGCTCTGTTGGTTCAGCCCTAACGGTTGGGCTTCTCTATATTGGGCTCCTCATAATTTGATGGGCTGTCACTTGACTTGTGGGTTGTGTTCTTTGAAAAAAGAAAAAAAGAGGCCTAGATTTAATCCAACCTAACCCGATTTGCTGGATCTCGGCCGGTTCAGATGGTTTTCTTCTGGTCTAGTACATATTTTACCCGGTTCGGTGGTTTCACATCCGGTTCACTTTATTTTTGGTCCGGTTCAGAGTCTTTTCTTAACGGTTCACTGGGTTTCTTCCCGATTCAGAGTATATTCTGACCAGTTCAGGAATTTTTTATCTAGTTCAACAGATTTCAGGTCTGGTTTAGTGGTTTTATTACTGGTTCAATGCCTTTTAGAGCCAGTTCAAGTGTTTTTTGTCGTTCAATGAGTTTCCTGCCAGTTCAGAGCATATGCCGGTTGGTTTGTATTAGTTCAGGTGGTTTATCGCTCAATTGGGCTACATGGAACAACCATCAGGTTTGTTGCTCAGGGGGAGTACTAGAGTAGTGCTTACAAGTTGTCGTTGTTAGGGTATTGATGATAAATAATTTCTTTTTAATCTCCCTTGAGCTTGAGCCCAAGTGCTTTTGTATTGGAGCTATTTAGTTGGATGTTTGAACTCACACGAAGATGGGGATAGAGAGTTAGGTGACCATAGTAAAAATCCGACCCTCCACACAAGAATGAGCTATTTAGTTGGATGTTTGAAACTCACAAAAATGGGGATAGAGAATCAGGTGACCTCCCATAGTGAGAATCTAACTCTACACACATGAGGTTCAAGATGTCTGGAGACTTGTTAGAGATTCCGTTGCCGTCCTACAAGTTGAGGGGGTCATTCGAAAGATATCATCTTGACATATATGAAGACATGAGAACAACTTGCAGATATCTTAAAATGGAGCGTCTAGCAGTGTTTTATGCAAGCTGAGCAGACATCCATGACCCAACTTGAGGGGGAGTGTTGGAGATGGAAACAATGTATACGATTTGGTCCTCCTTGATTTATGCCTATTATTATTCTGATTTTATTCTGATTTGATCTTATTGTAATATGTCATTATTTCTTTTCATATTAGTTCGTAAGTCTCTTCTATTTAACCTATGTAACCGTATGGAAAATATCAAGGAATAATAATATCATTCTCTAATTCTCTCTCTCCTTCGTTATTATTCTCTATTTTTCTACTTATGTAAACAGTACACTAGTTCCGATATGTATCTGACACAGATATGGGGACCCTTTTGAATTATCCTCACTTCCTAGGTGCAAAGAATTTTTCAAACTATACAATATATGTTAAGAGTAACATAATCTCCAAAAAGCCACATGCAATAAAAACAACAGCATATACATTGAATAGATAACTGAAGTATTAAGAGATGTTCAGTTTACAATTGCAGAAAGGAGAAAACGTATTCACTATAAAGATGGTAATGCTGAAAAAACCAACAAAACTCAACCACCTCTCCCCAAACCCCTATATAATACCCTAACAAAACACAGAGACACACACAAAGGCTTTTATAATATGCTCATATAATTGGATAACATGCTTACTGACCTTTACAACTGAAGCAAAGTCATCATCCAAGATAATAATATCCGAGCTTTCTTTCGCAACTTCAGTTCCTTGAATGCCCATAGAAAGACCAATATCTGCCTAAAGTACAAATGGTAAAAATGCGATCAACTATGACTAGGAAATTCTAGAAAATAGAGGTGTTCAACAAAGACCAATATCTGCCTAAAGTATAAATGGTAAAAATGCGATCAACTATGACTAGAAAATCATTGTTAAGAGGACCAAAATTCTAGAAAATAAAGGTGTTCAACATAGAAGAGGCAGAAAAGAAATTGTTCTCACATAGGCACATAATGCAAAAACACAAAGCATAATTCCTCACGCACTTTGATTAGTCTTTAGAATTATATCAATCTCAAGTTTATTTATCATCTATGTTTGCGGATGCACCAGGACATTTTCGCCAATAACTATTAACTGGTATACCATACACACTAAGGTTCTCCCATTCACAGAGAACAATATGTATTTATAAACATAAAACTTTAAGTGCAAGCACAGGCAGAAAAGTGCATGTAAAAAATCATTTACTTGGCATATATCTCGGTATCCACGTCCATAGGACATAAATATTTGAAAGTCTCCAATTGAAACACATCCGAAGGACCCTAACACAACCATGTAATATGCATTAAGACACGTATATGTCAGACTAGCAGACTCTTCCTGAACCATTCTGGTGCATGTATCTTTAAAGTTTTAACCCAAAAAATAAAAAATAAAAATAAAAAAAATAAAAATCCAAAGCTTCTGAATTCAATATATTGATAAAGAAAACAAACCTCGTGAAGTGCAGGAGCATCATTAGTGCCATCTCCTGTTACAGCAACAACTTCTCCACCCGTACGAAGTGCTTGGACGAGCAAGAGCTTGTCGTTAGGAGAAGACCTCCCCATCACCTATACACCAGTCATAAATTAACCATTAATAGATATTATATCCAAGCAAAACATGTACATATTTCTATAAATTCATACTTAATGAAGATCCATAGTAAACACATATAGACCTAAAAAATTATGCTGTTTGAAGCATACCGTGACTTTCTTGGCAACTTGTTCTCTTTCTTTCTCAGATAATTCACGAAATGCTCTTCCCTCAATGATTGTAGGCTCAGTAGCCTCTTCACTTGTAGCAAGTATCCCACACTCCAAAGCTATTGCTTTTGCTGTTCGAAGATTGTCTCCTGTGACCATTCTTACCTATATATGTTAAGAAAAAATATGGTTGCCAAAGGTCATTTTTTAAATATTATCATGAAAAATAATCTCATGGAAATACATAAGAACCCTAACCGTAAAACAGGAATCATAGACACATATGCAGTGCATATTCTTAACATACAGCTTAGGCCATGCAAATGGATGCCTTATAGATAAGTCATTAAGATTAATTTCAAGTTGGATAGATACAGGAAGCACAATATTTTTCTAATTTAACAGCCTTGTATCCACTTTATCATATCTTTTAGGGCATTGGATTGTGGAAGGTGGAGGCTATTACAGGAACATGTATACAGTAGTTCAAAAGACACCAACTTTCTTGTACATTAGAAGTTACTCAGGAATGAAGTCCAGTTCGCGTACAGGAGCAAGATTAAGATCAGTGGTAGCAAAATGACAAATCATATGCCATAAGAAGTCAAATAATTGATGCTCAGGTTTTCTGAGATTCCAGAACTTCATGTAAACCACCTAGTATCCTAGGGCTGAACATTTTTATTTACCCTTCAGCAGTTGCACTGCACATGTCCCTTTCCTTAATTGGAAACATATCACTACAAAATAGAGCTATTAACATATAGAACCATTTAGTCAATCAAACCTCAGGCTTAGAAGCAACTTGCTCCATTAACATCGATCCTGAAACAGAAGATGTCCTTACACTGACCATAGATTGAATATCAAAGTAATAGAGAAGCAGCTAGATGATAAATAAATAAAGATTGGGGAGATTACCACCAAAGAATAGAACAATAGCAATTCTAGCACACATGAAAAGCAGGGAAGAGTCCACAATGGTTATCCAATAGTTCATGGAAATTTAAGTCCTTCAATTACAACAAATGTAGTACTCAGCAGATGGTCTAACGCCAAAAGTCATTCTCCAATCTATCTAGGCTATACAGAATTAGCCTTTACTCTTATAGGAACTTTTATGGTTCTAAAAATGGGAAGTGATTGACTAACATATTTTAGAGAAAGATCAAACTTTTCTATTCAAACAAAAACCAACATTTTGCACACTTTCAGGATAGAAAGACTAACTACAACAGTCTTATTGTCTCGATCTTAACAGATAGAAGGTGTTGAAAGTTTAGTGCCGCATACCACGTCCCCTATTCTATACAGAGAAAAATGAAAAGCCCTACTTCTTTCATTATGCTATGGGGTGCCTCAAACACAAGGCAAGCCTTAACCCCAAATTTTCTAACTGTGTGTAACAGTGCTGCATGAACCTCATACATTTTGTTTTGTGGTCGGAGGAAAAAGCATTCCATGTCGTTCAAGACTTAACAGCTGTAGTTCCCCATTTTTTATGAAGAACAAATGAAGAAAGTATCATGAGAGCCAGCCAAGACCATAACAATAGAAGATATTTGAGAAAGGGTATTTCATATTGCTTCAAAATAGCGTGCACCGTTTCGTTTGTTATTACCAGCAATACACATATGTTACCATCAAGGGACTTTTTTATGCAAAACAAAAGTAGGGGTGGGCAAAAAGCTGCCCACCCTACTTCTGATATAGCACTGACCCGCTTCTGATCCGAGCAGCTCGGTTTCCGACAAAAGCAGCTCGGATGTCGGAGGTCTTTTTTTTTCTGTTTTCTTTTTTCTTTTTTCTTTTTTTTTTGATAAAAAAACTATTATAAGCACCATCTTATCTTCCTTTTGCCTCCATGGGTCTCTCTAACTCTCTCTCCCCTCTCTTGAATCTACAATCTCCCTTCTGCCTCCATAGGTTCCCTTCAATATCGCTTCATCTTCATTCGTCTGAAAGTTCATCTTCGGAAGCCTAACTCTTGAAGGAAGTGTTGTAACCAGGTTAGCTCACTAGCAGTATGAGTCATCGCTTCGTATTCTACATCTGCACCCGACCGAGCAACTACACTTTGCTTCTTACTTTTCCATGTAACAAGATTTCCTCTCAAAAAGATGCAACACCCCATGGAGGACGTTCTATCTGAAGGCAATCCTGCCCAGTTTGCACCAGTGAAGCCTTCTATCTTGAGATGACCACTATTTCTAAACAATATGCATTGACCTGAAGCTCTCTCCAGGCATCCAAAGATATGAATAGCAGCATCCCAATGTGACAGTCTTAGGGCTACTAAGAACCAACTCACCATACTAATTGCATATAAGATATCCGACCTTGTGATAATGAGATAGCTGAGCTTGCCAACTAATCGACAATATGTGCTAGGATTTGGAAATAAGTCTCCTTTGTCTCTCAAGAGTTTCTGATTTGGATCCGTAAGAGTGTCAACAGGAGACCATCCAGCAATCTAGTCTCCTCGAGGATATCAAGTACATAATTCCTCTGAAATAAATTGATGTCTAACTTAGATCTTGCAACTTCAATTCCCAAGAAGTATCAAACTTTGCCAAGATCTTTGTTGGAAAGTGTTGAGGTAAGAATTGTTTCAATCTGGTGATGCCTCCAGTAATCACAATGTTATCCAAATAAACAACTAGTATGAATCCAACGTCAGTGTGTAAGTGGAAAACTAAGTGATCCGCCTAACAACGATCGAAACCAAAATCCATTACAACCTCAGAAAACTTCCCAAACCACACTCTCAATGACTGCTTGAGACCATATCACGCTTTCTACAGCTTGTAGACACTGCCCCGATACTACCCTTGAACAACAAACCCAGGTGGTTGCTCCGTATATACCTCTGCAAGTAGATCAACATGAAGAAATGCATTCTTGACATCCAAGTGCCAAGATTGGCTGCAAGTGATATCAAGACTCGAACTAAGAGATCTTGACCACAAGAAAATGCCCTCTGCAACAAATTGAGCCTTGAGGAAGTCAATAGAACCATCAGGATGGAACTTAACAGTATACACCCATGTACAACAAACAATATGTATCCCAGGTGGTAGGGGAACAAGATCCTAAGTCCCATTCTCATGTATAGCGGCCATCTCCAACTCCATGGCCTGCCTCCAACCCAAGTCAAAGAGTGCATCCTAAATAGTTTTAGGGATGGAAACACCTGAAAGTGTGGAAATAAAACAAGAAAGAGAAGGAGACAAACGACTGACAAGAAAGAAAGTTACCAATGGGATACTTAGCAATGCAGGAATGTGGACTTTTCTGAAGAGAAATGGGAAGTAAATCATAACCATTACATGATGGAGGAACGACAGACTATGGGGATGATGGAGGGGGCACTGAAGCTATAGGCCATGGACGTCTGGTATATACATGTTATTGAAGATACGCAGCTGATCTGTGTCAAAGATATGCAGTTGATCTGATTTTATTTCCACATATTTATCATTAATTGTGTTTACATATTAGTATGTATCGTTCTTTTATATAAACGCATGAAATTGTATCCATGGATCATCAAGACAAATAAGACTATATTTTCAACTCCTCTTTCTCCATTTTTTCCTTCTTCTCTATCAAATTGGTCTCATAGCTACTTTGTTTTTCCCATTTCAAGGTTGTTTTGGTTCGCATTGATGTTTGGCATCCTTCACGAGTGGTCTCTTTATCTGGTCATCAGTCATTTGTATCTTTTAGTATTGATTTTTCTCGAACCACCTAGGTCTATTTGCTAAAAGAAAAAAGTGAGGTGTCCTCTATTTTCAGATATTTCACCACATGATTCAAACCTAATTTAATGCCTCTATCAAAATTGTTTGTTTTGATAATGGGGGTAAGTATCTGTCTAGTAGTCTAAGTGCTTTTTTCCGTGAACATGATATTATCCATCAAACCACTTGTGTTGATACTCCCCAATAGAATGGGGCTGCTAAGCACAAAAATCACCATCTTCTTGAGGTAACTTGGTCCTTAATGATTGATATGCATGTCCCTAAATCTTATTGGGGTGATGCATTACTCACTATAGCTCATCAATAGGATGCCCTCATGTGTCTTAGAGTTCAAAACACCTCTTGAAGTATTGTCCCCACCTTTCTCCACTTCCAAACGCCTTCGGTTGTGTCTATTTTGTTCACATTCATGGTCAGACTCGGGGTACATTAGATTCCCACGCTCTCAAATGTATTTTTGTGGGCTAATCCCCTACTCAAAAGGGGTATAAATGTTATCATCCCCCTTCTCGGAAGCGTCTTGTCTCAATGAATGTTACATTTTTTGAGTCATAACCATATTTTTCATCCACCCAAACTTCACTTCAGGGGAGAGTCCGAGTGAAGAGTATAGAATTACATGATATTTGTGATAATCTGCATGCCTGAATGTATTGCAGTATGTACATATATATAGAGAACCGAATCATCTAGATAAACTCTAGATGTGATTTACATGAAGTTGACTAAAACGGAAACTCTCTAAGTTATCTTATAACTCTAGAGACCTAGTTTATCACAACTCAACTAGTCTAGAGTTTATCAAATAGAGAAAGACTCCAACTCTAACTCTGATACTTCGGTGTTATCACTAGCCGATAAGTCTTATACATTATCTAATCCAATACGCCCCCTCAAACTCAACATGGGAAGTTGCACATTGAGGTTGGATCGAAGCATGTTGAATCTAGCAGCAGCAAGGGACTTTGTAAGGATGTCGGCTAACTGATCTTTCCCAGAGATGAAGCAGACTTTTAGAATCTTCTTGGCAACCATATCCTGGACGAAATGATAGTCAATTTTTATATGCTTTGTGCGAGCATGATAGATAGGATTTGAAGCTAGGTACGTGGCACCAATGTCGTCACAATACAATACTGGTTGCGTTGGAGACGTAACACCAAGTTCATGAAGTAGAGTTTGAATCCATGTTAATTCAGCAGCTGCATTGGCAATCGCTTTGTGCTCAGATTCAGTACTGGAGCGTGAAACCGTTGGTTGATTCTTGGAGCTGCATGAAAGAATATTTTTACTAAGAAGAACACAATAGCCGGAGGTGGAGCGCCTGTCATCCGGACAGCTGGCCCAATCTGAATCTGAGTAGGCAGTGAGTTGCTTGGAGGAGTTCTTGTGGATGCAGAATGTATGAGAGACTGTGGACTTCAAGTAGCACAGGATATGCTTTACTGCAGACCAGTGAGAGTACCTAGGATCTTGCATAAATTGTGAGACCTTGTTTACGGCGAAAGCAATGTCAAGTCGAGTGAAAGATAGATATTGAAGAGATCCTACTGTGCTCCAGTATGAGGTCGGGTCTGTGATGGTTGAGCCTTCAAACCTACTAAGAGTGGTGGAGGCCGACAAGGGAGTAGATATCGGCTTGGCAAGGAGCATACTTGTCTTTGTGAGAAGATCATGGATGTATCTTTGTTGTGAAAGATGAAGACCATCCAGGTGCCATGTAGCTTCAACACCAAGAAAGAAATTGAGACAACCGAGATCCTTGAGAGCAAAGGAGTCGTGAAGATCATTGATGAGCTGAGATATGGTGTCTTGATGTGAACCGGTAATGATGATGTCGTCAACATATATGAGCACAAAGATGGTGATCCCTTTAGCTTTGTAGATAAACAATGATGAATCTGACTTGGAGCTTGTGAATTTCAGATCAATCAACCGAGCACCTAAGCGCGAAAACCATGCACACGGTGCCTGTTTTAAGCCATAGATGGCTTTACGTAGCTTGCAAACAGCTGCTGGATATTGAGGATGCTGAAATCCAGGGGGTTGAGCGATATATACAGTCTCTTGAAGAAGACCATGGAGAAAGGCATTGCTGACATTTACTTGTCGAATCTCCCAATCTACAAAACAGCTATGGACAGCACAGTACGAATAGTGATAAGTTTAACGGACTATATGTTTCTGCAAAGTCAATCCCGGGTTGTTGATGAAACCCTTTGGCTATTAGACGAGCCTTGTAGCGTTCAATATCCCCATTAGCTTTCCTTTTAATCCTAAAAACCCATTTAGAACCAACGACATTCATTTGTGGGGAGAATGGAACAAGGGACCATGTTCCATTTTTGAGAAGAACATCAAATTCGTTGTTCATTGCTGCACGCCATTCAGGATTTTTGCTTGCTTGAGTATAGCAAGTGGGTTCATCTTCATGTGCTGCTATAGTGGCTGTAAAAGCTTGAGGAGGTGGATACTTCACTCTGCCATCAGTGAATGTGTAAGGTTTATGAATCAAATTCTGAGACCGTGTGGTCATGCCGTGGACTCGAGCTGGAAGGATAGGCAGGGGTTCAAGTGAAGGAGCCGACTCAGAACTAGAGGGAGATTCATAATTGACTGTAGGTGTAAGAGTGGGGGAGGTAGTGATAGGATCTGTGGGAGACGATGCAGAGGGTGATGAAGGTGGAGGAGTAATACTGGGTGTATTATGAAAGGACCCAGAATCTTGAGGAGTTGATGAAGGGAAATAAGGAACCGATAGAGATGAAGGTATTTGAGGAGAGGAGGAGGAGTTATTTAACTTTGAAGTTAAGAACAGAAAGTTATTTTCATTGAAGACAACGTGTCTTGCAATGTAAACTTTACCGGAAGGGATATGAAGGCATTTATAGCCAAGATGGTTTTTGCTATATCCAATAAACACGCAAGAAGAGGAACGAAAGGAAAGTTTGGAGGAGTTATATGGTCGAAGAAATGGCCAGCATTCACAACAAAAAATTTTCAAGTATTTGTAATCGGGAATGCTGTGAAAAAGGCACTCATAAGGAGACATTTTCTTTGTGACTTTAGAAGGTAGTCGATTGATGAGGTAGGTTGCTGTTTCAAAGGCTGTGTCCCAAAAGGTAAATGGAACACTAGCCGTACCAAGAAGAGATAATCCAGTTTCAACTATGTGGCGATGTTTCCTTTCGACGGTTCCCATTTGATGATGGGTGTAAGGACAGCTTAGCCTATAAGAGACTCCCATGGAATTGAGGGATTTTTGAAGTGGGAGAAATTCACCACCATTATCACTTTGAACAGATTTGATTGTGGTGTTAAAGAACGTTTCAACAAATTGTTTGAAACAGAGAAAAGTAGCACAAACTTCAGATTTAGATGCAAGGGGTAAAAGCCATGTATATTTGCTGAAATCATCAACCACACTTAAATAAAAACGGTTGTTATTTACAGAAGTTACAGAGGCAAGGCCCCAAACGTCAAGAAACAACAATTGGAGAGGACTATTTGAAATTGAAAGAGAATAACTAAAATGGAGACAGTGAATTTTGCCCTGTTGACATGAGAGCATACGGAGGAAGACTTTGATGGAGACACGGGTAGCTTGTGGAACTGAACTACTTGATTGACAATGGGAGATGCAGGATGACCAAGCCTGAGATGCCACTGATCCAAGGGAACCTTTTCACCAATGAAGGCAGCAAGACTCCTGGAAAGGGAAAGAGAAGAGGATGGCCATGGATAGAGGCCGAGTTTACTCGGGCCTTGGAGGAGGAGCTGCCGAGTTCGAAGGTCCTTAACATAGAAAAAAGTAGGATGGAATTCAATGAAGACATTAGTATCACGTGTAAATTGATTAACAAAGATAAGGCTTTTCTATATTTGAGGAACATGAAAGAGAGAAAATAAATGAAAGTTACGTGATGGAGTGGGTAAGAGTCCACAGCCAAAATTTGAAATGTGCAAACCTTGTCCATTGCCTACTCGAATATAGTCATCGCCATTGTACTCCTCCATATGCATGTTGAGATTGGAGAAATCATTAGTGTAATACCCCGTATTTTTTTTAAATATGAATATAAATATTTATTTACTAAAGAACTACTAATATGTATATGTTCTTATAATGAAATATAGCCATGCGCTATTCCTGGGAAATTGTGTACATGTTTTAAATTATAGAGATGTTTTATAGCTCAAGTTTGCGTTCCCCTTATATCCCAAAACGGGGGCGTGACAATTAGTGAGGTGGACATTGGAGCCAGTGTCATGATACCATTGAGAATTTGATGCAGATGAGACAACAGCCAACTTGCCATTCATTGGGGGATTTTCTGCCTGATTTCCTTGCTCAAATTGATACCAACAGGTTGCAGCCGTTTGGCCTTGCTTGTGGCATACCTAACAGATCGGACGTTGGAACTGGCCAGGACCAAAAAAATGTTGCTGAGGTGGTCCATGACCACGGCCACGCCCCCTGCCCCGAGAGAAGTTGAAGTTGCGATAGCCCGAATTGAGGCCACAATTGTTCAGTGGATAGGATGGGCTCTGCCGTTGAGCCATGTTGGCAGTAGAGATGTTGACTTCAAGTGCTGATTTGTGTGCCTCAAGACGCTGCTCATAGGACAGCATGTAGCCATAAAAATCAGTTAGAGGGATCGAGTCTTGCCTTGTAGTGACAGAGGTAACAAGTGGGTCATAGTCGACACCTAGGCCAGCAAGGATGTGAGAGATGAGTTTAGAATTGTCAATTGGCTTGCCAATAGCGGCCAAGAGGTTGGCAAAACCTTGAGCTTTCTAGAAATAGGCGGAGACAGATTGAGCACCTTTCTTCAGATTTGAGAGTTGCTGCTTGAGTTGGAGAATACGAGATTGAGACTGAGCAGCAAATAATGTTTCCAATGTAGGCCAAACATCACGAGATGTAGTGAGGCCGATTACATGGGGTAGGGTTTCTACGGACAAGGTGGAGATAATTGCACCAAGGATCATTCGATCTTGATGATACCAGGATAAGTAAGCAGGATTTGTAATGAGAAGGCCAGAGGTACTATCGGGAATAAGCTTGGGAGGCTGCGGAATTTTGCCATCAACATAACCGAACAAGTTTTCGCCTCGAGGAAAGGAACCATAAGGAATTGCCATAGGATATAGTTTTCTTGGGTGAGTTTTTCTGAGATATGATGGTGAACATTTTGGATATGTGGTGATGATGCAGGAGGGGTAACAATGATGGAGATAGGAGGTGGGGTTGAGATTTGGGTGGATTCGGTTTCAGAAATTGGGATAGCCATAGACGTTTGTCTTTCAATGGCTCTGATACCATATAGCATTACATGATATTTGTGATAATCTGCATACCTGAATGTATTGCAGTATGTATGTATATATAGAGAACCGAATCATCTAGATAAACTCTAGATGTGATTTACATGAAGTTGACTAAAACAAAAACTCTCTAAGTTATCTTATAACTCTAGAGACCTAGTTTATCACAACTCAACTAGTCTAGAGTTTATCAAATAGAGAAAGACTCCTACTCTTAACTTTGATACTTCAATGTTATCACTAGCCGATAAGTCTTATACATTATCTAATCCAATAAAGAGAAGTCTTCTATGAGTAGCCCTTTACCTGTCCCTGCTCCTATGTCAGCCAATGAGTCTCCTACTGATAAGCCGTGTGAGCTACCGCTAGCGACAAAGCTAAGAGTTTACAGCAAGCGCCAGAAAAGTAAGACTATTCATGATGCTACTTGTTGAACATCTAACCCAAACTCAAGTAATAGTACCCCTACGTCAAATTTAAATTCAATACCTGTTGTTGACGATATGAATCTGCCTATTGCTCAACATAAAGGGGTGAGATCTACTCAACACCCTATATCTAACTTTGTATCCTATTACAATATTTCACCATCATATCGTTCCTTTTGTATCTAAATTTGTGTCTATCCTCGAGATTTACAGGAGGCAATTAGTGATCCAATTTGGAGGGGAAGCAATGCAAGAGATGAGAGCTCTACACAAAAATAACACATGAGAGCTAGTTGAGTTGCCTAGTGGAAAAAGGACGGTTGGATGCAAATGGGTGTTTACAATGAAGCATAAGGCCGATGGGTCAGTGGAAAGTATAAGGTCAGATTGGTTGCTAAAGGCTTTACACAAACATATGGTATAGACTATGAGGAGGCCTTTGCCCCGATAGCAAAGATGAATTCCATTCGAGTCCTCCTTTACTTGGCATCAAATTTAGATTGGCCGCTTCAATAGCTTCATGTAAAAAATGCATTTCATCATGGAGATTAAGAGGAACAGGTTTACATGGAAAATTCTATTCAGCTAAAGGTAAAGTTTGCAATTGAAGGCCTTATGTGGGCTAAAACAATCTCCAATTGATTGGTTTGAGATATTGATTTGGCTATAACCAAAGTTAGACGAATCATACACTATTCATCAAACATTCTATACAGGAAAAGGTAACTGCCATGATTGTTTATGTAGATGATGTCCTACTAACTAGCAATGATAATGAGGAAATACAGAGATTGAAAAACATCTGGCCAACGAATTTTGGATAAAAGACTTAGGCAATTTGAAATATTTTTTGGGCATTGAAAGTAACGAGGATGCTCAACTGAGATCAGGACATGGTATCATCCTCCCCCAGCAGAAATATGTTCTTGACCTACGAAAGGAAACAGGGATGCTCAATTGTAAACCTGTTGGCAATCCAGTAGAGCAGAATAAAAAGTTAAAAGAAACTGATGAGAGTTCTCTAGTGGCTAACTGCAGGTAAAAACGATTGGTTGGCAGGTTAAGTCACACACTCGTCCAGACATTGCCTGTGCTACAGTAGTTATGAGCTAGTTTATGCATTTGCCCAGGGAGTCTCATACGGAAGCAGTTTATAGAATACTTCGATATTTGAAGTTTTCACCAGGAAAAAATTTGTTGTTTGCCCGACATGATCATCTAAAAGTATAAGGTTATAAATACGCGGATTAGGTTGGGTCAGTCACGGATTGAAGAACTATCTCTGGATATTGCACTCTTGTGGGAGGAAATCTTGTTACTAGGCGTAGTAAGAAACAATCAATGGTTGGTAGATCTAGTGTAGAAGTTGAATTGCGAGCTATGGCCCATGGTATGTTATTATGGTTGAAAATTCGACTAAAAGAACTTGGGTATGATTGCAAGGACTCTATTAGCCTATACTGTGACAATAAGGCCGCGATCAATATTGCTCATAATCTAGTTTAGCACAATCAAACTAAATACATTGAAATTGATAGAGATTTTATCATGGAAAAATTGCGTGCAAGATTGGTTTGTATACCCTATGAGAAGTCAGAGGAACAACTTGGGGATATTTTAATAGAGGGAGTGTCCAGTAATTTTTTCATTCAACATTGTGCAAGCTGGGCATGCGAGATATCTTCGCCTCAACTTGTGGGGGACTGTTGAAGATATGCAATTGATATGATTTGATTTCCTTTCCATATTTATTCTCATTTATTGTAATTCCATATTAATGTGTGTTGCTTCTTTATATAAACAAGCTTAGATGTATCATTTGAGTATTGAGAAATAATAAGAAGCTTGATTCGTGGTGAGGGTGGATGGTCCTAATGCTGGGGTGGAATCATTCTTGGAGAAGGCCTGATTGCAAACCTCTGGGTTCGCCATAGAGGTCCCAATAATAATCTACCAATGATTGTTGCGGCCGCAATGCATGCACTTCTTAGATTCCCGGTTTCAATTGCGCTCGCTTGCCCTCAAATCACGTCTACCATGCGTACTACAGCTACCTCAACTATTATAGCCTCCTCGTGATCCACCAGAAACACCACGTGAGGCAACAGGAGCAGAGTGATCACTAGTACCAGTGTCTATATCCCAAAAAGTAGTGTTGAAGTCAGGGAATAAACCCATAGTGAGAGGGATGATCAAAGCTACACAAGATTTGTGCACGGACGGGCTCATACTTGGACTTCAAACCACCGAGAAATCGAAAGACATCCCTATCCTGACATTGCTTCTCCATACACGTGATATCAATCTTGAATGGTTGATACATGTTCCTCTCCTCAAGGACACCCATGACCTGAGAATAATACTCCACCAAACTTTGATTGCCTTGCTCAAGAAAAAAATATTGCTTTCATACGTCATGCAAGCGAGTGACATTCTCTGATCCAAGTAGATGTGGCAAACGCTCCCAAATAGCCATCGCAGATTGAAAATGCATCAAAGTGATCCATCCAATGCTTGGTTTTATACTGAAAATCATGCGAGACATGATCAGTTTACCTCCCGATCCCAAAGACTTGCTGACACAGTTGAGGTAACAGAAATAGTTGTGCCATCGAAACTAGTCAAATCACTTCCAGTTGTAGTAGTAGTTGAAGAGGATTTTGGCTTGTCAAATAAGAGGTGATCAGATAATCCCTTTCCCTAAGAATATTGTTGGAACAATTTCCGGTATGGTGACGTGTCAGCTCTGATTGGCCCTTGCAAAGGATTGATATGCTTCTTCTCTGGCGGGTCGAACTCCCGAGTAACCTACAAAACAACAAGGAAACACTGGGGGTTGGCCGGCAATCTTCCCTTCGATGCTTAAGTCAAGCCGATAGTAGGTTAGAGTAAGAGTTCAAAAAAAAAAGATCCTTTCAATACCTGGTGACCTGCTATTTATAGGGTTCTTGGAGTGGTTGAAGAGCATGGAGGTTATGACCTGATTTGACCCCACTAAGTATTTGCTTCGATGGAGATTATAGGATTTGACCACCAACCGTGCACCATATCTGATCTAGTAGCCCGACCACTGAATCCAGCAAGTTTTCAATTGATATCCGAATGGTATGTATCTGACTTGACCGACCGTTCAGGTATGTGTCAACTGTGGGTCCACTCAGGTCGGGGAATGATAATTCCCCAACAAATATTTCTATTGATCAAGCCCAATAAAAGTAGTTCTTACCATTAAATTTAACATATGTCATTGGAGAATTTGAAGTAGACATAGAGGAGATGAGCTCACGTCTAGTAGCCATTGTCCACTAAGAGCATTCCCAGCAACTTCCCAACCATTTTCCCTAAATATAGGGAACAAAACTACTTTTTACTTTCCTATCAAAAAATACCCCACAGCAGCTTTCCTTCATCTTTCCCTATATCATTAAAATATTATTTTTTTTTACTTTTACTTTAATTAAAAGTAGGAAAAAGAAGATAAAATAGGAGAGAGATAATATATTTTTGGATTAAACAATTGAATGGGAAGTGAATAGTGCTTCCCAATCCCAGGGAAACGAAAATTTTAGGGAAGCTGCTGTGGAGGGGTTTTTGTAACTTTCTTGAAATTTTTACTAAAACTTAGGGAACAGATCCCCTTTAGGGAAGCTGCTGTGAATAAGTAGAAAACTCAAAATTTCACGCAAAGCAGAAAAAGTCAAGAAACGAGCTCAAAATGCCTCTGAATGGACTACATAATTCCTAAAAAATGGTTGGAACCGGCAGAAAATGCCATGGAACTGGCCGAAATCTTGCTAATTGGCCAGAAAATGCACTATACCGACCGAAACACCACTGAATTGGGTGAAACTCAATACATACCAGCCGAAAAATGATTGAACCGACCAAAAAAGTAACTGAAGTGGCCACCAGGATCCTGAACCGGCCAGAAAACCAACAAATCAAATTGTATTGGCCAAAACGTACCGCGACGTGCCACTGACGATGAGTCGGGTTAGATGTATTGGTTTGACCCAAGAGGGAATGGCTTGGATCCAACTTGACCCAAGTTGGTTTCAGGTTGAATGAACGATCCAATTGAAACTAGATCGAGTTGGGCTACGTCTAATCTTGACTGAAATTTTAGAACACGAACCAAGTTGATGATCATGACTGGGCCGATACTTTGGAACCATAATGAAAGTTCTGGAAATGCCAAAACTGATCGGAAACCGCGGTGAACCTCCATAAATCAACCAAAAAACCCCACAGACAACGCCGACCAACTATGAACAACACCCTGAGTAGTATGTTCTCATTAGGAAGCAACAAACGCACCAGCCGAGGACATGGTTCTGCTGTTCCACAACCAACAAACTGTGACAGTGATAATGGTGAAGAAGACAGCAGTGCTCTCTAACGTATTCATACACCTCACAACATCATTTAAATGCCAAAAAAAAAAAAAAAAAAAAATCAACCTAAATCGACCAAACAGAGTAGTCAGAAAATGAAAGATGGGGGAAACTAAAAAATAAAAAAAGAAAAAAGAAAAGGAGGATGACAGAAATGAGAAGAACCAGAGGCAAGAGAACAATTCAAATTCCAAGCTCTGATACCATGTCAATGAAAATAAGAAGAGAACGTATGAACAGGAAGAGTTGTTTCTATTCTATATCAGCTCTCACTCTATCCATTTTCCATTCCATATATATAGGAGAAGCATTTACAATATGACAGAATACTCTGGAAAGAGACAGCTGGTAGGGACACCTCATCGGCTATCTACCAGAAGAGTACAACAAAGCATAGCATTCTCTCTCTAACAACCTGAGACTAGAGAACAGATACGCCAAATAATATACAAGGATACATGTCCAAACATTCTAATTACAGTAAGCATAAAATAAATTAAGATTTATTGACTGTATTAGACAAAATATAAATCAGTTATTGAAAAAATGTGACAGACTACCTTTACACCAGCTTCTGTGCAGACTTTCACTGCTTCTTTGACACCAGGGCGACAGGGATCCTACGTGCAGTAAAAATGGGAAAGTTCAAGGTCAAATTAAAACATTTGATGAAAACACAGAGCCTGAGAGTATGATATTACTCCCGCATGCAGTCAAAAGAATTGTTTGAACCAGAAAGTAAAAAGTTAATATGAATAAACAATAACAATAATAATAATAAGAAAAAGTATCCATCTTGCAAGGATTTTAGCATTATATACGCAGATTTAAGGGCTGGGAAGCATGCTGCATATTCCCAATTTTCTTTGCATGACTATCTCTTTAGGGAAATCTCTACGTGATGACGTAATTCGTGAATTATATTCCAGAGGAGCAACAGGTCATTTTGAAAGAGAGAAGATTATTATTATTATTATTATCCAGGATTGAAGCAAGATGTCGTAAGAGTTGTCTCCCGATGTCGCACTTGTCAAACATCACAGGGAATGAAGAAAAATATAAGCTTATACATGCCATTACCATTCCTCCCTCATGAATCATGGAGAGACATATATAATTATTGAATGTCCTTGGGTTCCCAAAAATCCGCTGGCATCATGACTATCTTTGTGATTGTGGATCAATATTCAAAGATGACTCACTTTATTCCTTGTTTGAAGGCATCTGATGCTGTCCATAACTAAGCTCCTCTTTAAAGAAGTCGTTCAACTTAATGGGCTGCCTTAGACCATCATCTCGGACCATGATGTTAAATTATGAGTAACTTTTAGAGAACTTTACGGAAATTGCTAAATATAAAACTGAAGTTATCTTCTTCTTTTCATTCCCAAAATGATGGAAAAACGGAATTATTAATCGAAATTGGGAGATCTCCTTTGATGCTTTGTTGGCAATCACGCTGCAAGATGGGACCAAATACTTCCTATAGCTGAATTTGCTTATAATAGGTCGAATAATCAGTATGCAGGCTGCAACCCCTTTGAAAATGTGACAGGCTTACTTCCTAGGAAGCAAATTGATTATGTTCCTACCAATTAAGACCTGTCCTGGTGTTATAATCGACCACGACAAGAGGACTTGGTAAACACATCAGCAAGTTCATCTCCAGATTTTACGAAAGGTGCTGAAATATCTACACTCAATATTTTATCCAGAATGAAACAATAATCAAGGTCAATATGCTTTGTTCAAGGTAATTTAAAAATTTCAATTTTAGAGACAGATAACACTCTCCCAGTCATTATTGCTTATTACTTAACAAGAGGTGATGAGAGTAGTTTGTTAGGACTATTAGAAGAGCAAAAAGAGACCATCGAGGTAGAAAACTTCCTTGAGTATTCTCTTCATTTTACTCCAGTTCATAATTCATTTCAGGATGAGAAACTGTTTGAGAATACTCAAAGGGATCTACCTCGATATGCAAACATTCGCAATTACCTTTCTATAGGTAAAATTTATTCTCTTTGGTCCAAGAGAAGAAAAAATTGGTGCTTCAAATTTAAACTTAAAGGTCAAAGAGCACTGAACGCATCAAGGATGTGGATTCCGTTAGATTGGCGGATCCCACATATTTTGACTAAATGAGTCAGTTTCATACGTTCGAGCACAGGCCATGTGCGCTCGAGTCTTCCATCAGGCCAAGGTACATGATTTCCTTCCAAGTTTATCTTCTCCA
Source organism: Alnus glutinosa (assembly GCF_958979055.1). NCBI lineage: Eukaryota > Viridiplantae > Streptophyta > Magnoliopsida > Fagales > Betulaceae > Alnus > Alnus glutinosa. The sequence goes on along the minus strand of NC_084888.1, from coordinate 21,894,113 downwards.
TTGTTGTTTCATTCTTAGTAAATATTTTTACAACAATGTGTTGCACTTAACAGGTATTTGGTTGGAGTATCACTCTCTTTTTCAGGATGTGTTTTTGAAATCAAATTTGAGGATATGATATAACCCACATCTACTCATTCAGGTATTCTTATCATCTTACTGTTATGTTCAGTTCTATACACACATTGGGGACAATGTGTGATTCAAGTTTGGGGGTATGAAAAAACTAAACATTATCCAATATTTTGCTATGTTATCTCTAAGAATTTGGTTGAACTTCAATTCTGATTTGTATTTCATTGGTGAGCTTAACATGATGAACACATGATCACTTGACTAGTGAATTTAGAGTTTTGTTATTTTCTTTGGCAGCATAAGATATTACTTGTTTCAATTTGATTCTCATAAGCACACTAGCACGTAGTCTGTGGAGTATGAAATTTGAAATCAGTTATGTCTGTTATCAATATCTTGGATGTAGTTGGGTAACTTGTTGGAGGAATAACCTTGGCATTAAAAAAAAAATGAAAAAAAAAAAAAGAATAATATTGATCACTTTGAACTTTTCACTGAGTAACTAAATCTCTTGCCTTATTAAGCATTGAGTATTCGCATCAAAAGGTGGAAGCTTGCTTTGATCGATAAAATGGCCATGTTTAGCTTCGTAACCTTTTTGACTCAAGTTAGTAAGTCTTTAGGGTGTTTTACACCTAGCACCCTAAAACCATCTAGTTTGGGAATCATTAACATAACACTCGTTACATGGGTCAATTAAAAAGCTTAAGGAAGCTAAGCATTGCACAGCCTACATATAATAATAATAATAATAAAATATGCCGTGGTTGTTTTATCTAATGGAGAGTCTAACAAATTTTGAGTGTTAAACCATTCATGATTGAGATTAGTTTTTGAAACCACATGACTGTGTTAAGTTCACTTTACACTAGTTGAATCTTGTGATATCTCATAATGCCATGTTAGTAGCATAATTTTTAATTCCTTGGAATTGTAAAGATTGAGTTTATTGTGTTAAGCATGTTAATGAATAAGAATCATTATTTTTGTAACACTTCAATCTTATGAATAACATGGTAAGAACAATGTTTGTGGGTATCATTATTGGAAAACCCTTACGAGACTTTACTCGTCCACTAGGGAGTCCTAAGGTTTAAAAGACTTGTTGCATACGCTAAATGCAATCGTACATCCCACGAAAGAATGATTTATCTTGTTGTTTTTAAGTTTTATTTCTTGTTTTGTATTGCTAAGAGATTAGCAATATGTAAGTTTGGGAGTGTGATAAGTGGTGAATGTTTCACATTCAAGCTCCTTAACTTGCATATGTTAATTCCTTAGCATTGTTATTTGTTTGATTTTGTATTGCTTTATTGTTTTCAGGTTTTAAATGAAGATACAATTAATTCCAATGATCTTGAGATTAAATCACACTTTGAGAAGACCTAGAAGATATGACTAAGCTTAGCCAATCTTAATAAAAGACCTATATGATGTGGTTAAGTTTAATCCAATCAAGAGAAGAATTAAATCGGAATTTCTCTAATAAGAGTCAAAATCGGATTGGATTCAAATTTGGATTCTGCACACGTCTCACTGTTTTGATCATAACTTTCTGATTAGATCTCAGATTGCAATGAAATTGATGACGTTGGAAAACTAATAAAAAATGCAAAGAAATATCTTTTTCCTAATTCGGACGTTTATTATGTCAAAATCGCCCCACAATAAAAGACCGCAGATCTGGACGAATTTGAAATCATTTTCCTACTTAGATTGAAATTTCGATCTCTTACTTGGACTAAGAGACTAAGTTCTGATTTTTCTTGGATTCCTAGGGCTTTCAGGCCTCTCCTAGTCTCTATAACTAGACCCCTAAACTTCAAGAGAATGTGTGCATAGCTTTAGATAGAAAATTCATCTTGGAGGCTTAACAAGTTGAAGAGAAGAACATCGCGGGAGGTCATCCCAGCACCACGATGAGCGGCTAAATTCGTAATAGAGTGTTGATGTAGCCCTTTCCAAGTAACAATAGTTTAATTGTATTTTAATTTGGAATTTTCTATATGCATGATGGTTGTATAACTGTGAGAATTGATCTTAATGTTTATATTCAATCATTATGAATTTCTTATCTCGTCTTAGAAAGTCTTTTATATTGATTGAACTCAATCCTTCATATTTTCTGTGATTATGTGAATGATTTTTATACAACAGTTTTAATTGATATATGATCAAGAGGGTTAAATAGGTCATGCCTAAGGAAGACAGATTGTACTACACCCTAGTTTAGTGTAATTTAGATAGACAATTCGTATCAACTGAAGATGGATTATACTATTCCATTGATTGTGTGTATCTTATTAAATACGTAGCTAATCCATACCTAGGGAAGGCGGGTCGTACGGCATCTTAGTGGTTAAGTGGATGGTCCGTGCCAACCGAAGATAGATTATACTTATTCTTTAGAGGTAATTTCTTGACTACTCGAGTGAGAAGAGCCCTATATCATGCATAGTATAAATTTTCCTAGTTAATTTATGATTGACCATTATTATGCGGTGAGTAGTGAAATCAATCCCCTATTCTTTCTCTCATCACTACAATCTTTATTTTTATGTTTTTAGTTTTATGCATTTAACTTAGTTATAAACAAAATCAAATCAAACTTTTTTTAAATTAAGTTATATTTAATCTTGAAAAACTTGATAGCAATTCCTACGCAGTCCTTGAGGTTCAACACCCCCAATATAGCTCTATCTTACAATGATTCATACTATTGCGAGTGAAAATTTTATTATTAATATCTTTGTACACAAAACAACCACATCAGTACCTCATCAAATGGATGGAACGTCCACTTTCTAATTGTACTTGGATAACTAATTATAAGTTCCAATGCCTCAACCCCATCTTCTATGAATAGTTCCATGCCTATAACTAGCCGAGGTTCAGTTTTCTCAAGCCTGGGAGAGATTAGAGATAAGTGCAGCGTCCTTATCAAGTTTATCAAAGGCATGGAAAGATTTAATTTGGCATGTATTAGATGACGTGACATCTACCAAGGAGCTTGCATCATTTAATTTCATGTGTATTTTGATTTTATTTTTTATTTTCACATAATAGTAGCGTTGCGTTTTATTTAAGGGTTTTACAAGTTTTTTGGTTTGGGCTTACTATTTTTTTTTTTAGTAAGTAATTCAAATTCATTAAAAGCGTAGAGGGGCACAGCTTTAGTGCAGAGGGACACAACCTTAGTACACAAGAAGTATAGAAAAAGGAAAAACAAAACTTAAAAAACTCAGAGAATTTAGATACCTATATATATGAATGTAATGTTTTTCCTACGATTATTGAATAAAGAAAACAGCTATCAGAATTCCAACAACTATTGCTTTATTGACTATGTAATGAAACCATATCCAAGGTATGATGCCGAGGAACCCTAGGTATAATGCTTAGGTTTGTCTTTCTCATCTATGTTTTCCTTCTGAAATTCCCAGCAATTTTCTCTCAAATCCCACAAATTTATTCTCTCTTTTTCTTTTTTCTAAAATCGTAATCTTCAAGCCAAATCCACCCAGCCGTCATAAGATTCACATACAGAAACTACCATTCACAGTATCGCTCCCAGCATTGTTCACACATCATTTGTGCCAGATCAATAGGCTTATCTTGTGAAAGTTATTGTTGTAATTTAGAGGTTGTATCTCTAAAGTATCTAATGAAGGAAAACCTCAGTAGGAAATTGTACTTTTACTCCCAATTCTCAATCTTATTTACTATTTTCCAACATAACAAACGAAAAAACAAGAGCATTATACATCAGATAAGTCACCCTTCACAGGGTTCTCAAAATCAGATAGTCCAAAAGAACCATATAAACTGATAGTTAATGCACAAAAATGAATGATCACCAACAGAAAGCAAGAACAATAACGCATGATATCGTAAGAATTTTATTTCTTGATGTTTACCTTTATACCAACAATAGCAAGCAAAACAAGGCCATCTTCAGGTAAAACCCATTGAGCTAAATGCTCCTCATCAGTAGGAACCTTGTCCAATTCATATGATCTGTATGCAATGGCAACACACCGCAAACTGCTTGCAGCCATGTCATCTATAGCTGCCTTAAAAACTTCCTGGAACAAAATGTTTGTGCATAGTACCGAAATTTTACTATCAAGTTTGAACACACAATAAACGACCCTCAACGTCAACAAGAATCATATCATTCAAATGACAGTTTAACGGATTGACTAATGCTAAGTCATTTCATGCAACACATCATAGTCACCACAGTTTTTTTATTCAGACTTATAGTCCAATACAATGCTGTAAAAGTAATGTCTTGCATGAGCTCTCTCAATGATCACAAAAGATTTGCAGTATAACGACAGTTTACATCAATTGTCACATAACTAATGCACATAGCATAATATACCAATTCACAGCAAAACCAAAAGTATTTCTCACAACAAGATTGATAAAGGATTTTAGTGAGAATTAAAATTGATGTAAGTTCTTTATTATTTGATATTACCTTGACAATCATATATGTGGCATTATAACCATTTTAAGGACAATCATCTGTTCAAATATTTTAGATTATCTTATGATCTTGTGACCTTAATATACATGATCTATGCAAACCATGCCAACGTATTAACAGCAACTTGTACCTCAATTGTAGGGGCTCATCAATACAGTAACTGATACCAGCACCAATAACCACGATTCGTGTACATAAATAATTTACTGGACTCTTCACCCATAACTTCTTGAGTTTAAGTTTTTTTACTTGAATTTATATCACTTATGACATGTAGTACCTTTGTTTTTTTATATTTATTTTTATTTTTTGGTTTTCTCAGAAGCTTTCAGATGAGGTATAACTGTTGTTCAGCGAGCAACCACTGTTCCTGACCTTATCTTCTTCAATGGACTGCAAGCAACCACTTGAGTCAAGATACCCTGTGCATGAGGCTAGAACAATCTCAGCTGCTCCCTTCCAGTGTATATGAACTTCAAAGTCATTCTGCCATAAAAGTTATCAGCATAATCTCGTAAGCCAAGAGCAAATAATGAGGCAAACAAGAAAGATGTTTAATGTATAAAAAGTAAACACAGTCTGTGGCATCTTAAAAACACAACATATAACGAACATTGACACAATTGTCACATGCAATGATGCTAGTTCAAAATATGATTTTAAATCCTCTTCAATCTTCCATGAACTTCCATATATAACCTCACTTACGGAGTTGCCAAAGTTCCAGCCAAAACAATTTGGAATGAGCATATGAGTTGGCTTTAAGTGAAAGAGTTCAGGGCTCGTACCAGAGACCTAATGAATTTGTAAATACTAAATCTTGAGAAGTTCGATACCATATGGAGCTTGTGTGACAATTTAAATTATGTGAATATTATTAGATAATGAGAAGTTTTTTGAAGTAGTACTACTAAAAATGAGAAAAGTTTCACAAGTAAATAGTCTCTTCTCGAAGCAATTTATGGCTCTAGGTATATGCAGCTCTATGTATCTCCAGATGCATACACTTAAGCATACAAACTATGTTTTTGTGATAATTAAAAAAATTTAAAAAAAACGTAAAGTGCCCCTACGTACACAGGCAGTATACAACAGGAACACCTAACAAGAACGAGCAAAAGAAAGACCCAAACAATCCAACACCAGACAGAACCCAACAAAACACCAAAAAGCCCTAAAACCTGAAACCCATAGAATGCTCGCCACTAAAATACAAGAGGTTTGCCTTTCCCACACCTAGAGGCCGCGCGTGTAGTATCATAATTTATGGAGAATTCTAAGTTCAAAAGCTCCCTTTTGCCTCTAGACTTAAAGTAGGCACCCTTTTCCTCTTGAGAATGATCCTCTTCAATGGCTGTCAAGAGAGCCACGATCTGATCCTCAAGCCCCTCACACGAGAACCCCACCACAGGACAAACGTCCTTAACACAAAACAAAGCCCAATCCAAGGGAGTGACAAGGGGAAAACAATCGAGAGGGGAGGGAAAATCCCCATCATCCTAATCCCTATAAACGCCTCCCTTACCCCTCACAAGCAAATATGCCGTACTTATGTCCCCCCACCCCCCTTATCCACCACAACGAAAGGTGCCGAAGAAGACTGACCAAGCTGGGGATGGGCTGGCTTAGGCAATTCTGGACCACACCAGCATCCACTTGGCTCGTCGAAGAAGATCCAATATGCCGGATCAACAGGGCCGGGTTAGAGACATCCATCGGCGTGACCACCTGCAAGCCATTAGGCTCAAACACCGAAAAAAGCCTAGAAGATCCACCAGGAACCGTGCACTAGCCGCCTACCAAAGGCAAAATACCAGGTAGGACGCTAAAATCCTTTCCCGCAAGAAGGCCCAAATCCAACTTCAAATCCTTCCTAGCCTTGTGATTGCAAAAATAAAGTTCATGGGCTTAGGCGTAATCAAGGGCAAATTTCTTCATCCAACAATTAGTATAAAGAAATAAACATGTGATCAACTATGTCACAACCCAGGACACGCTAATCACAACTACACAATACCCAAAAAAGACTAATCAGAAATGATGCTCCATGTTATCACTTGCATAACCTAATTTCACTAAGTAAATAACCAGTGTAGGACTAAACATATGCCCATCAACGCTTTCATAATCCAATCCAATCCAATCAAAATGGGGTTGAAAAACACTATGCCAAAAACATGAAACCTTGGGATAAATCAATTACCCGTTTTACAGCAACACCGCCACGCTTTTTCTCTGAGTTGAAAGGGAAGACATGTAAAACCACTGACTCTGATCTCACAAGATCAAAATTCATTCCCAGCTGCAAAAAAAATTCAATACTAAAATTAATTTCACTAAGTAAATAAGTACCAATTGTAGATACAAAATACACTTGACAAGGATACCTTGATTGCCCAAGAAAGGATAGCCTTTTCCGTAGGAGATCCAGAAACCTCCATATCTCCACCGCCCTACAGGGAAAAAGAAAGTCAATGGCAGAATTTGATGCTATAGAGGCAACCACACTGAGAATCAGCAAAATTAAAGATCAAAGAGCACCCGGATAAATTCATGGAACCACAGATTAATCCAATGATAGAAGAAAACAAGAACAAACTTAAGGACCAAAACTAATGCTAATTCCCTTTGAGAAGCAAGGATAGAGTAAGAAAATCATCTGGGTGATTAGTAATAGAGATACCATCAAATTATACTGCCATAAATTGTATTTTGTAAGAGGAAAAAAAAGTTCTTAATTAACCCTTAGCCATATATTAGGGCCTATCTAAAGACAAAACAAGCTATGTTGGTTTAATTCCTGCCATAACTATGAGCACCAGAGGAAATAGCTAGATCAATTTTTATCAGTTGTTCTTTTGCAGTTATCAGGTCAAGATCTTGTAGAAAGCTCATGGTTCTTGGGCAGATAAAGTTCTGAAATTTTCATGAAGTTAGTCAATGATTAAAAACTTCCAGTTTTGTCGCTTTAATTATATTAAACATTTAAAAGGCTTCATTAAACGTCTGTAACAATACATCACCATATTTCATTGATGTTGAGGTGGTGTAATTAAATGATAAATTTGGTCCAATGTACTTTTTCAGGAAAATTAATTGTTCATTTTATTTTTCACCAAAGATGATGTTCCTCAGAAGATTAAAAAATCAACATGATGTTTATACAGCATATTTTTTCCTATCTTTTGAGTTTGTCAAAAATTATTTCAAAAATTCCTTAGCTCCTCCCGCTTCTGCAGTTTTGAAAAAACAATTAAATCTCATGCTTGATACGTTTAATTCAAATAGTATGCTGTTGAAAACAATTCGGTCCTTTTTTATTACAGGAAAATCAACTATAGTGCTATTAATATTTGCACATGTATGTTTGAATACATATGCATTTCATATATTCTCTATGTTTTGTAATTCTTTTTTCTTTTTTCTTTTTCTTTCTTGATAAATCTATGTTTTGTAATTCTTATCATAAATTAGAATCATATTCACAAAAATTGGTGAAATCTCCATGATGAATGCTATATTCTACTGAAAGCAAATGAAATTACTTGATATATTAGCTAATACAGTAGATCTCTCATACAAATCCAAATTTCCTTGAAGTATAGTGGAGGGAAACTAGAGCCGATGTTAATATGCATTTAAGATGATCAATCATACAGAAATTTAATACGATATTACCAAATCCCCATAAAGCAATGAGTCATACCATACAAGCATTTTTATATTTAAATTCTACAACTCAATTGATATCAATAGCAGTAACATTGACTCATCTCCTCAAGTAAAGAAAAAATATGGGCAAGCTATTTGGACATTTTCAAAGCCATAATTCATTAAGATCTATTCTTACCCCCAAAGTACAGTCTCCAAAGGTTTACATGAGTAATTTGACCCATCTTCTACAATGGTATTTTTTTTTTTTTGATAAGTAAAATATATTGAAAAGGCGCAAATGGGGCGCAACCCATAGTACACAGGACGTATACAAGAAGCCCCTAATTTAAAGAAAAAAGAGAACACCTATCTATAAAATCAAAATAAGAACATTCATGCATAAACTGAATTTTTTCTCTCCACATAAACAACGTTATGTGGAGAGCTTCTACAATGGTATTGAGAAAGCTTCTACAAACTATTTCTAGATTTGGAATGAACAGGGTAGTAATTCAGATTCTGGGTTTGGAGAGTGGACATATGAAAACAAACATCACTTAGAAGGGAGCCAGACATCATGGCTTTTTTTGTGAAAAAAATATAAACCATGCCAAAATCCGTTTTGCTGGAGTATTCATCTTTTTAATGCTTTTTAGAAGTTAATAAGATCAGCCCATGTTTTCATAACGGCGAATCTAAATGCATATTTAGCTTTTAATATCCAGAAAAGGGATGGTACATCCAGGGAGATATGCAGGTGTAATTCTGGGGCCAACTAAGAGGAATTGTAGGTTCTTCTCAAGCTTCAACATTAATACCCACCGAAATTAGATTTTTTTTTTTAAGTAATTCAATATCACTTAAAAGCACAGTGGTGCGCAACCTTAGTATACAAGAAATATACAAGAGAACCCCCTTATCAAGAAAAAAAAAATGAACAAAAGTTAAAAAAATCTGCAAAACTAGAAACAAGCAAGCTATGATGTGATGATATCCAAGTGTTGACCATAATACTTCGTAGCTCATCACCAAAATCTCTATATCTTCAAAGCTCCGAGCATTCCGCTCTCTCCAAAGGCACCACATTAAACACAATGGAGCCAACATCCATATAACCATAATATTACCACACCCTATCTAACCTCCCCAACTCATCAACAAATCTCTAACCCTTCCAAGCATAACCCAATCAACACCAAACAAATTAAGGATATAGCTTCATAACTCTTTTGCTACTTCACAACGAATCAGCAGGTGATCAATGGACTCTCCACTCTTCTTACACATGCAATACCACTCCACCACCACAATATTCCTCTTTCTCAAATTATCCAATGTCAATATTTTCCCTAATGCCACTGTCCACACAAAAAAAAAACTAATTTTGAAGGAGCTTTGACTCTGCAATTACTCTTCCAAGGAAAAGCGACATTAGAACTAGTTAACACTTGATAATACGACTTCACTTCAAACTTGCTCCTTTTGGAAATGACTCCAACAAATTCTATTCACATCTTGCTGTCTTACTCTGAAAGAACACAACCTCTAGCAGGAATTTGAGAGTTTATCAAATTTGAAAGCTAACCCCCACAAAAGTACACTTTTCTGTTCTGGAACTTCCCAGGTTGTGAGCAATGAGATTGCTAGCCGCTTGCAGATAAGGGAGGGTAAACTACATGTCCGATACCTTGGTGTTCCCCTTATTTCTACCAGACTGAGCGCTTCTGATTATTCTGACTTGTTGGATAAAATTGTTGGCAGAATTGACTCTTGGCTTTCAAAGAAGCTCTCCTTTGTTGGGCAGCTTCAGCTTATTTCTTTTGTCTTGTACAACATTCATGTATATTGGAGTAGCATTTTTATTCTGCCAAAGAAAATAATCAAAGCTATTGAACAGAAATTTAGTAGCTTTCTATGTAATGGAAAGGTTGAGGGTGTTGCTAAGGCAAAAGGTGTCTTAGAAGATACTTTGTAATCCAAAGAAAGAAGGGGGCTTGGGACTTTAAAAACTTGTTGATTGGAACCATGCCTCTATGATGAGACACATTTGGAGTCTTTTTGTGAAATTGGGGTCCCTTTCGGTTGCTTGGGTGAAGGAAAATCTGTTGAGAGGAAAAAGTTTCTGGCAGATCAGTATTCCTCAAGCGTGTACTTGAAATTGGCCCAAAATTTTAAAGCTGAGATCAGAAGCAAAAAAAAAAAAATCTAAATAAATAAACAAAATTGCAGGTTGAGGTGCGGGATGGAAGGGATATTCACCTTTCGTTTGACCATTGGCATCCACATGGCAGGTTATTTGAAAAATATGGTTACAGAGTGGTTTTTTAAGCTAGGAGTAAGCTTGATGCTAAATTCTCCTCTGTTATTATTGATGAGTCATGACCACTGGAATTGGCCACCAGCTAGATCTGAGGAGCTGGTTTACATTCAAAGTAGTCTTGTTAATGTGGAAATTGGGGAACAAGATTAACCGAAATGGGCGATTTCTAAGGAGGGTAGATATTCAAGCTCAGCCACATGGGACGCTCTAAGGGAAAAACAGGAATTGGTGGACTGTTATCAGCTGATCTGGTTCCCTCTTGCCATTCCTAAGCATTCTTTTCTCTCTTGGCTTTACATAAAAAATGCTCTGGTTACTGGTGAGAAAATGCTGTAAAGGGGATTTAAAGGGGAGAGACAAGTTGTGTGTTTTGTAGGAATGGTGTTAAAGATAGAAACTACATGTTTTTCCAATGTGGTTTCAGCAAACGTTTGTGGAGAATTTTGATGGACAAATGTAATGTTGTTGATCCTCCTGTTTTTTGGGATGATGTTATTGCAATGGGGTTGCAGTTTTGGAGGAAGAAAAATCTGCTCGCTTATGTGTGCAGATTAATATCTGGTGCAACCATTTATCATTATGGAGAAATAGAAACGAAATTCGGCATGGTGGCCTTCCTAGGACTGAAGAACAGATTTTGCAGAAAATCCAGTTTGAAGTGCGTGCTCAGGTCTTAGATAGAGGGATGTTTAAAAGAACTCCAGGTAATATAGAGATTTGCTGCAAATGGGGATTTCATATGTCACATTGTTGTTATAAGTTATTCATCAAAAAAGAAAAAAGAATACAACCTCTCAAAGAAAGAAATGACCACCTCTACCTCCCAATCCTATACTGGTCCAGTAAAAATTGCATTCCAATGAATTTTCTAATCTTAAAACTGCATATTATGGATGTTTTTGCAGAATTTCATGCTCGAGGCAAGTTTGAAAAGAGTTTGAATGCTACCTTTGTCTCTTTGATTCCTAAGAAGACTGGTGCCATGGATGTCAGAGACTTTCGCCCTATTAGTTTGGTGGGGGGGATTTACAAGATTATTTCAAAGGTTCTAGCCAACAGATTTAAGTCCGTTGTGGGCAAGATTATCTCCAACACTCAGAATGTGTTTATTGGAGGTCGACAAATATTAGACTCTGTGCTTATTGCAAATGAATGTGTGGATAGTCATATTCGATCGGGGGAACCTGGACTCCTGTGTAAGTTAGATTTGGAGAAGGATAAGATCATGTGAACTGGGATTTCTTGCTCTATTTGCTACAAAGATGTGGTTTGGGGGGAAAATGGAGGGATTGGATACGTTTTTGTATTTCCACGGTGAGATTCTCTATTCTTGTAAATGGAACCCCATTGGGTTTCTTTAGTAGCTCTCGTGCATTGCGACAAGGAGATCCTCTTTCTCCGTTGTTGTTTGTGGTGGTTATGGAGGCTTTGAGTCGGATGTTGATTGCCGCATTGGATAAGGGTAATTTGACAGGGTTCTCAGTGGGTTCCAGAGATTCTGAGGCCTTAGTTGTGAACCACCTGCTGTTCGCTGATGATACTTTGATTTTTTGTGGTGCTCAAGAAGAACAAATTCGACATCTGAGATGTATCTTCTTATGCTTCGAGGCAGCTTCTAGTTTGAGAATTAATTTAGGAAAATCAGAAATTGTTCCAATTGGTGGAGTAAAGGATGTCGAAAGGTTGGCTAATCTTCTTGGATGTAGGGTTGCCTCTTTGCCTATGACTTACTTGGGTTTGCCGTTGGGTGCTTCTTACAAGTCCAACTCTATTTGGAATGGTGTTATTGAAAAAATGGAAAGGAGGTTGGCGGGTTGGAAGCAGATGTACTTGTCGAAGGGTGCCCGGTTGACTCTTATTAACAGTACGCTCTCCAACATTCCCACTTATTACTTATCTTTGTTTCCTATTCCAGTGAGGGTGGCTAATCGTCTTGATAAAATTCAAAAGGATTTTCTTTGGGGAGGCATTGGTGACGAGAAAAAATTCCATATAGTGAATTGAAACAAGATTTGTACACCTTTGTATGCAGGTGGGTTGGGAGTTCACAATCTCATCCAGTTCAATCGAGCGCTCTTGGGTAAATGGTTATAGCGTTTGGTGATTGATGCCAAATTTCAGAGTCTAAAGGGTGGGTGGTGCTCGAAAGAGGTTTCGGGTTCTTTTGGAGTGGGTGTATGGAAACATATAAGGAGGTGGGAGAAATTCCGCAATTTTATTCGTTTTGAAGTGGGGAGTGGATCTAATATTAGTTTTTGGCAAGACTGGTGGTGTGGGGATAGTTCCTTGAAGCAATGCTTTCCAGCTCTTTTTTGTATAGTAAGGAACAAAGACGCGTTGGTGGCGGATAATTTGGTGGTCCATAATGGTGTAATGCAGTGGAATGTTCTTTTCACGCAACAAATCCAGGATTGGGAGATGGATATGTTCCTTTCTTTCTTCGACCGATTATATTCCACTTCGACTCGTCATGGAGAGGGAGGCAGATTAGTGTGGAATCCCTCTAAAAAATGTTTATTTGAGATGAGATCCTTCTACAAAGAGCTCATTAGGAAAGATGGCCCATCTCTTCCATTTTTTCCTTGGAAGAATATTTTGCGTGTTAAGGCTCCAACAAGGGTGGCTTTCTTCGTATGGTCAGCAGCTTTGGGCAAAATATTGACGCATGATAACTTGCGTAAGAGGAATGTAATAGTAATGGAGTGGTGTTGTTTATGCAAAAAGAGTGGAGAGTCTATTGATCACTTGTTGCTTCACTACGGGGTCGCCCGGGCTCTTTGGAGCTACGTTCTTATTTTATTTGGAGTTGAGTGGGTTATGCCACGAATGGTGTTGGAGTTATTGAATAGTTGGGGGGCGGCAATTGGGAGTGGTCATGCTAAAGAGGCTTGGCGGTTAGCTCCTCTATGCTTGCTGTGGTGTATTTAGGGGCAAAATGCTCGCCTGTTTGAAGATGTAGAGACACCTATGGTGGAGTTAGGGAAGCGGTTGCTCAATACTTTATATTTTTGGATAGCGCCACATCATAGTTTGAGTGTCTTTAATTTTGTAGATTTTTTAAATTTATTTTCGGTTCGACCCTTTTAGGAGCTCTCTTGTATACTTCCTGTGTATAAGGGTTGCGCCCCTTTGCGCTTTTCAATAAATTGCTATTACTTATCAAAAAAAAATATATATTATCCACCACCAACGCATCCTTACTACGTGCAATACTTAACAATTCCAGATAAGATATCTTCAATGGTATATCCCCACACCACACATCATGCTAAAAACTTACCCTTGACCCATCACACACCTCCTATCTAACAAAATGTGAAAACGCTTCACACCCACTTTCAAGAAATTTCCAAACTCCAACTCCAAATGGCCATGTTACCTCCTTAGAGCACCAACCTCCCATTAAACTATCATATTTAGTTTCTATTACCAATCTCCATAAAGCCTCTTTCTCTGTAGCATACCGTCACAACCATTTTCTCAAAAGAGCTCGATTAAACTGAATCAAATTTCTTACCCCAAACCACCAAATTTCATCAGAGTACAAACTCTCTACCATTTCACTAAATAAAATTTAAACTCATCCCCAATTCTACCCCATAAAAAATCCCTATAAAGTTTTCTCAAATGTATTAGCCACAACCACTGGAATAGGAAAAGGACACAGATAATAAGTAGCTAAATTGGAAAGCACACTCCTGATCAGAGTCAATAGAGCTTTTTCCATCAAGCCAACCAAAGTTCTATTTTTTCAATAATACTATTCCAAATAGATACAGCCTTACAATCAAATACTTCATCGGCAAAGAAGATACTCTACAACCAAGAATACAAGCCAACCCTTCTACATCACCACTCTACCTGTAGGACCAATTTTTTATTTTGCAAAATTAATCTTCAATGCCGGAACAGCTTCAAAACATAATAATAAAGGTTACCTATATGGCTCTCTATCATCAATGTCTGATAAAGGTTACATATATGTCTCACCCTCAATGTTATTGTCATTTGTTCTTCATATACCAGATTTTGCAGCCAATTTATTGTCCATTGCTTGTATTACGCGTGAGTTAAATTGTAGAGTCATCTCTATTATGATTACTTTTTTTCAAGACCTAGTCACCGGGAGGGTAATCGGCAATGGTAGCCTAAGAGATACTCTGTACTATTTGGATTGTCAGCCCACACAAGCTCGGCTCCCACAAGCTTATCACACCGTTTGGACTGGGGACTCTGCCAAAAAAATTTGGCTTTCACATCAGCGGTTAGGGCATCCTTCTTTTCTGTTATTTCCCTCCTTATTTTTGCATAATCCTATTTCTAAGTTTCAATGTGAAACTACTTGCTAAACGTCATTGGGTGACATTCTCACCCTAGTATAACCAAGAGCAATGTGCCTTTTGTTCTGGTTAAATGTTTGGGGTATCTGGCCAACGGTGGTTTATATACTTTATTGTTGATTCCTCTCGAACCACTTGGTTCTATTTTGTTAAAAGATAAAAAGTGAGGTGTCTTCTGTTTCTTAGATATTTCTTCGAGTGATCCAGATCCAATTTAATGCCTCTATCAAACTTGTTCATTCTGATAATGGAGGTGAGTATCTCTCTAGTAGTCTCGGTACCTTTTTTTTGCGAACATTGTATTATTCAATCAAACCACTTGTGTTGATACAACCCTGCAAAATGGAGTCGTTGAGCGGAAAAATCAACATCTTCTTGAGGTAACTAGGTCCTTAATGATTGATATGGATGTCCCTAAATCTTATGGGAGCAATGCCTTACTCAATGCAACATATCTCATCAATAGAATGCCCTTAAGTGTCTTAGATTTTAAAACACCTCTTAAAGTATTGTCCTGGATCCCAGTTTGAATCTAGTTCAGCCTGAGACAATTTTGGTGGCTGTATCTGGGGTGGATCTGGGTCTGTTGACTTCCCGGGGCTTTGAAGTTCAACAGGTCTTCATCGGTGGGTGCGCTTCTGATCCAGCGGACAATTCCCTTCCCTCCATGTTGTCTGCGTCGGAGGCCGTTGCTCAACTTTCATAGGAGCTCAAGAATCCAGTTGTTTCACGTTTCTTCTTTCTCCCCTTGCCGACACCAGAGGTGTTGTCTTAGGTGTCTCTAAATGCTTCTCATAGGTCTAAGGGGATTTCTCCGGCACCAATAAGCTCTGTTGCTGGCTTTGGTTCTTTCGGTACCTCTCCTCCTTTGCAAAGTTATTCCGGTGGTGCTTGTTTGGCCCCTCAGTTCAGACCTGAGGTGTCTTCTTAGCCCATTTTTGCCCCTTCATAGGTTTCTCCTTCAAGGGTAGCTTAGTTGAGAGAGAGGCTTTGTTCTTCTTATTCTGTGTCTCTAATATCTAAGCCTTTCCAGAAGTACTACCGAAAGGCAAGGGAAGGAAGATCAATGCATTTGGAAAAGGATTTATTTGCAAAGTCTATAGCAGCAATGAGGTTGCCTGTCAGGTTTTCAGCCGAGGAAGCAGTTGTAGTGCTTCCAATGATGGATTCTGCGAGAGTGGCTGATTCCGTGAAGGATATTTTTAAGCCATCTAATTCGAATAAGGGTTTCTTTCTGCGGGGGTTTCTCAACCCGAGCTCGGCTGTGAAAGTTTCTACTCCTCATACCTCGCTTTTAGAGTCAGTCGATTCGTCATCGACTATGGATGTTAGGGAAGCTAGGGTGGTGGGGATTCCGTCCCCCTTGAGTGATTGCGTCACTCCTACCATTGGAAAGGATGATGATTTCAGGGTGAATGGTTTGTCCCAATCTCAAAAGTGGTCAGTAGGTTTTGGTCCGTCTAGGGAGGTGGTTATATGGAAGCAGGGAGATTAGATTTGGAATGGGGAGGATGGAGATTCCCCTTAGCCTTTGGGTGTTCTTCCTCCCAACATGGCATTGAATTGGGAAGTGGATAGTGTTGAGGACGAAGATCCGTCCTTCGCGATTCTGGATGCCTTTGAAGAGGACTTTCTTTGGGAAGTTAAGGTTGTGCGCCCGAAGACCAAAGGCAGGAAGGAGATTTTGAATTTGGTAACCTCCATCAACTACAGTGATGCAAGCGCGTCCACTCGACATATGAAAGGAAAGGCTCGCGTGATGTAGCGGGGAATGCTTCTTGAGGGTTCGGGTTTGAGGGAATTTGGTTTTTAAAGGTTTGTTGGGTTTCTTTCTTTTTGTGGGCTGCTTTTGTTGTTAATGTGTACTTAGGGACGTTTTTCCTTTTTTTAATAAAACTTTAGTACTTATTAAAAAAAAAAGGTATTGTCTCCACATTTATCTAGTTCTAAAGGTGTCTCTCCAAAGGTGTTGGCTGTGTCTGTTTCGTTTACATCCATGGTTCGACTCAAGGTAAATTAGATCCTCATGCTCTCAAATGTGTTTTCGTGGGTTATTCCCTTACTCAGAATGGGTATAAATGTTATCATCCTCCTCGAAAGCGTTTTGTCTCGATGGAGGTTACCATTTTTGAGTCACAACCATATTTACCATCCACCCAAACTTCTCTTAAAGTGAAGAGTTTGAGTGAAAAGAAGTTAGCTGACAGTAGCTCTTTACATGTCCCTGCTCCTATGCCAATGCATGACAAACAGCATCTACTTGCTGATGCATCTGGAAGCAGTTGCATTTGAAGTCTGCACCAGGGAAAGGGTTGTTTTTTGCTTGACATCATTATCTAAAAGTAGAAGGTTATACAGATGCAGAATAGGCTAGGTCAATCATAGATCGAAGATCTACTTCGGGATACTGCACTCTTGTGGGAGGAAATCTACTTACCTAGGATGGTACAAAACAATCATTGGTTGGTAGATCTAGTGGAGAAGCTGAACTCCGAGCCATGGCCCATGGGATATGTGAGTTATTATCATTGAAGATTATACTGAAAGAACTTGGATATAATTGCAAGGAGGCTATGAGCCCATATTGCAACAATAAGGCCGCAATTAATATTGTTCATAATCCAGTCCAGCATGATCAAACTATACACATTGAAATTGATAAACATTTTATAAAGGAAAAATTGCGTGCAAGGTTGATTTGTATACCTTATGTGAAGACATGGGAGCAACTTGTGGATACTTTAACAAAGGAAGAGGCCAATAATGTTCTTCATTCAACATTGTGCAAGTTAGACATGCGAGATATCTTCGCCTCAACTTGAGGGGGAGTGTTGAAGATATGCAGGTGCTACGATTTGATTATGATTTGATTTCCTTGCCATACATGTTCTCATTTATTGTAATTCCATATTAGAGTGTGTTGCTTCTCTATATAAACAAGTGTAGATGTATCATTGAGGTATTGAGAAATAATAAGAATTCTTCCTTCTTATCATTCATCATAATTAGCAATCAGAACGGAATCCAAAACTTTTCTACCGCTGATTATTAGAACACCTCTCGCACAAGACTCAAAGTCCCAGCAGGAGTCTTGTGCGGCTCAATCTGTGGAGGTGTCCAACCGGGACTCTACTAAGAAGTCATCTACTTCTATCCAAAAGCCGAGACATGTTATAGAGTCCTAATGCAATAGTATCATAGCTAGATAAAGATTTCTAGTGTTATAGTTTGAATGTATTTAGAGGTAGAAACCGGTTGCTAGACTAGAGTTAGTATTTAACTTAAACTCTGTAATGAAACTCTATATATGATCAATGAATGCTCGGTAAAGAGCAAGGTTTCAGCTTCCATAATTTCTATGTTCTATCATGGTATAAGAGCCATCTCAAAGACACACGTCTTGAGTTATGGCTCATTCTGATTCCGAATCCGGTGCTTCTGCCAGTTCGGTGGCTTCCATAGCCACTCAACCTCATCTCCCACCTCCCCAACCGCAACCGGTTGTCTTTACCATACCCAACATGAATCCGAATCTTCATATCAAACTCACCAAAGGAAACTTTATGGCGTGGAAAACATAGACTCTCGCCTACATCAAAGGACAGTACGCCTACGGCTTTCTTGACGGTTCATCTCAGCCTCCGCCTCAAACGATTCCGAATCCTTCAACTGATGCTGGAGCGCCTGCCACAATTGTCAACCCAGAATTTCTTGCGTGGAACCAGCGTGATCAGATGATACTCAGCATCCTTATATCCACATTAACCAAACCCTACATGGTTCATGTAGTTGGCAGCGTCTCCTCGGCAGCTCTCTGGTCCACTCTGCTTTCCATGTTTGCATCTCAAGCCCGTGCTAGAGTCATGCAAATATATTTTCAGCTTGCCACAGTAAAGAAAGGTAGCAGCTCCATTACAGAATACTTCCAAACCATCAAGACTCTTAGTGACACTCTCGTTGCCGCCGGACAACCTCTCAATGACTTTGAGAGCGTCTCTTTTCTCCTCAAGGTCTTGGCTCCGAATATGACCCATTTGTGACCTCTGTCACCACCAAGGTTGATCCCTTATCCATAGATGAACTTTATGGTCATCTACTGGCTCACGAGATGCGCCTGGACCAGCAGACCTCTGCCCTTGATCTTCCTCGGGCTGCTACAAATTTTACAAATCGCTCCTTCCCACCTCGAGGCAGGGGCTACCGTGGCCGTGGAGGACGACCCTTCAACCGTGGTCGTGGCTATTTTCCCAACAATCGTGGCCGTGGCTCCTATTTTTCTCCTGATGCTGCTACCGGTTCCCGTCCTACCTGCCAAATTTGAGGGAAAATCGGCCATACTGTCTTTCGTTGCTACCATCGACAGGAGTCTATTCCAGATCAGCAACCTCCCCCTTCTCCACAGGCCTACTACTCAACACCAGCCCTACTAGCGGAGGATGTTTGGTATCTGGACACCGGTGCTACACATCATGTCACTAACGAGCTACAGCACCTCAACTTATCTCGTGAGGAATATCACGGCCAGGATCAGATCCGAGTAGGGGATGGAACAGGTTTGCCTATTTCTCATGTTGGTTCTGCATCATTCATCTTTTCTCGGCGTAAATTTATCCTTAACCAACTCCTTCGTGTTCCATCCATCTCTAAAAATCTTCTTTCAGTTCAAAAATTTGCCTTTGACAACTCTGTATTTTTTGACTTTCACTCATCTTATTTCTTGATTAAGGACATTCAAACCAGGCCATCCTCCACCAAGGGCAAACTAAAGATGGTCTCTATCCCCTTCTTCCGTCAACCAGTTCTTCGTCAATAAAACAAGC
Organism: Alnus glutinosa; assembly: GCF_958979055.1. NCBI lineage: Eukaryota > Viridiplantae > Streptophyta > Magnoliopsida > Fagales > Betulaceae > Alnus > Alnus glutinosa. The sequence goes on along the minus strand of NC_084888.1, from coordinate 21,874,409 downwards.
CTTTGTCGGTGAACGCACTTCTACAGCTTCATGGCACAAGCGCTTGGGTCATCCTGCCTTTCGCACAGTTCAGCATGTTCTTTCAACCTTCCAGTTTCTTCAAATAAGGCTTCCTCCCCTTGCTCTGCATGTGCACAAGCCAAGGGTCATCAGCAGCCATTTAGTTCTTCTAGTGCTTCAATTTGTAGTCCTTTACAATTAATTTACTCCGATGTATGGGGACCTTCACCAACATTATCAATAAACGGAAGTCGGTTTTATGTGTCATTCATTGATGCCTTTAGTTGTTTTACTTGGGTTTTTCCTCTACAAGCCAAATCAGATGTCATGTATGTCTTCCTTAAGTTCCAAGTTATGGTTGAACGGCTCTTAAACACAAAAATAATCAGTGTGCAATCGGACTGGGGGGGTGAATATCGTAATCTTCACTCTTATTTTCAATCTCAAGGCATCACGCATCGTATTTCTTGCCCTCATACACACCAACAGCAAGGGTGTGCCGAACACAAGCATGGACACTTAATTAACACCACTCTAGCCCTAGTGGCCGAGAGTTCTCTCCCTCAAAAATTCTGGGAAGATGCTTGCCTTACCTCCTGTTATCTCATCAACTGAATGCCAACTCCAATGCTCAATAATCAGTCCCCCTTTGAAAAATTATTTCATCAAGTTCCTGATTACAAGTTTCTTAAAGTTTTTGGGTGCGCGTGTTTTCCAAATCTCAGGCCTTACAACACTCATAAATTCTCCCAACGCTCCAAAGAATGCGTTTTTCTTGGATACAGTCAACATCACAAAGGCTATAAATGCCTTCACACAGAATCTGGCCGAGTGTACATCTCTCGGGATGTCATCTTCCATGAATCCCGATTTCCTTATGCTTCTCAAGGTTCTGCAACTCCTCCTAATTCCACTCTTGTTCAAGCTCCTATTTTCCCTCCTATTCTTTTACCTCCACCCACTCCATCTCCACCACAACCTCCTGCACCACCACCTTCTTCTTCCAATTCCTCTTCTTCCAATTCTGCAGAACCACACGGCTCTTGTTCCAGTTCCTATGAGGAAACTCCTCCTGCCCGAATACATCCCATGCATACTAGGTCTATGAACAATATCGTTCAGCCTAGACAGCTCACAGATGGCACTGTCCGATATCCTGCTCCTCGGGGTTTATTAACACAGCATGCCTCAGCCACTCAGGAACCAACCTGTTTCTCAAATGCTGTGAGTATTCCAGAATGGAGAAATGCAATGCAACTTGAGTTTAATGCTCTTCTCCATAACCAGACATGGTCCCTTGTACCTACACACGGCTCCCAAAATCCAGTAGGATGCAAATGGGTGTTCAAACTGAAAAGAAAAGCCGATGGTTCCATTGAGAGACACAAAGCTCGGCTGGTAGCCAAAGGATTCCATCAACAAGCAAGTGTAGACTATGGAGAAACTTATAGTCCAGTTGTTAAGCCCACTACGATCCGTATAGTGCTTTCCCTTGCATATTCTGCTAGATGGTCAATGAAACAGATTGATATACAAAATGCTTTTCTTCATGGTCTTTTGTCCGAGGATGTTCATATGGTTCAGCCACCGGGATTTACCAATCCTAACTTTCCTCATCATGTGTGCAAGCTTCACAAGGCAATATATGGCCTCAAACAGGCGCCTAGAGCCTGGTTTTCCAGGTTAAGTAACAAGTTCATCCAACTTGGTTTTGTCGGGTCCAAGGCCGACTCGTCTCTTTTTCTTTACAAAACACAGTCAAGTCACCGTATTTCTGCTTATTTACGTTAATGACATCATCATCACAGCTTCGGATCCAGCTGCCATCCCGGATTTACTTCACCTCCTTAATGTTGACTTTGCTGTTAAAGATTTGGGTGATTTACATTATTTTCTTGGTGTTGAAGTTCTCAAACTGAACTCAGGTCTTCTTCTCTCTTAAAGGCGCCATATTATGGATCTTTTAAAGAAGGCAAACATGCATGAAGCAAAGCCTATTGCTTCTCCAATGGCTTCCTCGTCCGTCCTCTCTGCCTTTTCAGGGGATCCAATGGAAGATCCGTCTCTCTATCGCAGTACAGTCGGCTCCCTACAATATCTATCTCTCACAAGACCAGACTTAAGCTTTGCTGTAAACCGCGTGTGCCAATTCATGCATCGACCACTTAAACCACATTGGCAGGCCGTTAAAAGAATTCTCAGATACTTGCAGTATACACTGTCTCATGGGCTCCTTCTTCATCGCTCATCTTCCAATGTTCTTCAAGCTTACTCGGATGCTAATTGGGCTGGATGTCCAGACGATCGTCATTCCACCGGTGCATATTGTGTTTTTCTTGGTTCAAACTTGGTATCTTGGAGCTCCCGCAAACAATCCACTGTCTCTCAGTCCTCTACAGAAGCAGAGTATAAGGTTGTTGCAAACACCACAGCTGAACTCTTATGGATCCAGGCACTCCTTCAAGAACTTGGTGTTCGGACCTCCTCTCCCCCAACTCTTTGGTGTGATAATATTGGTGCCACCTACAAGTCTGTTAATCTGGTATTCCATGCTCGTACCAAGCATGTGGAAATTGATTTCCACTTTGTCCGAGATCGCGTTGCTGATAAGTCCTTGGTGGTTCGGTTTGTTCCTAGCTCAAATCAGCTTGCCAATGTCCTTACAAAACCCCTTGTTTCGGCCAAGTTTCAACAACTCTGTTTCAAGCTCAGCGTGCGATCTCCCCCGTTGAACTTGCGGGAGGGTATTAGAACACCTCTCGCACAAGACTCAAAGTCCCAGCAGGAGTCTTGTGCGGCTCAATCTGTGGAGGTGTCCAACCGGGACTCTACTAAGAAGTCCTCTACTTCTATCCAAAAGCCGAGACATGTTATAGAGTCCTAATGCAATAGTATCATAGCTAGATAAAGATTTCGAGTGTTATAGTTTGAATGTATTTAGAGGTAGAAACCGGTTGCTAGACTAGAGTTAGTATTTAACTTAAACTCTGTAATGAAACTCTATATATGATCAATGAATGCTCGGTAAAGAGTAAGGTTTCAGCTTCCAAAATTTCTATGTTCTATCACCGATGAACACTTTGTGAATTAGAAATTATATTTCCCAACACCGATTTTAGCCTTTCTACTAAGACCTTGGAAATAATTTTATAAACACCACCCACTAAACTAATCGGACAGAAGTCCTTAATGTCTACAACACCTGTCTTCTTTGAGATAAGAGAAACAAGGGTTGCATTAAAACTCTTCTCAAACTTTTGTTGACTATGAAACTCCTTAAAAACTGCCAGGATGTCCTCTTTCAATACCTCCCAACACTTCTGAAAAAAAGCCATAGAGAAACCATCCCAACACTTCAGGACATTCGACAAAATACCCACCAAAATTAGTAGAGACCACATATACAAGAGGGGCTCCTAGCAAAATTTTCTAGCAAGAAATATGCATGTAAATTAACATATTGAGCAAAGGATCATTTCTTCATATATATATTTTTCCTAAACAAATTGATCCTCTCAAACAATAGCTTCTATCAAAATCAAAGGTATCCATTGAAAGGGCCAACTCAGAATTCATGAAGAATGTAGGATATTTTGCTTTTGAGAAACCGTCCACACAAAAACGTTAAGATTACAACCTCTTTGTAAGCCCTCTCCAGATTCTGTAACAACAAAAAAGAGGGTAGCTAACCTTAGGCACAAAAACATTGCCAATGGTATTCTGTGCAATTCCCTCAACAAGTAGAGAGGATAGCACTGGATGCAACTGCCAAGAGTCACCAAGTGGATTTATCCTCTTTCTCCCAACATATGCCTCTACTACAGTCATCTGCAATGCAAAAAAAAAAATAACTAGAAGTAAACAACCATTTAAACCTCAACAATTGAAGGTTTTTTTAACAATTGGCTAAAACATTTGCAAACAGCACAAAAGTAGGAGAAAAAAATCTAAATATCTGCCCATAATATATTTCAAAAAGAAACATAAAAGATTAGTAGAGAAACTATGAGGTTAGAAGAAATTCAATGGTCAACACTAACTGCTTTTGGTCCCAAATTTTTTGGGTTGCTTTTAAGTAGGGCTGGCAAAACGGGTACCCGACACGACCCGTTAAGACCCGCGACCCGTTTAAGCTAGACCCAAACACGACCCGTTTATGTTAACGGGTCGGGGCTCCAGACACGACACGGCTATTTCACGGGTCACCCGACACGACCCGTGAAACCCGTTTAACATAACGTTTTAACAGAAATAAAGAGGATCCATACGCAAATGAATGAATGATTGAAGAAGAAAGCAAGAGAGTTTAGAGACTTAGCAGTCGTACACATTTTCGGATGTAGTGGAAGAATAACAGAAGCCAATCTGATGCAGTGGCTCAAGAGAAATAAGCAGAAGAAGCAGATCTGATGGAGTACTGTCTCTGGTCAAGAAATGTGAAAAAAACTTTCACAAGCTCCCGAAAGGCCGAAACGTTCCGGCTCCGATGATGGAGAGATCTGGGTTCTATACGCGGGATTACACGGCTCAAGGTCTGAATGTTGCTTTGAAAGCAAAAATGAGAAGAAGAGGACGTGCAAATGAGGAAGAATCTGGAAGATGGAAGATTGAAGATTGGGAAGACAAATGATATTGATGTCAAGTTAATAGAAAAGATGGTGCACGTGGCTCAAGAGGGTTGCTTTGATTGTAGTGTAACTGTGTCTCCAATGCCTCAGAAAATTTGAGTCAATTGTTTTTCCATTTTGCCCTTCTCTACCTAATCACTGAAAACGTCTGAAAAGTTGGGGATAAGGGTAAAATAGAAAAAATAAATTTGACTCAATTTGTCTGAGGCTTTGGAGACGTTGGGAGACGTGGCTTGATGGACTGAGGTGACATGCCATGCCGCAATGCACAGTGGCTGCAGGACACCATGAACTCATGAAGTCGCTTGCATTAACCGATGCCACACTAACCTTATTTATAATAGTGATATCAAAAGGTTTTTTGGCCGGTGATCTAGAAATTATATTTCCGATGTACCATTTAGGAACTAGGAAGTAAAGCTGTGGGAGTCAGTGGGAGTTGTTTCATTGTTTGTCCTTTTCTACATTTTTTTTTTTTTTTTTTGGATAGATGTCCTTTTCTACATTAAAATTGTGCAGAGATTTCCAGTCTTTTTTCTCCTTTAACATTTTCAAGTCATTTTGTCCGTTAGTGAAGGTATTTTCCAACCGCCTCCGATCTCTATTTTCTTCTTCTTCTTTTTTTTCACTCGATGTAGAACATAAATGCTGTCTCACAAGGGACAACTCATTGAGGACTCTAAAAATTTGTACCTAGTTCTGAGTAAAACAGCCCGGTTAAGAATATTGTACTATTTGCCAAACTATTGAGTTGTTTCTTTAATTTATTTATTTTTTAATATTAATAAAATGTGATTGTGATTTAAAGTAGAAAAATGTTTGTAATTTTTTATATAGAAAAGTAAAATCACATTATTATTTTTATAATTTTTTTATTTAAATAATAATAAAAAATTATTAATTAGATCTAAAATGTGAAAAAAAAAAATAGAAATTGATTTATTTTTGAGAAGTGAAAAATGAAAATTATTCTATTTGAAATTTGAAATTCAGCATTAATTATTAAAGTAACTTCAACATACCATTTTTGAAAGATTATTCTATCTATAAGATTAATGAATAAATCATTATGAGATAGGACCATAAGATTAATACATTGTCATAACTTCCTTAGTATGATAGACCGATAGTATCTAATAATAACATTTATATTATATAATATAACTAGATAAGCATTAACATATTATCATTATAATTCGCATATATAGGAGATATAACTATGGGATTATTAGATTCTATAATAAATATACATTGTGTCATATGACATAAGATTTAATATCATATAAATTGTTAGATCATACTTAAATTTAATCAAATGAATTGTTCGATCATATCACCTAACTATTGTTCTTAGATCATAATACATTGTTAGAACTTGGATCACACTTAATTACACAATAATACAAAATAATTATTGTTGATATGATTATTAGATTATACATTGTGCCGTATAACATGAGATTTAATATCATATAAAATGTTACATCATATTTAAATTAAATCAAATGAATTGTTAGATCATATCATCTAGCTATTGTTATTAGATCATAGTATATTGTTATAACTTGGATCACACTTAATTATATAATAATACAAAATAAGTATTGTTGATATGACTATTACATTATATAATAAATATATAATGTGCTATATCACATAAGATTTAATATCATATAAATTGTTAAGGGTGCGTTTGGGAATGCGATTTCGTAGACAATAAGTGCGATTTTAAACCAAATCGCAGAACATAAATCGTTTGGAAATTGCGTTTTTAAAAATTGCGATTTGAAAACGGAGAAAATCTGCTTTTTCAAATCGCAGATAAGATGGTGCTTTTTTGAAAACGCAAAATTTTAAAGGCTAATTTGCGATTTTAAATGCTAAACTGCGATTTTGCCAAACGCTTAACTGTGTTTTTAAAAATCACTTTTTTCTAATCACACATTTTAAAATCGTGATTTTAAATCGCACTTTTTGAAATCGCAAACCCAAACGGATCCTAAATCATAAGCATTTCATATAAATTCTAGTGATAATACATACGATCATATGTACTTGCGGAGCAAGCCTTTTCTGGATGATTTTATAAAAGATCTATGATTTCTCAAATATATATATATATATATATATATATATAATAATTATACTTAATTTGTGATTATAAGAAACACATTGTTGATTTTAATGCTAATCAATTGATTTGGGATTATACCAATTACATTGTCATTGTATATGATATAATTATTTGAATAACACAATTAAGTATCAAGATTTTCATTAAATCATATGATTAACAATTTATTGTTAATTCAACAATCATTAGATATTTAATTATTAAACTTAGAGTCTTAGTCTCTTAGATCATATAAGATATAATCATATTAATTATCTTTTATAATTAAATTATATATTATATAGATACTTATAGATATAACTAATAATTATATATTGTATAACATTAATTAATTATTGTTAATTAATAACTGATATATTAAATAAGTTATTTTTATCAATATATATGCATATATTTATTAATAAAATATATATATATATATATATATATATATATATATATTAAAAAAAAAAAAGGTAATCGTGTCTGGCGGGTCACCCACGGGTGACCCGTGACACGACCCGTTTAACTGAGATAAACGGGTCATAAACGGGTCTCTCAAATACACATTAAGATGTTGACCCAAACCCGTTTGAGGTAGATCCAAACCCGCTAATTTCGTGTCATGTTCGTGTCGGGTTGTCGTGTCATGTCAAAATTGCCAGCCCTACTTTTAAGGGATGTAAATGTTTCAGATGATTCTTGAATGAACTTATTTCAATCACCAAAATATTCTTTGAAAATGAAAAACAAAAGAAACATACTCATTAAAAATGACCTAAGAAATTAAGGGCATGTTTGGGTGACAATTATTTTTCAAATACTATTTTTTAGAATCCAAATTCTACTCAGATTTTGTCCAACTTTTTCTAATTTTGTCTCAGGTATTCAGTCATCCCAACCATAATTTCAAAAAACAAATTCACTCGGTATTCGCAATTTTGAATATTTTTAAAAAAAACCGCTCACCGAAAAGAGCCCCAAGTTGCAAGGATCAATCCAGAAAACATACAATCTATGTAGAAAGATGGTACTAATACGGGATATAACACAATTCTAATGCAAAATTGTGACCTTCAATAACAATTTAAGCACCATTGGGTATGTTGCTAATCTATGCGAGTGACAACTATTTAAAAAGCGAGAACTACGAAAAACCATGGCTTTTTTTCCTCTTCAACATGGTGGTATTCACTGTTCTAAGGTAGTTAAAGGTAGAAATCAGTAACCATCATTATACCAAACTGATATGCAAACCATGTGCTCTCATTTGCCACACATATACATACATGATCTTGAACTGCTTTCAATTAGAGGCCTTGGATGCTATAGATATGAGCTCAATGAATGACTTCTCCTTAATAATTACTTGGGTGTTTTAGACATTATTTCAATTCCACTAGCTTTCAGCCTCAGATCACCATCATTTCTCTTCCTCTCTTTCTTCATATAGCTAGGCTGAACTGCACGAGTTGGATCTGCTGTCGGTGTCGCTATTTAGAGACAAAGAGGATATGGGAGTGGCGGTGAACTGCTTTGACTTGGAGGAGAAATTACCGTGGTTAATGGAGAAGAAAAAGCAAATCCGGAGTCATTGCAGCGGCAAGGTTAGGAAGATGAAGCTAGAGTTTCCTAGATTTTGGAAGAAGCTTCTCGGGCTCCTCAAGTAAGACTTGGACCGGGTTTCAATCGTGCTCCAGTTCTTTGGGCTGGACCTGAAGCCCAAACTCTCTCTAGGTGTCAGGAAGGCTCGGGTTGGGTTTAAGCCCATTCTAAAGAAGGCTAGAGGGTTCGTAACTGCGGGGCGTGAGCTCATTTCTGTAGTTTCGAAGTCCGGTTTGGGTCCGGGTATGGTTTCAGATCCGAGTACAGGTCTACATGTGGTTTCGGACTGGGGTTCGGGTCCAAGCACCGATTCTCTTCTTATTCATTTTCCAGCTACTTCTGGGGATTCCTCAGCAGCTATTCAGGAGGAGATTCTCGCTAACCAAACGGTGATTAACCCCCCAGGTACACGGTCATGTGGATTTGGGGGGTGGGCCGAGGACGTCAAAGCCTCTAAATTTCTACTTCCGCAAGTCCAAGGCTAAAAGAGGTCCGAAGGTGGTTGTCAGATACTCTAAGCCTTACGGGTATGCCCCCTCCAGCAGCTCAGGAGGCTGTGGCGTTGGAAAATGTTGATGCTAGGTGGTGGAAGAGGAGGGAAGCAGGGTTGGTTCTGGGTGCTGGTTCTGCTTTGGGTTCTATTGGTTCAGGGTTTTCTCTTTCCCAATCTTCGCCTAAGGTGGGTTCGCCTGAAGGAAGGGCTCCTCCAATATTTTTTTTTTTTTTTTTTTTATAAGTAAGAGAAATATCATTAAAAAGTGCAAAGCGCAATCAAGTACACAGGAAGTATACAAGAAAGGCATCTAAGACGAAGAAAAAAACAAAACAAGGAAATCATTAAAACTAATCACTAAAGGTGCGAGGAACACAGCCGACCAAGAGTATAAAGAATGAAAGAAAAAAGAAATGAGTTCCTCAATGATTCTTTCTTTGTCCTCGAACTGTCTATCATTGCGTTTCCTCCACAAGCACCACAAAAGGCAACAAGGGACCATCTTCCACACGACCGCACTCCGAGAGCGACCACCCGTCCACCAGCAAGCGAATAAATCTACTACCCGAAGAGGCATTACCCAAGACAGACTGAAGCAACTAAAGATGGCGTTCCATAGAGCGCATGCAACCTCGCAATGGAGAAGAAGGTGATCCACCGACTCCCCATTCATTTTGCACATGCAACATCTATCAATCACAATGACACGCTTCTTTCTGAGATTGTCCAAGGTGAGGATCTTCCCTTGCGCTGCCGTCCAAGCAAAGAAAGCCACTTTCAAGGCAACTTTGGTCCGCCATATACTTTTCCATAGAAAATAAAAAGCCTCTTTGCAAGCAAGAGCCTTATAGAAAGATCTAACATCAAATTTCCCTTTGTGAGAAGGAGAACACCAAAGCTGATCTTCCCCATCACAATCCACTCTGGTTGAGTACAGCAAAGAAAAAAATGAGGCCAAAACATCCACCTCCCAGTCGTGGACCGCTCGAAAGAAGCTAACATCCCACTGATGGGACCCGCTTACCACAACCAAATGGTCTGCAACATGTGCATCCTTGTCACACGCTATATCATACAAAACTGGGAAAACTTCCTTAAGGGGCACCTCACCACACCACACATCGTCCCAAAAACGGATCCTAGATCCATTTCCCAAAATAAATCTGGTATGGCTACAAAGCAAACTCCACCCCTTCCTAATATTCTTCCAAAGCCCCACTCCATGTGACCCAGGGGGGTCTAAAGAACACCAACCAGCCCAAGTAGAACCGTACTTTGCATCCACAACAGATTTCCACCAAGCCTCTCTCTCATGGGCATAACGCCACAGCCACTTCCCTAATAGAGCCTTATTGAAGATCCTCAAATTCTGGATGCCCAAACCACCATTTGAAATAAGAGAACAAACCTTGGACCAATTAACCAGATAAAATTTGAATTCTTCACCTATGCCACCCCACAAGAAATCTCGATGCAGCTTCTCTATACGACTAGCAACACTGGAGGGAATAGGGAATAGCGAGAGAAAGTACGTAGGGAGATTAGAGAGAGTGCTTTTTATAAGGGTAACTCTGCCACCCTTTGACAGATACAGCCGCTTCCAGCTAGCCAGCCACCTCTCAATCTTACCAACTACCTCATCCCAGCTGGACTTAGCCTTAAAAGGAGCCCCCAACAGAAGTCCAAGGTACTTTAAAGGAAGAGAAGAGACTCCACAGCCCAAGATGCCAGCCAAATCCATATTATCCACATGACCCACAGGAACCAAAACTGACTTAGCCAAATTAATCTTCAAACCTGAAACAGCTTCAAAGGACAGTAATAACATACGAAGATAAAGAAGATGATCAGCATTAGCCCCACAAAAAACTAAAGTGTCGTCTGCAAATAACAGATGAGAAATGTTGATCACTCCATTGCAGCCAGAGCCCACAGAGAAGCCAGAGAGGAAGCCCCTTTGAACAGCAATAGAGAACAACTTACTAAGGGCCTCCATCACGATGACAAACAAGAGAGGCGACAGAGGGTCACCCTGTCTAAGACCACGAGAGCTGCTGAAAAAAACCATAAGGGGTGCCATTCACCAAGACAGAAAAACGCACCGAAGAGATACAATGCGCTATCCAAGAACACCATCTCTCCCCGAAGCCACATCTTCTCAACATATACAATAAGAAATCCCAATTGACATGATCATAAGCCTTCTCAATATCCAGTTTACAAAGTAACCCTGGTTCACCTGATTTGATACAACTATCCAAACACTCATTAGCTATAAGAACAGAATCAAGAATTTGCCTTCCTATCACAAAAGCATTTTGGGGATTCGAGATAATCTTCTCCACAACCCTTCTAAGTCTATTAGCAAGAACTTTAGAAATGATCTTGTAAACACCACTTACAAGACTAATAGGCCGAAAATCTTTAAGATCCACAGCCCCAAGCTTCTTTGGAATTAAGGCTATAAAAGTGGCATTAATGCTTTTGACAAACTTGCCATGAGTGTGAAAGTCCTGAAATCCCCATGAGATCAGTCTTGATCACATCCCAACAGTCTTGAAAGAACGCAAGAGTGAACCCATCAGGGCCTGGAGCCTTATCACGATTCAACCCTTTAACCACCTCTAAGACCTCCCTTTCCTCAAAAGGAAATTCTAAGGAAGAGGGCTTCACCCGCATCCAATGTGTCAAGAGCAAGGTTATCCATCCTAGGCCTCCAACAGAAAGGTTCTGCAAAAAGAGACTTACAAAATTGAGCAACATGATCCCTAATAACCTGCTGATCGGAAGAAGTAGAGCCATTGACTGAGCGTGACTCTATGGAATTGGACCTCCTATTCGAGTTGGCTACCCAATGAAAGAATTTAGTGCATTTATCACCCTCTTTAAGCCAAAGAACCCTAGACTTCTGTCTCCAACTAGTCTCCTCCTGTAAAATAGAATTCTCCAGATCTCTGATGACCCACATTTCCTCACCTTTTCTTCGGGAGTTAAGCCACGTTGTTCCTCCAAACTATCGAGAGCACACAATTCTTCCATATGGATTTTTTTGCAGAACTCCACATTACCAAACTCCTGTTCGTTCCATCTTTTGAGATCATTCTTTAAAGCCTTAAGCTTTTGAGAGAAGATGAAGTTGGGCGAGCCTTGAAAGCGATAAGACTCCCACCAAAGACCTACCCTATCCACAAACCCTTCAGCCTTTAACCACATATTCTCGAACTTGAACGGTCTAGAACCCCAATGAACGCCACCACAATCAAGAAGAATAGGAAAATGATCAGAACACAGTCCTAGAAGCCTTCTCTGTAGAGTACTTGGAAACTTGACTTCCCAATCTGGAGAAACAAGAAATCTATCGAAATGAGACCAAGAGGGAATCTCCTGATTATTAGACCACGTAAATGGCCCTCCCGCAAGAGGAAGATCCATAAGATCCTGCTCGAAAATAAAGTCCGAAAACTCCATCATAGCGGCATTAAGACGAACGTCTCTAGATCTTTCAGCAGGAAAGCATGTGACATTGAAGTCACCCCCAATGTACCAAGGTAGCTCCCACCAAGAAGAAAGGCCAGCCAACTCATCCCAGATAGAACTTCTGGGAGAGTCCAAGTTAGGACCGCAGACCCCAGCGAAAGCCCAAAAGAAGTCATCAGCAACGCTTCTGAAAGAACAGGTAACAACAAACTCACCCACATACACATCAATCTTCTCTACAATCCTTCTATCCCACATAATCAAAATACCACCAGAGGCCCCGCGAGAGGCTAAGTAGCACCAATCAACAAAGTGACAACCCCACAGACTTCTCACTAAACTATTAGAAATAAATTCCAGTTTAGTTTCTTGCAAGCAAATAATATATGTCTTCCATTGCCTTATTTCGTTTTTGACTTTCAACCGCTTGTCACCCTCGTTTAACCCTCTAACATTCCAAGAAAGGATTTTGGGCTTCATAATAAACCTCCAAAAGCCCTACCTTTGCACCTACCATGAGAGGTGCTGCCACTATGCGCGTCATAATTAACAAAACAAGTTAATCTGTTTAATTCCCTCGTACCTTTGATGCTCAACCTCGGGCTTGAACCCGCTACCTTCTTATCAGTATTGTCGATGATAGCCTCAAACACAGCCGAAAGCTGACCTTCATAGCCATCGCACGTAATCCCCACCAAGTGGCTATACGCTAGAACCGCCTTCAAAAAACCCCCTGGAGTCTTCTTACCAGAAACTCCCGAAACCTTGTCAATAAAAGACAAAGGTTCAGGCTCTGCCTCTAGGATTAAAGCAAGTTCCATCCCATTCCTGAATCCCGAACCAAAAGAGGGGATGTGGGTCAACGTAGGATCAAACGAAGGAACCCGAAGGAACCATAGAGTCTGAAGGACCCGAACCAGCCCAAACAGTCAACGCATCAACTGAATCCCTCGAAACTTTGGCAGAAACAACCGGGACTATGGGAGAAACCTCCGGAACAAGGATGGGCATGTCTGGCCCAGAACTCAGAACCAAAGGGGGAGAAACGCTTACTGGAACAAGGACTTCAATGGCGAAAGGTGGACCTCCGGTGACCTCCGGCAACTTTGAAGACAGACCCATCTTCTCAAACGAACCCGTTTCCCCCTCCAAAAGTACTTCGTCAAAAACTAGCCGTGAACCCCGCTCAAAATTAGAATAGTAAACGGCAAGCTAGCTCCTCGGAGCAAGGGTACCGGACGACGGAAAACCCAACCCACTAGAGATCTCTGGTGTTGCCGGAGACTTATCTAAACCACCAATGCCCTTCACCGGCGACAAACCCTCCACAAGAAGCACTACCCGATCTTTCAGGACAAAAGCGTTGGGCTTCGGATCTTTCTGAACCCAACGAAGCCTCCTCTTTTTCTTAAGTTTATTCTTTCTCTTCCGCCCATTTACATTCGGCTTCAAGCCAGGCCCAATCTCAAGAAGCCCTTCACAAACCCTGCTAAGAGCTTGGTCCACATCAGCCTTCAACTTCTCTAGCTGGCTTTTCCAAATCAAAAGAGAGGAATAGATGTTCATCTCTCCTGTCAGCTGATTTCCTGCCAAAATTTCCCCATAGAAGTAACCTGTCTTGTCTCGAGCAGTAGAAACCATCTCAGCCTTCACAAATTCTGAACCACAACAGTAACAATGGTCCTTACCCAAAGGATTCACTTGAGCAATCGGCAGCTTCTGCTCCTCCGGGCGATCACCACGATCCTTAGCCAAAGGAACCTCTGGTTTAGACAGCTTCCTCTCCACCTCGAAGCAGCTGGGACCTGAACGCAAAACTTCAACGAAGGAAGGCGCACCATCTTTGCTGAATGATCTAGCAGAATCTACAGGGTCAAACCCTCCAATAGCACCATCACCATCCCTCCTTGTCTTCTCTCAAACTGTTGCAGGACGAACCACTCCAAGCCTAAGACGGACTTTAAGGAAAGCACTGATCTTACCTAAATCAAGGACAAAACTCCTCCAGCCCCTCCCATCACAACCTTTTGGAATGAAAATAATTCCTCTCCTACCGCCCACACCAGACTGCCACTTCAAGAAACCTTCCAGCTGCATTGCCACCTCGTCTAACGATGAGTACCTTAGACCCCTCCCTGAAGGACCTGATAAAGTCCTTCTCCCCCGGAAACCACTGCAAGTTCTCCATTGTCGAAGCCAACCACCCTATGCTTTGAGCATTAAGAAGAACCAACCCGAAGAAATACTTCCTCCTTTCTTCCAATCTCACCACCGAGGCTCCTTCTAGCACCGTGAACACAAAAGTCTTGGCCTCCACGCAACACCACCTCTCCATAGCTCAAAGGAGAGAGAGAGAGAGAGAGAGAGAGAGAGAGAGAGAGAGAGAATTCCTTCAATATTATCCTTGGAAGATTCAACGCCTAACGAAATTTTTTAAATCAAAAATGAATATTTGCGAACACTGTGGACATCATTTGAAAATGAATAGTTCAGATAGAATCGAGCTTTCAATTGATCCAGGTACTTGGGCTCCAATGGATCAAGACATGGTCTCTCTGGATCCCATTGAATTTCATTTAGAAGAGGAACCTTACAAAGATCGTATTGATTCTTATCAAAGAAATACAGGATGAACTGAGGCTTTTCAAACAGGCACAAGTCAACTAAATGGTATTCCAGTAGCAATTGGGATAATCGATTTTCAGTTTATAGGGGTAGTATGGGATCGGTAGTTGGCGAGAAAATCACCCGTTTGATCAAATATGCTACCAATCAATTTTTACCTCATATTTTAGTGTGTGCTTCTGGAGGAGCACAAATCAATATAACTAGACTTGATCTTGACCTAAGACGAAATAGGACTCCTACTTGCTTGCCATAGCCTCTTCCTCGTGAGCTACGCCCATTCCAATCGGAGTTTTTCCGTTTTCCCGGTCAAAATGGCATATCATACGAGACATCAAAATAGTGCAACTTTCATCAACCCCCGGGATTTTTGGTTGTGACTCAAATTCCTTTAATAAATGGGAATTAAATCATGCAACTTTTCATCTCCCTCTACTCTGAGTCAGTATAAGCGCAAATGCATGGACATGAGGAAGCCGAAGTTGATTGTGGGTCAAGGCCAGCACGATGATGTGGGCTTTCTCAGGCAAGAGTTTCTCAAGTCAAGCTTGTCCTCTCCTTTTCTTGCAAATCGCGGTGATTATGAGTCATCCCACCTCTCTCCTTCATTGCTTGAGGTTCCTTCTGCGGGTGGTGTCCAGCCTCTCTCTCCTTTGGAGTGGTCTCAGTCATGTTCAACGGTGGGGTTCGGGTCCAAGGGACAAGAGGATAAGACTATGGCTTTCCTCTTTGCCCTTGATGAGGAGCATATTCGGGAGGATAAGCTTGTGGGTTGAAAGCTTTAGGGGCTTAGGGGTTTGGTTTGTTGTGTGGGATGTTGTTTGGGGCAGGTCGGTGTTAAGGTGTTTGTTTCTCGTATACTTCGTGCATACTAAGGATACCTTACATTGTTATTTATAAAATTTGCATTTACTTATCAAAAAATTCTCCATGATTTGATTGCCAGATCTTATTCCTATTTATTTCTGATAGTAATCTGCAATAAGTACCTTTCTATAATAGTTTGTAATTCTTTTCTATTAAACCCATGTAAACGAATTAAGGATCATAGTGGAATAAAACAGTATTCTTTCCTCCTTGTACCCAACTTTTGTTCTTCTTCCAACTTGGTATCAGAGCAACTAAATCCTTGCTTTCAATCTAGACCACTATGTAAAAACATTGTGTCGGTTGCTAACATTAGCATAGAGCTGAATTCTTCAGTCTTGGCTCCGTCAAGGGCATCAAGCAAGTGGAGGAGACCTGGAAGTGGTGGAAAAGATCTACAGATGAGAATGAGATATGGGTTGTTGTTTGTTGAATCGAGTGATAAAGATAGAAGTTTTAGGGTTTTCGATTGTTTTGGGGTGCTTTTTGAGCAAAACTGAAGTGTTCTATGCCAGCAGTCTAATCTCTGGCAGCTACATGCAACGGTTCTGATTAGGGAGAAATATGATAGGACGTTTAGGGTTGAATGGAAAACGACCAATCGTATAGTAGTAAGTGTAACAACATGTCCTATACCATTCAGCAACGACAAGTCATTTATCAATGCTCAAATGACAAGTAAGGCCTATAAATGACAAGTCATTTAGCAGCAGCAGCAGCAAGACAAAACAAACAAACAAACAAACAAACAAAAAAAGAAGAAGAAGATGCCGCTTGGTGTTTGAATTGACGTTTGAGTTCTATCTATTTTGGTTTACTACTCTTTAATTTTCTTGAGCCCGAATGTTGGGTATTGGAGCTATCTCGTTGAATGTCTGACTCAAGATGTTAGAAAAATGATTTAGACCTCTGAAACTCACAAAAAGAGGATGAAGAGTCAGTTGAGCTCCCACAATGAGAATCTAACTCTCCATACATGATGTTCAAGATGTAGG
Organism: Alnus glutinosa; assembly: GCF_958979055.1. Taxonomy (NCBI): domain Eukaryota; kingdom Viridiplantae; phylum Streptophyta; class Magnoliopsida; order Fagales; family Betulaceae; genus Alnus; species Alnus glutinosa. The sequence goes on along the minus strand of NC_084888.1, from coordinate 21,857,606 downwards.
GAGGATTGTTGGAAACTTCGTGTTTGTCCTACAAGGGGTCGAGGGGGCCATTCAAGGGTGGAACCAGACTTCAAGCCAACCATACTTCTATGGTAGAGAAGACTGTTTCCACACTACATTCTAGTTCTACTCTGTTGGTACGGGTGTTTTAATCAATGAAGAAGTAGCCACACTTCGTCCACTTATGTCTCAACTGGAATCATCTGCTACTGCATCCTCCATCGCTTATACAAGTAATTTGGTCACGGCTATGAATGCATCTGATACTCCATTTGACCATTCTTGGGTCATTGACTCAGGAGCTTTCGATCATATGATTGGTATATGAAGACAAGGGAACAACTTATGCATATTTTGACAAGGGGAGTGTCTAAAAATGTTCTTCATTCAACTTTATGCAAGCTGAGCATGCAAGTCATCTTTGCCTCAACTTGAAGGGGAGTGTTGAAGATGGAAACTTACGATACGTTGAGTTAATACTACCTTATTTTACTCCTCTTTATTTCTAATTGTAATCTACAAACGTACCTTGTTAAAGATATGCGGATGATCTGATTATGATATGATTTCACAGATTTGATTTCCATATATTTCCCATTTATTGTATTTTCCATATTAGATGGTATTGCTCATATTTATAAATGCATGTAATTGTATCCGTAATATCATCAAGGAAAAATAAGATTGTTTCTTCCCCTACTTCTTCATCCTTTTTTATTCTCTTTCAATTCCAACTTTCCTTATGCAGTTTTCTCTCTTTCAATTCCAACTTGGTATCAGAGCAATAAAATCCTTGCCCCAATCCAGCAAAACACAGGGGAATATTGGGCCATACGGTCTCTAATGTCAGTCATACAAATGTCAACGTCAGCATTAGACCAAATCCTTCAAGCGCTCTGTCAAGTGCAACAAGGGCTCCTGTGTAGACATTTGAGTGTTTCTTCGTTGGGGTATACCGTAAAGTGCAAGAGGCAAAGTAATGGAGGAGACCCACATTATGTCAAATGCAGCCTACGAGCGATGCAGGAGATTCACAAATGAGATGTGAGATTTGGACTGTTTTGGTTGTATCAATCGATAAGATAGTTTTTTCTTCGTTATTCAGCTAGTTCTAGGTGTTTTTATGGGTGGATTTTTTACACACGGCTTTGAATGCATCTGCTACTCCATCTGATGATTTTTGGATCGACTTAGGGGCCTCCGATTGTATGACTGTATACCTTCCTTGTTTTCTTCTTATAATCTTTGTTTCGACGAGGGAAGGGTTAGAATAGCCGATGGTTCTTTATTGTTAGTGTCTGGTAAAGGATAAATTCATGTCACACCCTCCATGGTATTGTTGTTTGTCCAAAATATACCAAATTTTGCAGCCAATTTACTGTCCATTGCTCATATTACCCATGAGTTCAATTGGAAAGTCATCTTCTATTCTAATTATTCTTTTTTCTAAGACCTAGTCACGGGGACAATAATCAACATTGGTAGCCTGAGTGATAGTCTATACTATCTGGATTCTCAGCCCACAACACAAGGTCAGCTCACATAGGCTTATCACATTGTTTGGTCAAATGACTCTGCAGCAAGGTAGTTGTGCCTAAATGTTTTGAACCCAAATTTTGCTAGTGGGGTTACGCATCTTGGGGAAGATTTTAATATTGTGAATGTGAAATATTTGACTATGGTAATTTGAATGTCATTGGGTGATAACTTTTTATGTGACTTGCATATTTTTTAAATATCCCAACATTTAGAATTTTATTTTTGATAATTTTGTGGATGAATTTCTAGATGGTCAAAAAGGGGTTATTTTGATAATTACAAAATTCTGAAGGGTTGCTTCATTTCTTTACTCTTCTGTTCTTCGCTTCTTCCTCTCTCCTCTTCGAGTATTGCAACCTTATCTTGGGTTAGGTTTCTGATGTACAAACACAAGTGCATGTCAACTCTCTTTTGGAGATTGTATGGGAATGTTGAAACTCTAAAATTAATATCGAAATGAACTTTTAGCTGAGGTTTATTTTCAAACCTTATTGTGGAAACGGTATTCTGTTTAAATTTCTTAGTTTGTGTTGGATATGGAAGTCAAGAATATTGTTCGATGTACTGTAGAAACCTAGAACTCCAGCTTGTTTAGTGAAAAATTGAGTATGCATTTTCTTTTTCTGTGAGAAATGTTGCATTAATAGCCATTATCATGTCCATCTTTGGTTGAAAGAAATTTTGCAGAATAAATGGTGTTGTATTGTGGGCAAATATTCTACCTTGATAGAATAGTTATTTTGGAAAAAGTTTACAGAATTTTCTTTAAAATGAATGTTTTTAGCACACACCATGCCTATTTGGGGTTTAGGGCATGCCAGAATATCCATGCTTGCTAGTAAGAACACACCTGATTCTGGGTCAATGTTCCTGTCTTATCGCTGCAAATTGTCGTTGCAGAGCCCATGGTTTCACAAGCTGAAAGCCTACGCACCTGCACATTTACAGGTGTCAAAAAGAGGTACTATAAAGGTACAATTTTATAATAATATATATATATATATATAAGTAAAGTATATTTCAAAAAGCGCAGAAAGCGCAACCCATAGTACATAAGATGTATATATAATACCCCTAATTCAAAGAGAAAAGAAAGCACATATCTATAAAATCAGAATAAGAACGCTCAGAGATAGACTGTATCTTCACTCTCCACATAACCAAGGTTTGTATCACCAACTTTTTCAAGTTAATCAAACCAATCTCACAATCTTCAAAACTGCGTACATTCCGTTCCCTTCATAGACACCAAATGAAACACAAGGAAGCCATTCATTAAATCAGCATCAACGTCTGGTTGCCCTTTTGCCCCCTACAACTCCCCAACATCTCTTTCACCGATCGCGGCATTACCCACACAACACCAAACAGCTGCAAGATCGTACTCCACAATTTGTAGCAACCATACAATGCAGGAACAAATTATCAATGGACTCTCTAGAACTCTTACACATATAGCACCACTCCATCACAATAATATTCCTCTTTCGTAAATTATCCAAAGTTAGAATTTTCACTAAAGTCGTCGTCCACACAAAGAATGCCACTCTCGGGGGAACCTTAACTTTCCAAATATATTTCCACGAAAAAGAAGACTGTATAGGACTAGATAATACGTTATAGTAAGACTTCACTTCAAATAATTTTCTTCGCCCTGGAATCCAACAAATTTTATCCTCTCCTTCACACCTTACTTTAAGAGAAAACATCTCAAAAAATCTAGTAACCACCTCCACCTCCACCTCCCAATCATGTACAGGTCGAATAAACAAAATATTCCACAAAATTGTGCCATTTTGTCTCTGAATATTCTCCTCCACCCATCCTTGCCACATGCAATAAGAAACAGCTCTAAAAAAAGTCTTCAAAGGTAACTCCCCACACCACACATCATGCCAAAACAAGACTTTAGAACCATCCCCAACCTCATATCTCACATGGGCCACAAAAGCATCACATCCCCTCCTAATAGATTTCCATTCTCCTACCCCAAAAGAACCCCCAACCTCCTTTGAGCACCAACCACCCCTCATACTCCCAAATTTAATAGTAACCACCTTTCTCCAAAGAGTATCCATTTCCATAGCAAACCGCCATAACCCCTTGCCCAACAAAGCTCTATTAAACCGAATCATATTTCTCACTCCTAAACCCCCCAAAACCTTCGATGAACAAATCGTAGACCAATAAACCAAGTGGAATTTATTTAAACTCATCTTCAATACCACCCCAAAGGAAATCTCTCTGAAGTTTTTCCAAACAATTGGCCACTCCTATTGGAATATGGAAGAGAGACAAAAAATATGTAGGTAAATTCGAAAGAGTACTATTAATCAATGTTACCCTCCCACCCTTAGATAAATACAATCTCTTCCACCCCGCTAGTCTTTTTTCCATCTTCTCAATAATGTTATTCCAAATATTAGAATCCTTATACTTTAACACCCAACGGAAGACCCAAATACTTTATAGGAAGCAAAGCCACACCGCACCCAAGAATGCTAGCCAACTCCTCCACATCCCCTACCTCACCTACAGCAACAATCTATATATATATATATATATATATATATATATATATATATATATATATAAGAGCAATTTATGAGGAACAAAATTGACATGGATACTTGCCAAGGCTTTATCTGCCATCATTTTCCGCATCGAGTAAGCTAGGCTGTCATGGAGTTGAAGTACGGAGTCAGAATTAAAAAGAATCATAGAGATTAAGAAAATTAACGGAGTAGCCTTAGCCCTATTCTAGGTGCAGTGTGAAACAAAACGGTGGCTCACTTACGTCAAGGTAACAGCCAAAGGAAGGCCTTCAGGCACTGCAACAACCACAATGGTGACCTAATGGGTTCTATAATTAGTGAATCACAAAAGAAAAGAAAAACATAGTAAATGAAAAATTTTAAAAAGGCGACATAACAAAAAATTTAAAAATCCACTTACTGCAATTGTGAATATTTTAATGACTCCATCTACTATGCTACTAACGCTAGTCTTGCCATGCACAAATTGGGCTTTTCCTTCTGGATTTTTTGTATATCCAGTAAAGTACCTATAACTCCAGATCAGATTGTAGCCAGTAAAATGGCCTTCAACTCTTGTAACAGCATATGAACTATTTAATGATATACAATTTTACCTGACCAAAAGGACAGCAAGCACAAAAACAGCTACTGAAAGCCCAACTATGCCGATAAAAGTTGCAATTCCATTCAATCGTACCTATCACAGCTCACGAAAACATATATTGCACACAATTTCCATAAGGTAGTGAAAAGCAATAATATTTCAGGAGAAGGAAAACCTGTAACGGAGTCTCTTCACCAGTATCTTCCGAGATACTTGCCATCAACAATCCCCATTCCGTATTGATCCCAACACCAGTTACCTGCAGATAGCTTAAAAGGGTGAATCTTCATAGTCTTAAAGATGAAATTTGTTTTAGAATTATGATAGAGAAGCTACATCAGGATCAAAACGTTGAGGTAAAGATTACTGGATGGTCTTATGCAAGTAAAATAATACAAATATGCTACTGTAGTAATTACATACATGAACAACAATAATGACAATGTATTTCACTTTACACAAGGATCCAAAAGAATATGCAGAACATGGAGTAAAAATCAATTATATGACATTAGTCAAATTCTGTAAAAGAACATGCCCTACGCTTCAATGGAAACCATGTGAAATCAATAAATTAATAGGAAATTGGGAAAAAGAGTATGACACTATATTTACCAGCATGGTACCAACACCATCTGCTACTTTGCAACCAGACATCAAAAAAGGTGCTTTCTGATCTTTGTGGACCTGCACAAAATGCCATACATAAGAATAAAAAGGATTAAGAGTTTGATATTTAATCTACAAGAAGATTAAATTAGCTCACAGTCTTGCTTTCTCCAGTCATGCTAGATTCATCAATGGCCAGAGAATGACCAGCAATTAAGATGCCATCAGCAGGGACCTATGCAATCCCAAATAAGAAATGAATAAAGGATTAAATTCATTTTTCCTGCAGAACAAACTCAACAATTAAGTTCCTCACCTGATCACCAATTTTCAGAGGTACAACATCACCAACAACAATATCAAATATCGAAATCTTTACTGTTCTACCACCTCTCAAGACCTGCATATAGTTTCAATGTATATAATAAATTAAGCATCCCCGAAATGAACATTAATGTTTTCATACCATAACAGTACACACCTCCAATAGAATATTTTGCTTTTCCTGATTTAAATTTTGAAACTGAAGAGATTGTCGATAATCACTAACAGCTGGTTAACAGAACCCAAAAAAAAAAAAAGGATCATTAGTCTGGTAATAGAAGATAATGAAGAGAAGGAAAACTTGAAGTTTCTCCCATTTTTGAAATAGGAACCGCTGGAAAGAAGAACACCAATAGAGTTAGGAAAGCTTGGAACTCTAGTGCAAATTTGTCTACTCCTAAGCAACACGAATAAAGAACCTACCACAGTCAATCTAAAAATATCAGCTGCATATGCATTTTTTCCTCACTAGAACATAAAATAAGAACAATTCGATTTAGATGCCCAGAGGATCCTCAATTTAACTGAAATTAAGTCTTACTTTGAGTTTGAGTTTTGGTTATCAAGAGGATGAAAGAAAACAGAGCATGCATCTTTATAAGCCATTTAAGAACCCAATAGAGTCGCAAGTTTCATGGATTTCTGTACTTTACTTCCATCCAAATGGCAATCAGTTGACACATTTAACTAGGGAAAAATGAGAATATAAAATTCCATACCTGTGACTATTATAACAAGAAAAACAGCAAATGCAATGCTTCCCCCATCATACCATCCTTCTTTCAGACCCTGTGAGAAATATTAAAATACAAAATGCAGAATACCTCGGTTAAAGAATAAAAAATAAAAATAAAAATAAAAAAAAAAAAAAAAAGGGAGAGAGAAGGGTTAAAAATGCTAACAAACCAAGATGATTAGAGGAACAAGCACCATAAGAGTGAGTGAATGGAAAGAGGAGAGGAGGAAAGACAAAACGTAGAATTTGATTGTGACCAAAAAAAATATGAAATCATATTATACATAGGATATAAACATCCTACAAACTGAGTTGTAGGAATTCATCCAACCTAGTGTCTAAAAGTGTCATATGTCCCTTGAGCATATGAAAAGCACTTTTTTTTTTTCTTAATGCTATTAAAAAAGCATGTGAAAATCTTTTGTGGGCTAGCTGGGTGTTCCTATTTACACTTCCTGTGTACTTAGGGGCGCTTTTCGCTTTTTTAATAAAGTTTTCTTACTCATAAAAAAAAAAAAAAAAAAAAAAAGCATGTGAAAATCACATGCAATTAAAAAAAATAATAATAATAAAATGTGCTTCTCACATGCTAAGGGACACATGCCACTTTTAGAGATTGGTTGTTGGAAAATCCCTACAACACACTTTGTAGAAAATTTGTCCATACATAAGCATAAATTCAAGAGTAATAGGACCAAAATGATTTTATTATTGTGAACACTAGGTTTTAGGTCTTCACATGCATCAAAATGCATAGTGATAAGATTGATACATTCCTCAATCTGAAGATTTCCAATGTACAATGCCAGGTGCTTTCATTAGCATCCCATAATATGTCTAACAAAACTGATGTAGAACCAACAAAAATCACACGGTGAGAGTAGGGAAAAGAGCAGAGAAAGAAGCTAAAAGGGGAAGGAAGAAAGAAAGAAGAAGTTAAGAGGAGAGAAAGAGAGAGAAATATACTAACAACTAAACCCTAATCTAATTGACTTTGGGAAAAACCCATTTATTGAATTACAAAAACACCCTAGATGATTGAAAATTAAATAAAACATAAAACTGAGTAAAAATAAACCAATTAACTAATAGGACCTAAAGAAAACTACAGGAACCAATACTACCAGAAAATTTAAAATATAGAATTGATCTCTGAAATTAAATAAGACTAAACTAAAGTTAAATCCGTGTCTCGCCCCGTTGCATCAATCTCCCCTAGTTAGAGAAAACTCGACCTCAAGTTTTGAAATGTTGAAAATATATGCTCATTAAATTTTGGATCCAAACCCAACCTCTCAAGTCTCAAAAGTGTCCAATCAACCTCGGTCTGACATGTAGGCTATGCAGCAAGCATCCAAAACAACTTTTTTTTTCTACGCCAAACACAAACTACTAGTAACCAAACAGAGGCAAGATCTCTTCAAAACAACACAACATCTCGCGTCCAACTATCAACACAACCCTGGGCACCCAATTCAGCGCCTGCCGGCTACAGTGACAGCGCGAAGGCAGGACAGGTCTAGCAGGGGTTGGCAGCGCGGGGAACAAGCGGTACTGCCAGGTGCGGCTCTCATAATCACAACATTGTTGGTCGTCAACCGGCACGGTGGATCGTCGATCAAAGTGGGTCGGCAATGTGTGGCAACTAAGGAGGTCACCAAGGGAGGACATCGTGCGTGATGGTGTGAGACTAAAGGCTGTAAAAAGAGGACCCGTGACAGCGGCGCTGGCAAGATGGACATGTGACAACGCGATGGTGTGTTTGAGTGTTTGGCTGGAGGTACAGTTATGACAAACGAAAGAACCACCAGTGGCTGGCGATGTGGTAGGTTGCAAAGGGTCGATGGTGGATTGTGGGTTCTGAGTCGGGTTGATTCCGGTGTGGGTTTGTCAACAAGGTTGGGACTTCGGGTTGGGGTTTTGTTGAATGGAGGTGGTGATGGGTTCTTGACTTTGCACTGGGGATTTTTTGAGTTTTTTTTTTTTTTTACCGGTTGGTGGATCAGGTTTGTGTAGTGGTTATAGGTTGGGTGTTTAGGGCAGAGAGAATAATGGGCACTGGTTTCAGAGGACCTTGATGCTAGGGTTTGATAGTAGGGATATGTCAAAACTTTTCTTGGGTTAACAGCAGCACAACGTAATCAAAGGACTGAAGTTTGCTCTGATACCAAATTTAATGTAGAACCAAAAATAATCAAAAAATTCACACGGTAAAAGTACGAAGGAGAGGAGAAAAAGGGTAAGGGGAGGAAAAGAAATAAAGAGCAAGAATCAATTCCACATTTTTATTTCATCAAAGTCCGCCTCCATTGGAGTACAAAACACACTTAAATGGACAAACGCTAAACCCTAATCAAATTGACCTTGGGCAAAGGCCATTTATTGAATTACAAAAAAACTATTGACTCTCATTTTTTTTTTATAAGTAATTGTAATTCAATTCAATAAGAGCGCAGAGGGGTGCAACCCTTATACACAGGAAGTATACAAGAGAGCCCCCAAATGGGACGAGAAGAGAATAAATTTAAAAAGTCTAATTAAGTAAAATCATTCAAGCAATGATGGGACGCTATCTAAATATATAACATATTAAGCAAACGCTTCCGTAACTCCACCATTGATGTCTCTACATCTTCAAAGAGCCACGCATTCTGTTCCCGCCAAATACACCACGATAAACACAATGGAGTTAACCGCCAAGCTTCTTTAGCACGACCATACCGAACCGACGCACCCCAACTAGTCAGCAACTTCAACACCGTTCGTGGCATAACCCACTCTACCCTAAATAAGATAAGAATGCAACTCCAAAGATCACGGGCGACTTCGCAGTGAAGCAACAGATGATCAATAGACTCCTCATTCTTCCTACACATACAACACCACTCAATCACTACGACATTCCTCTTACGCAAGTTATCATGCATCAAAATTTTACCCAAAGCTGCTGACCATACAAAAAAAGCCACCCTAGTTGGAGCCTTAACACGCCAAACACTCTTCCACAGAAATGGTGGGCCATTTTTCCTAATAAGCACTCCATAATAGGATCTCACCTCAAAAAAACCCCTTTTAGAGGGGTTCCAAACTAACTTGTCGCCTTCTCCAAGTCGAACCGAAGTGGAGTAAAGCCGCTCAAAGAAAGAAAGAACCATCTCTATCTCCCAATCCTGGATTTGCCTCATAAAAAAAACATTCCATTGAATAACTCCGTTATGAACGACCAAGTTATCAACCATCATTGCATCTTTGTTCCTCACAATACTAAACAGAACTGGAAAGCACTGCTTCAAAGATCTATCTCCACACCACCAATCATGCCAGAAACTAATATGTGACCCATCCCCCACCTCAAAACGAACAAAATTACAAAACTTCTCCCATCCCCTCCTAATATGTTTACACACACCCACTCCAATGGAACCCGACACCTCTTTCGAACACCACCCCCCCTTTAGACTCTCAAATTTTGCGTTAATCACCAATCGCCATAAAGCCTCCCTCTCCAAACCATATCTCCACAACCATTTACCCAGAAGAGCTTGATTAAACTGGATGAAGTTGTGAACTCCCAACCCACCTGAATGCAAAAGAGTACAAATCCTGTTCCATTTCACTAAATGAAATTTGGCCTCATCTCCAATACCTCCCCAAAGAAAAGCCTTTTGAATTTTATCAAAACGATTAGCCACCCTCACTGGAATAGGAAACAGCGACAAGAGATATGTAGGAAGATTGGAGAGTGTACTTTTAAGAAGAGTCAGCCGACCACCCTTTGACAAATACATAAACTTCCATCCAGCCAACCTCCTTTCCATTTTCTCAATAACACCATTCCAAATAGACATAGATTTGTAAGAAGCATCCAATGGCAAACCCAAGTATGTCAATAGCGAAGAAGCAACCCGACATCAAAGTAGGTGAGCCAACCTATCGACATCCTCTACCGCACCAATAGGAACCACTTCTGATTTTCCTAAGTTAATCCTTAAGCCCGAAGCTGCCTCAAAGCAAAGAAAGATACACCTCAAGATGTCGAATCTGTTCTTCTTGCGCAGCACAAAAAATCAAAGTGTCATCAACAAACAGTAAATGATTCACAACTAAAGCCTCGTACTCCCTGGATCCCATTGAAAACCCTGTCAAATTGCCCTGATCCAAAGTGGCAATCAACATCCGGCTCAAAGCCTCCATAATAACCACCACAAACCAAAAAAGGAGAAAGAAGATCTCCTTGTCGCAAACAATGAGAGCTAAAAAAAAAAAAAAAAACCCGATGGGGTTCCATTCACAAGAATATAAAATCTCACCGTAGAAATACAAAAACGAATCCAAGCCCTCCATTTTTCCCCAAAACCACAACGGTGTAGCAAATAGAGCAAGAGATCCAAATTCACAAGATCATAAGCCTTCTTCAGATCCAACTTACACAGCAGCCTAGAATCCCCTTATCAAATTTGGCTATCCACACATTCGTTGGCAATAAACACCGAGTCCAATATTTGTTGACCACCAATAAATGCATTCTGAGAGTTGGAGATAATCTTGTCCAAAACTAATTTAAACCTATTCACGAGGACCTTTGAAATGATCTTGTAAATCCCCCTACCAAACTAATAGGGCGATAATCTCTCACTTTCATGGCACCAGCCTTCTTAGGAATCAAAGAGACAAAAGTAGCATTAAAGCTCTTTTCAAACTTGCCTCGAGCATGAGATTCTTTCAAACTATTGACTCTCTAAATTAAATAAAACATAAAACTAAATAATAATAACCCAATTAACTAATATGACATAAATAAAACTATGTTGACCAATATTACCAGAAAATTTAAAAAGAAAAAAGAAAAAAGAAATAGAATTTATCTCCAAAATTAAATAAGACTAAATTAAAGTAAATTTCGTGTCTCGCCCCTTGCACCCCTTGCATCCTTAATTGAAGTAGAGCTAACAAAACTCATAAAAACCACATGGTGAAAGTAGGGAAAATAGAGGAGAAAGAAACCAAAAGGGGAGAAAGAAAAAAGAAGCTAAGTGGAGAGAAAGAGAGAAAAAAGAAGCTTAGAGGGGGAGAAAGAAAGAAGAAGTTAAGGGGAGGGAAAGAGAGAAAGAACGAGAATCAATTTCACATATTTTTTATTTCATTAAAGTCTACTTCCATATGGAGTACAAAATACACTTAAATAGACTAACAACTAAACCCTAATCTAAGTTACTTTGGGCAAAGCCCATTTATTGAATTACAAAAACACCCTACTGAAAATCAAATATAACATAAAACTAAATACTAAAAACACAATTAACTTAGAGGACCTAAATAAAACTACATGGACCAATATTACCAAAAAAGAAAAATAGAATTGATCTCTAAAATTAAAGAAGACTAAATTAGTGTATAATTCATGTCTCACCCCATGCACCAAAAATTTTGTAGATGCAAACTTGTCAAGGTCTATGATGTGATTCAACAAGAATAACTTTCTCGGAATTTAGACGGCAAATTTGCAGTTGTATCCTTAGTGGTCTTGCACACCATTAATGATAAGATGGAAGTCAAATTTGTTATATTGATGCAGTAAATTTGTACTTGCACCTTTGGTGACCTTTCTTACCATTAATATTGTATGTGCTCTTCCAACTGATATTACTATAATGTGTGGTTCCTCCTACTTCTTTTTAGATCACTTGTCTTTTTGGTTTTTACAGTATCGCAGCCAGTAAGAAAGATTCACAACAAATTTAGGAGCTTGCTTGCATCTAGAGACACAGGCATAGTCCACACTGTATAAAAATGTAACATCTAAATAACAAAAATGGGAAGGTTAAGCACACCTCTGTTTTTATTCCAAGTGTCAATGACACAACTGCAGCTATGACCAAGATTATAAGGGTTAAATCTTGCCAAGCTTCCCACAGGAACCTCTGCAGCAAACAGAATGGGAATGAAGTGATAGCTACTCAATACTAAATGAAAAATATTTTCGGTTAAAAAAAAATCAGTAAAATACCAAGAAACTGCGCCCTTTCTTCTGAGGATAAGTGTTTGATCCAAATGATTTCCTCCTTCTTAACAAGTCAGTTTCATCCCCATTGATCCCTCTATCAAGATTTGTCTCCAGTAATTCAGATAAACCTTTAACCTGTTAGAGGACGTAACCATTGCCATGATGTAAGCTTAGTCTACAGAACAAAATTACATTAACAACGAAAAATAAATTCATAGATGACTTGCCCCTCCGTATTCTTGTAAAGCAGAAATATTATGATCCCTTGTCATAGAAGCAAGTTGTTCAAGACTGACTGCATAATCGCCAGTTGGAGTTGAGGTTGTTGCCGTGGGACCTAAAACTAGATGATTCAAACATAAGCTAAAACAAGGAACAAGTAACTTGGATGGCATGAGCAGCAAAATTCAAATATAAATCTATGGTTATAAAAGTCTTAAGAGTCAACGCCATTCAACTATAACATAAAGATTAAATTTGTAAAGAAACGTTGGCATAATAAACAAGAAAGCATAACTTGACCATTGATCATAATGCCAAGAGTGCTATAATAAAGTACAGATATAAATAGACTAAAGAATAAATATTAATTGGAAAACCATCATATACATGTTACATTAGCAGTGGTTTATTCATGAGAAGTGGTCTTTAGAGACAATGGTTCGAACATCTGCATTCTCATTTTAAACTGGTATAATGAAGCATCAGTGCATCAAATGCCAAGACTACTAATATGATAGCCTGAACAAATTCTTAGAAATTTTATATTTCAAAACTCATACTATATGTTAATTAAAGAATGAGAGAAACTAATAATAATAAAATAAATAAATAGAAAAGAATGAAAGAAAGAATTAGAGAAAACTACCCATATCAAAGTAGTCCATAGATGATCTCTTAGATCCAATCTCTGAACATAAGGTTTATTAAGCTATTTATTATAAAAGTATTATTTTACTCCACCAAAGTATATAAATATATGGAGAGGGAGAGGGCAACAGGTTAGTTTGGAACCCTTCTAAAAAGGGTTTTTTTGAGGTGAGCTCCTATTATGAAGTACTGATTAGAAGAAATGGCTCATCTTTTCCGTGAAGAGTATCTGGCGTGTTAAGGCTCCGACTAGGGTGGCTTTTTTTGTTTGGTCAGCAACTTTGGGTAAAATTTTGACGCATGATAACTTGCATAAGAGGAATATCGTAGTGATTGAGTAGTGTTGTATGTGTAAGAAGAATAGGGAGTCTATTGATCATTTGTTGCTTCACTGCGAAGTCGCCCGTGATCTTTGGAGTTACATTCTCGTCCTATTTGGAGTAGAGTGGGTGATGCCACGAACGGTGTTGGAGTTGTTGACTAGTTGGGGCGCGTCGGTTGGGTGTAGTCGTGATAAAGAAGTTTAGCGGTTAGCTCCATTGTGTTTATTGTAGTGTATTTGACAGGAACGGAATGCGCGGCTCTTTGAAGATGTAGAGACATCAATGGTGGAGCTAAGGAAGCGTTTGCTTAATATGTTGTATATTTGGATAACGCCACATCATTGCTTGAATGATTTTACTTTTGTAGACTTTTTTAAATTTATTCTCTTCTCGTCCCATTTAGGGGCTCTCTTGTATACTTCATGTGCATAAGGGTTGCGCCCCTCTGCGCTTTTAATGAACTGAGTTAAAATTACTTATCAAAAGAAAAAATATATATATCTAATATGTATTAAATCAGCAATTATCAAGAAATTTGAAGCTAATAGGAATTAGTAAATTTAATCATTAAGTAATATTCTAAAACTCCCCCGCATTTATGGGTTCAGGCTCCTCCTTAATAAGTGGAACTCAATACGTTGAATACTTAACTAAAATGGAACGTAAAGTGTGGAGTCAGAAATCAAATTCAAGAGTCAAAACTATTACTCTCATACCATTTATTTGAATTAGAAGTAAAGTGTAAAGTCAATATTCAAACTCAAGACCATCGTTTTGATTCCATATTAAATTACTTATTATCTCAAAAACTTTAACTGATAAATAATGATGAATTGAGCCAATTAACTAATATTCTAACAACACTCATTTATACATGTAGCATAGTTATTCCAAAATATGACTTTATATTGTGGCTAGCTTATACCAACGTCCAAAAACTATATGATCATAAAGTTTTAATCAAAATAGAAATAATTATATAGCTCTCAAAGTCATCAATGCATAGGAAGACATCAGATTAGGAAAAAAAATGAAATGATGCAGAGTAAAAAGTCCTTGGTGGACTCAAAACAAATGTTGGAGGATTTCGTTTTTTAGCCATGTATTTAAGATTAAAGTCTGCATATATACTGCAAAGTGGTAGTTAAGGGATGATTACAATTTAAATTTTTTTTTCCTTTTTTTTATGAATGATTACAATTTAAATATATGATTCTGTCAACAAAGAGAACTGATAATGGTTTGCAGTGCGAGGAGCAGCAGGTAATAAATTGTTCTTCTATCTTCTTTGTCTATTTCTCCATGTCATAAGTGCAAAAATTTCAGAGTCCCATATTCTCTCTGTCTTTTCCTTCTTTTTTTTCGTTTTTTTTTTTATAAGTAAATGAAATTTTATAAAAGATGAATATGCCTCTAAGGATAATGGAAGTATAGAAAAGGACGCAAAAACAGTGAGAGCAAAAAAGACGAGAAATAAGAAAAGAAAAAAACCCACAAAGACCCAACCACAGCAGAAAACCCAAAGCACCCCAACAAAAACCAAAAAACCCTCTATAACATTACATCACAGCAACCTTCTTACTTTTGCCCCAAGTAAAACCAAGACTCTTAGCATCATAATTGATATCGCACTCAAGGTTAAGAAGTTCTCTATTCCCTTTAACCTTAGAAGTGGAGACTGGGACCTCAAGATACTGCCCCTCAACCACTTGAGCCATGACATCCAAAAAGCCTTTTACATTCCCCTCAAAGGAAATCCCCACAGTTTGAAGGCACAACGCAGCGTCAAACACTGCCCCAGGAGAACCTACAACCTCTTTGGAAACACCTTCCCTCGAAGATTCACCCACCTCAACTGGCGGGGAAGAATGGCTGCGCAGGAGGAGGAACCCACGCCGACAAAAGCTAACTGGAGGCTCCCTAACTGCCACAGACTCCAAAGGTGGCGAAGGATGATGGCCCAGCGGAGAAGGAGAGGCCATGATCGCCGCCAAAGACTCAGTTAACAAAAACTTGTTCAGCTACGCATCATTTGGCTTCCGAGAATACCTTATCACCGATTGAGACTTCGAAGGATAAATAAGTGCCCTAGATTCCAACATCACGGAAGCGAGAGATGAAGTCGTTCACCTAACTCTTCTGCCCCTAAGAAAACACTAGGAAAAGCTAACCCATAGTCTGCTTTCCAAGCCTGGGGAGAAGCAGGAGAAGCTTGCTGCGAAGAACACAAGACCCCTAAGAAGTAACGAACAAAAACTAGGTCTGGGGCAAGTGAACCAAGGCCCTGGCTCATGAACTCCAAAGAAGAGAGGGGAGGGACTAGTGAAGAAGGTGCTGGACCTGATATAGGAGAGACCTCACCTGGCTTGGACAAAGACCCAGCAAGACCAGAAGCACCACCAGCGGAATCTGGAGACACCGGAGAAGACAACTAACTAGAGGACACTAACTGGGACGAGAAACGAAAACCCACTGAAGCAAACCCGATCGGGGGCGTCTCAAAAACTGCCGGAGAGGCCACCGGCGCACCAGACGACCGGCCTAGAGAACCCATTGCTTCCAGCACCGGAGAAGAGGCTGCTGAAGGCAAGGAGACGCCCTGACCCGAGAGATCAAATCCCACACCCATTAAGAAAGAATCGGAACTAGAACCCAGAACAAGACCCGACTTATTGGCCTTCTTAACACTAGGACTAAAGCCCCATTTCCTAGATCCAGCCCGTAACCGGGCTTATCCTCTCCTTATAATAAATTGTGCATTACTAAAAAGTAGAACAAGAACAAAAAAACAGCAAATCAGTTCTTTAACTAAGAGTAAATGACATACAACTAACTGCCATCAAGAACATATCAAAGTTAAATAACCATTCAAAGATAGCTGAAGAATTCAGACAGTGATATATACCGATTTGCCTTTCCCCAGCCAGTCTGAAAAGTAATGCTGCCTAATACAACAAGTAGTCATTGATTAGATAAAACAATCTGAAACACCAAACTAACACCTTTGCTAATATTAAAAACATTACTCTTATGACTTGTGCATGGGCTCTTATCATTCTTCTCCTTTGCTCTTTCTCTTCTTCCTTATTTAAGTCCAAAGTGTATCGGAATCGACGGGAAGCATTTAGCACCAGTGCCGCTTGCTGTAGAGGACCAAAGCTCTTTCAGTCCAAAGTACAAGCAGAAATAAAATAACTTTTTTCTAACCACAATACTAGAGTTTAACATGCAACAGCATTTTAAAAACTCTAAGTTTGGCATATGCTGCAAGGAAATATAAACAAATAAGAAATTAAAGTCAACAATGAACAGTTAAAACAGGCATTGCCTACAAGCAGAAACTCGTATGCTCATCATAGTCCAAAAAAGAAAAAGATAGCTGTCGAAGAATAGACTGTTTTAGGAGGCAGAGTTCATGATCTACTCATGTCTCCGAGTACTGTGCCCAAAATCTCACGATAGATCACCAGTCATATAAATGAGCAAGCATCATTCCATAAAAATAGAGAACCATCCTGCTATATGAAACAAGAGGAAGGACAGCAGTAACCAAAGAAACTGTAGGAACCTGTTTGGAAGATTCAAATAAAACCAAGTCCCGATCAACCACAAGCGAGCCCAATACCCACAGATAGCAAGAACTTGAATGATTACTAGACTCCAGTGTTTTGGCAAATGTCAAATATATCCATGTATCTTTCAACAAGAAAGTATGGAGATAAGAACCGCAAAAATTAAATCCTAGATAAAGAGGAGCTTAGTAGGGACAAGATGTGAAGGCATGGAAATGGGAATCCATTAGCAAATTATAAAATCTTTCCCCAAAGTGCTTCCTAAGATTCACGCATTCGTGGAGCACAAAATCCAGCAAGAAGACATTATTTCTTTGAGCAGCTTCACTTGTGAACGCAGTCTTGGTCAAGGAGGAAAAAGACACTTTATCATTTGACTGTGTAAATGCTTCACGGGGATAAGATGGTGAGTATTATTTTGGCATCTATCCCACAAGTTCCTCTGTCTCCAAATTGTAAAGTTGTCTCTTACCACTCATCTACCTCAAAAGTGTAATTTCAGCTATTATCATTGTAAGAGCACTTTATTTCTTAGTTGTCCCATATTTTGTAGCATAAAGCAAAGTGCTGACTACAAATCTCTTAACTATCAATTAGCAAAATTTCCTTTTCCAGGTTTACTTAAATTTAATTTCATCTGCATGTCATAATCCAATTTTTCTAGAATTTGTAGATCATAGCATCCTTTTATCACTCAAATTCAGCACTTTTTAACCCCACTCTGGTCTGATTGACTGAAATTGATGCATCCCGAGACTTGAATCCATCAGGAGATCTCTCCATATGCATGCATAATTAGTCCATACACAACATAATCAAAAATATATGAGCTCAATGCCAAAGACCCACTAATGGATCTTATAGGTCCATCACAGATTTAAAGTATAAAGACTAAAAGGTAACCTCATTCAACCCAGCTCCTCAGCGTTGGTTAAAGCCTTTTGATTCCCATCCCATCAAGTTAGGAATCAAATGCTTATACTAGCCTAGCCCTGATCAAGAGGAGAACAAGATATGTGTAGAATCCTTTTTGTCCAGGTTCAAGGATCAAAAATCCCTTATGTATGAGTCAAGAAATATTTCCAATAGCTCGTAAGCTTAAAGCAGAAAGCTAAATTCAGAGGAAATAACACAACACAACAATTATCTAAGAAGACTGTTTAGGTGGGAAACATCTGCTCCTTTCGTCCAACATAAGGGACATGGGACCAGCCTTGGTTATATCAATAAGTTATGAAAACTTCTAGTGACAACCAATTTATTTCCCTGAGCACCAGAACATAGCTTGCAATAAGTTGATGAAAAGGAAAGTCTTTTTACAAACATTACTATCAGCAAACTACATGAAAATAAAGTTCCCATATAGGATATCCCTAAAGTGAAAATAGAAAAATTTCCTAATGCACTTATCGTGTGGCTTAATCCACACATACATACACACACCCATAGTTTAACACTTTTTTCACCATTATAATATTGTTCAATACCGCTAAGCTATGCCATCATCACCAACACACATTCGTACCTTCTTGTGCCATTGACAGCCTATCTTCATATGTTCCAAGTCTACCCAACTGTAGATACTCTAATTCTTTGTTCGTTACAATGATTCCTGAATGCACAGGATTCTCTTATAATTTTACAAGAATGACCTGAAAAATGTCACTGATAATCTTCATATAAAAAACCACCCTCACTCCTTTCATTCAAATAACTTATTTTGAATCACCTGAACAAATCCGTCTTTGTTCTCCCTAAAGATGACTATTACCAATCTCAGGTGACATGAGAATAAAGTTTCCTAACAATTCAAACATCCAAAGAATATTACAAAACATAAATGCGTGGATGTCAGCATGTGAGAGTGAATGAAGATGGTAGGACCAGCACAGTTTAATACTCAAGAACACCAATCCTAAACAATACCTCAAGGTATGCCAGCACTACATAGATAAGTTTTTTAATTATCTTAAACACAAGAAGAATTACAAATCCTCCAAAACAAACCCACATATGCCAAAAGCTGCCAAGCTTTAAGAAAACAAAATCCTAGCATTCCTCAGGAAGAATCAAAACAGAAATCCATGTTTAAAATAGAGAACACTAATTAAGAGAATGCCAAATTAATTACTGTAGATGATCAAATTAGACATGTATGAACCAACCAAAATCCATTTAGTCTCCTGTAATAACAACTAGCATCACTTGAGTGGGTAGTGCTTCAAAGTCGCTCCCTATATTTAGAATGCATGGCACATGACACTGGATCTATATTACAGTCCCTTCTTATAATTGCTGAGGCAGAAATTATCACGTGCCCATTTTTTATAAGTAATTCATCTTGTTAGAAAGCGCAAAAAGGGGCAACCCAAGTACAAAGGAAGTATACAAGACAAATCCCCAATTAGGGAGAATAAGAACATGAATCCAAAAATTCTAAGAAACTAGAAAAACGAGAATTGTTATAAGCCGCCACCAAAATATAAAGAGATTTTAACATAATAGCTTTTAAGTCTAACATCAATCTCTCACAATCTTCGAAGTTCCGAGCATTACGCTCTTTCCAAATACACCACATTACTCCAAGCTTCTAAATTGCAGCTGTTGCTAAACTGACCTCTCCAGCTAGCCAACAACTCCACCACCCTTTGGGGCATGACCCATTCTAATCCAAAAAGACGGTAAGTCAATACCCACAAAGCTCTAACCACTTCACAATGGAATAGAAAATGATCTATGGTCTCCCTACTTTTCTTGTACATGCAACACCAATCCATCACTATAACGTACCTCTTTCTTTGGTTATCCAAAGTTAAGATCTTCCCAAACGTAGCCGTCCACACACAGAACGCCACTCTCGAAAGAACCTTATTTCTCCAAATACTCTTCCAAGGAAAGAGAGAGCCAACGAGGGCAAAGCACATGATAAACAGATCTAACCTCGAATGTCCACCTTTTAGAAGGGATCCAATAGATTTTATCCACGCCACCTCGTCTAAACCTGAGAGAGTACAAAAGAATAAAGAAGTGACTGACTCCACCTTCCAATCATGCACTGGCCTGGTAAAAGACATATTCCACCAAAGAGTATCATCATAAAACTTCACATGATCCGCCACCGAAGCTTCCTTACCGCAAGCAATACAAAATAACTACAAAAAAGTTGTCTGCAAAGTCTGGTCCCCACACCATAAATTATGCCAAAACTAGATCTTGAACCCATCTCTCACCTAATATCTGACAAATTTAGAGAAACCGCCACCACGTCCTAATGTTTTCCATACCCCAACCCCGAAGGACCCAACAACCTCTTTGGAACACCACCCTCCCCACATGCTATCATATTTAACTTCCACCACCGATCACCACACGGCCTCCCTCTTTGTGGCAAAACTCCATAACCATTTCCCCAAGAAGGAGCTCGGTTAAATGGAATCATGTTTCTAACCCCCTAAACCACTTGAGGAAAATGGCGTATAAATCTTAGACCAACTGAGTAAATGGAATTTAAATTTTCACCGACTCCACCCCATAAAAAATCCCGTTGAAGTTTCTTAATACGGTTAGCAACACCAACAGTGCTAGGAAAAAGAGACAAATAATAATTAGGCAAATTGGAGATAGTGCTTTTAATCAGTGTCAACCTACCACCCCTAAACAAATAAAACCTATTCCAACCCGCCAAACAACGTTCTATCTTCTCAATGATACCATCCCATATCGATTCAGCCTTAACGGCACCCCCACTGGAAGACCCAAATACTTTATAGGCAAAGAGGACACCCTACAGCTGTGGATACAAGCCAAACCACCAACATCTCCCACCATGCCAACTATGAATTCGATAAGTTAATCTTCAACCCTGAGACAGCTTCAAAGCATAAGAAGAGACAACACATATGATGGAGATGATCTAAATCTGCCTCACAAAAGATCAAAGTATCCTCTGGAAAAAAAAGATAAGCCACAAGAGTTTGTCATTATTCCTCGACCCCATCGAAAAACCTAATAAAAGCCCCCTATCCACAATGGCGGCAGCATCTACTCAAAGCCTCCATGATATCAACAAACAACAGAGGGGGTAAAGGATCCTCCTCTCTCAGACCACGAGAGCTATTAAAGAAAATATTGGGAAAACCATTGCTCAAAACAAAGAAACGCACCGTAGAAATATAATAAGCTATCCATTAGTGTTATTTCTCCCTAAACCAACATCTCCTCAATAGATATAGCAAGACACCCCAATTAACATGGTCATACGCCTTTTCTAAGTCCAATTTACATATTACACCAGGATCCCTTGATCTGGTACAACTGTATTGACATTCATTGGCAACAAGGAATGAATCTAAGATCTATCCCCTTGATGAAAGCATTCAGAGACAAGAAAATAATCTTATCCAACATTGTTTTCAACCTGTTAGCTAGGACTTTAAAGATGATTTTACACATGCCACCCACAAGACTAATGGTTCGGAAATCATTAATATCCACTGCCTCAACTTTCTTGGGAATAAGGGGGGGAAAAAAAATAAAAAGTAAAGTTGAGACTCCTTTCAAACTTATCCCGAGCGTTAAAATCATGATTAACATTCATGATATCTTCTTTAAGAACCTCCCAACAAAACTGGAAGAAAGCCATAGAAAAACAACTGGGGCTCGGGACCTTATCACCATTTAGAGCTTTCACCACTTCAAAGACCTCACTCTCTTCAAAAGCTTTTTCCATCCACATAGCCTCCTTAGCACCAACAGAATATTTTTTTTATTTAAATAATGTATATTCAATCAAAGAGCAGAGGGGCGCAACCCTAGTACATAGGGAGTATACAAGAGAACCCTTAAATCATACAAAAAAGAAAAAATAAATAAATAAATAAATAATTCCAAAAACTCAAAAACCAGGGATGTTTGACAAGTTTTTCTGTGGGAACCCGGGAAAATGAAGAATTAGTGGTGAATCATCTGTTGTTTGCGGATGACACTTTAATTTTTTGTGGTGCGCAGGCAGGACATGTTCGAAATTTGCGGTGTATTTTCTTATTTTTTGAGGCCGCTTCAAAGTTGAGGATCAATTTAGGTAAATCAGAAATTGTTCCCATAGGCGAGGTGGAAAATGTTGATACTTTGGCTCATATTCTTGGGTTTCAAGTTGCGTCTATGCCGATGACTTATTTGGGATTGCCGTTGGGAATGTCTTTTAAAGCTATCTCTATTTGGAATGGAGTTATTGAGAAAGTGGAACGCCGGTTAGCTAATTGGAAGAAATTATATTTGTCTAAGGGTGGTCGTTTGACTCTGATCAAAAGTACTCTTTCCAACATTCCTACGTATTATTTATCGTTGTTCCCCATTCCTGTGAATGTGGCTAAGAAACTTGAGAGACTACAACGGGATTTTTTATGGAGTGGCATGGGGGATGAGGTAAAATTTCACTTAGTAAACTGGCATACGATTTGTACTCCAATTAAGGAAGGTGGTTTGGGAGTTTGAAATTTGATTCAATTTAATCAAGCTTTATTGGGGAAATGGATGTGGAGATTTGTTTAGGAGCGGAAGGCTTTATGGAGATCGGTGATTGAAGTTAAGTATAGGAGTTTGAGGGGTGGCTGGTGTTCCTTAATGGCTGTGAGGTCTTATGGTATGAGTGTATGGAAGCATATTCGAAGGGGGTGGGATCATTTTTATGAGTTTGTGTGTTTGTAGGTGGGAGATGGGTATAATGTTCGGTTTTGGCATGATCTGTGGTGTGGAGATAGGCCGCTAAAGCTCTGTTATCCAGTTTTGTTCAGTATTGCTCGTTTTAAAGACGCCTGGGTGACAGATAATTTGTATGTGGTAAATGGAGTTGCACATTGGAATGTTGTCTTTACTCGCCTTGCACAAGATTGGGAGGAGGAGATGGTTCTTTCCTTATATGAGTATTTGTATTCTCATCGGATTTGGCATGGAGCGGTTGACAAGTTAGTGTGGAGTCCTTCTAAGAGGGGACATTTTGAGGTGAAGTCTTTCTATAAAGCCTTAGCTAGTCAAGATGTTGTCTCTTTTCCTTGGAAAAATATTTGGCGTGTAAAGGCTCCATCGTGGGTGTCATTTTTTGTATGGACAGCAGCCTTAGGAAAGATCTTGACGCATTACAACTTGCGTAGGCGTCATATAGTGGTGGTTAAGTTGTGTTGTATGTGCAAGAAGAACGGAGAATCCATTGATCATCTCTTACTTCATTGTAATGTTGCACGGGATATCTGAAGTTTTTTCTATTGTTTGTTCGGGGTGGAATGGGTCATGCTGGATTTGTTGAGTAGTTGGGGCGATTCGCTGGGTCGTGGTCAAGTTCAGAAAATTTGAAAGCATGTTCCTTTGTGTGTTATGTGGGGTCATTGTCGTGAGAGGAATGCACGGCGTTTTGAAGATGTGGAAATGTCGGGTTTAGAGTTGTGTCGTAATGTGCTTAATACGTTATTTGTATAGGTCTCGGCTCATAGCCCGAGTCATGTTACGTTTGCAAAGTTTTTAAATTCATGCTCTTTTGTTTTCTCTGATTATAGGCACTTTTTGTATACTTCTTCTGTACTAGAGTTGCGCCCCTTTGCGCTTTTTAATGATATGAGATTACTTATCCAAAAAAAAAAAAAAAACTCAGAAAAATTAGAAACAGGGAAACTATTCCATGCCACTCTCCATATATACAGGGATTGTAGCATCATCTTCTTCATATTTAGCAATCCATTCTCACGATCTTCAATGCTCATTGTGTTCCACTCTCTCCAAAGACACCACACTAAACACAAAGGAGCCAGCCTCGATATGATCAAAGCATTACGATTTCTCAATTGTCCCCACCAACTTCCCAACAAAAAGCAAAGCATAACCCAAGCAACACCAAACAACTAAAAAAGCACACTCCACAACTCTGTTGCAACCTCACAATGAAAGAGTAAATGATCTATAGACTCCCCACATTTCTTACACATACTGCGCCTTTCCACCACAATAACATTTTCTTTCGTAAATTATCCAAAGTTAAGATTTTCGCTAACGTCATCGTCCACACAAAGAACGCCACTCTCAAGGTGCCATAACTTTCCAAATACTCTTCCAAGGAAAAGTTCATCCTACATAATTAGATAATACTTTATAGAAAGACTTCACTTCAAATAGATAACACCTACTAGTAAGACTTCACTTCAAATAATTTCCTTTTACATGGAATCCAACAAATTGTATCATCGCCTCCATGCCTTACACTTTGAGAACAAAACACCTCAAAGAACCTAGATACCACTTCCACCTCCCAATCATGCACAGGTCTAATAAATATAATATTCCAATGAATGTTTCCATTTTGGAGCTGCATATTATCCGCCACCGATGCATCCTTACCACAAGCAATAGTGAACAATTCGGGAAATGAAACCTTCAAAGGTTGCTCCCCACAAAAAAAAATCATGCCAAAACAACACTTTATAACCATCTCCTACCTCATATCTCACATGATTAGCAAAACGGTCCCACTCCCTACTTATACATTTCCATATAGCCACACCATAGGGTCCCCCAACCTCCTTAGAGCACCAACCTCTCCTCATACTATCATATTTAATGTCCACCTTTCTCCACAAAGCCTCCATCTCTGTAGCAAACCTCCACAACCACTTACCCAAAAGGGCTTGGTTCAACTGAATCATATTTTTCCCCTAAATCCTCTAAAATTATCGAACTACATATATTCGACCACTTCACCATATAAAAATTAAACTCATCACCAATATCTTTTCAAAGAAAGTCCCTCTGAAGTTTTTCCAGTCGATTAGCCACTCCTATCAGAATAGGAAAAAGGGACAAATAATACGTCGGTAAATTAGAGAGTACTTTTTATTGAAGTTAAACTACCTCCCTTGGATAAATAAAGCCTCTTCCAACCTGCCAACCTATGCTCCATCATCTCAATAATGCCACTCGAAACGGTAGAAGCCTTATAATGAGCACCCAAGGGAAGACCCAAATACTTCATCGGCAACAAAGCCAACATCGCCTACGGGAAGAATCTCTGACTTGGACAAATTTATCTTCAACCCCGACACCGCTTCAAAAAATAAGAACGGGCATCTCAAATTTCGAAATTGTTCTACACTAGGCTTACAATAGATTAATGTGCTGCAAACAACAAATGTGACACAACCATCTCCTCATCATTTCTCGATCCCACCAAAAACCCATATAGAAGCCCTCTATCCACCATAGCAGACATCATCATTCTTAATGTCTCCATAATAACCACAAACAATAGTGGAGACAATGGATCCTCCTATCTTAATCCACGCAAACTACTAAAAAAACCCGAAGGCGAAACATTAATGAAAATCAAAAACTGAACCATAGGTTGCAGTAATCTATCAAACCTCGCCATCTCTCCTCAAAGCCACATCTCTTCAGCAAATATAATAGAAACTCCCAATTGGCATCTCCCAACCCCCACGCCTATGTGAGAGGCACAGAGAGGCTAAGTCTTCACCTCAACCCCACCCCAACCCCAGTCACAAGGACGAAAGACCCACCCCCCCCCCCCCCCCCCCCCATACCTCTGCCACCCTTTGTAGTGGTAGAGGGAGTGGATACTGGAGATGGGGAGGGGAGACCCACCTTCGGTGAAAGGCAACTTCCACCCTTGGATACCGGCTCCCCACTTTTTAATTTTTTACAAGTAACAAGACCAACCTCTACATCTGAGAAAGTTACCAAGTAGAAAATTCTCATGATTAGAGATCTGGTCCAAGACAAGATAAAATATCAGGTAGATAATAGCACTTCTATCTCTCTATGAATTGATAATTGGCACCCCTTAGGCCCTTTAGAGAGCAAGTTTGGAGATAGGCTCATATATGATTCTAATCTTGGGCGCAAGAGTGGCAACAGTTGTTGATGGTAAAGAGTGGAAGTGGCTAGTAGCTCAATCTATAGAGTGGTTAGAAGTAAAACAAGTCATCACATAGACTTCAAACCAGACAGTGAAAAAATGATACAATAATATGGGTGGACAATCCAAAGGGCTATTTTACTGAGCAGGAAACATGGGAAAGCACCCACACCAGGAGCTCGAAGATGGAATGGCACAAAATTGTGTAGTTTTATAAGGCAATTCCCCGACATGCTATGATTTTGTGGCTAGCCATTCAAGACGGATTATACACTAAGCATAAACTTCACTTACTTGACTTACTCTGAGATATAAAGTATACTCTTTGTAGACAAGCTCATGAATACTTAGATCACCTCTTTTTCTCATGTCCCTTCTCAAAGCGAGATCTTTCCTTCAAGTGGAATATTCAGTAGTCTAAAATATCTTGGAAAGGAATGTTCTTTTTATAGCTTAAAGGTTCAAGGACAAGTCCCCTTGCAGTCTGGTTTGAAAGTTAATGTTTGTTACTCCCATGCATTCCATTTGGAGGAAAAAAGTTACAAGAACCCATCTTCAGTTGCCCCGACATGTGTGTAATATATAATTCAAGATGTCATTTTTGTGTTAAGAGGAAGAATTAACAGTCTCCATGGCCTTAAGCCATCTCAGGGAAATAGGTGGCTTCAAAGATCATGAGGATTCTCGGAGGAGTTATTATTAGCCCAGTAGCCCTGCTTCATTTTTCTTTTTTTCTTTTTTCTTTTTTTGTGTGTATTAAGTAGGGGATTGAGCCCTCTCTCAACCAGGTTGCTCTTGTTGCTTTTGTATTCGTTATCTCTCCTATTCTTTTTCTTTTTGTTCTGGTGTATGCTCCTATGCTTTGTACAGCTTCCTTTGAAATAATACTCAAACACAAAGGAGCTCAAAAATTGAACCTCTGCCTCCTGTAATTTCTCTATCTTCCACCTTGCCTTAAAAACCCACCAATCATATTCACAAAACATATCCCTCCTAATCTCCAATTTATTCACGAAGATAGGTTCTGATTTGCTCAACTTCACTAGGCTTGGTTGAAGAATTTCGTCAAATGGTTGGTGGTTCACAAGGATAACTGCATTCTCTAAGATCAATGGTGTCTTCTTGAAGATTGCAGCTTCGATCTCGGTGGAAAAATTTAAAGCTTCATCATCCTGCTTAAGAACCGGATGTACTTTCTTCAACTCCATGGTTTCGATTTTTGGATATGGGTCAATAAACTCATCGTTCTTCAGTTGCCCATTTTTTGCTTCTTGAATTTCCTTACCATAAACTTCTTCTAACTTTCCAATTGTCCTTTCTTCAGAAAATTTGTTTATGCCATCCTCCAAAATTCCAGGTTCTTGAAAATCCCCTGATTCTTGTTCTTCTTCAGGTTCTTGAAAATTGCTGATTTCTCTTCTCCCTAGAATTTCATCTTTATATAGCATAGGCTCAAGAACATTGTCCAATTTGCAGGTTACCGTTTGCTGGTCATTGCTCTTCAATGAGTTAGGAATTTCAACTGCATCTTCTTGTGCAACATCTTGTGAATTCACAACACAGTTGATCCTTTGCTGAAGTACTAACGAAATTTTTTAAAGCACTCCAAATAGAAGACTGTTAGTCTATTTCATGTGTCAAATGAAACAGAATTATTTAAGCCATGAATACAAAACTCAAATTCAGAGACCTCACAAATTGAATAAAATTTGAACAAAACCATTTTTCCATAGAGCAAGTGATAGAAAAAATGCAGGCATACTCGCATACTAATACAACCTTGCATGCATATATGCTTGTATGAGTTAAGCAATTTGATGATAAAACACATATAGCACAGCACCATGTTGTCCACACCCTCATTTATATATATATATATATATATATATATATATATATATATATATATATATATATATATATAGAGTAGCAACACTAAAAGAATACCAGATTTATATACTTGCATCCAAGTAGTGGCTAGATTTATGAAAAGGGAATTGATGCACTGAATTTGTACAGACAACCATATAATCTAGCAACGCAGTCTCCGCATAACCCCCAAAATGCACTTCACACATACAAAACACACGTACATAGATTAGAAAGACACATATCTGAGACAACTATACATTGCATGCAAGTTCAAATTGACATGTAATGCGGATTCAATTTGAAATGCATGCACAATGGAATTGCAATGTGGGGAGAGTTTTGTTGTCGTTGGATTACCCTCCATCGCCTGAGCGTCTCGAGGGGCGCATTCTTGGTGTGGGCAATGTCGAAGGGATCGGAGGTCAGGGGGTCGATGCCGTCGTCGTCAAAGGCCTTGCCGGGGCCGGCCTCTTCGTCATGATTGGAGAGCGGAGGCAAAAGACCATTGGTGGAAGAGGTGGAACCACGGGAGGCCATAGAAATCACCTCCTCCTCCTCCTCCTCCTCCTCTTCCTCTTCCTCTTCCTATGTCGCAAGAGAGATGGCAAAAGCCGCAGCACAAAACCAATTACCTCGCCTACCCACTAACACCAGATCGATCAGAAAACCACGGAGAAAACGGAAACAACAACAGCTGTTATTTTGGGGAAATGACAGGGTGGCGGTGCATGTGGGCACCATTTGGTTGTTAAAATTAGAAAATTTAATCAGTGGTGCTAAGTGCTAAACGACTTACGAGTAGATGAAAACAAAAATCACCGCCACAGGAGGAGGCGGAGGACGACCCAAATGCCAAGGCACGCACGCACTTGCACAACTATCATCTCATCTCAAAGCAGGAGCGACGGAGAGAGAGAGAGAGAAGAATGAATCGAATGATTGTTGCTTCCACAAAGGATAAACCAGAACCCAAGGTAGGCATAAGCACTTCCAAGTTCCATCAAAAATTTAAAAAAATAAATAAATAAATATATTTTAGGAAATTTCGAAGAAGCTTCGCGCGCCCTGAGACTTTTTTGTCTTTTCATACGTGGGTTTTCAAAAGTCTTTTTCCTTCCTTATTTTTTTTATAAAAATGTTCTCATATAATATAAATATTTTAAAATAAACAAAAAATACATTAATAAAAAAACAATATTAATTACCCCCCTTAAGTTTTTGTCTAATTTTGCTTTATTCTTTAAATTTTCCTTTTTTAATAATTAGGTGGTTAAATTTTGATCATTTATTTCAAATAAGTCCGTCCTTTTTGTTTTATGTCCCGTCTACATCTAGATCGACCTCAAACGAAAGAAAAAAAAAACGCCACGTGAAGAATGAAAAAAACGTCTTCCTTCTTTTTTGATGTGAAAAAAAAAAAAAAAAAGTCTTCCTTCTTGTTCGTCTCTCTGAGCGACTGAGCGTCGTCTATTTGTCCCAAAACCCCTTCCCTGCGGCTGCGCCGTCCATTCTTCTTCTTCTTCAGCTGAGGCCAAAATTGCCAATATCGTCTCTGATCTTGGGGAATATGCCTCCTTCTCACGGGGGTGCAAGGAAAGAATTTAGCAATTTTCAGAAATCCAATCACAGGTTGTTCGGATCTGTGAAGAAATAGCAGGCAATGGCCAATCTGACAGTTGTGATCGATCCACAACTACAAGTTAATGAAAGTGATCTGACATTGAGCATAATTTAAAGCCAAAATATATATTAAACGAAAGGGCTTTAATGAGTTGAAACAGAGAGAGCAGGAACAGATATAGATAGACGGGGGGAATCAAACTTCAGGGTTCAGAGCATAGTGCCTCTGTAGAGAGAGAGAGAGAGAGAGACTGAGGCATTATGGACGTCTGATTTCACTAAATAATTTAAGGGTTTGGTCCTGTTGGGGTGAATGTCAATAACAAAATCACAGCGGAAAATATCTACCCCTCTTTGTGCAAATTAAATAGTCAATCTAGCTAGCACCAAAATATCAACTCACACAAGAACAATGCAGAAAAATAAATCCAGCAACCACCACAAGCAAGACACCAAAATTTTTACGTGAAAAACCCTTCGGTGTGAAGGAAAAAACCACGGGACCTAGTCCAGTTAAAACTTCCACTATCAACAATAATGGGCTTACAAATTTTCTCTAGAACAATATCTAGAGGTTATCACCACATCAAGAATACACACATTCTTGGATTAAAACATAAATTCATCACTATAAAGTGAATTCCAACAACAACAAAGAAAGGTCTCACCAAGTGAGGATGAACAACCGAGCAACTGGAGAGGAAGTCCAACGATCGACACCAGTCAATGCGTAGCCCTCGTCGTCAGGAACAACATACTGAAATTTCATCAAGATCGGACCATAGATGACCCTCCAATCTCTGATGGAAATGGCTATGTGAAAAACCACATTTTTTCTCCTCCCTCTCTGTTTTTGGACGAAGCTCACTCCCTCCAAAACTCTTATTTCTTTTCTCCCTCACACGGCTGTAAAACCAGCCAGCCTTCCTTTCTTTTCTCCTTTTTTTTTTTCATTTGGACACAAGTCACGCATTGTGCGTGACCTGTTCCTGGCCAACAAAAACAGAGGCGCAGCCTCTGTTTCTTTTGGCTCAAGGGTTGGTCCCCCCACGTAGGAGGGACCACCCAACAAATCTCCCCCTCCCAACTACGCGGGGGGCTCCACCAAGCCCGCTTTCCTTCTGCAAATTTCAAGCTTTTGCATAGGCAACGTTTTTGTCATCATATCTGAACCATTATCATCAGTATAGATTTTCTCAATCTGCAACAATTTCTCATCCAACGCATCACAAATCCAATGATACCTAACATCAATATGTTTGGATCTTGAGTGAAAAGTTGAATTCTTACTGAGGTGGATGGCACTTTGACTGTCACAGTAAAGCAAATAACTCTCTTGTTGTAGACCCAGTTCTTGTAAGAACTTTTTCATCCATAACAATTCTTTGGCAGCTTCTGTGATAGCAATGTACTCTGCCTCTGTAGTAGACAAAGCAACACATTTCTGTAATCTGGATTGCCATGACACTGCTCCCCCTGAATAAGTAATCAGGTACCCTGAAGTAGACTTTCTAGAGTCAATATCACCGGCCATATCTGCATTTGTAAACCCATCAAGCACCTGCTTACCGTTACCAAAGCACAAACATACCCTCGAAGTACCTCTAAGATACCTGAGAATCCATTTCACAGCTGCCCAATGTTCTTTGCCGGGATTAGAAAGGAACCGACTGACAACTCCAATAGCATGAGCGATATTAGGCCTCATGCACACCATGGCATACATCAAGCTACCTACTGCTGAAGCATAAGGCACTTTCTTCATTTCTTCATTTTCTTCCTCACTTGTAGGACTTTGCTTTGAACTTAGCTTCAAATGACTTGCAAATGGAGAGCTCACTAGTTTTGCCTTGCTCATGTTGAACCTGTCCAATACCTTCTCAATATAACTCTCTTGTGATAGCCACAATCTTCCATTTTTTCTGTCACGAGAGATCTTCATACCAAGAATCTGTCTTGCGGGTCCCAAGTCCTTCATAGCAAAGGACTTACTCAACTCCTCCTTCAATCTGTCAATTTTGCTAGTGTCACGACCAACTATCAACATATCGTCCACGTATAGCAAAAGAATAATAAATTCTCCATCTGAAAACTTCTTCACAAATACACAATGATCAGAAGTAGTTTTGTCATACCCGTGCTCAACCATGAAGGAGTCAAATTTCTTGTACCACTGTCTAGGTGCCTGCTTGAGTCTGTACAAGCTCTTTTTCAACTGACACACTAGATGTTCCTTACCTCTAGTTGTAAACCCCTCTGGTTGCTCCATATATATTTCCTCCTCCAAGTCACCATGAAGGAAAGCATTCTTCACATCAAGCTGTTCAATCTCCAAATTCATATTGGCAGCCAGACCTAGAACAACTCTGATAGAAGACATCTTCACCACGGGTGAAAAAATTTCTTCAAAATCAATACCCTTCTTCTGACTAAACCCCTTCACAACCAGCTGTGCCTTGTACCTTGGTTGTGATCTGTTTGGTTCAGTCTTGCATCTGAACACCCATTTATTCTTGAGTGCTCTCTTGCCCTTAGGCAGATCCACCAAATCATATGTGTGGTTCTCATGCAAGGATTTCATCTCTTCTTGCATGGCTTTTTGCCACTCATTTTTCTGGTCATGTAACATAGCTTCCTGATAACTTTCTGGCTCTCCCCCATCAGAAAATAACACATACTCATCAACTGAATATCTTCTGGAAGGTTGGCGCTCTCTGGTAGATCTCCTCAACTGAATCTCAGTGGATGGCTCTGAGGAAGCTTACTCTAGGTGCTCTTCTGACTCCACATTATCAACTGCGGGCACACCATTTCTACCAACTGTGTCAACATGTTCTTGTACATCTCTCCTATGTTCATCATACGTCACACAGGAAGGAACAACTGGACCCAAATCAACACGTTCTTCACAGAGAGACTCTGGCTTTTTAGTTTGTTCCATGTCTTCAATGGTTTGATCTTCAAAGAAAACAACATCTCTGCTCCGTATGATTTTCTTAGAAACTGGATCCCAAAGTCTGTAACCAAACTCTTCATGTCCATAACCCAGGAAGATACACTGTTTAGCCTTGCTATCAAGCTTGGACCTCTCATCTCTAGGAACATGAACAAATGCCCTGCAGCCAAACACTCTCAAGTGCTCAAAAGAAACATCTTTCCCTGTCCACACCCTTTGAGGAAAGTCACAATTCAAAGGAACTGATGGAGAAAGATTGATCAAGTCAACTGCGGTCTTCATTGCCTCACCCCAAAAGGATTTGGGCAATTTTGCATGAGAGAGCATACATCTGATTCTTTCACAGATAGTTCTGTTCATTCTCTCTGCTACGCCATTATGCTGCGGAGTCTTGGGCACAGTTTTCTCAAGCCTGATGCCATGGCTTTTGCAGTACTCTTCAAACGGACCTGTGTATTCACCACCATTATCTGCTCGAACACATTTCAGCTGCTTCCCAGTTTCTCTTTCAACCTTCGTGTGAAAGGTTTTGAACACATCTAGCACCTGATCTTTAGTTTTCAAAGCAAAAATCCACACTTTTCTAGAGTGATCATCAATAAATGTCACATAATAAAGTGCACCACCAAGAGTTTTATTGTTCATAGTGCAGATATCAGTGTGAACTAAATCAAGAATATTAGTCTTTCTTGATTGTGGGAATTTATGAAATGAAACTCTTCTTTGTTTTCCAACAAGACAATGAGTACAGGACATTAGTGACGTACCTTTGATATTAGGTAGGAGCTGCTTCTTGGCAAGAACTTGAAGTCCCTTCTCACTCATGTGACCAAGCCTCTTGTGCCATAGCTCAGTGGAAGTTTCATTCTCAACAACATTCACATCTCCCTTGACTAATCTTGCTTCAGTCTTGTAGTGAGTGTTAATATTCTTTCCCCTGGCTAAAATAAGAGAACCCTTGCAAAGTTTCCATTATCCACCTCCAAGGTAATTATGGTAGCCTTCATCATCAAGCTTCCCAATGGAAATCAAGCTGAAGCGCATCTCAGGAACATATCTGACATCTTTGAGAAGCAATTTGCATCCAATGCTGGTTTCTAACTGTATATCTCTCATGCCCACAATTTCACATTTTGCTTCATTTCCCATCCTGACCCAACCAAAGTTGCCACTGGTGTAGGAAGAGAAGAAATCTCTATGTGGTGTAATATGAAAGGAAGCTGCCATATCAACTACCCACATAGACTCATGACATGCGAGATTAACATAAGCATCTTCACAAACAACTAAATCATCACCATCAGATGCAACTGCTGCAGTGTCTTTTTCTTCTTTCGATTCTTCACCTTTTTCTTTCAACTGTTCCTTTTTAAATTTTCTGCACTATCTCTTCATATGCCCAAGCTTGCCACAGTGAAAACATTTTATCTCTTTTCTTGTCTTGGATATTCCCCTTGACTTGTCACGACTGTCATCACCACGAGGTTTTCTGCTTTTACTTCTCCCCCACTTTTCTGTAAAAAGTGCCTCTGTATGAGAAGAAATACCATGCTCTTTTCTTGTTGCCTCTTCATTGAACATGCTGTCTTTTATCATACCCATAGTCATTACACCGTTGGGAGCCGAATTGCTGAGTGACACTACCAAGGTTTCCCAACTGTCCGGCAAAGAACTCAACATTAGTAATGCTTGCACCTCATCATCTAGTACAAGTTTCATGGTAGATAACTCATTCAATAATCCTTGAAAATTACTCAAATGCTCCGTAACACTTTGCCCATCTTTGTACTTCAAATTCACAAGCCTTCTTATCATAAAGGCTTTGTTCTGAGCAGTCTTTCGCTCATAAAGACTCTCTAACTTCAACCAAAGTAAGTAAGCATCAACTTCTTTGGCTACATGATGAAAGACACTTTGGTCAACCCATTGCCTAATATGTCCGATGGCTTTCCTATTTAATTTCTTCCATTCATCATTGGTTTTGGCATCCGGTTTAATCCTATTCAACTCAATAGGCTCAAACAATTCTTTACAGTACAAAATATCTTCCGTCCTAGTCTTCCAAATTGAATAATTGGAAGCTGTGAGTTTAACCATGCTATTAGATGACTCCTCCATTTAATTTACACAGCAATTTCACAACCAAAGCTCTGATACCACTTTGTTGGGGTGAATGTCAATAACAAAATCGCAGCGGAAAATATCTACCCCTCTTTGTGCAAATTAAATAGTCAATCTAGCTAGCACCAAAATATCAACTCACACAAGAACAATGCAGAAAAATAAATCTAGCAACCACCACAAGCAAGACACCAAAATTTTTACGTGAAAAGGTGTGAAGGGAAAAACCACGGGACCTAGTCCAGTTAAAACTTCCACTATCAACAATAATGGGCTTACAAATTGTCTTCTCTAAAACAATATCTAGAGGTTATCACCACATCAAGAATACACACATTCTTGGATTAAAACATAAATTCATCACTATAAAGTGGATTCCAACAACAACAAAGAAAGGTCTCACCAAGTGGGGATGAAAAACCGAGCAACTGGAGAGGAAGTCCAACGATCGACACCAGTCAATGCGTAGCCCTCGTCGTCAGGAACAACATACTGAAATTTCATCAAGATCGGACCATAGATGACCCTCCAATCTCTGATGGAAATGGCTATGTGAAAAACCACATTTTTCTATCCTCCTTCTCTGTATTTGGACGAAGCTCACTCCCTCCAAAACTCTTATTTCTTTTCTCCCTCACACGGCTGTAAAACTAGCCAGCCTTCCTTTCTTTTCTCCTTTTTTTTTTTTTTTTTTTTTTTTTTTTTTTTTTAAATTTGGACACAGGTCACGAATTGTGCGTGACCTGTTCCTGGCCAACAGAAACAGAGGCGCAGCCTCTGTTTCTTTTGGCTCAAGGGTTGGTCCCCCACGTAGGAGGGACCACCCAACAGGTCCTTTGGTGGAGGGACGAACAAGAAGGAGAGTTGTGATCGGTGAAAAACAAAATTACACAATATTTCTACGACACAAGACAAATAGGATAGGATTCATATGAACATCAGTCCACTCTACGTGTTTTATGTTGGACCCATTTGGTAACCAAATCCCATTTAAACTCATTGCCTTTATGCCCATCAAAAACAGTAGACATGCGTGACATTTCTGAACCAAACTGCCACAGTCAGTCTTTTTGTTTGAATTTTCATGCCATTGAATGCTTGGTCCTCTCGCCCAGGTCAGTTCCTCCCGCCAAGCTAATGTGCGCCTCATCCCCTCTTCTCACGACTTTCCTTTCGTTCTTCTCTCCTCACGCCATCAACCCACCGACACCACCATCACGCCGAAACACGCTCAGTCCCCTTCCCATCTCCAGCTCCTCTCCCTCGCTTCTGAAAATTGATGCATACCTCTCTCCATATCCCCTCAGTCACATGCAAATGAAGAAAAAGCCTGTGAGATTCCCATTTTCGAGCCAAACGCCATCTCAGGGCCATGCTCTGTAATTCAGACAACGGGCAGAGATTTACGAGCGATACGGAATCGATTTTTCCCCTATCCTTCCTCACCTCTCTCCATTATTACCCCAACCACCAACTTAATTCCCTTCTACACTTAGGTCGACGAAAATCTATTTACAGGATCTCTCCATCACCTCCCAAGAATTTGGTTTATGGTCCCTCTGAACGAGAGGTGTCAACGATCGCTTCATCCTTCTCTGACCTCCGTACCAGCAAGAGTTCTACAAAACTAGAGCTCCTTGCCCTCATTTGCAGCATGGGCAAGCAAACGAAATCAACAAACGGCAGTAAAAGGGAGGCTACACTAAGAAACTGCCATCCGGGGAGGGCCATCAACAGGACGAAGGGGAAACGTCGTTCGGCAAGACTCATATTCACAGGTCTAGTCACTAGATCCCATAGCAAGGTTAGTTTCCCTATTATGTAAGGTTTGTTTTCCTACATTTATGCTACCGTCTGTATATGTGTATCGATAGTGTTTTGATGATATTTGTAGACTGAGATTATAACAAACATAGCAAGGTTAGTTTCCTTATTAAAGTGTTGGCTGTGCTTTGATTTTGATTATAAGAACTCAAAATTTGAAAAAAATGGAGGACATATATTACAGAAACATATGTTCTAAATAGAGAGAAAATCTTAACACAGCAGAGCACTGTATTTTGGTATGTAAAACAAAAACACTAAAACTATCATGCGAAATAGTAACAAATGGTTCAAAGTTTTAGGATTTTACATTTTAGGAACCTTAATCAATGGGGGGTGATTGTTGATGGTCAAGAGCCTCTAATTTTTTTAAGTCTTGGAATGGCAGTAGGATGTTGAAGTTTAGAACATGGATATGATGGGTGCTTGTCATAGAGAATGGATTTTCCAGTTAAGATAGAGGAATTATACGTTCAGGTGTTTCCATATCTTAAACATCTTGTTGCACCAAGTTTTTATTTTGCAATAAATTGAAACTGGGCTACAAATATGTACATAGGACAAGTTTCTCTTCACTATTCTATTTTTTTTTGTAATAGATGAGTAAGAACAAATACTTAAAACGAGTTCTAAAAGAAAAAAGAAAAAGAAATCTTTATAGCATTTTCTTTCTCTTTCTCTCTTTTAAAAAGAAAAAAAACTATGGTAAAAACATACCAGAGGATTAGGCAACTGAACAATACCAGGTCCATGTAGACAAACTGGGAGCCATCTTTGTATGTGAATTGTTTTGTTTCCTTGAATACATCTGCCTCATCAATCTGGGAAAACAACTATACATAAGGATGAGAGAGAGAAAGAGAGAGAGACCTGTCTAGGCATCAAATAATGTAAACATAAGAGATTATTATGGGTACCAACCGTATAATATGTTCCAATAGAAGTTACATCAGGAAAAGAACAAAACAGTAGACCTATGTTTTGTATACTTGATACAATGTACTAATATGTAAGATATTTTGTATCGCATATTACACAATGATAAGGGTCTTACCTCTGACCTCTCTTACATCCTAGAAATAGAAAAGAAGCCACTACACATCAGTTTGAAATTCAATGTAATCATACTTCATCACAAGCACAAAGTACTGGGGGTTAGGAATACTTTATAAGGGAACCTCTTTTTCCAAATGCCAAATGAAACCTTAAAAGATTTTCTGGTCTTATTGATCTCTGGCCTAAAGATGCTTTTGTCTAGAAACATGCAAACAGAGCCACCCAGAAAAATAAGGACCCTCAAGTAGAAACATACATATCTTGTGGCCTCTCCAGCGAAAATAAGAAATGAATGTTTTAACCCTTTTATACTAGTGAATCCTTCAGTCAAGTAACAACACAATGGTTGTAAGCTGAGCTATAAAACTGAAGAATAAGGGGAAATTAAATAACTTAAGATTTGCAAAAAATGGTTTGAAACAATCCCTAGTTTAAAACTTTCCGTAAAAATTGAAGGAATGCACCTTTATCATCCTTTGTGATTATTTCTTATCATCCTCGTATAAAATACTTTAAGGAGATCAATAGAAAACTGAATTTGTTATTTGTTTAAAGTTTTGGCTGTGCTTTGATTTGATTATAAGAACTCAAAATTAGAAAAAAATGAAGGACTTATATTACAGAAACATATGTTCTAAATAGAGAGAAAATATTAACACAGCTGATGTGTGTTTTAAATAGTACTCGCAAGCGCACGAATCGTTTGTAATATAGTGTGTGCAAGTGCGAGGTCGAATCCACAGGGAAATGGTCAAATATTAGTGTCTTGCTTAATCAACCTCATTTTAACCTAGTTCCAAAGGTTTGAGAAGTGATTCAAGAACAAAAAAACTAAATAAAAGAGATAGAGTGAAATATGCAAATTAAAAGGAACTAAGGCTAAGGAATCCACCAAACCAAATCCTACAACTCACACTCTTGGTTTCCACTTGAACACCCAAAGAACATTGAGCTTAGGGTGTCATTCAAGTTTCTTAACCATAAACCCGAGAACCATTAAATGAATCCAACACATTGACAAATAACAAAGAGTACCAATTGAAATCAAAACATCCAATGTATCATTCAATCACAATGGATATTATCATTCAAACCGATAAAACAATGTATTCGTCGGTTGAAACACATAAAATGTCCTCTTTCCACCACTAACCACATTCATTGCAAAAGATAAAGCTTTAAATGAATGGAACTTGAACAACTAATATGATATATCATTAAATGTGCAAGTGGTACAACAAGATTGTGAGTGTCATCAATGGAAAGGTTTCATCCTCAACCCTAGTTGAGGTTACTAGCCTTCCATGACTAAGAACACCACAAGAAAATGATGAACAACCATGGAAATGAAAGAAAAGCTTTACAAAGAGAAAATATCTGAAAATAAAACTACTGAAATACACTACAAGATGCACGAAATTAAACCTATCTACTGATTTTCTGCTCTATTCTACTCCATTCTCTCCTCCTCTACTCTCTCCAACAAGGAGGCATGGCTATGGCTTTTATAGAAGAGAGCTAGGGCTAGAAATGACTTCTCTACCCTCCTCTAGGGTTCCTCTGCTGCTAGAGACAACCACAAACACAAAACCAGCGTGTTCTGCAGCGAAAATCAGAGGGAGGACTGCTTTTTGGCTTCTGATTGGGCGTTCTGGCGCGATCTGCAAAAGCAGTTTCTGGGAAATTTCGATCGATCGACTTTTATTTCGATCGATCGACTTCGGGCAAAGTTTCGATCGATCGAATTTTAAGTTCGATCGATCGACTTTTCAGGATCTCCGAATTTCCAGTCATTTCCTTATGAAATTTGCCATTCCTCTCTTATTGTCCTACAGAAACAGAAAACACAAAAACTAACCAAAACATTAGAAAATAACAAGGTTAAAGGTCTAACTAGTGCAAATCAAAGGGTCCAAATACACAATATTTGGCACTCATCAACAGCGGAGCACTCTGTTTTGGTATGTAAATTTAGTGCTAGCATATTTTCAGATGTGCAAGTTCCTAGCATATTATTTAAGCTTATGATTTTCACATATATAAAAATGTGTTACTTCCACTCGTATAGATTAACAATATCGGTACCCCCCGAAACTCTCCAAGGAAGCTCCAGGTTAAGGGTTTGGGTCAGCCCAAGCCCCCTCCCGCTGTATGGTCTCGGGAAAATGAGGAACACTTGATCTTTATTTTGCTAGGGTTTGCCCAAAAAGGAGTTAGGCCTTCATTCGGTAGGCACGTGAATAAAATCACCGATGACCTCAACAATCGTATTGACAGTTGCCATTATAGCACCCGCCAAGTGACTAATAAAATAAGAAGCTTAAAACAAATTCACAAAGATTTCACTATGCTCCTAAGCGGCAAGGTGGGTACAGGCTTCGATTGGGACCACACGACAAACACAGTCACCAATAGCGAGGACAAGTGGGAGCAACTGAAATTTGTAAGCATCAACAAAGTTTTTTTCTTATAAATTTCATATTAAATATTTCATTACAAACTAACGAATTGCTTCATGTTATGTTTGTTTTGAAGGAGTATGGTGCGGATAAATATTACAAATTCAAGAACAATCCGCCGCGCCTCTTCCCATTGTTAACCTCCATATTTGCGGGATCGTATGTCACAGGAGAGTTAGCTCACGCCAGCACACAGGATCCGCCAGACACTAATGACGAACGCGGCTTTGACGACCCGTTGCTTGACCTAAATAATCCGTGTGCCGTAATCGACTTGGAAGAGCTTGACATGCCCCGCGCTGGCATAAGGATGCCACCAAACAAGGGTAAGCGGCGTGCAACACCCCTCAATTCCTCCCGGAGCAGCAATCGTACTAACACGACCACTAAGGACTTGGAACTAGGGAAAATGTCTGGTGAATGGTCGGAAATGAAGAGAGAATTTGACCTGCTGAATTGCAAGTTAAGGACAGCCAAAGGGTCATCAGCTACTAGTAAACCAGATGTAATCGCAGAGGCGATGGCGGTCCTGAACGATGTGGTGGCTGAGCACCCTATGACAGAGGAAAATTATTGGAGGGCTGCCAATTCCTTTACCGACAAGACAAAGGCAAGGGTATTCATTGGCATGGACCCGATTAAGAGAGTGGGATGGGTCATGCGAGGGATTAATATGAAGGACCTGTGATTTTGCACTTTCGTTATCTAGTTGTTGTGCTAATCCTTTAGAGATTTTCAGACTATTGCTTCTAAATTCATGACATTGTCTTTATTTTAATTCCATCGACATTTTAATTAGCACTATTTATATATGTCAGTCGTTTTTATCTTCTTCATATTTATATATTTGTAGTATTTTTATTTTTTTGTGTCTGCAAAATATTTGACACAACATATACTTTATGTTCATATATTGGATTTGAATATTTCTCAACTGTTGTCTAATGATTAGCACATAGGTGCCAAAATGGATACTGCTGGACCATCAAGTCTTGAAAATCCAAATTGGGAGGACGAATTGGACGCATGTTCCGATTCTGATGCATCGTGGGGTGATGATGATGATTTAGATAGAGAATCAATAGCATCATTGCTTGGAAGCAATGATGACGCTTTTTTCAACGATCCCGATACTATAGAAGTTGAGTTACAGCTTGGACAAATGTTCATCAGGATAGCTGAGTGGAAGGAACAACTTGAAGAAAGACAAAGGCATCCTATACCTCAAAGAACATCTGAGTTAACGGGCCCTATGTGGATTTATTGGGTGTTAACAAATCCCAACCCGAGAACATGCTATGAGCGCTTCAGAATGTGGCCTGATACATACCTTGCGCTTTGTAACACCTTAAAGCAAAATGGCTTCTTGCAGAGCAGTCGATATGTGAAGATCACAGAGCAAGTGACTGTATTTTGCCTCCTAATGGCACACAATTGGTCGCAGAGGGACATGTCTGATCGGCTCCAACGATCGTTGCATACTGTGAGTGTATACTGTAGAAGGACATGCAAAGCCATTTGTAGGCTAGGTAAAACAATCATCCAACCCACGCAGACAATGAAGCCACACCCTGTCGTTGCCTGAAATGGGGACTTCTACCCATGGTTTACGGTGAGCAATGCTTGTCATTTTTATCTAAGTCCAGAAAATACAACTTTGGATTATTGCTATTAAATATCGCACTATACTAACAAATAATATATTCATTGCAGGAATGTATAGGTGCTATTGATGGCACACACATTCATGTGAAGGTGACCGGTGCGGATAACACGACGTACCGAGGTAGAAAGCATACAACCACTCAAAACGTCATGTGTGTTGTAGACCTAGATCTGTGCT
Organism: Alnus glutinosa; assembly: GCF_958979055.1. Lineage (NCBI taxonomy): Eukaryota > Viridiplantae > Streptophyta > Magnoliopsida > Fagales > Betulaceae > Alnus > Alnus glutinosa. The sequence continues at coordinate 21,815,820 of NC_084888.1, read as the reverse complement.
TCACCTTTGTGTACGCTGGTTGGGAGGGGAGTGCACACGACGCACGCATTTTTACAATGTGTGTAAATGATCTAACACTACGCTTCCCAACCCCTAAAGAAGGTAATAGACCACACAAATATTTCATATGTAACATTTAAGCATCCCTGTTATTGTACTTTGGATAATTACAAATTTATATTTGTACATGAGGTGCAGGTTCATTCTACCTGGTGGATTCCGGATATAGTTGCTATCGGGGGTTTTTACCGCCGTATCGACGTGAGCGCTATCATTTGGCAACATTTCAAAATGGCCAAGAACTTCCTAGGAATTTGAGGGAGCTATTCAACTATAGGCACTCATCTCTACGGACTGTCGTGGAACAAGCTTTTGTGGTGTTAAAGAACCGGTTTCCAATTTTAGATAAAATGCCCCCATACCGGCTATGATACCAATGCCTATTTGTAATTGAGTGCTGCACTTTGCATAACTTTATTAGGAAATATAATGGGATGACAGATCCACTGTTTCGGAAGGCTTTGCTCAAACTAAACCCCTGGGTTGATGTTGATGATTGGCAAGAATTGGGATTGGCGCAAAACGTTGCACCCGGGGAACGACCGGACCAATCAGATGGTAGTGCTGTTTATATGGGGAAAGTAAGGGATGCAATGGCCTTAAGTATGTGGAGTCACCTTTAAGCCATTCACCAAAATAGTATGCAGTTGTTTTCTGTCTGTGGTTTTTGGTCCCCATTATTGATTTGTATTTGGGGGGATGATGTTTCTAAAAATCCCATGCTTTTAGAATTCACTTTTAAGTTTCCAATGAAAAGTATGCTCATTTCAGACCATAAGTATTTTTCTTATAAAATTCAATCTATGGCTTCTACTCCCTTTGTCTCCTATAATTCTTGCAATATATTCCATTCTTATAGGATTTTACTCTATATATAAAAACACAAATTTGGTAATTATGGCATCACCCCGCTTAGAAGCAAACCCAAAGACAAGGGTACGTACCATATATACTTTGTCTGTTTCATTGGATATTGGTAGGGAGAGTATGTGAATGATGCATGTTTGTTTGTTTGAAACAAAACCAAAATGGACAAGGGCATCGAGGAATAGTGTGACAAGGGGCTCATCACCTCTGCCTCCCCCCATCATTAAATTATTTGGCAGACAGGAATACCATATAGGTATAAACTTGATGTACACAAATGTGATGTAAAAAAATCATTACCTTATATAGGTATATGTTGGGGGCCATATTCACCAACTTTGGATTGAAGTTCAAGTAGTACACGTCAGACAGATTTAATAAGTTTTAGGAAAGTTTTATTTAATTTCTTAAACTTTCATCACACTTGTAATTACTTTCTAAATTTCAAAGACTCTAATTTTTAATTTTTAATGATTCAACACCACCTAAACAAACTGAGTGATGAAATTAGAAAACATTGAAAGATAAATATATTAAATAGCATATTATTTATAAAGTTTATAGAATTATTTACAAAAGTGGCGACAATTCTAAAAAGACAAGTGAACTTCATACAGGAAACTAGTACAGCCAAACTTCTTCAATAATTGTCATTTTAACATCAACTTGGTACTTCTAGGTCCACTAAAACCACTAAAATAAAAGACTAAAACCAAAATTACAACTAACAACGCAACCCTTAACATATTCCCATTATTTTGACTGGACCCTAACTCCCGCCGAAGTTGGTCACAATGTTCACGACACTTTCGTTCCATAAGTTCCTCAACTCTGACGTTATCAGCATGCATTCTGTCCTCCATTTGTTGCAGATATTCCATTAACCTCTTCTCGCAACCAGTAATTTCCTTATCAGCCCACTCAAAGAAATCACAATCACCGGGTTTCTAGATGATATGAAAAAGGCGAAAGTGTCATAGGCTACTAACAACAAAATATAAGCACTCATTGTTAAAAGGGGAATTGCCTTGCAGTTAATACATCCATAAGACTTTCTACCTAGATTGGTCTCAGTCCTAGAGTTCCGTAGACGTGCAAGAATTCCACAGCGACATAACGGGGGACCACTTGACAAATCACTCGTTGTAGACATTTACACGTGCTTACATTGAAAAACACATAATATGAGAATCTTATAACATTATTCATAATCATAATTGAATTCTATACCATACCAACAAATGGTCTGCATAAGATTGAATTTACTAAAGATTCGATTGGAAAAGGTTGACCAATTGGGGTCCATCTCATTTTCACTGCTCAATACAAGAAAATAGTTGGATTCGACTAGTTTACGTATAACCTACATCCTTCTTCTTCTTATTTCTTTAAAGAAATTAAATTTTTTAATAAACAACTTTTTTTACTTGCCCAAAAAAGTGACCCTTAGCCTAATGGGTCCAACTCAAATATTCTGAGAATGTATTATTTCACAGTCGACCATGAAAGAAAATGTCGAATCCCATAAATTTTGTGCACTTACACTACTGCAGAGAACAAGAAAATGTCGAATCACATATTCCAGCAACTCACTCCCTGGAAGTTGCTGGAATATTTTCATCATGCTTATGCGTTTGAATGACTTGTGAGTTTGAATTAATGCCTTGTGACAAAATCTAAGCCCGAAAATGAAAATGAAAAGAAAAGACTGATTTGGCGCAACGCAGACAGCATACAAACACGACGATCTCAAATTATGTTCATAGTCACAGATAAACGTCACTTTTAAGTATATTTATGTATTAAACTTTGATCTCCAAAAGCATGGGCTGGAATCTTCGTCCAAGTACAACACTAAAACTATCTGATTGATTTCCTGCTTATGCTTTATAACAAAAATAAGTTTTTTTTTTTCTTTTACATTTAAAAGAAAAATTTGTATTCATCCAAAAAAAAAAAAACAATTGTACAAATGAGAGAAAAGAGCAAAACCAACAAACAATACCCAGTTGAAACAATCCGAACAAAAGTTCAACTATGAACTCCAAAATTCAAAACAAACACTTGCAAATGCATGTGACAGAGAAGATCACCAACAAACCCAGATGCCAAAGACCCAAAAATGCCCCATAAAACCACAAAATAGTTGAAATTAAACCAAACCCAATTCAATCAAAATATGAACTTTCTCGTTCCGTTTTGAACCTGCAAGAGATTAGCAATGAGATCATACATCCAGCCCATCAGCAAGAAAGACTCACAAAAAGAGAAAAAAAAAACTACGAATAAGGCCTCTAAATGAACACACACAGATACATTTAACATTAAACAAGCATAGATATACCCAGCTTCAAGTCAAGCTCCAAATTCCCCTTCCCATTCCCTAAACATACCTAAACCGTTTTCACTGGGAACCTATCCTCGCCGTTGGTACCTCCTACTTCCACCAATCCCAAAACGAACCAGAACCAAATATGTCTGGGCAGAAACCACGGGCGAATGGACCAAATGTCTGGGCAGATCCGTGAGATAGAGGAGATGCCGATCTGAAGAGCGGTCGGTTGATGCTATGTAGGTGAGGATTTTGGTTGTGGCTTGAAGAACGATTCCATCTATAATGGCGTGTCGGAGGGGATATGGAGAGAGGTATGCATCAATTTTTAGAAGCGAGGGAGAGGAGCTGGAGATGGGAAGGGGACTGAGCGTGTTTCGGCGTGATGGTGGTGTCGGTGGGTTGATGGCGTGAGGAGAGAAGAACGAAAGGAAAGTCGTGAGAAGAGGGGATGAGGCGCACATTAGCTTGGCAGGAGGAACTGACCTGGGCGAGAGGACCAAGCATTCAACGCCATGAAAAATCAAACAAAAAGACTGACTGTGGCAGTTTGGTTCAGAAATGTCACGCATGTCTACTGTTTTTGATGGGCAAAAAGGCAATGAGTTTAAATGGGATTTGGTTACCAAACGGGTCCGTTGTGTAAAAGTATTTTTTCCAAAATGGAAGATTCATTTTTCATGTGGTGTTTTTTTTTTTTTGTATGGATGATGCGGCAGCTGATGACATGAAATCAATATTAAGCTCATGATGTGGGTGTTGACATGTCAAATGAGATACATATATCAGACGACAAATTTTTAATTTTGACAGTAAAGTGATCAAATAATTTATTTAAAACTAGAGTAAAAATTAAGAACCTAATTATTATTTTTCTAGTGATTAAGGACCTAATTATTGAAATTGAAAATCCAATGATTAAACCAAATTAGACAAAAATTTGAGGGTCAAATATGATTTTTTTTTTCAAAATTAAAATATAGAATTAGAGCAAATAAAATTGATTTTATATATATATATATATATATATATATATATATATATATATATATATATATATATATATATATATATATATATATATATATAACTAATAAAATAAATAAACTATTCAATAAAATTTAATTATTTTTTAAAACATAAAAACGTAATTTATAATTTATTTTCTTATGTATAGCGTTAATTTATTCTGGCCACTTTCACCGGATTCCGACTATCGTTGCTAGATTCTGGCCAGTTTGGCCGAAATCCGAAGGCAATGACCAGATTCCGGCCAGTTTTGCCTGATTCCCGCAAAGGTGGCTGGAATCTAGCCATTTTTGTGTCGGATTTTGGCAAACTGGCTAGATTCCGGCCAAAGGATTTTGGTAGCCGAAATTTAGCGACAGTGCTGGACGTCGCTGGAATCAAGCGACAGTGCCAGACGTCGCCGGATTCCGACGGACCAGTGCCAGAATCCGGTGGCGGTCGTTGGCGCCGAAATCCAACTATGAAATACCAAAATTCGAGGACCTTCGGCTATAGATTCGAACTACTAACAAGCTCCAATGCCCGGTAGTGATGGATTCCCACAAACATGCATGCAATAATGAAGAGTTTAAATCCATAAAACGATTTACGGTTTTTAAAATCGTAAATCGTTTTTCAAAAATTAAAGTGGTTTTTACGGTCAAACTAAAAATAATTTCTGTTGACCATCATTTTTTGTTGCACTAAACACTGCAAAATACAGAAAATACTTTTCTGAAAATATTTTACGTCCAAACAAATGGAGCATAAAGTAGGGAAGGGGTTCGGTCTTTTGGTTTAGGGATGAACAATGTTAGTACAGTTTCCGGTTTGGTGACGTATCAACTTGTGATTGAATTCCTTCGAGATCTACAAAATAATAAAGAGGGGTAATTACATGTTCTCCTCATGAACTACCGCTCTCTATCAACATGCCCCCATGAACTGACATATCGACCATAAGAGAGCATTCAACTACCATTTTTATACATTTACCCCATTCCGTCAGTTAGAGACGTTAACTCGAATGGTCAACGCCTCATGTGCCGTCTAACCCTTTGTTCTCCGCCTTTTGCCTTTAGCCCTGATTGTTAAAGGACAAATATACCCTTCTAAAACAACCGGCCAAAATTCAAAATATCTAGGTGTTGAAATGACGCTTATACCCTTAGTTTACCAACGAAATACCTCTAATGCCCCATGAATCTCTTAATGAAAGTCGGAACTACCCTGAATATCCCATTGCAGTGCTGTACATTTCATCTTCAACACTCAAAATCCTAGAACAGAGATTTGAACCCCACGTTAGATTCACACATCAAAATCGTTACAAACCATAGAGATTTGCTACCAACTAACTCTGTTGCACAGTTGCACTCGAGATTTTCAGCAATGTAAGTATTGTCCGATTTTCTTCTTTTCATTAAAATATAGCATAAAATTTTCTTGTCGAAGTGAAAGCAACAGTTCATTGTTGAATACTTCACATTTTGTTATTTTTTGCGATAAAGCAGTCCTTTGTTTGTTTGTTGGTTTTTTTTCCTTAAAGTGGTCCCACATGGTTGTTGTTTTCCTCTTTGTTGGTGGTCCCCATTATTTGTTGGTTTTTTTTTTTGAAGTGGTCTTGAATGTTGGAATTTTCTCAAATGTCTTGTGTCGGTAGCAGAATAGTTATTTTACGCCTATATCAGTTGGTCCCATTTGCTATCAGTAATTAATCATTAGTAATGTTTAGGTCTATAGCAACTTCATTTCCAGATATATCTTATTTCTCTCTCTTTTTTTTTTGGATGAATTAAAACTTTATAAAACAAACTCAAATCAATACAAACTCAACACTCTAGAGAAATCTGGAACAAGTCTTCCCAAAACAAGGAAAAAACACGCCTAAATGCTGCTAAACATCAGCAACCACAAGAACCAAACAAACAAACCCGACACTTACAATAGAGAATGTAAGTTCCACCCATATACAAAGTCTAAATGTTTATCAATTGTTTTAAAAGAACCTTTAGCCACGATTCTAGACCTTACTTCCCACTTAATCTGTACAATGGCCTCCACAATTTTAGGGGTATTTCCACGAAGCAAGGCATTTCCTTGCTTCCATAAATGATACACACAAGCACCAAAACAGAGCTTGCCTAAGCTGGACTTCAAACTCTTTCCATGCAGAACTGAAATACACCAATCCGCAACACTCTCCCAATCTGAAGGTGGATTAAGACAAGAACACTCATACATTAGAGCTTTCCAAATCCTTCAACTAAAACTGCAAAGGAAGAATAATTGATCACGACTTTCCTGCCATCCATGACAGAACAAACAATTTGTTTTCCTTGTGTACCCCCATCTACACATTTTTTCCTTAGTGAACCAACCAAAGGATGAAGGAATGCTGAGGAATAAAAAGAGAGAAACAAACAAGTTTCCACCAAACCACAATAGGTGTTATGTTGGGATGCTTTCATCAGTTTATGCTTGGTATCATCATTCAGTCAACTCTTATGGTGTTATGTTGGTCCCCCTGTCTCTTTTTTTTTAAAAAATAAAATAAAAAAATGTTTAGACAAACTTGTATTCTTCCTCTTTTTTTTTTTTTTTTTTTTTTTTGCTTTTTTTGTTTTCAAGGTAGACGGACATGTATTCTTTTTCTCAAACAAAGAATATAAACCTACACCAATTGAAATGGGCATTATTAACTTATCATCTATATTTATACCAAATGTGAGGTGATGTGTCCAGCATCATATTCAATTCAAACTAGAATTAAATCTTTGCTTAAGAATAAAAATATTTAATAAATTAACAAGACAAGAAGTTGGTAAAGTTTACTTTCATATAGTTTGCCAGCTTGAGTAGCCCTCTTAAAAAGGGAGTTCAAATTAGATTGACACTTGGTTTCTTTTTCTATTACCTTTCTGTTTGTCCTCATGTTGGTTCCACTTCTCTAGTTTTTTGATCATCAAAGATTATACTTTATAAATAATTTTAAGAAGCTCAGATTGTAACTTTAAAATGATAAGGAAAAAATAACATTAGTACAAAAATGGACTATCCTTGTCATAAGACTTTCATTATGCTTGAAATAAAGGATTTTGTATCTCTCTCTGTGGTTTGTTTTCTTTTTCCACAGCAAATTATTTTCTTTCTCTATTTTGTTACTTAATTATTGTTATTTACACTAGATTTTTTGCCTCTCTGCTTTATTCTTTTGGCAAGTTTCAAGACACACATTCCTCAATTTAAATCTCATACCTCACAAAATCAATGCTAATGTGCTTGTGATAATTCAACTCAAAACAAATGAAGTCTCTCTAATCCAACTGATGAGTTAAAAGATTTAGATTTCTAATGACAAACAGTGTTCAGGATGTTAAACAAACTAATAATATACAAACCACAGTTACGATGTAATCATGCTCAATCAACAACCTAGCACAATTTTTTTTTTTTTGAAAATCTTCTAGAACAAAAAGACAAATAAACAAACAAACAAATAGACAAAGTGTTCTTCCATACTCCAAACTTGAATTACACATTGCCCTCAATGTGTAGTATAAAAATACATTAACAGAAATAAAGAAACATCAATGTGTGAAAAAGGCTAGGGCGTCCCCCAAACTAAAACACCAAAACATCTGTCAACAAAACTAACATCAATATTTTCTCATAGAAACAAACATCAAAAGGTTAATTGCTGTCAGAAACAAAAATAAAATGACAAGAAATAAAATGAAAAAGGAAAAGGAACTTGAAAATTAAATCCAGAAAATAAAAAAGAAAAAATTACCATACTTTCCCCGATCATTTAGATGTCCAACCAATCCCCCACCATTTCTTCTTTAAAATTTGATAGCACTCTAGAAGGGTGTTTCGCCATCTTAGGTAGTCAACTTGTTTTCTTCGAAAGATTTTCCTAGGACGATGAGTCCTAGATTTGCGCGCTTGTGTGCATAAATCCTTGAGAATTTTGGCATAAGATGGCTTTTGAGACATTGAAGAACTGAAGCTTTGGGTTCATGATGTGTCTCAAGAGGGACAATGATGAAGGAGCTTAAGTACTCACTGCCTTGTCATTGGACAAACTTATATCTGATGGGGGCTTAACTTGCTCTGTGTATTCAACTTGCTCATCTTTTTCTTCCTCCTCATTGTTATACATAATTTCCTCACTCGCAGGTTTGGTGGAGGCTTTGACATGCTTATGATAAGAATTGCTAGCATCATCCTCATCAATCATGCTCGTGTAGTGTTTAATGAATAGGCATTTGTTTATATGGTGAGAAGGATTAAAACAATATGAGCATGATTTAGGTGGTGCATAAGTGTGATATGGGGCATAGGCAAACCTAGCTGCCATGAGTTAGTTTACTCTCCCATCTAAGTCATCGATGTGAGTAGTTGGAAAATGTTCCCCACCACTAGTGGAATCATGTTGTACCCAATCAACATAATGGTTATTCTAGGCCGGCTTGTAAAAATTGAAATTTGATTCAATTTCTGAGTGAGATAAATTGGTGTTCATTTGTTCACAAGATGAATTAGAAAATTGTCTAAATGCTAGACAATCACTAGCATGATGATAAAGATTGAAACAATATGAGCATGGTTCATGTGGGTAGTAATTGTGAGGGTTGTTGGTTGGAGCCGGTGTCCTACCACTAGGTGAAGCATGTTGTGCAGAAAAATTGCTATAATTATCAAAAGAAAAATCTATGCTTCACTATCACTCTTTAGCATGCAAATATCTCACATAAAACTCAACCATTTTTTTTTTAATTTTTTAGAAACAAGAATAACAAAAAAAAAAAAACAAATTGCAAATAAAAATTCTAATTATAACCAGTAGAAGGATAAAATCAATTTAGAAATAATTTTTTTTAAAAAAATTAAACAATTCCCCAACAACGGCGCTCAAAACTTGTTGTGCAAATTTTATTAACTCGCAAGTGCACAAATCGTTTATAATAAAGAGTTTTGCAAGTGCGAGGTCGATCCCACAGAGAATTGTATTCTTGAAAATAATTTTATATCTAAATCAATTAAATCATAACCTAGTTTTGAAAAAGGCTTGAATTTTGTTATTTTGCAAATTGAAAAATTATAGACTCTTATTTTATCGTGTGTGTGTGTGATCAAGTGTGCAACAAAATATTAAATGCAAAATTTAAAGAAGAAAAATATTTTGTTGACGAAGTGAAAACTCAATTAAGAGAAAAACCACTCCGGGCCAACCAAACACAGGATATCCACTATTCAAAAAACAAAGCTAGTAAGAAAGCAATAACACTCACCCTTGATGCAGCGATCGTACCTTACACTCTAACACGTAACCCAACGTGAACACTTCCCAACCAGATCTCCTACCTAAAAGGGTCTTTAGTTGAATCATTTAACTTAAGGCTCCTTCTTAAGCTAGACTTCACACGATCAAATCACACAACGAATAACTGTTAGAGAGTTAGCAAATCTCACAATTTCTACCTAAATACCCTCTCTAAGCTCAAAGATTTCAAGGCTAGAGACATCTATTTATAGGCTTTTGAAAACCTAATTCAACACTGATTTGGAGTTCTCTGGGCAGCGTCCGAACGTAGGCATAGAGCGTCCAGACGGCAAGCTGCAATTGACTTCCATAACGCGCTTCACGCGTTTCCATATTAAGGACTGGGTCCAGACAGTGTTGCCCTAGAGTCCGGATTGTTGCAAGCTGTCTTCACCAATCTGTGTCTGCAAAGGATTTCGGATTCTTCTCGAACATTGAATAGAGTTCAGACGGTGTTGCCCTGCCGTCCGGACAGATGCACGCTGAGCTGTTCAGAATCTTCTTGAATTGATGGGCGTCCGGACGTTACAGTTGGCCGTCTAGACGGTCAACTGGGGATCCGACTTTTGCTAAGTTGTAAACCGTGCAGAATCTTCCAAGAGTCTAAAAATTGCCTTCTTGATGCTTGTGACACTGGTACTTGTCATATTAAGGCTTTTCCATAGTTGAGAATTAAACTTTGAAAATTCAGGAAAACTCTGGCTAAATATGGCATCTCTATTTCAGCAGCACACTTACATGGTATTGATTTTGTCAATAGAATGTAGCCAATAAAACTAACACAAATAAAAGAAAACATAAATTAAATTAAAGAAAACAAAACAAAACAAAATAAAAACACTAAGGTTTAGGAATTCACACTCACCGAATCATAACAACGTACTCTATGTTCATCAATATTAATCCGAAGTTCTCACAATTAAAATCTTAGGTATGTTTTACTATGCTTCAAACAGTTAATCAAAACCATCCCATGTACCCATTCTTACACAAATCACAGCAAGATATCCGATTTAAATCAAAACATCAATTGTATTTGTAGAATAAATCACAAGGGATATCCAATTGTTTTATAAATAAAAACCAAGCATCAATTATGTGAAATTATCTTTAATCATCAAATGTATCCTTGAACCACAAAAGATATCCAATAATCATTCCACACATTGAAAAGAAGTAAAACATTGAAAAAATTAAACCAAATAAAATCGGATAATAAAGACTTACATGGAAGTATTGTTGTTCTTCATCGATGAAGCTTTATCCTCAACCTTAGTTGAGAAATTAGCTACACATGACTATTAAAAATAAAACATAACCTAAAGAAAAACTAAACTACAAAGAGAAAATATTTTTGGTCTCTAACTCTCCTTTTACAAGAGCAAAACATGATATATATATATAGACTGCATGACCTAGGGCTTCGGTGCTGCCTCTTTAGTTTTTTCCTTATTAAGGAAAGCTTGACTTTTCTGTTTGGTGCCGCCCACGTACGTGTACAAGAGAAGAGAAAACATAAATTTGTATTGCAGGTCTTCAGGGCTTCGGCTGCCAGGTTTTGGAAAGAAATAAACGTGTTGAGAGCTGTTGGGTGCAAAAGAAAGATGGGTGTATCACTCGTACCCATGCGTGATTTCTTTGCTGCCAGCTTTGGAAAGATTTTTTCAAAAACACGTCTCCATTTGTTCAATGCCCAGGCATGGAAATAAATCAAGTCTTGGGTGAGTCTAAAATAACGCACTCCACGTTCACGTACAGATATCGCCAAGTATAGAAAGAAAATTCTGGCACCGCACAACTGATCTGCACTTAAAACAACGCTCTCTTAATCCTCTAAAAGAGTGTGTCGGTGCTGCCTTTCATCCTATATAAAAGACGTCCGTCTCCCTTGCTTGGAAAGAGGCTTCCATGTGTTTGGTGCTCCTTAAGGAAATATTGTGTCTGTCTTTCGATCTTTGACAGATTCGCATGGCTTAACTATAGGTTCAAGTCGGTGCTACTCCTTTGGAAAGAATCATGCATGGGTACTACTTGGTTATGGCAAGAAGAGTGTTAGTATTTTATATTGGCTACATTCTGGATAACAAAAAACACTTTATGTAATGGTTGCGAATTAACAAGATGGTCAGTTCTCAATTCAGAATCTTCATGTATTCAGACAGTGTTCAAATAAAAGCATATGACTAATCAAAAGCTTCTAGAAGATGTCCATGAAGAGTTCTTGAAAATTCCAACCCAAATAACCGGTTCCTGTGCAACCGTCCGGACGAGCCTTTGAAGGCGTTCGGACACCCCGTAGTGTCCAGCAGTTTGTTTTGAAGACGTTCGGACGACAAACCAACACCCTCCGGATGGCTAGGTCAATCAGTATTAAACACGGATTTGGATTTCAGAAGTCGACATTGTTAGGGAAGTCTTTGTAAGTCATCCAGACGACGTGCAACACTTCCGAACGCAGTCCAGCAATTCAGTGTATTCCAGTCTTCCGTTCGAACGCAAGAAGGAGTTATAGAGAGGACAGTCCGGATGCTCAGCCAAGCCGTCCGGACGTGGACCTGATAAGGATAGAATTGTGCTGTTTCTGAAAAGATATAGCAGAAGACCATCCGGACGTGGCTAACTTCTGTCTGGACGCTAGATAGCCAGAGTCCGAATCTCAGCAGTTTTAGGTTTTCTGTAGCCTATAAATAGAGGGCCCTAGGCTTGTCAATTGTACATAATTCGGTATTGAATTTTCTTAACTTTGAGAGGGTATTTAGGGAGAATCGAAGATCTGCTAGCTTTCAAGCCGTTGTCGGTGTGTGCTTAATAGTTCGTGTGAAGTCTATCTTAGGGGTCGGCTCTAAAGTAAAGGAATCCATCAAAAACCCTTTCAGGTAGGAGATCTGGTTGGGAAGCGTTCACGATAGGCTTCGCGTCAGAGTTAAAGGCCTAACTACTGCATAAGGGTATGTGAGTACGAGTGTCTTGTAACTAGCTTTGTTTTTGGATAGTGGAGTTCCTGGGTTTCGCTGCCCCGGAGTGGTTTTTCTCTTCACAGAGTTTCTACTTCGTAACAAATATCTTGTCTTATTTAAATTCCACATTTAAGATATTTCATTGCACACAAACACACATACTTGGTTAAATTAGAAGTCATTATTTATTTTCAATTGGTATCAGAGCTTGGTACACTCTATTTTAGATTTAATTCTTGAGTGTAATCTCTTGACTTATATTTTGTTTATTTTTTTAAAACGTCTCAAAATCTTAATTCAGTTCCGCCCTTTGATGGGACGAACTATGGCTATTGGAAAGCCTGCATGTGTTTCTTTTTAAAATCAATTGACGTCTGGAAAATTGTTGAAGCTGGTTGGATAAAACCAGAAGAAACATACGAAATTACTGTTACTCAAACAAGCGCACGGCTCTCCAATGATAAAGCCTTCCATGCACTATGTCAAGCACTTTCACCATCTGAATTTGCAAGAATTTCAAATTGTGAAGTTGCTAAAGATGCATGGAAAATTCTAGAAACAACATATGAAGGCACAAAACTGGTAAAATCTGCCAAGATTCAAATGTTGATTTCTAAATTTGAAGAAATTAAGATGCTAGAAGAAGAGACCTTCGGAGAGTTCTACACCAAGATTAGCGACCAAAGAAACTTGATGGTGAGTCTTGGGAAACAAATCTCAGATGTAAAACTCTTGTCTCCATAAGCATGTTTTTGTTGTTTTTGTGCCTTATTTCAACATTAAAAAAAAAAAAAAAAAAAAAAAAAAAATTGGGGGAAAAGATGCAAAATTTTATTTTTCTTTTAGCTTTTCAGATACTGTATGTATTTTTGTCTGATATCGTAGTTCATTGTGCATTGATTAAATATGCTTATTTATTATTGAGAGTTTATGCCTAATATCTACTAAGTTTTCTTGCAGCATCTTAATGATAGATAGTTGCTTTTCTCATGCAATAATAAATTGTGCACTATCCAAGCTCCCCTAAGGTACATTTTTTTTTTACTCTCTGATTTTTAACTTCTGAAAATTCTGATAAGAGAGATTGTTTTACTAAGATTGTCAAATTGACTAACTCGCTAGTTGAACCTAGAACTCATAAATTTTGGCATTCTTTCTAGGTTGCAGCACCAAGTGATAAAAAACATTTAAATTTCAGTCTATATGGATATTTGAAAAGATCAACTGCTTATTGTGCTATAAATCTGTTTTTAAACTTGTCCCTAAAGAAACAGTCAATGACCAAATCATTGCGGAAATAGATGGTCACTAAAGGACTAAGTAAAAGAAAAGTACTGCATATTAGGAGGAGTGTATCAGATGAGGGTGGCTAGGCCATAGCAAAATAAAGTTTGACTTTTGACTGATTTAACATTAATTTTCTCTCTTGTTTAGAAAATTCAGCTGCTTTAAATCATATCAGCAAATTTCATACCTTATTGAGAAAGCTTTCACACACACACACACACACGCATTACATGAGTTGAGTAATCTATTTAAAATTTCTATCTACAGGGAAATTTGTGTTGATTGAATACTTAACTCTTAATTATATCTTTGCATATTTTTGAATTGCTATTTGACTATTTTATTAGTTATTTATACATGCGTGTTCTGAAGCTAACTTTAGGAAAAATTATTTTTCTACAATTTTTTCTCTGATTTTCAACTTTTCAATGTGAAGCATCCGGACGAACTTGGCTTACAGTTCGGACACAAGCGACCCTGCCAATTGCTAATTTGGCAGTGTACCGTCCCGACGAGTTGGTAACACGTCCAAACGTGATCCTTATAGGTTTTTATCTATCGCTTGGTTTCTCTGCCATTGACACACCACTACATTTTTTATTGATTTATCATGTCATGTTGTGTGTTTTTCTCGCGAATTTCTCCGGAGATTTTGGCATTCTCTACACATCTCTTCTTATTCCATGATATTTTATGTGTCTTCCTTTGTTCTTTTAAGTTTTTATGCTTGTTAAAGTACTGAAATATTTGTTGATTAGAATATTTTCTTGAGATATTGTGCATGAAAATCCTATTCTGTCTGTGTTGGATTGATATTTATATATATGTGCCATTTGAATTGCTATATTTGCTTTTGTAATTTTTGGGGCATCCAATTGACAGTCATCATAATACCACATTTTTTTTAAACTAACAGGATCTAATCTTTCTTGGTGGTGTTATCTTTGGATATATTTCTGTCTAAATCCTTTCAGGAATATGTCATCCAGCGACTCCAAGCAAAGTGTAGGACAAATGGATCCTTTGGAAAACAGACGGTTGTTGAAGTTATATATTCAATTTCCAATGGTCTCAGGATTTAGATGATCTTGTTCCCCCAACTCATGCAGAGCCTTCCGTAGCATCTTCCTCGGATCTGTATCAGTTAGAGGTTTAGAGGTGAATCTTCTAATTTATCTTGCAGACCAATTGCTTAGAGGATGTCAATCTGCGGATAACCAGTTTCAGGCTTTGCAAAATCAAGCGACTAATAGTTTTTCAGTCTATGGTTCCCGACTGTAGGAGCTAGAAGCCGAAGTCGCACAAATCCAGCTTTATGTAAGGATCTTTCTCCATCACTTGCTTTCACTGGATCAGCAGGATTTGGTACTTGGAGGATTTAGGTTTCTCTCTCTATTAGTTGTTTTACAAACTTCTGATTTTTTAGGCTACTTGCAGACATTTCTCTATTATCCTTATTATATTTGGATTTTAGAACTTTTGCCTGTGGATTTTATATACTCTGTTTACCCTTTTCCTGTTGAGACAACAAGGGGGAGTATTTTGTAGCTGTGGTTTTTCTACTCTGTTTACCCTTTGTCATTTTGAGATAAAAATGGGGAGTATTTTTTGTTTTGGACCGGGAATGTATTTTTAAACCGGTCAAGTGATTTTTGTCCCAGAATGGCCAAATGGGGAGTTTGTTAGTTTGTGTTGGCTGCATTCTGTTGACAAAATCATTATCTTGTAATGTTGCTTTCATAATCAGGGATGTTGTATTTTTCAGAGTCTTCATTTCAGAAAAGTGTTTCAAGATGTTCAAAGAAGATTCTATGCAGATTCCAACTCAAAGAAGTCGGATCCCAAGTTTCTGTCCGGATGGCCTAGTCATGTGTCTGGACGCCCATCAGTGTCAAGAAGCTGAACAGTTCAAGGTTGCATCCGTCTGGACGTCATGGCAACACGTCCGGACGCCATGGCAACACGTTCGACTTCAGGGTTTGAGAAGAATTAGGTTTTCCTTCACAGACACGTATATGGGAAGAAAGTTGCATCCGTTTGAACGACAGGGTAACACTGCCCGGGTGAAGTCCTTAATAAGGCAAGACATGGAGAAGAATTGCAACCGTTTGGACATCAAGGCAACACTGTCCGAACGCAGTCCTTATTATGGAAATTACGTGCAGCAGAGTTGTAACCGTCCGGATGCTAGGGCAACACCGTTTGGACCCGGCCTTAATATGGAGAGCGTGAAGCACGTTATGGAAAGGCAGTTGCACAGTTGTCCATCCGGACAACCTTAGCTTGTGTTCAGACGCAGCCTAGAGAAATATGATTTAGAATCAATTTAGGTATTCTATAGCCTATAAATAGAGACCTCGAGGCATGTATTATTTACAGAATTCAGAATTCAGTATTGAATTCTTTATAGCTTAGAGAAGGTGTTTAGGGAGAAATTGTGAAGATCCGCTAGCTCTTAAGCTATTGCCGTGGTGCTGTTATTGTGTTCGTAATTGAAGTCTATCTTAGGGAAGAGCCATAAGGTAACGGAATCCCATAGAAAACCCCTTCAAGTAGGTGACTTGGTTGTGAGGCATTCACGTTGGGTTACGTGTCAGAGTGCAAGATACGATCGCTGCATCGGGTATGTGAATGTTACTGTCTTTGTATTAGATTTGTCTTCTGATAGTGAATTTCCTGGTTTGATTGCTCCGGAGTAGTTTTTCTCTAAATTGAGTTTCCATTTTGTTAACAAAATATCTGCCTCTTTTAATTCTGCACTTTTGATATTTTGTAACACGTTGCACACACACACGGTAAATTAGAAGTCAATTTAATTTTCAACCAACAAAGCGTTTTATGGAGCTGAGGAAAGGTATCCTCGAAATGAAAAATTAGCCTTCGCTCTAGTCATCTGGGCTCGAAGGCTAAGACCATACTTCCAAGCTCATCCCATATGGGTATTGACCAAGTACCCTATGAAGAAAGTATTGCAGAAGCCAGATCTCTCGATAAGACTTGTAAATTGGGCAATCGAGCTCAGACAATTTGATATTGAATTTCACCGCTTTTTTAAAATTTTACAATGTTCCTGGGCGTGAGGAACTCCCGAAAGCAGCTACATGGGTAGTTTACGTGGATGAATCTTCAGGAAATAACAAGAGCGGGTTCAAGGTTACCCTCAGCAGCCCGGAAGGTGAGAAATTTCAGTATGCCATCAAACTGAACTTTACCACCTTGAATAATGAAGCAGAGTATGAAACTGTCCTGGCCAGACTGTCCATAGCCCAGGAAATGGGAGCAGCGAATGTGGAAGTCTGGAGAGATTCCCAAGTGGTGGTGGGCCACATCCAGGGAGAATTCGAAGCTAAGGGGACAACATGATCAAATACCTCGACAAGGTACACGAATGTCAATCTTATTTTGATAGGGTTGTACTGACAAAGATTCTTCGAGAAGACAATGTCCGAGTTGACGCACTATCCAAAGTAGGATCTGGGACCGACCAGGATATTGAGGTCTCGGCACATGAAGTGATAATCAAGTCCGAGCCCTCAATTGCTCCAAAGCAAGATGTGATGCAGGTTGATGAAACTCCAACCGACCCCGAATGGGCCAAGGAAGTCATCCAATACTTGCAGAATGGATTACTACCCGAAGATAAAGCCCAGTCTCAGAAAGTAAAACTGTTGTCAACCTCGGAGGAATATTATATTGTAGAGAGTACACATTGCCCCTACTCAAATGTCTCTCGAAATCCGAATCTGAATATGTTTTGAAAGAGATACACGATGGAGTGTGCGACAATCACTCAAGGGGTCAGATGTTGGCCCACAAGGCGATTCAGGCTAGTTACTATTGGCCTACAATGAGTAAAGACTTGGCCGAGCTGGTCAGGCATTGCGATCAATGCCAAAGATTTGCCAGGGTCAAGAAGAATGCTCCCGAGAAGCTGAGTTGCATCTCCTCACCATGGCCATTTGCAAAGTGGGGTGTCGACATTGTCGAACCAATGCCCCCAAGAAAAGGAAGCAGAAAGTTCTTGGTTGTTGCTGTGGACAACTTCACCAAATGGGCCGAAGAAGAAGCATTTGTCACCATCACTACCGAAAATGTGACGAATTTCTTATGGAAATCAGTCATGTGCCGGTTCGGGATATCGCATGTGTTCGTTACCAACAATGAAAAACAGTTTGACTGTGGACCGTTCCAAAAGTGGTGTGTTGAGCTTCACAATCAGAATTACTACTCAACTTCGATATATCCTCCGCCTAATGGACAGGTTGAAGCAACAAACAAGACCTTACTGATAACTTTGAAGAAGAAGCTCAACAAAAAGAAAGATGCTTGGGTGGAATTCGTCCCAAAAGTGTTGTCATCGTACTGAACGACAACTCGAACCCCGACTAGGGAAACCCCATTCTCCCTAACTTATGGGACTGAGGCAATGATCTTGGCTGTGGTGAGTTCTCCGATTTTTAGGGTATCACACTACAATTCGAGACTCAACGATGAAAGGATCAACTTGCACTTGGCCTTACTACAAGAGAGAAGAGATGCATCATATATCACATGGGCAGCCTACCAGCACCCAGGGGTGTAAACGAGCCTAGCTTGAGCCAGTATCCCTTGTTTGGGCTCGGCTCATTCATGTTTTTCATAAGCTCAAGCTCATGACGAGCCAAGAAATTGTGTTCGAGCTCGGTTCACTAAAGGGTAAACCCTGTGCGAGCTCGAGCTCAAGCTCGAGCTTCAAAGAATTACAATTATCAAACTCATAAGGACTGTCACAAGAAATAGCTAAAGCTAAGTAATTTGTGTCTTTTTCAGGAGTCTCATCAACTTCATCATTGTCTGACTCATCCCTCAAAGTAACATTAAAAGATCTACTTTTGTATTGTTTTAGATTACCACAATCAACGTGAATATGACCATACCCTGAGCACTCATGACATCTGAGATCACACGGATCCTTTTTATCAGATTCATTCTTCCCTTGAGTGGTTCCTTTGAAATCACCCTTAGGTTTTTCAGAAGATTTAACATTCTTGTTCCTAAATTTTCCTCTACTCGAGTTGATCATATTCCTTAAAATTCTAGCAAACATGGCAAAACCATCATCATCAGCTGATTCCTCATCAGATGATTCATTGTATTTTTCTTTAACAGCCTTGAGAGCAATGAACTTATTTTTCTTAAGAGGGGGCAAAGAAAGTTCATAGGTCTAAAGCGAGCCAACTAGCTTTTAAATTTTCATTGTGTCAAGATCTTTGCTCTCTTCAATAGTAGTCATTTTGATTCTGAATCTTTCAGGAAGGGATCTCAAGATTTTCTTAATGAGTTTACCATCTGAAACTTTCTTTCCAAGATTAATCATAGCATTACGAATATCACTAATTTTTGTATAAAACTCATTAAATGTCTCATCTTCTAATATCCTGATTCCTTCAAATAGAGAAACTAGCATTTGAAGTTTTGCGATTTTAACCATTTTTTTTCCTTCATATGTAGTTTCTACGATTTCCTATCTGAATCCAATTTTTAAAATTGGATTGATTATTGAGTACTAAATTAAATAATTTGTCCTATCTGCTAGAGCTTGAAGAACTCCTAAAGAACTGGCGTATTCAGGTCCAATATGTTGTTGCAGCCCTACGGATATTTCTCTTTCTAACCATACAATTACTAGTACGCCTATTGTGATTCCCAACACGAGTCAAAATAGGAACAAGCACTCAGGAAATGCTTCTTTTTTGGGAACAACTTTAGGTGAAAAAAACCCATTCCCAATCGTCGCCTATCAGCTTTGACGCGACAACAAATTTAGGGTTTCTTTTACGATTTTAAGTCTGTTTAGGATGTTTTAAGGATTATTTTTGGGCCTTTGACCATGTCATCTGAAACCAATTGATGTCAAGTAAGGGATGTCAAAGACTTTTATGGCATTCGGAATCGCACCCCACAAGGCATGTTTTAAAAGCCGTCCACGTGAGCAAAGCAGCATGGTTGCACCCCAACACTCCCTCCCTCAACGTGACACTCCTGCCACTTGAACCTATGACCTTAGCTCTGATACCAATTGAAAATAACAAATAATCTCCAAAACAACCACAATCGAACAAATAACCAAATATGTAAACCATTAAAACTGTTGACACAGATATTTGGTTACGAAGTGGAAATTCTTTGAACTTAATGAGAAAAACCACTCTGGGGTAGCCAAACTTAGGAAATCAATTTAATCATGAAGAATAACGAATTACAAGATGTTTATACTCACAAAACTTTTGCAGTCATCACGATCTTAATTTATAACAAGTTACCCACTTGTTTGCTTCTCTCCCAGAACCTCTAGAGAGTTCTTTTTCTTGATCTCCTTAACCGGAACTTGGGTTGGCTTCAATTGTTCACGATTGATAGTTGAAATAAAAATCTAAGAGAGATTTACATTAACTATGTCTCAAATCCTCTTTTGGCACACAGAATTCGAGAGTAGACTTCTTAATAAACTTTTGCCTAGAAACCTTTTAAATAGGCTTTAGAAACCTTAATACAAGTTAGGAATAGATTCCTAGGCTGTGGCGTCCTAATAGGGTACTAATGTGTCCGAATGCAATAAAATAAATGATCTTTCTCTAGGATGTTTCCAGATAGGATTACCATATATCTGGACACAAAAAAAAAAAAAAACAAACTAAACTTCCTAGAAGTCTTGTCCGGACATAGTTACACGATGTCCAGACAGGTAAGTCTTTTGAATATCTGTCGAAGTTGTGTTCGGACACTGCTTTTGACTATTCGAACATGAAGGATCTTTGGGAGTCCCTAGAAGTCCTGTCCGGACATGGCTTCTGGTTGTCTAGACAAACTTGGCTGCTTGAGACTTTTATCTTCATAGTTAAAGAACACTTTCAATAACCAAAAGCTTTTGTCATTGAATGTAGCCAATAAATAAAAACTAACACATTTAAAAACGAATTTTCATTTAACACATATGTAAAATATCTCAAAATATATTCATATGTGTAATCAAAATAGCAGGGCTCAAGAAAACATATTTAACACGCTTTTGTAAAATAATGGAGGGTCAGTAAGTTTGAACTTACAGTTTAGGCTTATACTCTTTAAATGATTTTATGCGTCTTCGTATACTTTTTGCATTAATATTGTACATTCATATTAGCCTATATTCTTTATTTCTCATTCTTAAATGTTATTTTAAATCTGAAAAATCAGGACATCATAACGACATATCTAACTATCTTAATATTATTTGCGCATCATAACGACATATCTAAAATATCTTATTATTATTTGGACATCATAACGACTATGTAGAATTTTCATATATTTTTCATATGTACATTACTACGGCATTATTATAATATTTATTTAAAACTTCTAACATTACTTGGGTATTACAACGACGCTATTGTAAATTATCTAATAATATTTAGGCAACATAACGATGCTTTTGTAATATTAAAAGAATGATTGAATATAATATTATTCTCTGAAATATTCAATCATACTTTCCCCAGTAATTTAGACATTATATTAATATAATTTAAATTCTAATAACCAGAATTGACATAAATTAAGGATAAAAGAATTATATCAAGCAATCCACTTGATGTTGCTCCAAACTTCTAAGATATAATTTTTTTTTTTTTACATTCTGCGTGACTAAGAGAGAGAGAGCAAATGGAATTTTTAAGTGAAGAAAATATGTACTGCCGTAGGGTATTTATAGGCAATTTTTAGGACATGATAGAAGTTTTTGTAATTGTTTAATTGGTGTTGTAGGCGTCGTTTTCTGAATTTGTATCTGCTTGCTTTCACACCTTGCTTCAAACCGTAATTCATCTTTAAAAACACTAGATTTTTTACGTGACTCTCTACCATGCACTAAACATAATGGAGAAGTTACCTTGTTTGAAAAGTCGAATGTTTAAAGTCAACAAAGTATTCTTTCAGAAGTATTTGATCAACATAAATGAATCTTTTTACTATTCTTTTTTTTTTTTTACACAAACCGTAACACACATTTTGGAGTTTATTTTCTTCTTTCTTCTTTTATTTCTTTTCTTCTTTTTCTTTTTCAAATCCTGAACGTGAAATACAACTTATAGTGCTTCTTTTCTTTTTCTTTTTAACTTGCTTTGTACATTTACACAAAGAAATAACTTTCACAAAAAATACACGCACATGCAGGTTCGGACTGTACTCCTACTGTCCGAACTATGCATTTTTTTTTTCTAATTTTTTGAAGTCTAATTATTTAAATCTTAAATGTCAAATTATCCATAATGCGAATCAAAGCCAAGTTCAAACTGTCCACTTTTTAGTTCAAATTTAAACATTAAATATATTTTCCAAATATTTTTAATCCAACTAAAAACTATTATTTATACTAAAGTATTCTTAACCAACCTAATAATTTCCTTGGGTGTTACACACTCTCTCATCTCTTTCTCTTTGACTTTTTTTTTTTTTTTGATTTCTCGGTATTGGTAGGCAAGAAATGGGTTTGTTTAAACGTTATTGATTCTTGGAATTAGGTTTGTTCTTGAAAATTTGATTTTTTTTTTTTTAAATTTTTTTGTTGGTTTTTTTGTTTTTTTTTTCTTAAGAACGTACTGATTTTTTTATTTTATTTTTTTTTTCCATTGGATTGTTGTTACCTGCTCTAAACATGTGTTATTTTAGTGACCAAGATCCATGAATTCCACAGATACGTTCATGGGTTTTTTTTCGATTTCTTGGTATGGGTATGTGTTTTTTGTTGTAGCAGCAATCAATCAATTTGTGAGTGGGATGGTGGAGATGGGGGGTGACAACAAGGTATGATTTAATTTGTGAGTTTTTCTTCCGATGGTTTGGTTGGTTTTGTGGAAAAGTTGGGTTTTTACTTTTTCTGAATCTTTAATTTTTTCCTTGTTGCTTAGGAATTAAGAAACATTTGACATCATGTTTAAAGATGATCTGTAATCTTATTTGTTAATTTACACATGCTTAGGTCAGGTAGGAGGGGCAAATATTTGAATATGATACTATGGTTTATATTTCTTTGAATGTAACATCCAAAGTTGGAAAATGGCCATTTTTGCATATTTTATATATGTTTGTGATAGAGCCTTGGAAAAAAAAAAGATTCGCAACTAATGCAATTGGTTCACAACAATAGAGCAAAAGAAAGTTTATTTAGTGGGTGCTTAGCGTTTCTACCAAAAAGAAAAGAAAATACAATCATAGGAAAAAGAGAAGAAAATGGGTAGGGTAAAAGAGAACAAGATAGAGATAGAATGAGAGATTATGGAAGAAATGACATTTATGGACAAGCAGTAGCTGCTAGTGGTTTTTTTTTTTCTCAACACTTGTGGCTGTTAGATGTGGTTTTATTTTGCTTCTTCTTTGCAGTTGTTTATTGCTATGTTTGCACTCTAGTACATGTTTTGTTTGGTTTGTTGTATTTTATCATTGCTTGTGTGTACTTGTCTAGTTTGATTTCCTTTCGAAGATTCTAATTGTTGGTTCTAGCATTTTATATGCTAGAGTATTTGTATAGTTTTATTTTCACCAATACAAAAAATAACTCATTCATCTAAAAAAAAAGGCAGATAAACACTAGGACAGATCAATCTGTTTCATCAAGTTTTTTATGCTCTCTTTTGATTTTTTTTTTTTTTTTTTTTTTTTGTGTACTAATTATCTTATTTGCTAGTAGATGAGGATGAGTGGTCCATCCTACAACAGATACTCAGGAGAAAGTGCTGCTAGTGACGGAGCTCTGTTATGCTTTTATGGAATTCCATTTGTGATTAGATATTCATTCACCAAAGACAAATTTGGTAAAAGGTTTTATGGTTGCGCAAATTATAAGGTAAGTACTTCATGATTTCGAGTATAAAATTGAGCCTCAATTCATCAAAGAAAGTTTATTAATTTTTTTAGTATTTGTAGCATGGTCGGGCTTGTAAATATTTTGATTGGGTTGATGATCCTCCGATATGCGAGCATGGCGAAAGAGTATTGAAGCGGTTGAAAGAGAAATACATGTGCCTAAAAGATGAAAAATAAAGGCTACATGCTGTAGTTATGAAGAGCGACACAATGGAAATAGAGAATAGCAAGTGCAAGAAAAAAATGGGAATGAAACCATCCCCATTACTCATTTACTTGTTGTCATAAGTTTCCTGTACTTGTTTTTGTCAATTTCTTTGTGAGAAATTTGTTGACAGAAACTAGTTTTAACCTTGATATATATAAATGTAAATATGTGTATGTGCACAGGTTCGTGCGAACCATTAGAGAATTTGGAAGGAATCATAAGTCTAGCATTTGTTAGTGTCTGAAGTAAACATGGCTTTGTGGTTGTAGTGGGTCCAAAATGAGATGCAACCTTTTCTAGTGCCTGGCAATGTCTCTCTTTAGCATAAAGTAATAACATTACCTTGCAGTAGAAGATTTGGAATCCTACATGGTCTGGAATGTGGCCTAAGCATGTAATATGCTGATCAAAGTGAAAAATGTAGTTCACTTCCCTTGGGAAGTGGAGAAAGGAATGTGTCCTGAAAATTACTCTCTTTATGATCATGCCCCACTCACTGCTCTTTCATGTTCTTTCTTTTCTTCGTTTCATAAGCAGAAAGCCCTTTCACTAAAAGCACCCAAACATGCATCTTTTTTGGATCTCAAGGAAAAGCAAAATCACATACACACAGGAAGCATGGGATAAGTAAATATTTTAATGCTTTTTTACTTCAATAGCCCAACAACTGAAAACTCAAGGAATAAGAAATCCTACTTGAATAAAACTAAATTAAGCATAAAATTTCTACCTTTCATTTTTTTCAAAAGTAAAAGAAATTTGGAACACAATGTGGTGGTTCCCAACTTGCACATCACCATGTTATCTTAGTAAAATATGGCCACAAGAATGACACATCATAGGATACTATCGTTCCACATATTCTAGCAATAATATCACCTAAAACATGGATATTCAAACATTGTAAATTTCGCA
The DNA here is from genome assembly GCF_958979055.1 of Alnus glutinosa. Lineage (NCBI taxonomy): Eukaryota > Viridiplantae > Streptophyta > Magnoliopsida > Fagales > Betulaceae > Alnus > Alnus glutinosa. The sequence continues at coordinate 21,790,975 of NC_084888.1, read as the reverse complement.
AAAAAATTTACCATCATAAATGATCTCTCATAAGGCATAGAATCATTAATCGTCAAAATTTGAGTACAATAGCCTACAACCATCCAAACCCTTTGAAGGTCTTGGAGATCTTGTGAAGATTAGGCCTTCCCATTCCTAAGTTCATCTTCCCTGCTGAAAACTTCAAACCCTCTAAGCAACACAGATGCTCATCCATGTCTTCCTTTCATCGCCATCATCATCATACATTAGTCACATACCACTTTAACTAAATTTGCATTCAAAGTACCCTTATTGTGACGACCCAATTTTGTATTTTTTTTACAAAACAAATCATCACAGTGGCATGACATTTAGCCATGAACTTAGAGTTGGCAATTCGGGTCGGCGGGTCGGGTTCGTGTCAACCCGACTGACCCGAAAACACAATCGGGTTCGACACGAACCTGACCCAATTATTAATTGGGTCAGAAAATTGAACATGAACACGGCCCGATATTGAACCGGGTTACACGACACGAACCCACGGACACGTTTGGTTAACGCATGCTCACTGGGTCACTGCACTTCTCACCGGCACTGCCTCACTCCACAGGCCATCGCCGAGACCCTCGCAAAGGGTGGGGTCGAGACCTACCTGATTGACCTCCCACTGGCCACTGGACATCATAGACTGTCAGGTCACGAGGATGAAGATGATATCGCCGTCGAATGGGGCCATGGACATCGGTCAGACCTTGAAGCCCCACGAGTACATCGGCATGGTGCAGCGCGAGATCCTGGACGCATACCTTCGGGACCGGGCCAAAGCGAGCGGCGCCGAGTTCGTCAATGGGCTGTTTCTCAAAATGGGTAAGACGGAAAGGCCGGTTCAGTTGGGGAGAAGCGGACCTTGGCGCTCAGATCCCCGGCGCATGATAAATCGTGAAGTGAAGGAGTGGTGCCGGTGCGGAGTGAAGAAGCCAGAAGGTGAAGTGAAGAAGATGAATGAAAAGTGATGCAGTGCGGATCGTGCGGCTAGGGTTTTCTAACTTTTGCTTTTGCAGTTTTGCTGAAGCCTGATTCCCTGAAGCCCGAGGCCCTGAATTGCCGATTTACCCTTTTTTGACTTGAAAAAATAAAATAAAAAATTAAACGTGTTTAATCTGGTCTGGCGGGTCAACCCGCGGGTTGACCCGCCAGACACGATTATAATCGTGTCATAATCGGGTTGACCCGATTATGACCTGAACCCGATTACCCCAAACCCAAACCCTATGTTTTCGTGTCGGGTTCACGGGTCGTGTCAAAAATTGCCAACCCTACATGAACCAACATAACATACCCACATCTAATAACATGTACCTAACACATAAGAGATAATTCACATAGCAGCGGAAACTAAATTCATTAACTAAAAAGAGAAATTAAAACATCAAAGCCATTTGACTATTTATATAACTAAAGCTTATCAATGTATTAATTACATAACAAAAGAATGACTATATAAAAGTGTCACATCTGACACATGCAACGTACCAAATGTCTATAAAAAAGGTGGACTATCCACAAGTCCAACAAATACAACTGTTGTGAAGAGCTTCAGTCGTAGTATCCCAGATATAGAGCCATGGGGTCCTTGTCAATGCCAGTAGCACTTGCATCCAAAGCATCTACATCTACACAATCGTAGTGGTTGCCATGTTCGTATAGGTAGATTAATGAGTCCAGAGTCTCAATAGTATATAACTCACTAAGTTTTGCATTGAACCGACATTTATTCCTTCTACCATACGTTTACAAAAATAACTACCCTTTTGTAAACCATTCATTTTCTTAAAATATTTTGTAGCTGATAAACACATAAAACTATTGACATACATATATAACATGTGACTCAACTATACCCATATACAAGCATTCCAATCCTTTGGAAATGCAAGCACATAAGTACGTCTAAGCATGAAATAAATGACATCATAACTCAGTTATACTTGCATACATGTCTCCCAAACCTTTGTGGAATACATGTAATTATTTAAATGCATAAAACTAAAGACATAAAAAAAATAAATATTGTAGTGATGAGAGAAAGAATAGGGGATTGATTTCACCACTCACTACATAACAATAGTCAATCATAAATTAACAAGGAAAATTCATACTATGCATGATATAGGGCTCGTCTCACTCGAGTAGTCAAGAAATTACCTTTGAAGAATAAGTATAATCCATCTTCAGTTGGCACAGACCGTTCATCTAACCACTAAGATACGGTACGACTCGTCTTTCCTAGGTACAGATTAGCTACGTCTTTAATAGGATACACACAATCAATGGAATAGTATAACTCATTTTCGGTTGGTACAAACTGTCTACCTAAATTACACTAAACTAGGGTGTAGTACAATCCATTTTCCCTAGACATGGCCTATCTAACCTTCTTGAGCATATATCAATTACAACTGTTATGTAACAATCATTCACATAATCACAAAAAATATGAAGGATTGAGTTCAATCAATATAAAAGACTTTTTAAGACAAGATAAGAAATTCATAATGATTGAATATAAACATTAAAATCAATTCTCACAATTATACAATCATTATGCATATAGAAAATACCAAATTAAAATACAATTAAACCATTGTTACTTGAAAAGGGTTACATCAACACCCTTGTAAGAATTTAGCCGCTCATCGTGGTGCTGGGATGGCCTCCTACCATGTTCTTCTCCTCTTCAACTTGTTAAGCCTCCAAGAAGAATTTTCTGTCTAAAGCTAAGCACAAGCACCCATTCTCTTGAAGCTTAGGTGTCTATTTATAGAGACTAGGAGAGGCCTAGAAGCTCTTAGAATTCTAGAAAAATCGTCTCTTGAATTTTCTTGTCCAAGTAGGAGATTGAAACTTCAATCCAAGTAAGAAAATGATTCCAAATTCGTCCAGAATTGTGGTCTTTTATTGTGAGGCAATTTTGGCATAGTAAATGTCCGAATTGGGAAAAATATATTTCTAACATATTTGTTTAATTTTTTATTATCTTTCCAACGACACCAATTTCATTGCAATCCAATATATCTGAGCCAAAAGTTATGATTAAAACATTGAGACATATGCAGAACCCAAATTTGAATCCAATCTGATTTTGACTTTTAGTGGAAAAATTCCGATTTAATCATTCACTTGAATTGATTAAACTTAACCACATTATAGAGGTCTTCTATTATGATTGGTTAAGTTTAAACATATCTTTTAGGTTTTCTCAAAGTGTGCTTTAAGCCCAAAATTAATGGAATTAATTGCATTTTTATTTAAAACCTGAAAACAATAAAACAACATAAAATCAAACAAATTACAATGCTAAGGTATTAACATATATAAGTTAAGGGGCTTGAATGTGCAAGATTCGACGCTTATCACACCCCGAAACTTACATATTGCTGGTCCCTTAGCAATACAAAACAATAAATTAAACTGAAAAACAACAAGATAAATCATTCTTTCGTGGGATGTACGATTGCATTTAGCATATGCAACAAGCCTTTTAAACCCATAGGACTCCCTAGTGGACGAGTGAAGTCTCGTGAGGGTTTGTCTGGAATGATACCCACAAACATTGTTCCTACCATGTTATCCTCAAGAATGCAGCATCATAAAAATAATGGTTCTTATTCATTAGCAAGCTTAACAAAATAAACTCCATCTTCACAATTTCAGGGAATTAAAAATTAAGCTACTAACATGGCATTATAAGATATCACAAGATTCAACTAGTGTAAAGTGAACTTAACACATAGTCATGAGGTTTCAAAACTAATCTCAATCATGAATGGTTCAACACTCAAAATTCGCTGGACTCCCCATTAGATAAAACAACCAAGGCATATATTTTTTTATTATTATTATTATTTTTTATATGCAGGCTGTGCAATGCTTAGCTTCCTTAAGCTTTCTAATTGACCCATGTAACGAGTGTTAGGTCAACGACTCCCAAACCAGATGGTTTTAGGGCACTAGGTGTTAAACACCCTAAAGACTTACTAAATCGAGTCAAAAAGGCTACGAAGCTAAACTTAGCCATTTTATCAATCAAAATAAACTTCCACATTTTGACGCGAATACTCAATGCTTAATGAGGCAAGAGATCTGGTTACTCAGTGAAAAGATCAAAGTGATCAATATTATTTTTCTTCCCTTTTTTTTTTAATGCCAAAGTTATACCTCCAACAAGTTACTCAGCTGCATCCAAGATATTGGAAAGAGACATAACTAATTTCAAATTTCATACCCCACAGACTACATGTTAGTGTGCTTGTGAGAATCAAAATTGAAACAAGTAATATCTCATGCTGCCAAAGAAAATAACAAAACTCTAAATTCTCTAGTCAAGTGATCATGTGTTCATCATGTTAAGCTCACCAATGAAATACAAATCAGAATTTAAGTTCAACCAAATTCTTAGAAATAACATAGCAAAATATTGGACAGTGTTTCGTTTTTCCATACCCCCAAACTTGAATCACACATTGTCCCTAATGTGTGTATAGAGTTGAACATAACAGTACGAAGATAGGAATACCTGAATGAGCAGATGTGGGGCATATCATACCCCCAAACTTGATTACAAAAACACATGTCCTGAAAAAGAGAGTGATACTCCAACCAAATACTAGTCAAGTGCAACACATTGTTGTAAAAATATAAACTAAGAATGAAGTAACAATGGAGAAGATAAACCTGGAAGGAGATCATGTACCTTGGCCTGATGGAGGACTCGAGCGCACATGGCCTGCGCTTGAACCTATGAAGCTGACTCATTTAGTCAAAATATGTAGGATTTGCCAAGCCAACGGAATCCACATCCTTGATGCACAAAGTTCTCTTTAACCTTTAGGTTTAAATTTAAAGCACCAATCTTTTCTTCTCTTGGACCAAAGAGAATAAATTTTACCTACAGAAAGGTAATTCCGAAAGGCCGCATATTGAGGTAGATTCTTCTTAGTATTCTCAAACAGTTTCTCATCCGGAAGGGAATCATGAACTGGAATAAAATGCAGAGAGTACACAAGGAAGTTTTCTACCTTGATGGTCTCTTTTTGCTATTCTAACAGCCCTAACAAACTATTCTCCTGACCTATTGGTAAGTCAAAAGCAATAGAAGTTCGGGTTTCATATGGCATCTCGAGAATAAGAGTCGATGATGAAGGAGCCTCAGTGCTTACTTCCTCACCTTTTGCTCGATATAGAGCTTGTGGGGCCTTAATTTGCTCCTCCTTCCTCTCTTTCATGTGAGTTTTGACCATTTCTCCATTCTTCATTGTGGTGATGGCTTGCTCATGATAAGATGTACTCTCATCCACCATATAGTGTCCATCAGGATTGGCCACCAACTGTCTTTGAAGCTCTTCTTCTTCTTCTTTATTGAGGTGGTTCATGATTTGTTCAAAGTGAGCATCCATCCTGTCTTCCATCTCGGCGAAGAATTGAGGGGTATATTTTTCCTGGTGAGACTTTATAATCTAAGTTTGAGAGTCTCTTATTTGATCCATCTTGCTCATAAATTTCATCATTTGATCTTGAAAGTTAGAACTCATCGAAGGAGGTGGTTCAGCCTGAGATTGCTACTGTGGCGACCAGTAGATGGGAGATGGCACCTCTTCGTGAGCATCCATCTTGACTTCTATCTCGGCGAAGAATTGAGGAGTATATTGTTCCTGTTGAGACTGTTGTTGTCGAGGCCAGTAGATGGGAGATGGCTCCTCTTCGTGAGTTTCTATCTTGACAATGGATTCAGAGTGAGAGTTTAATGTCTAACTGAGAGAGGTCACTGTCTGAGTGAGTTTCTGATTGATCTCACCCATAAGTTTCAATATCTGAGCTTGAACGTCAGAATCTGACTGAGGAGATGGTGTAGCCTAAGAAGAAGGCTGCCAGTTATCCTCAAAGTCAGCACAATATGGAGATGATTGCCATTACTGGTGGGGAGGATGGAAGTTAGATGGTGGATAGACCGCTTGATCATTGAACTGCGGATATGCCTGATGGTATGGTTCATGAAATTGTGGAGCATAATTTTCAAGAGCTTGAGCTTGCTACAAGATATTAGACTGGTTGCTCCATCCCGGGTTATTGGAATCACAGTAAGGCTCATTCCTTGGTCTAGAGAATTGTGTGTTCATATGCTCATAAGAATAGTTAGAAAATTGTCCTGCCGTAGGACAATCTTTAACATAGTGGTAAGGACTATAGCAATATGAACATGGTCTATGGGGTGTTGGAATGCCTCCCCACATGAACTAAATTGACAAAAATAAAATAAAACAAAGGAAAATAAAAACAAAAATTGAAAAAAAAAATTAAAGAAACCAAAATAAAATAAAATAAAAACAGAAAAGAATTAAGTTAAATTTAATCTTTAAAACTTAATAACATAACCGTTTGCAGTACCCGACAATGGCGCCAAAAATTGATGTGTTCATTTTGTGTACAAAAATATCAATAATAAAATTAACACTCGCAATAGTACGAATCCTTGTAGGATAGGGCTATGTTGAGGGTGTCGAACCTTAAGAACTGCGTAGGAATTGGTATCAAGTTTGTAAAGATTAAATATAACTTAATTAAAAGAAGTTTGATTTGATTTATTTTATAACTAATTAGTTACATGCATAAAACTAAAGACATAAAAATAAATATTGTAGTGATGAGAGAAAGAATAAGGGATTGATTTCACCACCCACCGCATAACAATGGTCAATCATAAATTAACAAGGAAAATTCATACTATGCATGATATAGGGCTCGTCTTACTCGAGTAGCCAATAAATTAACTCTAAAGAATAAGTATAATCCATCTTCAGTTGGCACAGACCGTTCACCTAATCACTAAGATGCGGTACGACCCGTCTTTCCTAGGTATAGATTAGTTACGTCTTTAATAGGATACATACAATCAATGGAATAGTATAACTCATTTTCGGTTGGTACAAACTGTCTACCTAAATTACACTAAACTAGGGTGTAGTACAATCCATCTTCCTTAGACATGGCCTATCTAACTTTCTTGAGCATATATCAATTACAACTGTTATGTAACAATCATTCACATAATCACAAAAAATATGAAGGATTGAGTTCAATCAATATAAAAGACTTTCTAAGACAAGATAAGAAATTCATAATGATTGAATATAAACATTAAGATCAATTCTCACAGTTATACAATCATTATGCATATAGAAAATGCCAAATTAAAATACAATTAAACCATTGTTACTTGGAAAAGGCTACATCAACACCCTTGTAAGAATTTTGCCGCTCATCGTGGTGCTGAGGTGGTGCTGAGATGGCCTCATGCCATATTCTTCTCCTCTTTAACTTGTCAAGCCCCCAAGAAGAATTTTCTGTCTAAAGCTAAGCACAAGCACCCATTTTCTTGAAGCTTAGGGGTCTATTTATAGAGACTAGGAGAGGCCTAGAGACTCTTAGAATTCTAGAAAAAATCATCTCTTGAGTTTTCTTGTCCAAGTAGGAGATTGAAACTTCAACCCAAGTAGGAAAATGATTCCAAATTCATTCAGAATTGCGGTCTTTTATTGTGAGGCGATTTTTGCATAGTAAATGTCCAAATTGGGAAAAATATATTTCTTACATATTTGTTTAATTTTTTATTAGCTTTCCAACGCCACCAATTTTATTGTAATCCAATATTTGAAGAAAACGTTATGATCAAAACATTGAGACATGTACATAATCTAAATTTGAATCCAATCCGATTTTGACTCATAGTGTTGAAATTCCGATTTAATCATTTACTTGATTTGATTAAACTTAACCACATTATATAGGTCTTCTATTATGATTGGTTAAGCTTAAACATATCTTCTAGGTCTTCTCAAAGTGTGCTTTAAGCCCAAAATTAATGAAATTAATTGCATCTTTATTTAAAACCTGAAAACAATAAAACAACATAAAATCAAAAAAATAACAATGCTAAAGAATTAACATATATAAGTTAAGGGGCTTGAATGTGCAACATTCGACGCTTATCAGTGCACATCCAAGCATAATATCACATAAAATAATCGATATCATATCTCAACTATACTCACATATGAGTCTTCCAAACCTTTGTGGAATACAGGTATACATGCACATCCAAGCATAACATCACATAAAACAATCGAATTCATATTTCAGCCAGACACGTATATAAGTCTTCTAAACCTTTGTGGAATACAAGTATATGTGCACTCCCAAATATGACATCTCATAAATCATCATATGCAAACTAGGCAGATAAAAATATACTTATGTTCTTTTCCATTGAAACTCATAGGTATATTAGTATGTCTAGCATGAAATACTTCATTAAAACATGTCACGCATTATCATCATGCTATGCATGCTCTTGTTCCATTTCGTGATTTCATAGTGCCTGCGGGACTTGAACCCCAGGTCTTGTTTCTCGATGCTAGTGGCACTTTAACCCACGGTCTTACACCTTGATGCATGTGGGACTTGAACCCAAGTTCTTCATTCGGCGTTCATGATTTCGTAACATGCTCATGCTCTCGTGCCATATATGCATCGTCTACATGCTTTCACACTTATGTAACTCTTATTATCATAGGCTTTTCATATTCTTTTCAACACGGTATGAATTCTTAATTCATCATAAAGCTAATAAAAATATATCTCAATCCACATTTGTTGTATTTATTCCTTTTGGTTGGACTAGCATAGTCTCTTTTTCTTTTGGGTTCATAATGGGCTGTACCTATTGTGTAAGCACTTGAGGAAGCCATGTACTATCACCTTATAAATGAATGGAGTTGGCCCATTAAACTTCATTAGGTCATTTGAAAATTAGGGTTGAGAGATTAGACTCCTCCGCACACACTACAAACAGGACGACAGCTAAAAAATTAGAGAGATGAGAAGCTCATCATCAAACAATGAAGGTACGCTTTTATTTTTGTTCATTCACATGCTATGAAGCAAGGCAGATTAATATGGATTATTTCTAACAATTGGTATCAGAGCAAATTTGTTCTTCTTCATGGCTGTGTTGAGTTGCGTTTCCTTTAAACTATGTTCTTCACCGTTTGAATTGTTTTTTTTTTTTTTTTAAAACAAAAAAAAAACAATGGAGTAGCGAACATTTTCCATTAAGGTGGGTTATGAGCGTCTATGGGGTTTTGTGTAGGCCATTGCTGGCTCTCTGATAGGTTTTGAATGTTGCATATTCAAGCCTCTTAATTTGTTATTGTTAAACCTTTATCTTTATTGTAATTTAACATTTTGCGTTGTTTTTGTGTTTCAAGCATTTTCAGGATGCTAAGGAAAAGGACAAGTGAAGCCATTAAATTTGAGCTTAGATTGATATTAATGCAATGAATTCTATATTTGTAGGAATTACAAAAAAGAAAAGAAAAAGAATGGAGTTGAAAGGACAAATTTGCAATGTTGTGGATGAAATAAAAGAAGAACAAATAAAAGCAAAGAAGAGCTATTACGTGTACAGGTGTAGGACCAAAAAGAAATTGAAGAGAGCCAAGTCGCTGAAAAGAGTCATCAATTACGTGGGACCTACAATTAATGAAGGAAGAAAAGAAAATAAAGAAGAAAAATCTGAGAAGAATCACCAATGAAGAGCTGTAGAGAAAATGAAAGAAGAAAAGATAAATAACAAAGAAGACCTTTGTTACCAATTATGTGGGACCTACGAAGAAAAAGAAAGAAGAGATTATTTGCAACAACAGAAGATAAAAGATTAAAAAAAAAAAAAACCCGCAGCTTGCGAAGAAAAAAAGGGTAATGCTTGGGTGAATTCCGGAAATTTTGCTTATCCATGGCATTGTTGTAATTAATATAATTACAACAATGTCATGGATAAGCAAAATTTCCGGAAGAAACCCTAGCACTGCAAGCAAAGAAAAGAAGAAAAGAAAGAGAAGAAATGGCAGCAGTATGGCACCGCAACATAGAAAAAAAAAAAAAAAGAGTAAAAGTTCCTTTTTTCTTTACGAAGAAAGGAGAGATTTTTTTCCTCTTATTTAAGCAGCTAGAGACAGAGTAATGAGGTAGATTTTTTTTGAGTTTTAGCCACACTCTTTTTTCTCTTTCACTGGAAACAGAGATTTTTTTTTTTTAGTTTTGAAACACTCTCTCGCACAGTGACGACGAGCAGCATAGGAGAAGAAGAGGAATAGAGGAAGGGACTTTTATGCATGGGATTTGTTCCTAATATTTAAGTTCTCTTTTATCCATGTATTTTCATTTATATTCTATCTTGTATTTTAACACTATGGGAGGCTAAATTCTCGACTAAGGTCGATGATGAAATCTCATTAATGAATTTCAGTAGTTATTTTTGAGATTTGATTTTGCCCAGAATGATGTTTAATTGAATGATTAAAATTGTTCTTTCTTCATATCAATTAATAGATGATGAATTCTGAATATGAGTTTAATCAAGTTTTTCTCATGATCTAGGATTATTTTTATTAATTGATTGCTTGGTTTATATTGTGATTTTAAAATTGGATATCTGTTGTGATTTTTTTTTTTTTTTTTTTTTTTTTTTTTTTACGGATATAATAAATGATTTGATTTTAATCTCTTTTAAAAGCGAAGAAGAACAATGCTTTAGATTTTTGTTAAGGATTTTAATGATGATATTTTCCCTAGTATCAAGATTAATTTGTAGATTATCGTGTAGAGTATGGGTAAAATCAATGATTAAGAATATATGTTGTCATAAATTAATAAGGTGGATTCCACAACCTTAGTTCTTTTTATCTTGAAAGTTTATTACTTCTATTATTTATTTTGTTTTGATTAATTGCATGTTTGAATTTATTTTTATTTCGAAACAACCATATTTCTTTTTTTGAACTAGATTAGGATTTATTTAGTTTAGATTTGATTAGTTCTCCTACGATTATACAAGTCCCTATGAGTTCGATCTCGCACTTGCTAAACTATACTTCGATACGGTTCGTGCGCTTGCAAGTGCGTTAAAATTTCACAACACTCACAATCAGAAAGAAGCGTGGATATTTTGTTCTATATCGCGGTTCAAGTGGTTTATACCCACATAAAACGCTCCCTGGTTGTCGCTTGCTTATTAGAGCAATGTAGATTGTGCAGTATTTTTTTTTTTAAGATTTCACGCTGCAGTATTGAATGTTTTGCTTTCAACTGTATTTTCTTTTTCTTTTTCTTTGGTCAATGAGGATTAAGGTTTAGGAGTGCAGGTTTTTGTTCTTTTTTCATTTCTTTTTTTGAAATTTGGTGCTCACATGATAATTGAAGGAAATCGGAAATATAAAAGGAGATATTTTTTTGTCCTTTTCAAATATAGATGTTGAACTTGCATTGTTTTGTGTTATGTCATGTGTATGACATAAACCAATTTCTTTTATGAGCAAACACTAAGGGTTCTTTTTAGGTTTGCACTCGGCAAAGTCGGATAATAAAAATAATGGGCAATTTTCTGATCCATTCAACACACTTTTAAGTGCAATTGCGCAAGTCTTTTGATACCCACAGAATCTCTCTCTCTCTCTTTTTTTTTTTGTAACCAGGAAGGCTTAGATTAGGCCATAGCTAATTAGTCCCAAAATTTTTATTGTTCGCAAAAATCTTAAACCTCTTTACTACAATGAAGCAATATTGGGCATCAAACATGATTGGATTGGTTATGTACCCACCTATCGTGAAACTAATCATGACAAATAATTGGGTTTTTTTTTTTTTATTGAAATTTTAGTGCAATATGGATAATGCTCTTGTGCATATGACCAATGGTTTAAATTGATTATGTACTCACCTATCGTGGGACGAATCATGATAAATCATTGAGCTGTTTCATTGATTATGTACTCACCTATCGTGGGACTAATCATGATAAATTGGGGTGATTATTTTGTGAACTGTAATTTTACTAAGGTCCATAAGGATAACTGATTTGCCCTATTGGCAAATCATTATTTTGGTAGGATGCTTAGGACGGTAAAGAAATTATTAAATACTCTGCACTTGATGACTAAGTCTTATCCTCTCGATAGCGGGTCATTTTAAGTCATTGTATTTAATTATTTTGTTTTATCATATGTATGAGTTCATTGTGTGTGGAACTCTAGCATAAAATTTTGAGATAAATAATTTGCGTAAGAGTCTATTATGCATGTGACTCTAGCATGAAAAATTTGATGACTATGAGTGCATGTTTTTATTTTTTACATGCATAATAAAGTCTTGTTGTGATGTTCTCAGTTTTAGAAAATCAAAGTTTGTCCCTCCTATTATCTGCCATCAAAACTCTGACGGGGACTAATTATGAAGATTGGTATGTGTCTCGCACTATCAATTTAGCTATCATGAATCTTGATTTGGCTTTGAGGGTTGAAGCACCTGCTGAACTTACCGAGAAAAGTTTTTTTTTTATTTTTTGGCTGCTGTTGGGGATAAGTTCACTAAGTTTGACAAAGCAGAGAAGGAAACTTTTATGAAATTGCTTACCACCACCACCACCACATGATGGTGTTAGTGGAGTTCGTGAGCATATTATGAAGCTCACTCATTTCTTCGAGGCAAATGAAGGTTGAGTTAGCAAACAGTTTTCTTGTGTAGCAAGTACTTGAGTCCTTACCATCTCAATTTGATGTCCTCCAGACCACCTACCATGCTCAGATAGATGAATGGAGCTTGAGTGAAATGACTGTTATAGTCACTCAAGAAGAAGAGGTGATGAAAAAGGGAAAGTCCCATGTTGTTTTATGATGACAAAAGATAGCGGACATTTTAAAAGAAAATTTTACTAAGGGGGACAACAGTGGCAACGAGACATATAAAGTAAGGAAATTCAGAAAGTTTTCTCAACAAACTGGCGTAGATATCTATTTGGAGCCTAAGAAAGAAGAATTCAAAGGAAAATGTAACTTTTGTCATGTGTATGGGCACGATAAGGAAAATTGCAAGAAATATACGGTTTGGTTAGAAAAGAAATGAATTACAAAGCACCAAAAAACTGAGTAATGGGGAGTTGAAGGTGAACATGGGAAACGGTGTGGAGGTTGAAGTTGAATACATTGGCACCGCAAAGCTTGTCTTGGCCTCTGGGCATTTTTTTGGATTTAGAAGGAGCCTTATCTCTATTTCTATTTTTGGACAAATGTTGATACTTTTTTGAGATTGGAAATGGAATGGTTATCATTTATAATAATTTTGTTGTGGTTGGTTATGGCATATTGTGTGATGGTTTATACATGATTGACTTGATGCACTCTTTATCTCATTTCTCTTCTAGTGTTTCTTTTGTTAATGTTGTGGTTGTTTCCAAGTGTAGTAGGAACATTGAGACTTCCTCTATGTTGTGGCACAAACATTTGGGCCATATTTCTAGGTCAAGAATTGAAAGGTTGATTAAAGATGGTATTCTTGTTAACCTAGATTTTTTTTTGATACTTGTGTTGATTGTGTTAAAGGAAAGATTGCTTCTAAATCTAGAAGACAAAAGGATGGGAGAAGTGAGAATGTCATAGAACTGATACACACTGATATATGTGGACCCATTATTCCTGCTGTTTTGGGAAACTATAGGTACTTCATCACCTTTATTGATGATTATTCATGTTATGGTCATTTTGAGGTTATTCGTGAAAAGTCGGAATCTTTAGAAGCCTTTAAAGTTTTAAGGCTACTCTTGAACTTCATAGAGATAAGAATGTTAAAGCTATAAGATCAGATAGAGGTGGTGAGTATTATAGGAGGTATGCTGAAACTGGGTAAAAATCTAAATGGGCATCTATCCGAAAATGTGTATATGGAGCAACCAGATGGTTTTCAGGTGAATGGTAAAGGACATATGGTGTGCAAGCTTAAAAGGTCGATTTATTGGCTTAAACAAGCTTCAAGGTAAGTGGGAGTAGATATGTTTTTCTTGTACTTTATGTGGATCATATATTGCTTGCAGCAAATGATAATGAGCTCTTGTTTGAAACTAAGCATATGTTGTCTTTCCATTTTTGATTTGAAGGACCTTGGTGAGGCCTCTTATGGATTAGGTTTACAAATGCTTCGTGACAGAACTAATGGTGTTCTTGAGTTGCCTAAGAAAACCTATATTGACTGAGTTTTGAGTAGGTTTCATGTGCAATCCTGCTTTCCTGGAAAGGCACCAATTGTGATAGGTGATGGAATTTCAAAGTCTCAATGTCCTCAAAGTGATAATGAAAGAACTCAGATGCAAGCAGTTCCATATGCATCAGTTGTGGACTGTTTAATATATGCTCAAGTGTATACATGACCTGATATTGCTTATGTTGTAGGTGTACTTGGGAAATACTTGAGTGATCCAGGTATAAGTCACTGGATAGTTGCAAAGAAAGTACTGAGATACTTGAAGGGCATTAAGGATTTTATGCTGACATATCGACGATCCAATATTCTTGATGTACTTGGATATTGCGATGCAGATTTTGCAAGTTGTTCAGATGATAATAGATCCACTTCTGGATAATTTTTATGATGGCAGGAGGAGCTGTTTTGTAGAAAAGTGTCGAACAGACGCCTACAATTTCCTCAACTATGGAGGTAGAATATATAGCTTGTTACTAAGCTTCATGTCAGGCTACATAGCTATAGAATTTTATCTCAGGGCTGGTTATCTTGGATACCATTGCAAAGCCGCTGAAGATATTTTGTAATAATTCTGCAACTGTTTCTTTCTCTCGAAACACTGGAAGCTCTTCGCGATTTGAGCATATTGATATAAAATATTTGTTTGTTAGAGAGAAAGTAGCTGTCTCACATATGTGTTGTGCGTAGTCCCACAAAACATATGTTAGTGGATCCGCTAACTAAGGGGTTGTCTCCTAGAGTGTTTCACGAGCATGTGTTTATTAGAGTCTTTTGTTCTATTGAGTTAGTGGGAGTTATGTGCGGTTTTTGTGTATCGTGAGTACTCATTTTGTGATCACTATTGTGCTATTTGTGTTGTACACTTGCATTCTATGTCTTGATCAGGTGATTGTAAGTGCTTGTTGTATGTTATGCATCCTCTCGATGTATTATAACTTGTCACTTGCAAACACTATTGGATCAGATTGTGTTTTGAAATGCTTATTTGCATTTGTTTTGTGTTTAAGTGACTTATGTTGTCCAAGTGGGAAATTGTTGTATTTATTCCTTTTGGGTGGACTAGCATAGTCTCTTTTCCTTTTGGGTCCATAATGGGCTGGACCTATTGCGTAAGCACCTGAGGAAGCCATGTACTCTTACCCTATAAATGAATGGAGTTGGCCCATTAGAGTTCATTAGGTTTTTTGAAAATTAGGGTTGAGAGACTAAACTCCTCCACACACACTACAAACAGGACGACGGCTTAAAAATTAGAGAGATGAGAAGCTCATCATCAAACAACAAAAGTACACTTTTATTTTTGTTCCTTCAAATGCTATGAAGTAAGATAGATTAATATGGATTATTTCTAACAACATTTTCATACTCATATCTTAAAGCCCATAAACCATCATCAAAATCATATCTCAACATCATTGAAAGTATTGAAAGCATTCTTAAGCATATATCATTCTAAAATATTATCGGCTCAAATTTAAAATAACTATAACATTTTGTATCACAAAATCATCGAAGTTTCGTATCTTTTCTCAGTGAGTTAAATACTCACCTAGGCTGCTTGATTGACGGCTTAAGAAGGGATTTCTAAAAAACGCCACACAATGTACCACAATGCAATACATTAGAACTAACTCAACAAATTTTTAACTCTAAATTCCACTTAGGTTTTTGATTTTCCCAATAGCCCCCAACCCATGGAAACTCATAGAATTTTTAAGGTTCCATTTGATAACCCAACAACTAATAACACTAACCCATAAGAAAATCTTAGGGTTAAACACAAAAACTACTAATTTATAATACTTAGTAAAAATCTAAGGTTTTGGGTCTTATCTTGATTTCTCAACAAAATGAAACTCAACGCTTGGAGACCATTTAGAACACCTTTAAACACAAAATACTTAGAGAAATTTGAGATATCAAGCTCAAACTTCCAAAGATAAACAAAAAAAATACAAGCAAAGCTAGGATTTTCAGATTTATCTCAAATCAATTGGTGAAAACAATGATTTCACGTCAAGGATCACGTTCCTCGTGTCGGATTTACATTTGGAGGCTTCAAACTACTAGAATCTAGGATTTAGTATCAAACCCTAGGGGGGGGGGAGAGAGAGAGAGAGAGAGAGAGAAATCGTGTGGAAAAAGAAAGAAGGAGAGAAAATGAGCTGGAGGAACTCGTCTAACAACTTAAGTCTTGACCTATCCGGATAGGTTAGTAAACCGTTCGGACACGTCTACGTGATACGTGCATCCAACACTCTCAGGTCGCACTGTTCGGAAGCATAAATGTCCTGTCCGAACACATGTGAAGAAATGAACTCTCGGCCAAAGCTGTCTGTACACGAAATTGTCCTGTCCGAACACATGTTGAACCGGGACTCTTGGTAAGATTTTTCTGCTAGCCGTTTGGACACGACAACGAACAAGACTCCACCACTTGACCTATCCGGACACCTAACCAAAAAATACTCTGATTTTAGGCAATTTCTAAATGTTCTTTCTTAATCTATTATGTGTTTTAAAGTTCTAATTAATGTCTTGGACGTTACACTTACACCCGATTTTGATTGTTTGACTACGCTTGCAAAAGCTATTACTTGAGTTGGATGGCTTGCTGCCTTGACGAGAACATCCTAGACTAATGTAATGTGCATATCCACTTTCATCTGATTTTTTCTTCTTCTGTACCACACCAAAACCCTCTTGCTTTGCATAACTGCTATAATAATCACGAAGTCCTCTATGGAGCTAAATATCATCACTTCCTTATGTTCCTTAACATTTTACTTCATTTATGAGCTTGAGCTTGGAACTGTAATTGTCCACACTATCTTTCAACTGTTCCTCAGCTACAGTTTCATCACCATCTATACCAGGACGAATAAAACATAGTTTAGAGGACCCAACTATGAGTAATCACATCACTCAAAGAATGTTACAAAAATTAAAAGTAAGAATAAAAGGCCCAATATACCATTTTAAGGGACCATTTTGAGGGGCACAACATCATCAAATTGTTCATGTGTCAACGTATGATCATCTTAGCACTGTGAAATCAAGGCTGATTGTGACAAGTCCATTTAGAAGTTATTCAAGAAAAAAATAAAATAAAATTGATGATCGGTACAAAGTAGGTGTTCATTGTGACCTCCAGAAAATTGCAATCCAAAGTTCAAAGGGGCAATAAAAACCACCATGAAAGCTCCTATAACTTTCATCCAATTATACAGCATCATTTAAGAACATTAATTTAATCTTTTCAGAAGACACTAAAAGACATGAGGTTTTAAATATTCCATCTGTAGTTTCAAGACTTGACAAAGGTTAAAACATCTAAAAAATTTGTTCAAATATGTTCCATGAACTTTCATAAAAATACTCATTTACATTTGTTAGAATATTAACTAAATGATTAAATTCATCATTTCCTATTAGTTTGAGCTTTTGAGACAGCTAATGATTTAACATGATATCAAAGTAGACGTCTTGAATTTGAACTTGACGTTACAATTTACCATCTATTTCATTTAAATATTCCATATGTTAAGTCTCACTTGTTAAGAAGCAATTTGAACCTACAAACGAGAGAAAGTGTAGAATGTTAATTAAATAATTAAATTTACTATTTCTTGTCAGCTTAAACTTTTAGAACAACTGGTTATTTAATAATAGTTAAACACCTTAATTGTCTACATAGTTGTTTAATGTGGTTTAAAGTATGTTACACAAATCTCTTGGATTTATAACAACACATATTTCTTTGTTAATGTCTGCCATTTCCAGTGTTGATTACTCTGATTCCAACTCAATAGTGCAATTAGATGTTAGAGATATCATATAGACCAATATACCACACCTGGCCAAGCTGACATGATAGCCCCATTAATGGCCTACATAGTTTAATCAACCTGTTAGTACAGCCGCTAAAAGTTTTTTGGCTATTCACAATGTTAGATTCATGCTGATTCTATAGGTAGAAAAATTGAAAACTTGGGAACCACATCAAGTTGTGTCATGATCCACTCAAGACTGTCTTACAAAAATATTTTATACCAAGAGCCAGCTTTTGCCTCTCTCACATTTTAATCATACATGAGACATCATTATTATTATAGTATGACCAGCTTGTGTAACAGTTCCCTAAACTGTTACGGAATTTAACAAGAAATATGAAAATGGAAGTAGATTTGAGAGGGAAAAGATGAACAATTGAAAGAGAATCAAATAGTAACGATAATGGCAAATTCGAGATTGCCGGTCTCCTTAGCAACATTCGAGAGTGCTAATCTCCTCTTGTTCCAAGAACAATACAAATGATCCAAGATGCTTCTCTCAGCCTTCTCTTCTCTATTTATACAACTCAAGACTCAACTAACATAACAGCTAACTAACTAGCTTGTAACCACTACGTTCAACTAATCAAGTGACTAACTAACCAACTATTTCACTTATTACAATTCAACCCCTCCGGCTACTAAGGACTTGTTACATTACCCACCCCTTTTAAGCACCTTGCCCTCAAGGTGCAGGTTGAACAAAACAAAAAATGTAAGCCCTCATTGCCCTTAAACGTATCCTGGAAAGCATAAGACGCAGCACACCATATGCAAAAGCAACCCAAAGATTAAATCTGCAACCAAAAGACTCTGGCAGCTACTTCCTCCTCTAGACTCAATTGCACGACTTTGACACCAATGTTTTCTTGTAACCGCATATTGGATTGGAATGTTGCTTCCCTATTTCTTCTTCCTTGTTCTAGTAGTACTCGTTCCCCTCCTGGATCAAAAACCTCGTAGTCACACCCTAGGAAATATACACTATAAATCATCCCTACAGATTTGGGGATACAGCACTCCACTTGACCGGGTGATTGGAGCCAAATGTAACTCTCCTCCTCTATTGCATTCCAAGCCCCATTTCCCATGCCAGCTTCCTTTTCTAGGCTTCCCTTATCACGGGCTCCATCTTTATGAACACTCCATGGTATGATTGAGCTCGGGTGTACCAACGTGCATCTAAAAAAAATAACATAAAATGCAGTAAGCCAGAAATTCCTCCGAAAGTCTCTAGTGCGTTGATAGTTGTCCTCCACTGTTTCATATTTACTTAACATTTCACTAACCAAGGTTGGCAAGGCACGTGAGATTGTCTCCTTCAAGAAAAATCTCCTCTTCCCAAAAGCCAAGACAATAGCTGTACAAGTTGACTCTGAATTCAACTCTCCACTTCCATTTTCAATGTAGAGAACACAGCTGGCACTCCATGAAAGAGCACATCTGGCACTCCATGGAAAAGGTGAATCAAGGTTGTGCCACGTTTTTCCTTGAGAATGTTGAAAAGACCCATCAATATCATTTACACCGACACTCAGCTTTGAGCTCACCATCTGAACGATGGCTCCTTGAAGATCACGGCGTCTGTCCTTCCAACACCATCAGTGCCACAAGTCAAACACAACCATTGTAGAGAGGCTTGCTCGCATGGCAGAAGAGAATCTGCCGTTGCTCACTTCTTCGCCAACAACAACGTACCTTAGTGGCTCGGAAGTTTCTTCAAGCTTCCTATCCTCCACGTCAAGCTCAAACTTAATTCTAAACTCCTTTTCATGTTGTATCCAATAATGACCATTCCTGGAATCTTGATGACCATCTTTAGAGGCAACTGGAAAAGAAACTGATTCAGCAGTCTCTAAGTGAAGCCTTTGCAGCTTGAGACCACCGGCAGCATGTGATACCACCTCTCTCCATCGCCATTTGTGCTTCAGCAGCACAAAATCCTCTCCAATCTCATCCCGCCTTTTATAATGAAGCTTCTTTGCACATCTTTCACAAGTTACCAACTGCCCAAGGTTTTGTTTGTTTTCTCCAGCTTTAGAATAAGAAATTTTTTTCTCGTAACTTGTTAAGCCATCCAAGAAGACGTCTTTGTCCAGCTCAAAACGGCACCGTGCATCTTTTTCTTCTTCCCCTTGCTTCCACTTCCATCTATGCTTCCGAACCACCAATTCCAACTCTCCCGGCCTTTCATCAAACACGTGCTGCTCATTGATATCACCATCCACCAGAATTGGAAATGGCTTACCTAAGAAAGATTCTGATTCTTTCGGTTGAGGAATTTCATCAAGCAGGTGATAGGCATCTCCAACCGCATTTATGGCTTCTCCACCTTTCTTCTCCTCTTCTCCTTTCTCGTGGTAGGTAGTTGCAACAGGATCTGTTTCTGATTCGGGAATTGTTGTGTGTGTTGTGCCTTCATTTGAATCTGTTTCTGGAGAAATTTTTTCAGTCTTCTCCTCTTCTTCGGTCGTGAATTCCTCTTGGTTTTCTACCTCCTTAGGAACTAAATCTGTTAATTGCTTCTCCACTAGAGATTCTGAACATTTTGGTTGGGAAATCTCATCGAACAGAAGGTAAGGAGCTTCAACCGAATCAGTTGCTTCTTCATCTCTTTTCTCCTCTTCTCCTTCCTTGACATTTTCTAGGTATTTTTCCTTCTCAGGAACTGATTCTTGTCCGAATCGAAGGTGAATGAGTCGCACAAACTTCTCCCAATTAGCATCCATTGTAAAAACTCCATTTCTCTCCATTGTTTCCAACCAAGTTAGAGCCTCACCTTCCATGTAATATGAGGCCATCATATATTTGTGAAGATCATTGGGAGTATTATAGTAAAGGAAATTTTGCTGAAGCTGGAACATCCAAACCGAGAGGTTTTTTCCATCAAAATGGTGAAGATCCATAGATCTAGGGTTTGGAAATAAACAAAATATAAAATCAGTGGATCTAGGCTCTGATACCAATTGTAACAGTTCCCTAAACTGTTACGGAATTTAACAAGAAATATGAAAATGGAAGTAGATTTGAGAGGGAAAAGATGAACAATTGAAAGAGAATCAAATAGTAACGATAATGGCAAATTCGAGATTGCCGGTCTCCTTAGCAACATTCGAGAGTGCTAATCTCCTCTTGTTCCAAGAACAATACAAATGATCCAAGATGCTTCTCTCAGCCTTCTCTTCTCTATTTATACAACTCAAGACTCAACTAACATAACAGCTAACTAACTAGCTTGTAACCACTACGTTCAACTAATCAAGTGACTAACTAACCAACTATTTCACTTATTACAATTCAACCCCTCCGGCTACTAAGGACCTGTTACAGCTTGAAATTTCACATTAAGATTCTCAGAAGTGCCAGACTTGCCACAGTTTTTTCAAATCTAAAAGCTTTGAGAATATTAATTTCCAATTGCGAGTTTCTTAAAACTACCCAAGCCACTTGAGCAAAAATGTAGAAGCTACTTAATCTCTTTTTGCATTTTTATATAAACTTAGAACCAAAATTTACATACATACTCAAAAATATAAATTGATGTGCATGCTCAGTACATCAAGATACGCATCAATACTAAGAGAAAATGTGCAACCTTTTATGTTCTAACCTCATAGATCGTGTTATTAGGATTGATGTTGTCTTGCCAAATGACTTGCACATTTCAAAGAGAAGTTGTTTCAGTTAATCAATGTATTAAACTATCATTGAGTTTCTCAAGTGAAACAGACATCCATGCTAGAGATAAGTTCATTCATGCAGCAATGATCTGGAAAGAAAATCCAGGGCCCAAACAGCTATGAATAATAATAATAAAAAAACCCATGAGAGAGAGAGAGAGAGAGAGAGAGAGAGAGAGAGAGAGAGAGAGGCGATGCGGTCGGTGGGGGATGGAGATGGTGGAGGTGGGGGAAAGTTTGAGAGATTTTGAAATTTTGGGAGATAGGTTTTCCGAAAATGGGGGGAAGGTAACTTCTTCACGCGTTTTCTGTAATTTTTATTTATTTTTTAAATAAGGCTGCAACGTGGGATTGGTGTTGATGCTGGTCTCACACTAGTCTCACGGATATCACACTTCCTTTCCCTTAGGGCTGGCAATTTTGACGTGACCCGACAACCCGACATGAAATTAACGGGTTTGGGTCATAAATGGGTTGACCAGTTTATGACCTGTTTAACTCAGTTTGGCGGGTCGGGTGGCGGGTGACCCGCCAGACACGATTAACTTTTTTTTTTAGTCATAAAGAAAATCTTCTGAACTTTTTCACCTCCCAATGTAATTACTCTGTTTTTTTCTTTTAGATATTAGAGTTGAATGACGAAGATAGGCATGTCAAACTAACCTGCGTTGGACCCAATCTGATGGATAATGAGCATATTTGTAGGTCATTTAAGGAATCAAGAGTGGACAATTATGATATAGTTTTTTGTATTTATAAATTTGTAATGATGATGTATTTTTTTTTTTTTTTTTTGTTATTTGATTAGACAATTAAGCATATTAAGTGATTGGACATAAATCAAACTTTGACATTGCCTAACACAGCAATATAGTGTTTGAATCCACAACTTACTGATTTATTTTTCTTCTTAACATTAGTGTGTGACTAGTTAAAAGCATTTACTTTGAAGTAACAGGACTGTCAAGACTGTATTTGTTGCTGTGCTGTTGATGTAATTTGTATCAGTTTCTCTTGTTCTTTCAATTTTTTGGGTATTCTTTTGAATCAACCAATTGTTGATACCTTTATTCCTAGTATTTTAAGTGAATCAACGGGTCTGAAGAATGATTTTGCTCCTAGTATTTGTGCGCAAATTAGCGGATTCAATATTGTTTATCCTTTCTTTTACAAGATCTAATTCTTCCTAAGTGTTTTCCTACATCAGTTGGTATAAGAGCCAACTCTCTCCTTGCATTAGTGTTGCCTGGGGCTGCCACCTTGCTGAGTTGCTGTCCCCATGTTAATATTACATGACATAAGTGTATCACTGTGTATGGCTATTGGAAAATCCAAAGTGGTGGACTTCTTTTGGAAATAGATAAGCTGACATTTGGATTTGTATTTGCACAATTAATATGCTTAATTGTCTAAAAAAATAAAAAAATAAAAAATAAAAATAAAAGAAAAAGAAAAAAATGCACTTTTAAACTAAACGGGTCGTGTCGGGTCGACATACGACCCATTATGCTAAACAGGTTTCACGGGTCATGTGTCGGGTCGACATACGACCCATTATGCTAAACAGGTTTCACGGGTCATGTTGGGTGACCCGTGAAATTGTTGTGTTCGTGTCGTGTCTGGAGCCCTGACCCGTTAACATAAACAGGTCGTGTTTGGGTCTACCTTAAACGGGTCACGAGTCTTAATGAGTCGTGTCGGGTACCTGTTTTGCCAGCCTTACTTTCCCTCATTCCTCCTCTTTTTTGACTTTTGAATGAGCAACTAGTAAATAAGAAATGATATTTTGCCATTTAAAGACCCAATTATAGACTCTTTTTTTTTTTAAATTTTTTTTTTTTTTTAAAAAAAAAAACTACAAAATTGGACCCTAACCTATTTATATGATTTTGTGATTTTTTGTTTAATAAAAAAGTTAATAATTGTATCAATAGTTATGTCGTGGGTGACAATATGTCATATCTCCTGGTAAATAGAGGAAGCCCTTCCCTCTCATACAAATTGGGCCTTGGGCCCCATTCAGGCCCATTATTTTTCACAGCACATATATGCTATAAAACTTTCCAATCAACGGCTAAGATTCACCTTCATATAGAAAACCGAATCTTCCCCGTCGGATCACCCGAGCCAAATCGCACACAAACCCTACAAAACCCTACTTTCGCTCCCGGCACCTCTGTCCGCTGGGAAAACCCTACCTTTAGGTTTCGAGTCCCACCCTCCGCAGAGCTCAGAGACCTTAGTTCGGTGAGTTCCTTTCAGATCTTAGCTCCTTCTACGTAATCTCACTCTCGCAATTGATTTCAATTTTGCTGATCTCTAAATTTTAAGCATTATATGAATCGGGTTCCTAACTGTATTAAGCCTTTTAGGCGTTTATATTTTGTTTTCAGCTTGCTGGATTTTGATTTATGTCTGTTTGAGTGCTGGGAAAATTAAGTTCCGATGAATCTGCTTTTAAGTTTCTGCTTCCCGTCTATTTTTGCTTGGAAAACTGAAGGAAAATTAAGCTTTGTATTTTTTGTTATTTATCGGCGTGCATTATTATTTTTGGATGAATGTCGTGCATTATTATTATTTTTTATTTTGAATAAACATATAATAAGCGAAATACTTCCTTCAGCTAAAGTTAAATTAATGAGTTAGGCTTAGATGAGGTAAGGTTGCAACATTTTCTTGGCATTGACCAAGCAAACTTCTAGTTTTGACACATTTTTGGCTGCTCTGAAAATTCATGAATAGTGAATCTTTTAGTATTATTATGTTTTTTCGGGTATTCATTTCTGTAGGGCAAGTAATTAGTTTTTTTTTTTTTTTTTTTTTTTTTTTTTTTTTTTTTTTTTTTTTTTTTTTTTTTTTTTTAAAGCAGGGCAAATAATTAGTTAAATATTTGTCAAAGGCAATTACTTGGTGGTGACGTTGTTTGGGAAATGAGTTAGATTAAAAAAAAAAAAATCATTTTTGCCTTCAATTTCTCTGTAGGTGCTTAACATAGTTTGTTTTAGGTTCAATTTGGCCATTTAATTTCCATCTGAGAAAAAATTAAATGGAAATTAAATTAATAATTAAGCAAAATTCTTCCTTCAGCTAAAGTTAAATTAATTAGTTAGGCTTAGATGAGATAAGGTTGCAACATTTTCTTGGCATTGACCAAGCAAACTTCTAGTTTAACACATGTTTGGCTGCTGTGAAAATTCATGAATAGTTAATCTTATAATATTATTATGTTTTTTTGGGTATTCATTTCTGTAGGGAAAATTAGTTAAATATGTGTAAAAAGCAATTACTTTGTGGTGAAGTGGTTTGGGAAATGAGTCGGTTAGATTTTTAAAAAACTTCATTTTTGCCTTCAATTTCTCTGTAGGTGCTTAACACAGTTTGTTTTAGGTTCAATTTGGCCATTTAATTTCCATCTGAGAAAAAATTATAGCTGTTATTCATTTTTTACTTCTATTATCGTTTAAAATTTATTGCATGACTATTCTATGTCATTTTTGTCACAAGTTCTTGCCTATGGTGAATGAAGAATTTGTCTAATTGTTTTTTAGTTTATTTAACCACTTAATGGTTGATGATTCAAAGGACAGGATGAAATAGCTTCTTTGAAGTATGTGCTTTTTTGGTTTTCAACTTGGATGTAGTAAAAAATTCAACTATTTTAATTACCCTAACAATAAAATTGTGGAATTCCAACTTTTGTTGCTCTCCTAGAGCCCATTTTCTAGGCAATGAAATGGAATAATTCATTGTGTATGCTTGGAAGTGATTTTGAGCTGATATGTTTTTAGTAAATTTATGGTCGGTACTTAAAAAAAAATTATATGCATAAGAAATATTTGTTGTGAACTTGGAACTTTGAATTTTCATTCCATTTTTTTGATATTTTTTCTGCAGACATGGGTGAAGAGGCAGTCAAGGCAGTGATTCCAGAGTCACTCTTAAAGAAGAGGAAGAGGGAAGAAGACTGGGCTTTGGCAAAGAAACAAGAGCTTGAAGTGACAAAAAAGAAGAACACAGAGAACCGAAAGCTAATTTTCAATAGAGCCAAGAAGTATGCGAAGGAGTATGAGGAGGAGGTATATATTAGTTATTTGTACGCTCATTTAGTGCATGATGGTTCTCTGATTATTGAATTTTGTTGGCTATTCAGGAAAAGGATCTGATTAGATTGAAGCGTGAGGCGAAGCTGAAAGGAGGATTTTATGTTGACCCTGAGGCTAAGTTATTGTTCATCATTCGTATCCGTGGGTATGTTCTCATGTTAGATTACACTGTTACATGTATCTTAATGTTAAATGTGCTGGTTCTTATATTTGTTGAACTTGGGACTTACAGTATCAATGCCATGCACCCAAAGACAAGAAAGATTTTGCAGCTCTTGCGTCTGAGACAGGTAGCATAACAACTCTAAGCCCTTGAGAGTACTGCATCAAATCAATCCCTTGAATACAAGGAATGGTGTTACATTATGATATCTGCTTACTGAGGTTTTGTATATATATATATATATATATATATATATATATATATATATATATATAAATTTTTGTGTTGGTCGTGATTCCTATTTGAAGGGCAGGGTGGGTTCAGATTCAAGGCTTTATCGTTTTGGGTATTTGTGGTACGAGGGATTTTGTTTTTCAAGGTGTTAGGTCTAAGCTCCCTAATAGTTGAGGCAAGGCCTAGAACCTTTTGAGGCGAAACCAATACCTCTATTGTCCAGTTTTTTTGGTGTAAGCACCTTTTTTGTTTTGAACGTTGAGATCTTTAAATAAACATCAATTAAACAGTATGCCTATTGGTATCTTGTTGACCAGTGTCAAACTTAATATCTCTTTACAATTGCCAAAAGGCTTTGAATAAGCTAAGCTGAAACCAACTTTGGTTACTTTTTACAACTGTGGCATGATATACTGTTTTCTTGCACTATGTCTGAATTCTATTTCCAGCCAGCAACATAGGTACCAGAATGATACTTTTGAAAAATAAATGATACCAATACCTTGGTGTTTCTGGGCTTTAAAATGAAACCATGCATTGTACAGAGATCTGCCAATCGAAAATAATCACAGTGAAATTTATTTTTCATAGTTTTAATAATTGGGTATTGAAACTATGAAATTTGTCTCAAGGAATATGGTCAAATTATTAAAAACAAGTGTTATCAGTAATTGGGAGCATGATGATGGAAAAAGCAGATGTAGTAGGCATTGCTTTTAGTGGTGAACTAAACATGTTTGTTGATATGGCTTTAAGTGGTTTTGGTATGATAATGGTTTGCCTACTGTGTGGATGTTGATTTAGTGCCTTATTTACAGAAAATGCTCTTTCTTTCATCTTCATGTTTTGATTATTCTTTTTTAAACAGATCTTCAATGGCGTCTTTTTGAAAGTGAACAAGGCTACAATGAATATGCTTCAGAGGGTTGAGCCTTACGTGACTTATGGGTGTGTCTCGTACTCTCTCTTTCTCTCTCCCCCTGCTCTATTATGCTTCTATTGAGATTGTATGTGTTAAACTTTGTGCCATGTTTTGTTAACTGGATTCACGTGATCATAGATATCCCAACTTGAAGAGCGTGAGAGAACTGATTTATAAGAGGGGATATGGAAAATTGAACAAGCAGAGAACTGCATTGATTGACAACTCCATCATTGAACAGGTTCGTGTTCTCGTGCTAGTACTGTGTTGAAAGTATATGCTTTGTTGCTTACATGCCATAATGTCATCACAGGCTTTGGGCAAGTATGGCATTATCTGCATGGAAGATCTCATCCATGAGATCATGACAGTTGGACCTCACTTTAAGGAGACAAACAATTTCCTGTGGCCATTTAAACTCAAGGCCCCCTTGGGTGGTCTAAAGAAGAAAAGGAACCACTATGTTGAGGGAGGAGATGCTGGAAATCGTGAGAACTACATCAATGAGCTAATCAGAAGGATGAATTAGACTTTGGCTTTATTTGTTAGTCAGAGGATTCTATGGTTCACTCTTGTTTCTGAATTTTAATTTCAGAAAGTTTTGTTGCAAGTGTTGCCTTTTTAGAAAGTAGTTACAATTTGTCGGTGCTCCCTAGTGCTTAATATACATATATTTTTAGTACTATTTACTATTTAGTACTAATTATGTTGTTCTTTTGTGATTTAATAGCAGTTGTTGAGTACTATTTGTATTATGTGCTTCAGTTGTGACTAGTACGCCACTTATGTATCATACATACATTAGGAAGTATGCTATGAAACCATTTTTGCTGCTTTCATGGCTAGGATCTCTTGAAAAATATCAAATTGCCACCTCATTTAAAATACAGCAACTTAACTCTAATGACCAAGTAATTAGCTGAAAAACAGAAAATATTCACACAAATTCAAAGGGTTTGTTTGGGTATTCGATTTTTTTGTATTATATTATATTATATTTAATTTTTTTAAATCTGATAAGACTTGATTTTTAAAATTATGTTTAGATGATTTAAAAAATTTGAAATGAATTGAATTAGTAAAAATATATATAAAAATGATTTATTATCATTATTATAAAACTAAAAAATTGATTTAAAAAAGAAAATGAGGGTGGTTTTCAAACCGCCTCATAGGGGATGATCGGCCATTCTCAAATTAGATGGGGTGGCTGAGCCACCCCTGAAAATGCTTAGTCGCCAAGCCATCACCCAGGGGATGAATCGACCACCCTTGAATCTAATGGGCGTAGCTCGACCACCCCCTTATTTTGGGGGTGGATCAGACAAGGGGGTCAAGCAACCCCTGAAATCACTCGGGGGTGGCAAACCCACCCTTGCACACCTGAGAGTCTTTCGACCACCACCCCTAAACGCTCAAGGGTGGTCGAGTTTTATTTATTTATTTTTTTGATTTATTCTTTTGAGTTGGGTTAAATTTTTTTGAGTTGAGTTAAAAATGGGTCGAATATAATTTTAATTTAAAAAACCAACCCAAACAACTTTTTTAAATATATTAAAATATAGGGTAAAATACCTTATTGGTACCTGAGTTTTAGGCATTTTTAAATTTAGTATCTGAGTTTTCATTTGTTTTATAGGTGGTACCTAAGTCAGGAGTAAAAATTTGTTTGGTACTTCTGTTACATTTTCTGTCCAAATATTAATGGTCTGTCACGTGTCAACCGCTGAAGTTGACACGTGGCACTTAAAAAATAAAAATTTAAAATTTAAAATTTAAAAATTAATTAAAAATAATAAAAAAATTAAAAAAAGAAAAGAAGGCCAATAGGGGTGAAAAGGCGGTTACGGTTAGTGGTTATTGGCCAAAACCGCTAACCGTAACCGCCTAGGCGGTTAGCGGAAATCGCCAACCACCTAGGTGGTTGGCGGTTATGAAAAAACCGCCGGTTGACGGTTATAAACCGGCAACCGAAAACAGGTTTTATTTTTTATTTTTTTTAGCCTTTTTTTGTTGGTGTCCAACCACTTACGTCGATCGCCGATCATACAAAAACAACTAGCAGATTCACATCATCAACCACAAAGATTCAGATCTAAGACCTAATAACAAATCAAGGTACAAATATTCAGATCTAAGAAGCAATACGATCTTGGTGACCTGGTGAAGGCGACCCAATCTCGACGAAGGCGACACGATCTCGGTGACACGATTGGACCATCGGTAAAGGCGGCACGATCTCGGACCATCGGTGACGACGACACGATCGGACCATCGGTAAAGGCGATCTCGGACCATCGGTAACGATGATACGATCTCGGCAACACAGAGAGACTGAGAGAGTGAGAGTCAAGAGAGAGGGGGAGGTGTGCGGCGCACTGGGAGTGAGAGAGATTTTGTTTACAATAGGAAGAATTAGGTTTTGTTTTAAAACCATATACACTAAAACGACGCAGTTTAGGTGTTTACACCAAAACTGCGTCATTTTATATATATATATATATATATATATAAAGGCGGTTAGCGGTTAGTAGCTTTATGGCGGTTTTAACGGTTTTGCGGTTATAAGGTTAGCGGTTATGGGTGGTTAGCGGTTAGCGGGCGGTTATTTCACCCCTACCTGCCAAGCCACCCCCCTTGGCAGGTCTGGGGTGGTTCAGCCACCCCATGGCAAAAAAAATAATTGATGGGTTTTGGCCCTTGGGGGTGGCCGAACCACCCCTATGGGCCAAAACCCATCAAAAAAATTTAGTGGGTTTGCCCATTATTTTATTTTTTTCCTGCTATGGGGTGGCTTAGCCACTAATAATAGCTTAAATGCGCACATTTTATTTTATTATAGTAAGCATTATCATACTTTGCTTTGTACTAAGAGCACGTCTATACGGAGGGAGAGGGTCAGACCCTTGTCCTACGTGGCACATTATTTATTTATTTTTTATTATTTGATTAAAAAAAAAATGAAAAAATCTATTGAAAATGTGTCTGCACCTTCTCTTCCCCCCATTTTCAGAAAACTCATCCCCAAAATTTCAAAATTCCCTCAAAACTCACCCCATCTCCACCGCCCACGACCACTGCTGTTTGCCGCCTAGGAGCTTCGGCCAACGCCAGTCTGGTTTTCACCCAAAAATTTGTCCCTCCATCTCCATCTTCCTTCTCACTCTCTAAGCAATATCTGGTCATTTTCCTCCAAATTTTGAGGTAAAACTAATATCTAATATATTTTACTTTTTTTTTTTTTTTTTGAATCTTCAAATACTTCATTTTTGCCCAAATTTATGCTTCTGCTTTACCTAATACGATTGCTCTGAAGCTCTTATTTACAGTTTTCAATCCAAATAATCATCTAGGCTTTGCTTTATATATACGTATCTTTATTGGGTGCTTTTAGTTTTCTATTTATGCTTTGGGTTTTTGCTCACAGATATTACATTCTATTCTTCCTTTAAAACATTATTTCTCACTATTTATTTTATTGTTTTTTAATCTAAAATAAAAACATATGCCATCAGAGGGTTGCCACTTTACAGTTGGAAGACATCCCGGGCCTTATTAAAATGGTCAGAATGCCATTAGAGGGTTGCAACTGGTGTAAAAAGACCAACTTGCTACCCTTCTCTTCTTTTTTCCCAGGTGCCTATCTTAGCTACAAGACAGCATCAACCCAAACCGTGAAGGGTGATAACCAGTCACAGATTTAGTTTGTAGCAAATTTATGCATACACGTGTTAATTTTTAATTAATGGGTAGTGATTTTTTTTCCTGGTTTGAAGTTTAGTTGCTGTCTGTTATACATAGTTGAGTAGAAATAGTAAAGGGTCTTGATTTTGGTGTGGCCATAATCTCATGTTGTTATTTGCGGGCAGGATATGTCGGGGAAGATGTGGAGTCCATATTACCATGGACTGCAAAAACTTTAACAGAATGCGATTATTAAAATGTTCTGTTGAAAGAGAGGTGGATGCAAAAGAAGAGGAACAAGAGAAAAATGTAAAATTTTAACTGACTTGAGTGGAATTTTTTGTTTAATTAACTTAGTTTTTAAGTCGTGTTGGTCTATGTTTGTGCCAGGAAAAATAATCCAGCCGATGGTCTTAATCTGTTGGTGCAAGCTGTTGGATATTAGATTGGAAAGTTGAGAGTTAGGACCTTGGAGAATATTATATGCTTGTACTTCCAAAACTTTTCTGCATTTATTTTCTAATCCATAACAAGATAATTATTGATATTCTCTATTGCCATATTGATATTTTGTATGAGGAGCGTACATAGAACACTTATTTTAATTGTATGTGATGAGGAAAAGCTTGTTGTCTACTTTAATGTTTATTTTTTTTGCATACTATATTGCAGTTATGGAATGGCTAGGGATGAATGAATTTGTGGACATAACCTAGTGTTGTGTGAAATTTGTTTTTTTACAGGAATGTAGAGTTGCGAAAGAGTATTTATGGAGATAACCTAGCCTTTTCATTGGATTTTTTAATTTTGTTTCTAGCATTATATGTTACCAGCTCATAACTCGTGCTATATATGCCTGGGATTCTTCATTAAAATTTAATTTCAGAATTTAAACACATTTTCATATTTTTTATTATAGGTTAAAAAATGCGTGTAAAAAAAATTATCACACATCTTTCAATAAAAAGACATAAAGGTTAAAACCTTAATTTTATTTTAACCCAAAAAAAGTAAAACTTTTTAAAATATTTGTTCACATAGGTGTAGTTTATAACGAAAAGAAGTATAAAAAAAAAAAAAAATAGCAAAAAGAAAATCTAAATTCCAAATATTACAGCATATGTGCTGTAGTTTTTCAATGGTTAAGATGGTGTTGTAATTATTTTTACAGCACCTAAGCCAAATCCTGCAAAATAATAATAATAAAAAATCACTCAACATTTAATGCAATCAAATAAATCCTCACTTCACGTTCAATGCTTAATCAAATAAATTTTTGCTTTATTTTATTTTCAAAAGCAAAAAAAACACTTCAAATTTTTTTTTGAGTGAATCATACAAAAAAAAAAAAAAACCATTAAACATTCAAATGTATTAAAAAATAAGACCCTTAATTTTATTTTATTTTAATCCATATAAATTAAAACATGTTAAAATCTTTGTTCCCATATATGTAGTTTAAAATGAAAAGTAGTATAAAGAAAAAGAAAAAAGAAAAAAGAAAAAAAAAGCAAGAAGAAAACCTATAGATTATGATTATCAAAGCATTAATAAAAAAATTAGCAACTCTCTAATATTGTTGGTGTGATATATATTACATTTCGATACAAATATAATCCATATAATTCTAAACATTCTAACAAAGTACATAGCAAACTAAACAAAATGGCTGAAAATCGAGTAAATCATACAAACGAAAACAAAAATATTCTATAAAACATTCAAATGAACTAAAAAATAAGACACTTAATTTTAGTTTAATCCATATAAATTAAAACATGGTAAAATCTTTGTGCCCATATGAATAGTTTATAACGAAAAAGAAGTATAAAGAAAAAAAAAATAGCAAGAACAAAATATGGTTTAATCTAATTATCAAAGCATTAATAAAAAATTAGCAAGAATGTATGATATTGTTAGTGTGATACCTATTATATTTAAATACAAATAAAACCCAAGTAATTATAAACATTTTAAAAAATACTGAACATGTTAGAACATATAAATATATTATGCTCAAACTAACATGTGCAGCGGAAATAAATAAATAAAACGGGATCTAGGCTTACCTCTAGCTATCTTTGCTCAAGCGTTTCCACGATCCATCTGAAAAACAAGAAACTGTTATTTGAGGAATCTTCTAACATATGCCTTACTGTATTGCCGTACTGATGGTGTACACAGGCTATTAATTTATAGGTTAGGTCATCAGGGACCCTCAAATATAGTAAATACCGTATTGTTCCTCCCATCAAGGAAACATTATTATTAATTGATTTTAAATTAATTAAACAATTCCATTCCATTACGGTAATTTAATTAATTAAATTACCTAACCGTAATACCGTATATACTATTTATTTATTAAATATTAACAAATACTTCCTTATGTGGCATATAGGCCATATATGGAGATAATATCTTACATTCTTCTACTTGGCCTTTATGACACATAACCTTATGGTATTAAGTTCCTTAGTTTGACCAATCACTTATGGAATCCTCCCACTCAGATAAGAAATGTTTCACATAAATCATGGCGGTAAAACCATTATAAAATTAGGTCATCCCTTCCATGTATCACAATGTAAAACACTCATTACATGAGTACCTTATGGATAATCAAGCTTTATGAATGAACTTCCAATAAGTCATTTAGGTCCAACTTTATTTATCCTCATGGATAAAATAACAAATGTGCATAAAATTTTTATTATAATAACTTCATGTCTATAGACGAAAAAGAGACAAACGAACTTAACCAAGCAAAAATGAATTAATGAATTTCATATACTTCGCATGACTTTATACTTTCTTTACCGGTAAACTTTTAGTCATGAGATCCGCAATCATTAATTCAACACTTATATGCTCAACAGACCATTTATGTCTCTTAATGTTATCTCCCGTACTGAGATACTTGACGTCGATTTACTTTTGCTTCTACTCTTTATTCTTATAAAAGAATACTATAGTAGAATTACCGCATAGTATCTTTATGGTCTAACTGTAAAATCGACAATATTGAGACTTTTAACAAAATGTCTCATCCATTATGCATGTGTACTAAATTCATAGCATACAAGAATTTTAGCTTTCTTGGTAGACGTAGCAATTATAGTTTGCTTACTGCATCTCTAGGATATATCCCTCAATAAAAAAAAATATATACCCTAAAGTAGACTTTGTACTATCTACACAATCAGCAAATTCAGAATTGAATAACCAACCACCTCCAAATGGTAAGTGTATCTTTAGGTTAAGTCGTACTTCTTGGTTCCTTACGTATATCGCAAGACTTTATTTGCAGCACTTTATTGACCCAGTATTCTAACTGTCAGTCCAATGGTTAAGTCTAGTGCAAGCATATGCTTGCATTAGGTTGCATAATGCAGATGCTTTACCAAATACTTTTCATCTGCCCTTGTTCCAATACATTTTGGAACATTAATCTGTATTGAATTGGTCCCTTTTAATTGCTACTGAAGGTACAAATCCTTCATTTTAAACATTCCCAAAACTTTTTCAATGTAGGCTTTCGGAGACAATGTTAATATTCTTTAGGTCTCTGTGAATCTCTATGTCAAAAGACATAAGAGGTTTCACCTAAATCTTTCATTTTAAAGTTTTGTGAAAGAAACTTCATGTAGTAAACCTAAATCATCACTTGCAAAATAATATCTACATATAGGACTAGAAAGATTACTGTACTCCCACTGACCTTAAGGTATATATACTAATTAACAAGGTTTTCAATAAACAATGAACTAATAATCTTGTAAAAAGTATATCACCGATGAGAAATCTGTCACAGCTCATAAATAGAATTATTTGAATTGCAAGCATTCTGACTGTTATTTATAAAACCTTTTCGTTGTTTCATGTAAACCTCTTATTTAAGATCTCCATTTAGGAAAGTTGTTCTCACATCCATTTGATGTAGCTCTAGGTAAAAAATGAGCTACTTATGCTATGATTATCTTAATGAATCATTCTTAGGTACTGGAGAGAATGTTTCATGATAGTCAATGTCTTCCTTATGAGTAAAACCATTGGCTACTAGTCTAGCTTGACTTTTGAGCCATGGATTTATCTCTTACTTCATGGCATTGAACCACAATGTGGAGTTATCTCCACTCATAGTATGTGAAAACAATTTTGGATCATCTTTATGTCCAACATCAACATCAGAGTCTGGGACGTACACAATATGATCACTAAGAATTGTTGATCTCCTTATTCTATAGGATTGTCTTAATTGTACTTCCTCTGCATTTTGCAAAGTTTAAGTAGATTAAAAAATGAACCTATTCTTCATGAGTTGACAATTCTAAAACTGATTGTAGCTCAGGGTAATCAATTTAATTTTTCATAAGTACA
This sequence comes from Alnus glutinosa, assembly GCF_958979055.1. Classification (NCBI taxonomy): domain Eukaryota; kingdom Viridiplantae; phylum Streptophyta; class Magnoliopsida; order Fagales; family Betulaceae; genus Alnus; species Alnus glutinosa. The sequence continues at coordinate 21,755,867 of NC_084888.1, read as the reverse complement.
ATCAAATATCCTTCATATGAAGGAAACTCAGTCAACTTTTGTGTTTCCTCTAAGTAAAACCTTTGAGGATAAACACTCCCACTAGGTTTAACATCCTCTAGAAATTTTACAATCAACAACTTTAGGATTATATGAAGGATAATAAAACTTAAAACCCCTTCGAGTTTACTGAATAGCCTATAAAAGATCCGCTGGTTGTCCTTGAATCTAATTTCCTTAGGTGAGGATTGTAAATCCACTCTTTAGCAAGGCAACCCCATATGTGTAAATAATTTAAACTTGGCTTCCATTTATTTCATAAAATGTGTCTTAAGGACAACCTTAAATGGAATCCTGTTTAATATATACACAACGGTCTTTAAAGCTTTACTCTATAAGGGTAATAGCAGATTAGTATTACTAATCATTTCCTTTTTGTGTGTACCTACCATAACACTCTTTACCTATATCAGATTTTATGATCTTTATGTTGTTTCTCTTCTTCTTCCTTATAGGTATTGAAATCATTCAATACCTCAACTTTATTATTTAGAAGATAGAGATACATAAACCTTATATGGTCATCACTAAAAGAGATAAAAATATTTATGACCATTTAGGCAATGAGTATGAAAAGGTCAACACCTTTCAATGTACATGATCTCAAGAATTTCAAAAGGCTCTTTTCGGCACCTTTAGTGGGTATGCTTTCTCTTATGCAATCCAAACAAGTACCAAAGTCAGTAAATTACGGACTTTTATTTTCTGTATGGAGATATATTTCAATCTCTAAAGCCATAATAAGAGCATTTTTAAATTCACAAAGACTATACTTTACGTCAACATCAATATGCAGAAATAAACAAATAATTTTGTTTCAAAATTTGGGACATAGGTCAATTTTAAATAGACTTTAAATAAACCCTCAACCAATATTCCACCAAAAATAAGAAAAATTTCAAGTTTAAAATAAAATTGAAATTTTTTAACAAACTAAACTAGAAAATAAATTTTCTAAAAGATTATGGAATATAAAACATTTTTGAGGTCAAAATTATAACTGAATTTTAAAATTAACTTATAGATCCCAACAACCTCCAATTATAAACACGTGTTATTCATTTTAAGAAGACTCTGCATTTGTGTTGACAACGTGGATTGTTAAACCATAATCAATCCACAACATATTTGAATGAGTTACTAAAAAAGATTCACGACATACTAGATATATGAGATTATCTTTATTTTAAGCCATTTTTTATACTTCATGCAATCTTTCTTTGTATGCCCTTAATTTTCCTTATTGCATGAGAAATAGGTATCTTGATTGCCATAATACTTTTTTGGCAGCTTATTCTCATTCTTTAATTGTTGGGCATGATTGCATTTATTGATCTTTCCCTTAACATGAGTAACCATATGAACACTTTATGGATTCTCTCATATTCTTGAACATACATGGTCATAAGTTATTTTACTAACCATTTATCCTTATGTATGCCTTAAGATAAAATTCCATATTTAGAAGAGAGAATTCAAAAAATGAAATAGACCAATAATGACTCAAAATCTCAATCTTTAGGGACTTAGTTAAGCTATAATATTCTTCATTCCCATAATAGGATTAGAAACACTCAAATGAAAAGGCATATTAATCTTTTTCCAGTCAGAAAAAATATTACCATAAAGTATTGGAACATAAAACTACCAAAAGGTAGAGTAATAGGAATAGCTGCAATCACCAAGAAAATGAAAATAAGAATACTTTAATGCTATGAAGTAACTTTATTTTAAATTAGCCAATGCCAATTTAAATAGTAAATTTCAACCTACCTGTGGGCAAAGGTTGCATCACGCATGAAATTTACTCTTTATTAATAAGACTAATAAATTTAAATATTAATAAATAAAATTCTACGTACTTGTGAGCAATCAAGAGAAATTTTACTTTTAATACTAAATTTGTTATCTTATTCTAATTAAGTCATAAAAATAAAAACTTCCATGTGGGATAAGTAATTAAATTCATGAATTAATTACAACACGATGTTAATTTTTCTATATGAAGTTCATGTGTATGATCTTTATGCAATTATTATAAAATTGAGATGATGTGGCTCTCCCAAAATCATAATAATCACGCTGCAATTCTTGAACATCTAATAAAATTCTTTATGATGTTCATATGTGTAATCCTAATGTAATTATCATTAAAAAATGAGATGCTATGGCTCTCCCAAAATTATTATGATAGTTACGTGTGTGTAATCCTGATCCAATTATTATTCAAAAATTGGGATGCTTTGGCTCTCCCAAAATTATTAGAATAATTGCGACTTCATTAACATTTAACAACTTTATAGATGCCCACAAATGGCCCCAGGAATATAACAAACCAATACTTAAATGGGGTAAACAACATTTTTCAAAGTGCAACCAGGTGAGTTCCCAAGAAAGTGAAGGGGGTCACATGGACACACTTAAATCCCAAGACTTTCCTAGCCAGAACTTTTCTAGACATTGTATTCTTGGATATTACTGTAAACACACCAGCATATATGGTATTGTTAATTATTCTTAGGTCTAGGCATCAAACAATTTATATTTAAACAATATAAATTCAACAATTAAAATATATTTCTCAATTCATGTATTAAAGAAACAATAATATTAATACAGAACACTGTAAATAATAAAGGGAATAAAACTTTAATAAAAAAACATAATGAAAATAATTTATTGACTTCTAATTAAAACCAAGTGTGTGTTTGTGTGCAAACAAATATCTTAAATGCGAAATTTAAATAAGAAATTTAAAGTGAAGGGGTTTTTGATGGATTCCTTTACCCTAGGGCCGACTCCTAAGATAGACTTCACACAAACACTTGAGCACACACTAGCAACGGCTTAAGAGCTAGCGGATCTTTGATTCTCCCTAAACACCCTCTCAAAGCACTATGGAATTCACCACCGAATTCTGTACAAAACACTAGCCTAGAGCCCCCTATTTATAGGCTTCAAGAGACCTCAAAAATTGCTAAGATTCGGACTCTGGCTGGCAAGCGTCCGGACAGAAGTTAGCCACGTCCGGACTGTTTTCTACGATATCCTTTTAGAAAAAGTGGAAAACCACTCAATGGCCAGGACTTAGGAGATCGACTGGTCGAGGGCAGTGGGTTTCGGGTTAGTGCAGTAGGTTTCACAATGGCAAAACTGTAAATATGAATAAAAAAAAATACCATTATCAAAGTTTTCATGCATTTCAAGAATGTGAACAGTTATTTCACAAATCTTCCAAGCACACAATCGAGCAGGCCAATACAAAGGCAGGTCAAAGCCAAACATCTAAAACAATGAAAACATATTCTGAAGTTTGTTTCACAGAAAACAAATAATATATTATGAATAGAAAATATCCGTATGCTATTCAATCGTACGTGAACAAGTTATGTTCACAAAAAATACTGGATTGAACAAAAATATGTTTACAAAACTATGTTTAACAACCGTACGTGAACAATAAAAAATAAACTATGTTCATAGAAATTATGGATTTAACAAAAAAACTTAATGCTAAGCAAAATAGCATAGAGGTGGCTCTGATACCACATGTTAGAACATATAAATATATTATACTCAAACTAACATGCGCAACGGAAATAAATAAATAAAACGGGATCTAGACTTACCTCTAGCCATCTTTGCTCAAGCGTTTCTACGATCCATCTGAAGAATAGGAAAATGTTATCTGAGGGAAAATGTTTACGAATACAAAATAAAACATCTTTCATTAAACATTTAACGCTTAATCAAATAAATTTTTGCCTTATATTGCTTTCAAAAGCAGAAAAAACACTTCAAAAAAATTTGAGTGAATCATACAAAAAAAAAAAAAAAAAACCATTTAACATTCAAATGTATTAAAATATAAGACCCTTAATTTTATTTTAATCCATATAAATTAAAACATGTTAAAATCTTTGTTCCCATATCAGTAGTTTAAAATGAAAAGTAATATAAAGAAAAGAAAAAAAAAAAAAAAAAAAAAGCAAGAAGAAAACCTGTAGATTATGATTATCAAAGCATTAATAAAAAAATTAGCAGGAGTCTTTAATATTATTGGTGTGATACATATTACATTTCGATACAAATAAAACCCATATAATTCTGAACATTCTAAAAAAATACATAGCAAACTAAACAAAATGGCTGAAAATTGGTAAATCATACAAACGAAAACAAAAATATTCCATAAAACATTCAAACGAACTAAAAAATAAGACGCTTAATTTTAGTTTAATCCATATAAATTAAAACATTTTAAAATCTTTGTGCCCATATGAATAGTTTATAATGAAAAAGAAGTATAGAGAAAAAGAAAAATAGCAAGAAGAAAACATGGTTTAATCTAATTATCAAAGCATTAATAAAAAATTAGCAAGAATATTGTATGATATTGTTAGTGTGATACCTATTATATTTAAATACAAATAAAACCCAAGTAATTATAAACATTTTAAAAAATACTGAACAAACTAAACAAATTTTTTTTTACGAATACAAAATAAAACAAAATCTTTCATTAAACATTTAACGCAATCAAATAAATCCTCACATCATGTTCAATGCTTAATATCTTTTTGGTATTTCAAAAGTATTTATATTCCTTTTATGCACAACAATCAAATAAATTTTTGCCTTGTTTTGCTTTCACAAACATAAAAACACTTTCAAAAAATGGCCGAAAATAGAGTAAATCATATAAACGAAAAAAAAATTCCGGAAAACGTACATAAAAATCTTTATCTTAGTTTAATTCTTATACATTAAAACATGTTTAAATCTTTGTTCCCATACGTATACATGGTTTCAAATGAAAAGTATTAAGAAAAAAATATATCAAGAAGAATACATAGTTTAATCTAAATATCAAAGCATTAAAACAATATTAGTAGGAATTTCTGTGTGATACCTATTATATTTCAATACAAATAAAAACGCAAATAATTTTGAGCATTAGGAAGAAAAAAATACAGAGAAAAATAAATATTTTTTATGAAAATTTATTCCCATACGTAGACATGGTTGAAAACGGAAAGTATAAAGAAAAAAAAATAGCAAGAAGAAAATCTAGATTCTAATTATAAAAATGCATAAAATGTAAGATATTATCTCCTTATATGGCCTTTATATCACATATTACGGTGTTTATTATATTGTTAATAAATAAATATAATATACGGTATTACGGTTATGATAATTTCTATTAATTTAGATTACCGTAATGGAATCGTTTAATTGATTTAAAATCAATTAATAATATTATTTCCCTGATGGGAGGAACAATACAGTATTTACCATATTTGAGGGTCCCTGACCTAACCTATAAATTAATAGCTTGTGTACACCATCAGTACGACAATACAGTCATAGGTATAGGTTAGAAGATCTCTCAAATAGTATTTTCTTGTTTTTCAGATGGATCGTGGAAACGCTTGAGCAAAGATGGCTAGAGGTAAGCTTAGATACTTATATTTTATTTCCGCTATGCATGTTAGTTTGAGCATAATATGTTTATTTGTTCTAACATGTGGTATCAGAGCCACCTCTATGCTATTTTGTTCAGCATTAAGTTGTCTTTGATTCTCTATTTGTGTGGATACTATTGAATCCGGTGTTTTATTTTGTGAATATAATTAGATCTGTTATTCACGTAATGTTGTAACCCACTGCCGTGATATTGGTACTTTTCCATTATAATATACAGTTTTTGCATCTGATTTTTACACACTGTTTTGCAATATGTTATTGTTCGTTATTGTTTATGCAATATTACAATATTGTGGCTTTTGTACTGTGATACTCACATGCATATTCTGGAAAAACTGTATAACTATTGAAAAGCATGAAACTTCCTATAAAATATCAAAATTAGGCACTGACCCGAAAACTTGCAGCACCGAAAAACTCATTAGATGTTCAAGGATTCAGCAGTGATCTATCACTGCATAAGGAAGAATCCAAAACAATCTACTGGGTTCATCATCTCTGCGATGAAACACAGCAAACCAACCAGCCGATCTCCTTCCTTTTCCCTCCACCGGCCGATCTCCTCAGCCCCGACCATTAAGCGGGTTCCACCGCATGCGGTAGGCGTTGGCCCTCTTTGTGGCCGGCGTCAATTCGTGACAAGAGAGGCCGCATTCAGGTGCCTCTCCCCGTCACCGGAACTGGCGGCCCTTACGGGCTACCTGGTTCTTTGGTAAACGGCGACCCAAAGGGGTTGTCGTTGCTGCTGGGCAACGGCCCTTTGTGACTGTTGCATAAGGAGGCAGCGGGCTTAAGGGGTGGCCGGCGTGAAGAAAAAGGGAAAAGAAAATTTGAGGAAGAAGAAGGAAGAAGACGGCACAGGGATTCAAAGTGTTTCTGGGTCAGTCGTCGGGTTAACAGGTTAGGGTTTGTTCTAAATTGGGTAGGGTTTCAAAGTGGGCTGAAGGTACTTAGGGTCACTAAGTGGGCTGACCCGAATGGGCCAGCCTAATAAGGTAATTTTGACCCAACTCAATTCAGCTTTAAAAAAAAAAAAAAAAAAAAAAAAAAAAAAAAAAAAAAAAAAAAAAAAAAAAAAAACCATTTAAGTGGGTTGACCCGGTTTGGGCCAGCCCTACACAGAGACCCGACCTGATTAGGTGGTTTGACCCAATAGGGTCAGCCCAATATAGCAACCCATTTCAGTAGCCCAACAAGAATTAAAAATAGTAAGCTCATATGGGGTTTAGAACTCGTGTTCACCAAGTGTAAAGGGCCTTGGCCACCTACTAAACCATCGAGCCATGTATTTTATTATGTCTTCATATTGCAATTTTATTTCTCTTATGATTTATATTGACTTGTATTAAAATTATTGTTTCTTTAATACATGAATTGAGAAATATATTTTAATTGTTGAATTTATATTGTTTAAATATAAATTGCTTAATGCTTAGGCCTAAGAATAATTAACAATACCATATATGTTGGCGTGTTTATAGTAATATCCAAGAATGCAATGTCTGGAAAAGTTCTGGTTAGGAAAGTCTTGGGATTTAAGTGTGTCCTTGTGACCCACCTCACTTTCCTGGGAACTCACCTGGTTGCACCTTGAAAAATACTGTTTACCTCATTTAGGTATTGGTTTGTTATATTCTTGGGGCCATTTGTGGGCATCTATAAAGTTGTTAGATGTTAATGAAGTCGCAATTATTATGATAATTTTGGGAGAGCCAAAGCATCCCAATTTTTGAATAATAATTACATCAGGATTGCACACATGTAATTATCATAATAATTTTGAGAGAGCCAAAAGCATCCCATTTTTAATAATAATTACATCAGGATTATACACATGAACCTCATAAAGAATTTTATTAGATGTTCATGAATTGCAGCGTGATTATTATAATTTTGGGAGAGTCATAGCATCTCGATTTTATAATAATTGCATAAAGATCATACACATGAACTTCATATAGAAAAATTAACATTGTCTTGTAAGTAATTCATAAATTTAATTACTTATCCCCACATGGAAGTTTTATTTTTATGACTTAATTAGAATAAGATGACAAATTTAGTATTAAAAGTAAAATTTATTTTGGTTGCCCAAAGGTACGGAGAATTTTATTTATTAATATTTAAATTTATTAGTCTTATTAATAAAGAGTAAATTTCATGCGTGATGCAACCTTTGCCCACAGGTAGGTTGAAATTTACTATTTAAATTGGCATTGACTAATTTAAAATAAAGTTACTTCATAGTATTAAAGTATTCTTATTTTATTTTCTTGGTCATTGCAGCTATTCTTATTACTCTACCTTTTGGTAGTTTTATATTCCAATACTTTATGATAATATTTTCTGACTGAAAAAAAATTATAATGCTTTTTCATTTGAGTGTTTCTAATCCCATTATAGGAATGAAGGATATTATAGCTTAACTTAAGTCCCTAAAGATTGAGATTTTGAGTCATTATTGGTCTATTTCAAGGACAACTAGCGGATCTTTTATAAGCTATACAGTAAACTCTAAGGGTTTTTTATGTTTTATTATCCTTCATATAATCCTAAAGTTGTTGATTGTAAAATTTCTAGAGGATGTTGAACCTAGTGTGAGTGTTTATCCTCAAAAGTTTTACTTAGAGGAAACACGAGAGTTGATTGAAGCTCCTTCATATGAAGGTTATTTGATTGTACTTATGGAAAATCAAATTGATTACCCTGAACTACAATCAGTTTTAGAATTGTCAGCTCATGAAGAATAGGTTCAGTTTGAATCTACTTAGATTTTGCAAAATGTAGAGGAAGTAGAATTAAGAAAATCCTATAGAATAAGGAGATCAACAATTCTTAGTGATTATGTTGTATACCTCCTAGAGTCTGATGTTGACGTTGGACGTAAAGATGATCCAAAATTGTTTTTACATGCTATGAGTGGAGATAACTCCACATTGTGGTTCAATGCCATGAAGTAAGAAATAAATGCATGGTTCAAAAGTCAAGTTAGACTCGTAGCCAATGGTTTTACTCATAAGGAAGGCATTGATTATCATGAAACATTCTCTCCAGTGCCTAAGAATTGTTTATTAGGATAATCATAGCATTAGTAGCTCATTTTGACCTAGAGATACATCGAATGGATGTGAGAACAACTTTCCTGAATAGGGATCTTAAGTAAGAGGTTTACATGAAACAACCAAAATGTTTTATAAATAATAGTCTAAATGCTTGCAAATTAAAGAATTCTATTAATGAACTGTAACAGATCTCTCATCTGTGATATACTTTTTACAAGGTTATTGCTTCATTGTTTATTGAAAACCTTGTTAATTAGTATATATACCTTAAGGTCAGTGGGAGTACAGTAATCTTTCTAAACCCATATGTAAATATTATTTTTGGCAAGTGGTGATTTGGGTTTGCTACATGAAGTTCCTTTCACAAAACTTTGAAATGAAGGATTTAAGTGAAACCTCTTATGTCTTTTGACATAGAGATTCACTAAGACATAAAGAATATTAACACAGTTGTCTCGGAAGGCCTACATTGAAAAAGGTTTGGGAAGATTTAGAATGAAGGATTTTGCACCTTCAGTAGCAATTAAGAGGGACCAATTCAATACAAATTAATGTCCCAAAATGTATTGGAACAAGGGCAGATGAATAGTCTTTAGTAAGCATCTGCAACCTAATGCAAGCCTGCACTAGACTTAACCATTGGACTGACAATAAGAATATTGGGTCAATAAAGTGCTGCAAATAAAGTCTTGCGGTATACGCAAGGAACCAAGAAGTACAACTTAACCTAAAGATACACTCTCCATTTGGAGGTGGTTAGTTGTTTAGATTTGAGTTTTGTTGATTATGTAAATAGTTGAAAGTCTACTTTAGGGTATATTTTTTTTTTCTTATTAAGGGATATATCCTAGAGATGCAGTAAGTAAACTATAATTACTACGTCTACCAAGAAAGCTAAAATTCTTACATGCTATGAATTTGGTACACAGGCATGATCGATGAGACATTTTGTTGAGAGTCTCAATATTGTTGATTTTACAGTTAGACCATAAAGATACTCTGCGGTAATTCTACTATAGTTTTCTCTTATAAGAATAAAGAGTAGAAGCAGAAGTAAATCGACATTAAGTATCTCAGTATGAGAGATAACATTAAGAGACATAAAGAGTCTATTGAGCATATAAGCATTGAATTAATAATTGCAAATCCATTGACTAAAAGTTTACCAGTAAAGAGAGTATAAAGTCATGTGGGGTATATGAAACTCATTAATTCATTTTTTACTTGGTTTTTCTCTTTTTGGTTTATAGACATGAAGTTATTATAATAAAAATTTTGTGCACATTTTTTTATTTTATTCATGAAGATAAATAAAGTTGGACCCGAATGACTTATAGGAAGTTCATTCATAAAGCTTGACTATCCATAAAGTACTCACGTAAGGAATGTTTTACATTGTGATACATATAAGGGACGACCTACTCTATAAATGGTTTTACTGCCATGATTTATGTGAAACATTTCTTATTTGAGTTGGAGGATTCCATAAGAGATTGGCTAAATTAAAGAACCTAATACCATAAGGTCATGTGTCATAAAGGCTAAGTGGGAGAATGTAAGATATTATCTCCTTATGTGGTATTTATATCACATATTACGGTGTTTCTTATTTTTATTATATTTTAATAAATAAATATAATATACGGTATTACAGTTATGGTAATTTATATTAATTTAGATTATCATAATGGAATCGTTTAATTGATTTTAAAATCAATTAATAATATTGTTTTCTTGATGGGAGGAACAATACGGTGTTTACCATATTTGAGGGTCCCTGACCTAGCCTATAAATAAGCAACATGTGTACACCATCAGTATAACAACACAGTAAGGCATAGGTTAGAAGATCCCTCAAATAATATATATATATATATATATATATATATATATATATATATATATATATATATATATATATATATATATATATTTGTTTTTCAGAACTTCGTGGAAACGCTTGAGCAAAGATGGCTAAAGATAAGCCTAGATCCTTATCTTTTATTTTCCGCTGCGTATGTTAGTTGAACATAATATATTTATATGTTCTAACAGTTGCTGGATGCTCTTGATTTCATAATTCAAGATGTTTCAAATCCTAAAGAGAGAGAGGTATAAATAACCAATCTAAGATATTAATATGACTTTTCAGCTTATTTGTATGGTTTCTTTAAAATTAATGCATGCAATACCTGTATGGTCAATTATGTATAGTTAAGGTAGTACATTCTTAGTTTTAAATTTTGCCTATATATAATTTTGGAGAGTCGTAAATTCCAAAATCATAATATTGTACATTAAAATTTTGAACTTAATGAAATCTTATATAAGGAAAATTTTTGAAATAAAATTTTGGAGAAAAAAAAAATCTGAGCACTAGAATTAATGCATGTTTTTAATTTTAATTTTTTTAAAAAATCTCACAACTTAATGCAGCAATAATGATACTCAATGATATAATACAAAAAAAAAAAAAAAAAAAATCCTTATTTTGGTCTCATGAAGATTAACACCTATGATCTTTTTCATTAAAGCACGATAAATTTATTAAAATCATGACAAAACCGGTTCAATCTTTAAAATTCACCGGTTTTTCTTACTTAAAAAATCGGTTCAGTGTTTAAAAATTATAGGTTCACACCACATGCCATAATTCTCCATTGCACAAAGAACATTGTATGAATATATAAATCACATAAAATTTTACTATCAAAAGGACCATAATTTTAGTTTTAATCCATATAAATTAAAACATTTAAAATATTCTCATATGTGTAGTTTAAAATGGAAAGAAGTGTAAAGAAAAAAAAACTAGCAAGAGAAAAACTTGGATTTTGATTATCAAAGCAATAATAGTAGGATTAATAGTAGGAATCTATGATATTGTTAGTGTGATACATACCTATTATGTTTCAATAAAAATAAAATCCATATAATTTTGAACATTAAAAAAAAAAAAGCATTTCAAATTTAATGCTTAATTAACTCTTTAGTGTTTTAAAAGCATTTCTATTTCTTTTTGTACACAATAATCGAATAAAATTTTGCATTTTTTTGCTTTTAAAAGCAGAATATCACTTTCAAAAAATAAGTGAAAATCGTGTAAATCACATAAAATAAAAACAAATATCCCATAAAACATTCAAATGAATTAAAACATAAGACTCTTATTTTTAGTTTAATTCATATAAATTAAAACATGTTAAAATCTTTGTTCCTATAGGTGTAGTTTAGAATGAAAATAAGTATGAAGAAGAAAAATAGCAAGAAGAAAACCATGATTTTGATTATCAAAGCATAAAATAGAAAATTAGCAAGAATTTTTATTTTTATTTTTATTGTCGATGTGATACCTATTATATTTCAATCTTATATAATTTTGAACATTCGAAAAGGCAAAAAAAAAAAAACCTCATAAACATTCAAATGAAGAATTGCTCAAACAAAAATTCACAAACAAAATGAAAACATATTTAGATTTCAACCAAAAATATAAAATACTAAAAAAAACGTCTCTACAAAAGAGTCATACTTGTATCATTAATTGAGAGAGATAGAGACTAATTGTATCATTAATAGAGAGAGAGAGAGATTAAATAGATCGGTTCAATTTTATTTAAAAGACCGGTTCAGTACTTAAAAGATCGGTTTAGTCACCAAAAAGTATGGGTTCATGCCACGTGTCACCATTCTATGCCATTCTAAGGACAAACTCGACGTATATATATATATATATATATATACATACATATGATATGATTAGAATATAAAGAAATCTATATGTTTATGTTGTAGTATTGGATTTTGAAGGGGCACTATAGGTGTTGTAAGACTTGTATTATCATCTTCTTTTGTACATGATGTGATTATTTAGCTGTTTTGTTTTGTACATGCACTCATCATATATATATATATATAAGCCGAGTTCTTCCTTAGAATGGCATAGAATGGTAACACGTGGCATGAACCCATACTTTTTAGTGACTAAACCGGTCCTTTAAGTACTGAACCGGTCTATTCAATCTCTCTCTCTCTCTCTCTCTCTCTCTCTCTCTCTCTCTCTCTATATATATATATATATATATATATATATATATATATATATATATATTAATGATACAAGTAGGACTCATTTGTGGAAACATGTGTTTCTTTAGTATTTTATATTTTTGGTTGAAATCTAAATATCACTACAAAAAATTCAGATTTTAGTAACCTTGCTTTAGTAACGTGCAAAACCCATTTCCACGTTACTAAAGTGTAGTAACCTTACTTTAGTAATGTAATTTTCACGTTACTAATCCCATAGTTACTAAAATAATTTTAGTAATGTAGAAACCGTCACCACGTTACAATTTAGTAATGTGAAAAAATTTGCACGTTACAGAAATTTTAGAAACGTACAAAAATGTTGCACATCACTAAATAGTAACATGATACATGCATTTGTGCGTTACTAAAATTTAGTAACGTGCACAAGTGTTGCACGTTACTAATTTTAGTAAGGTGCAACACTTTTGAACGTTACTAACTTTTAACAAAAAAAAAAAAAAAAAAAATCACACGTTACTAAAGTATATTAAAATAAAAAAAAATAAAAAATATATTATTTTTAGTAACGTGTGTTCGCACGTTACTAAAATTATGTAAAAAAAATTAAAAAAAAAAATGTTTACCGCCAACGCACCCCCCCTCTCTTCATCCCTCCCTCTTGCTCAAATCCGGCCATTTTTTCAGATCTGACCATTTTTTCAGTGCCCCTCACCAAGCAAACGTCTTGCAAGTCCACCGGAGGCAAAGTTCTAAGGAAGCATTTGGCCAGAAAGACTGCCCGAAAGTCCACTCTAGCCACTGGCGGAGTGAAGAAGCCCCACAACTCCATTCTTGACCCACTGGGGAAGGACTGGACAGAGAGGGTGGCAGCCATGTACTGGGTCTAACCGAAGTCAATCTTTCCGGCGGGATGAACATTAAGCCAACTTGGGAGCCGGAGTCACACAAAACAAAATTTATTTCAAAAAAAAAAAAACGAAGAAGATAAAGTATAAGAATTTAAAAATGACCCACCTGGATCGCACAGTTGATAAAGCTTCTGGACATCTGCAAATTCAACCCCAAAGAAATGAATTAACAAAATTTGCAAAAAAAAAAAAAAAACAGAACAGAAAATAGATGAAAACCCACAAAGACAAAGAAAAGAAAGGGGAGAAGAGTAAGGTACCTTTTCCTTCTTGTTTCTCTTTAAAATTGAAGTAGATTTCAATAATTACAATAAATAAACTAAAATCTGATTCAAAGACGAGAGAGACGGAGTTGAGATATGTCACAAAATTTGCAAAAAAAAAAAAGAATAGAAAAGAAAGAAACAGAAACCACAAAGACGAAGAAGAAGAAGAAAATGGAGAAGAGTAGGTACCTTTTTCTTCTTGTTTCTCTTTAAAATTGTAGCAGATTTTAATAAATCAAATATCTGAAACAAAGACCATAGAGAGAGAGAGAGAGAGAGAGAGAGAGAGAGAGAGTTGTGAGAAATTAGTCAAATGAAGTTGAGAGAGAAAGTCAAAAAAGTACACTGCTATTTAGAAAGAAACAACAAAAATAAAAATTGAAAAAATAAAAAACAAAAAAAATTTAAACTTTAAGGTGAGGCGCGCGCGGGACACGAAGTGCACCCCCCCCCTCCCCCCCCCCCCCCCCCCCCCCCCCCCCAAAAGGCTCAATCATGAGCCTTCTTGTCTTTTAAGTTTTAATTCATTTTTTTGAATATATATTGGTTTTTTTTTCTTAATTTTCATTTATATTTTTTTGTTTTTTTTTTTTAAGAAAAATTATTTTTCGTTTTTTTAATTTAATAAAAAACAGGTTTTTCTTTTTTATTTTTCGTTTGTTTTCTTTTTTCTAAAAAAAAATTGTTTTCATAATTATTATTTGTTTTTTAAATAAATTCTTTTTCGTTTTTTTTTTTTTTCATTCTTCTTTAATTTTTTTAATTTTTTTTTTCCGAAAAATTGGTTTTTATTTTTATTTTTAATTTTAAGTTAATTTTGGGTTTAAAAAAAAATCGTTCCTTTTCGTTTTTTCTTTAATTTTTTTTTTGATTTTAATTTTGTTAATTTGTTTTTTAAAAAAGTTATTTTTTTATTTTTTTTTAAAAAAATTTATAGACATTCTTGTCTTATTAAAAAAATACATTTTTGCCTTATATAGTATGTTAAACTAACATATTAGATCATCCGACCAATCACGGTAGATCATCCGATCAAGATAGATCAATACGATCGATAGATCATTCGATCGATCATTAAACTATCGATAGATCATCCGATCAAGATAGATCAATACGATCGATAGATCATTCGATCGATCATTAAACTATCGATAGATCATCCAATCAATCATGCTAGATCATCCAATCAATCATGGTAGATTATCTAATCGATCATGATAGATCAATAGGATCGATGGATCATCCGATCGATCATGGTAAATCATCCAATCGATCATGATAGATCAATAGGATCGATAGATCATCCGATCGATCATGGTAGATCATCCAATCGATCATGATAGATCAATAGGATTGATAGATCATCCGATCGATCATGATAGATCAATATGATCAATAGATCATCCGATCAATCATGGTAGATCATCCAATCAATCATGATAGATAATAAGATTGATAAATCATCCGATCGATCATGATAGATCAATAGGATCGATAGATCATCCGATATGATCGATCGATCCTATTGATGTATCATGATCGATTGGATGATCTACCATGATTGATCGGATGATCTATCGATCCTATCGATCTATCATGATCGATCGGATGATCTATCGATCCTATTAATCTATCATGATCAATTGGATGATCTACCGTGATTGATCGAATGATCTATCGATCCTATTGATCTATCACGATCGATCGGATGGTCTATTGATCCTATTGATATATCATGATCGATCGGATGATTTATCGATCCTATTGATCTATCATGATTGATTGGATGATTGATCGGATAATCTATCGCTCCTATTGATCTATCATGATCGATTAGATAATCTATCATGATGGATCGGATGATCTATCATGATCGATTGGATGATCTATCGATCATATTGATCTATCATAATTGATTGGATGATCTACCATGATTGATTGGATGATCTATTTATCCTATTGATTTATCATGATCAATCGGATGATCTACCATGATTGATCGGATGATCTATCGATCTTATTGATTTATCATGATCGATCGGATAATCTATCGATCCTATCGATCTATCATGATGGATCGGATGATCTATCGATCATACTGATCTATCATGATCGATCGGATGATCTACCATGATTAATTGTATGATATATCGATCCTATTGATCTATCATGAGCGATCATGATAAATCATCCGACCGATCATGATAAATCAATAGGATCAATAGATCTTCCGATCAATCATGGTAAATCATGATTGATCATGATAGATCATTATTATTTAGTGAGGTGTTAAATTTGACACGTCATTAATAATTTAAAATTTAAAATTATTATTTTTTATACCAACTTAGTAACGTGCAAGAATAATGCATGTTACTATTTTTGTAATGTGCAAGAATTTGCACGTTACTAATTTTGCACATTACTAATTCAATAACGTGCAAACAATTTGCGTGTTACTAAATTTAGTAACGTGCAAAATTAGTTAGGTTACTAATTATTTAAAATTTTATTATTTTAAAAAAAATTATATTGATATAATATTTAGTAACGTGCAAATTTTGCATGTTACTAAATAGTAACGTCCAAATTTTAGCACGTTGCTAAATAGTAACATGGTAAATTTTGCACGTTACTAATGTAGTAACGTGCAAAATTTTAGGGTTACTACTTTAGTACGAATTTAGTAACGTGTAAATTTTCGCACGTTATTAAATAGTAACGTGCATATTTTTGCACGTTACTAAATAATGTGTTAAAATTAGCAGGTTACTAAAGTTTTTAGTAACGTGCGAATTGTTAGCACATACTAATATTAGTAACCTATGAAAATTTGCACGTTACTAAAATCTAAATTTTTTGTAGTGTATGTTTTCATTTTGTTTGTGAAATTTTTGGTTGAACAATTCTTCATTTAAATGTTTATGAGATTTTTATTTTTATTTTTTTTCGTTCATTTGCTTTTACGAATGTTTAGAATTATATAAGCTTCAAATATAATAGGTATCATATCGAGAAAAAAAATCCTACTAATTTTCTATTTTATGCTTTGATAATCAAAATCATGGTTTTCTTCTTCATACTTATTTTCATTCTAAACTATACCTATGGAAACAAATATTTTAACATTTTTTAATTTATATGAATTAAACTAAAAATAAGTGTCTTATGTTTTAATTCATTTGAATGCTTTTAAAACACTAAAGAGTTTATTAAGCATTAAATTTGAAATGCTTTTTTTTTTTTTTTTTAATGTTCAAAATTATATGGATTTTATTTTTATTGAAACATAATAGGTATGTATCACACTAACAATATCATAGATTCCTACTATTAATCCTATTATTAATGCTTTGGTAATCAAAATCTAGGTTTTTCTCATGCTATTTTTTTTTTCTTTACACTTCTTCCCATTTTAAACTACACATATGAGAATATTTTAAATGTTTTAATTTATATGGATTAAAACTAAAATTATGGTTCTTTTGATAGAAAATTTTTATGTGATTTATATATTCATGCAATGTTCTTTGTGCAATGGAGAATTATGACACGTGGCGTGAACCGATAATTTTTAAACAATAAAACCGGTTTTTTTACGGTGAATTTTAAAGGTTGAACCGGTTTTGTCATGATTTTAATAAATTTATTGTGCTTTAATGAAGGAGATTATGGGTGTTAATCTTCATGAGACCAAAACAAGGATTTTTTTTCGCATTATATCATTAAGTGTCATTATAGTTGTATTAAGTTGTGAGATTTTTTTAAAAAATTAAAATTAAAAACATGCATTAATTCTAAGTGCTCAGATTTTTTTTTTCTCCAAAATTTTATTTCAAAAATTTTCCTTATATGAGATTTCATTAAGTTCAAAATTTTAATTACAATATTATGGTTTCAGAATTTACGACTCTTCAAAATTATAGAGATACAAAATTTAAAACTAAAAACGTACTACATTAATTACCCATAATTGACCATATAGGTATTGCATGCATTAATTCTAAAGAAACCGTACAAGTAAGCTGAAAAGTCATATTATTCTCTTAGATTAGTTATTTATACCCATCTCTCTTTAGGGTTTGAAACATCTTGAATTGTGAAATCAATAGCATCCAGCAACGACATTCAAGAGAAGAACAAAGTGTTGAAGTACATAATTTTATTTTGTTTTGTTTTTTTTGAAGGACAGTTTTTTCTATTTTTTTTTTTTTAATTTATTTTTGGTTTTGTGGCGGTTGAATGACTTTATGTTTTATGCATTTTTATAATTAGAATCTAGATATTCTTCTGCAATTTTTTTTTCTTTATACTTTCTATTTTCAACCATGTCTACTTATAGGAATAAATTTTCATAAAAAATGTTTATTTTTCTCTGTAATTTTTTTTTTTTTCCTAATGTTCAGAATTATTTGCATTTTATTTGTATTGAAATATAATAGGTATCACACAAAGATTCTTACTATTTTTGTATTAATGCTTTGATATTTAGATTAAACTATGTATCCTTTTAATTTTTTTTTTTTTTTTTTAATTGATGCTTTGATAATCATAATTTACATTTTTTTTCTTTTCTTTTCTTTTTGGGGTAATTACCTTTTTCCCCCATGAACTACCAACTTTTGCGTAAAGCCCCCACAAACTACCAACTCGACCAAAATAGAGGATTCAACTACCAAACGCAACCATTTTTCCCCCTTTCGTCAGTTAGAGGGTTAAAACAAACGGTCAACGGGTCACGTGACGTTTTACATGGGGGCATGTTGGAAGATAATGGTAGTTTATGGGGGCATGTTGGAAGATGGTGGTAGTTCATGGGGGGAAAATAGAAAGAAAATGAGGGTAAAACAGCATGCGACGGTCACGTGACCCGTTGACCGTTTGTTTTAACCCCTTTGACTGACGGAAGGAGGGAAAATGGTTGTCTTTGGTAGTTGAATGCTCTATTTTGGTCGAGTTGTTAGTTCATAGGGAAAAAAGGTAATTACCCCTTTCTTTTCTTTCTTTCTTTCTTTTCTTTATACTTCTTTTCATTTTAAACTACTGTTATGAGAACAAAGATTTTAACATGTTTTAATTTATATGGATTAAAATAAAAAATTAAGGGTCTTATTTTTTAATATATTTGAATGTTTAATGGTTTTTTTTTTTTTTTTTTTTTTTTTTTTTTTTTTTTTATGGTATGATTCACTCAAAAAAAAAAAATTGAAGTGTTTTTTCTGTTTTTGAACGCAAAATAAGGCAAAAAATTATTTGATTTAGCATTGAAGGTGATGTGAGATGATTTATTTGATTGCATTAAATGTTGAGTGAAAAATTTTGTTTTATTTTGTAGGATTTAGCTTAGATGTTGTATAAAAAATTACAGCACCATCTTGACCATTGAAAAAACTACAGCCTAAAATAAAGTTAAGACTCTTAACCTTTATTGTCTTTTTATTGAAAAATGTGTGATAATTTTTTTTTATTAGCATTTTTTAACCTATAATAAAAAGTACGATGAAAATGTGTTTAAATTCTGAAACTAAATTATAATGAAGAATTTCGCGCATAGTGTTAGTTATGAGCTAGTTGTATTTAAAAATCAGGTCATCAAAGACATATATAGTTGTTTTGTTGCACAGGTTATGAGCTAGTTGTATTTAAAAAAAAAAAGTAACGATTGATGGAGAAACAATATCAAATTGCTTTAGCCTTTGCATTAGTTTTTTTTTTTTTTTTAGCCTTATATGTTACAATTCTTCTTAGATGTATGGGCAGCCATATATTTTTGGGAAAATTATTTGTCGATTTTCGTGGTATAAATATTATCTTTAAGATCCTTTGGTATTATTTTGTATGAAATGGTCCTCTAGCTCATCCACCCTCTATTAATTTTGTTAACGAAAACTGTGATAAGTCAGCATAAATATCTTGCTATATAGGCTAAATGCTGAGTTAACTTGAGAGGTTGAGAATTGAATTGAAACTCTCGTTGTTTGAGTTGACAAGCTTATTGTTTTTGTATGTAACGTAAATTTTTTATTTTTTATTTTTTTGTTTTTTTTAAAAAAGAAAAAGATATTCTCATGTGCTTTTTACGACCATGGTTTAGCCTTGCTCCTTAAAGAATAACAGAAAAATTTATTCAATGCCTTGTTTGTACCGAACCTATGGAATGATGCCAAGAGAATGAAATTTTTGTTCAACACTCAAGTTGCGTATGCAATGCTTTGGGAGGCATGATTTGACTAAAAGTCTGTTTGAATTTGCGATTTTTAAAAATGCGATTTAAAAATAACAATTTTAAAATGTGCGATTTGACAAAGTAATTTTTAAAAACACAGTCAAGCGTTTGGTAAAATTGCAATTTGGCTTTTAAAATCGCAGGTTAGCTTTTTAAAATACTACGTTTTCAAAAAACACTCAATTGCCTACGATTTGAATAAGCACTTTTTTAACGTTTTCAAATTGCAATTTTTTAAAAACGCAATTTCCAAACGGTTCATTTTTTGCGATTTGGTTTAAAATAGCACATTTTCTCTACGAAATCGCAATCCCAAATGCACCCTAAGACAATTTAGACTAATTTATGAATTTTCTACGGACACTATTTTTATTGCTACACAAGTAACACATAATGGAATTCAAAGCGATGAGAGTATTGTGCATCAAAGAAAAAAATCTAATTAGAGTGACAATTTAGACATCAAAATGGTATATATCAGTGTACCACATATTCCTACCCAATGACGCAAAATATACAAAGCTAAGAACATTGCAATATCATATGCGTAATTCAAGCAAGATTCGCTTTCTTCCCTCTTTCAACATACAGTACCAACTTCGAGCAAGAATATAACCTGAAATAACATGTAAGGACACCTTAGGTAATAGTGGTAATGGAATATCAACTTTGCAAATAATGCATAAAAACCTAAAACTGACATGAAGTAATAATTTTATTAGCAATATCAAAAGTATAATATCACTAAGTAATAATATGTTCTAGTGCTCTTATTTAATATATCTGAAATTGCATTAGCAATATCCGGTTCATAAAGATACCATGCTCGCAAAAATGATGCAACAAAATGATCAGCAAACCATAAGAGAACCGAAATATCAAGAAACTAGGAAATTTAACTTTCTTTTAGTACATCTAATAAAACAAACATACAACTTCAAGCTCATGGAAAAATATACAAAGAAGAAGGGCAAATCCCTCCTCTTACATCCAATCATGTGGAAATTCATCTAAATATCAAACATATTTCACTACAAAAGTCTAAACAAGCAAGTCAGTAAGTTTTAGGGTCATTACAGTGTGTCTTCCAAAGGCTATAGTTGATCTGAACAATGTCAAAATCCGTCTTTAATTTATAGGAAGGAAACAAAAAAAAATAAAAATAGAAAGGACCCATAAACAAAACTCTACCCAAAATACAATCAAAAGGACCCAAATAGCCAAAAATATGAATCTTGAACATTACATTATTCAGGAGCCAATAAAACAAAAACCTCCCTTCAATTGAACTGATAGCTTAAGATTTTCATATTATGAAGTTTCATAAGACATAAACCAAAGAAAGAAAAGTTCAATTGTATCCGACCAAAATTTTCCCATCAACCAAACAGAGCATGAGTTTAATCCCCTAAATCCCACAAATGATTAATTTTTTTTCACATTTTATCAGCAACCAAACAAACGTGGCAATTACTCAGAACCCACTTAATAACCAAATCAATTCACTAAATCCAAAACTACAGACCCCATTAACAAAGAAACAAGCTTCAAGAACAAGATCTCAATGTTAGAACATATAAACATATTATGCTTAAACTAACATGTGCAACGAAAATAAATAAAACAAGATTTAGGCTTACCTCTAGCCATCTTTGCTCAAACGCTTCCACGAAGATCTGAAGAAAACAAAAAAAAAAAAAAATACTATTTGAGAGATCTTCTAACCTATGCCTATAACTGTATTGCCGTATTGATGGTGTACGCAGGCTATTAATTTATAGGCTAGGTAAGAGACCCTCAAATATGGTAAATACCGTATTGTTCCTCTCAACCAGCTTCACCTTCCAACCTTTCACTATCCTCAAGCACCATTTTTTGGAGCTTTCTACTAGCCTCTTGCCATACTGTCACAGTAGCTTGATAGCTCCACACGACATGGAAAATTGACTCGGATGCATAATTGCAGAGTGGACATGAGGGGTCAGTGAGAATACCTTTACTATGGAGGAAGGATTTTGTGGCCAGAATTCCAAGTCATAATTTCCACGTGAAGTGCTTTAACACTGGCGGGGCTTGCAACTCCCAGATCAGCTTCCACATTCTTTCTTGTTCCCTGGCTCGAGAGCTTTCTCCCCTTTCAGTTCGACTTCTTTGCATCTCCATGTGGTAAGCGCTTCGAACAGTGAAGAATCCTGATTTTGTGCCCAACCATACCATCTTGTCCGATGCTTTGAGAGGGCTAAGGGGCAGACTACAAATCATATCAGCCTCTACCTTGGAAAAGCTAGACTGGATCAAGGTATAGTTCTACCACCCCGTTGTCGGATCAATAAGAGTATTGACTTTGGCCAACGAATCCATACTCCCACAAGGTGACTGGATCTTATAAGTAGTAGGTTTTGGAATCCATTTGTCCTGCCAAATCTGAATGTTGTCACCATTGCCCACCCGCACATGAGTCCCCTTTCCAACACTTTTCTGGCGTTAAAAATGCTTCGCCAGGCGTAAGAAGGGTTCCTGCCCAATTAGACCTACGAAAAGAAACCTTGAGGAAAATATTTCTCTTTCAAGATCCTTCCCACCAAAGAATCTTGAGCCTGAAGTATGCGCCAACCCTACTTAGCAAAAAGAGCCGTGTTAAAAACCTCAATATTACGAAACCCCATCCCTCCTTTTGACTTAGGCAAGCCTAATCTGTTCCAACTCATCCACGAGGCCTTGCTTTTGTTTGACTGATTTCCCCACCAAAAGCGCCCCATCATTGAATTTAAGCTTCTGCACAGATTTTTAGGCAGCTGAAATACACTCATGTTGTAGGTCAGTATAGCTTGAACCACAGCCTTGAGTAGAATCTCCCTCCCCGCTTGGGATAGGATCTTCTCCTTCCACCCATCTAGCCTTCTTTGAACTCTATTAAGAATTCCTTTGAAAGTGCTCACCTTTGCCCTATCCACTAGAGCTGGGAGTCCAAGATGTTTTTCATAATTTTTAGAGGTTGTAATACCAATATTCGAACATATAAGCTCTCGATACTCCATGCCAGTGTTATGGCTATAAAAAATTGTTGTCTTGTTATTATTAAGCTTTTGTCCCGACGTCTGTTCATATTGTCTAAGTAGTTGCAAGAGATTCCCCCACTCCACAAAATTAGCTCTACAGAAGAGTAAATTGTCATCTGCAAAGAACAGGTGACTCAACTTGAAACCCCGGTGTGCAAATGGAACAGCTGTGATCTTCCCTTCCTGCTCAGCTGTCCTCAGAAGAGAACTTAACCCCTTTGCACAAAGAAGAAAAAGATAGGGGGATAGAGGATCCCCTTGTCTAATTCCTCTATAGGGTATAATCAACTCATCGGGTTGCCCATTAATAAGAACTCTATAGGTCACCGTGGTCACACATGTCATAATTAGGGAGATCCATTGTGGCGCAAACCCAAGCGTCTTCATCACAACTTCAAGGAATTGCCACTCTACTTGATCATATGTCTTACTCATGTCCAATTTGACCGCCATATATCCCATCTTCCCTTTCATTCTCGTGTGCATAGTATGTAGTGCTTCATAAGCCACCAAGATATTATTTGTGATCATTCTTCCTGGAACAAAAGCACTCTGAAACTGGGATATTACTTCGGGCAATACTTTCTTCAGTCTATTCGCCAAAATTTTTGCAATGATCTTGTACAATGCATTGCATAAGCTGATCAGGTGAAAATCAGTTACCGATGAGGCGGAAAAAGTCTTGGGAATCAATGCAATGAATGTAGAATTAATGGAAGGAGCAAAATTACCATTATTGAGGAAATCTAGAACAGCATACCTTATAGTATTTCCTACGATGCCCCAGTGATACTGGAAAAAACAGACCCCAAAACCATCAGGTCCTGGGGCTTTCAAAGGGTGCATTTGTTTCAAGGCATCATTCACTTCTTCAGCTGTGAATACCTTCGTCAATTCAGCATTCATTAGGGGAGTCACCCTAGGGGTTAAACCAGAGATACACTCGGCCACACCAACCGAGGAGAATAAGTCCTGGAAGTAACCAGTGAAAGCTCTTCCTATATGTCCCTGCTCCTGCCACAATCGCCCCTCCGAATCTCTAATCTGCCCAATGTGATTACTCTTGCGTCTCTCCATGGCCCATGCATGAAAAAAACTAGTATTGCGGTCACCATGCACATACTAGTTTCTTTTTGCTCTCTGCTTCCATTTCAGATCCTCCATCTCCATAAGTTTATCAATGTCCTTTTGAATCTGATTGATGACCTCCAAATTTGTTGGGCTCTCCACTCTTTGCAGCCTTTCCAGTTGTAGAGTAAGCTCCTTTATTTTCCTGCCAATATCCCCATATTTCCTAGAGCTCCATACAGAAAGAGCATCCTTACAGCCAGTCAACAAATCTTGTACTTCCCCCAATGAGCAATTTTGGACATCCCTCACCTGCCATGTATTTTGAATGATCTCGACACTTTCCTCATCCACATTCCAACTGGCTTCGAATTTGAAATTTCTAGGTTGCTTCCGGATGGTATTGCTATCCTGCATTTGGATCCACAAAGGCTTGTGATCTGAGCTTTGGGTTGGAAGAACTGTAACCGACACCTTAGGGAAATGCTGACACCATCCTGTTGTAGCAAGAGCCCTATCTAATCTCTCTTTGACAAAGGCTGATGAAGGTCTCCGATTACTCCAGGTATACTTGGCTCCTTTGTAACTGATATCCCCCAACCACATGATAGAAGAGAATCACGAAAACCCTGTATTTGAGAAGCTGGTCGAACATCACCCCCATATTTCTCCGAAAGGTCTGTGATCTCGTTGAAATCTCCACAACACAGCCAAACAGGGGGATCAAAGGGTGCTCAAAAGATTAAGCAGTCTCCAAGAATCCGCTCTTTGGGCTCGATCCGGGTGGTCGTAAAAACTCGTGAATTTCCAGGCAAAATCTGAATTTAGTTGAGTAATTTTAGCACAGATGTGCCGTGGAGAGAGTTGATAATTTCCACCTCCGGAGCATGTTTTAAAAAAAATGCTAGCCCCCCACTTCTCCCTATAGGGTCTACTGTGAACATCCCTTCAAAACCCATCTTTATTCTTAAAAGCTAAAGCTTTTCATTTCTCATTTTTGTCTCAATAAAAAACAAAAATGTGGGTTTCTTTTCCTTCACTAGACGGCGAAAATTACGAACTATGCGAGGGATCCCAAGCCCCCGACAGCTCCAGATTATGAGATTCATGGCGATTGGCGGGGCTGCGACGTAGCCTCCGCCAAAACATGCACAACCGCCAGGGAATCATGGTCATACCTCGACTCCTTGAAAGGTTGAGTGATTTCTCCGTCCTCCAACTGTGCTAACGCCTTTTCTCTAGTAACAGTTTGGGGAGCTCCCCTCCCTGTAACTCCGATACATCACCCCTTGCCACCCTCTTCGAATTTTTGACACTGCTTCCCAATACAGCCATCCTTGAACCGTTCTCTGGGGAAAAAATAGCATGATCCACCACCGTTAGACTGGAAGCTTAAACGAGTGGAACAGAGGATGTTGTAACCGGATGGGTGGGTGTGCCTTTTCTGGGAGCTTCTAGAAGGGTAGGGTCTTTCCTATCAGTGACTTCTTTCTTCCTTGGGATTGCTGACTTAGGTTGTGGTCCTGTCTTCATTACGTATTGGGTTGTCTTGGGCCCACCATGCCCTTTAGTCTCCTTGGGTTGACTCCTACCACTTGTTGGAATGGGCCCTTCCCCTACTGCGGCCCGCTTAACCCCCTTGCCCAAGGAATTTGAAATAACCTCACCATTCGTAACGTCCTTCTTTCCCTAATTAGAATTTCCCGAACGAGCATTTTTCCTTTCCTGGAACATTTCCATTTTGGCATGTTTCCTAGAATTGCTTCACGGTTCCTGTAAATTCGGAATTTCATTCTCCGCTCTAAACCGTTTCCCTTTGTTTCCGGGTCCTTCCTTTTTGGGATCTACAACTGCTGGTCGTGTCTGCTCCTCCCCTCCGCGAGCCGCTTCCAGCAATGTGACACCGGCATAGCCTTTAGCTACTCCTCCGTGTCTCTGGAAGTCGTCCGCCCTCAGCCAGAAGCCCCATGACAGAGCTCCTTCACTGTGGTTTGACTTCGTTGTTGCTTTCGCTGAACAGCCTGTAGTCTCATGAAGAATGCACCCGCACCGATAGCAGAATCCTGGGAGCTTCTCATATCGGAAAGATACCCAACAAGACGAACCCGATAACAGCAGCTCCCTTCCCCGATCTAGTGGCTGTTACAGGTTCAAAGAGACCCTCACCCGTAGGCAATGTCCCCACCCTACATCATCCACCGGCACCGCCACATCCTCTACATTACCCAAAGTACTCCCTATCTTGGCCCCGATACCACGAAACATGCACCCTAAGGGCATATCGTGTATCTGTATCCACATAAGGGAGAATGAAAAGTCCATTCTGGAAGGGGCAGTCTTCGCATCGAACTGATTGATCACCAAGAGCGCCCGATCATAAGACCAAGGCCGTCCATCTAGGACTCCTTGTTTATCGCTTGCCTCCGAAAATTCAAAAATCCATAGGCATTCACTTATCTCTTTGAAAAACACCTTGCCTTCCGCCTTCCATATTCGAGCCAGCAGTGACTTGAAAGCCTCTTTGTTGATTTTCTTCACCGGTCCCAGCTTGCCCACGAGACATAGAGCCCCCTTTCCACTCAACTCTTCTGTTTCTTCATCTTCGATAATGATTCCGTCTTTTTCCCCTGTGGGAACAGGGATAAGACCTGTACGAACCCCGTACTTCTTGGCCATCGTCTTCCCAGTAGGGAAGGATCGGTCGAGAGACGGGACAATGAACTCCCACACCAAAGATAGGGGGAGACCGAAACCGCCACCCTGGTTACGCTGCACCGTAAACCCTAAAGAGCCAGACCGAAACAAGGGTTATGTCATGTGATACCCATAATATTTAAACACAAATAAAACTCAAGTAATTATAAACATTTAAAAAAATACTGAACAAACTAAACAAATTTTTTTTTACGAATACAAAATAAAACAAAATCTTTCATTAAACAGTTAACGTAATCAAATAAATCATCACATCATGTTCAATGTTTAATATCTATTTGGTGTTTTAAAAGTAGTTATATTCCTTTTATGCACAACAATCAAATAAATTTTTGCCTTGTTTTGCTTTCACAAACATAAAAACACTTTTAAAAAATAGCGAAAAATGGAGTAAATCACATAAACGAAAAAAAAAAAAAAAAATCCGGAAAACGTACATAAAAGTCTATCTTAGTTTAATCCATATACATTAAAACATGTTTAAATCTTTGTTCCCATAGGTATACATAGTTTCAAATGAAAAGTATTAAGAAAAAAATAATCAAGAAGAATACATAGTTTAATCTAAATATCAAAGCATTAATATAAAATTAGTAGGAATATCTGTGTGATACCTATTATATTTCAATACAAATAAAAACGCAAATAATTCTAAACGTTAGGAAAAAAAAAAAATACAGAGAAAAATAAACATTTTTTTATGAAAATTTATTCCCATAGGTAGACATGGTTGAAAACGAAAAGTATAAAGAAAAAAAAAATAGCAAGAAGAAAATCTAGATTCTAATTATAAAAATGCATAAAACACAAAGTCCTTCAACCTCCACAAAAACGAAAAAACAAAAAAAACAAAACAAAAAAAATAAAAACAAAAACAAAAACAAAAACAAAATTATATATTTCAACACTCTATTCTTCTCTTGAATGTCACTGCTGGGTACTATTGATTTCACAATTCAAGATATGTTTAAAACCCTAAAAAGAGAGAGGTATAAATAACCAATCTAAGAGAGTAATATGACTTTTCAGCTTACTTGTACGGTTTCTTTAGAATTAATGCATGCAATACCTATATGGTCAATTATGGGTAGTTAATGCATGTAGTATGTTCTTAGTTTTAAATTTTGTCTCTCTATAATTTTGGATAGTAGTAAATTTTGAAACCATAATATTGTACATTAAAATTTTAAACTTAATGAAATCCCATATAAGGAAAATTTTTGAAATAAAATTTTGGAGGAAAAAAAAAATTGACCACTTAGAATTAATGCATGTTTTTAATTTTAATTTTTTTAAAAGAAAATTCACAACTTAATGCGGCTATAATGACACTTAATGATATAATGCGAAAAGTCCTTATTTTGGTCTCATGAAGATTAACACACATGATCTTTTTTATTAAAGCACAATAAATTTATTAAAATCATGACAAAACCGCTTCAACCTTTAAAATTTACCGATTTTTTTTACTTAAAAAATCGGTTAATTGCTTAAAAATTATGGGTTCACGCCACGTGTCATAATTCTATGCCAATTCTAGGTTGGAACTCGACGTCTCCATTGTACAAAGAACATTGCAAGAATATATAAATCACATAAAATTTTACTATCAAAATAACCATAATTTTTGTTTTAATCCATATAAATTAAAACATTTAAAATATTCTCATATGTGTAGTTTAAAATGGAAAGTGTAAAGAAAAAAAAAATAGCAAGAGAAAAAAATAAATTTTGATTATCAAAGCATTAATAGTAGGAATAACCAAAAAAAAAAAAATTGCCTCTTTTTGACTTTCAAAAGCACAATAACACTTCCAAAAAATAAGTGAAAATCGTGTAAATCACATAAAAGAAAAATAAATATCCTATAAAACATTCAAATGAATTAAAGAATGAGACCCTTATTTTTAGTTTAATCCATATAAATTAAAATATGTTAAAATCTTTGAGAATGAAAATAAGTATGAAAAAAAATAGCAAGAAGAAAACTATAATTTTGATTATCAAAGTATAAAATAGAAAATTAGCAGGACTTTTTTATATTGTCGAGATTATACTTATTATATTTCAATCCTATATAATTCTGAACATTTGAAAAAGTAAATGTACGAAAGATAAAAAAAAATATCATAAACATTCAAATGAAGAATTGCTCAACCAAAAATTTCACAAACAAAATGGAAACATATTTAGATTTCAACCAAAAATATAAAATACTAAAGAAACACATGTCTCCACAAAAGAGTCATACTTGTATCATTAATAGAGAGAGAGACTATTTGTATCATTAATAGAGAGAGATATATATTAAATAGATCGGTTCAATTTTATTTAAAAGACTAGTTCAGTACTTTAAGGACCGGTTTAGTCATTAAAAAGTATGGGTTCATGCCTTGTGTCATTATTCTATGCCATTCTAAAAAAGAACTCGGCTTTTATATATATAGTAGCTCATAACTCGCGCTATGCGCAGAATTCTTCATTATAATTTAGTTTTTGAATTTAAACACATTTTCATCCTACTTTTTACTATAGGTTAAAAAATGCTTGTAAAAAAAATAAAATTTGTCACACATCTTTCAATAAAAAACAATAAAGGTTAAGGGCCTTAATTTTATTTTAATCCAAAAAAATAAATATTTTTAAAATATTTGTTCGCATAAATGTAGTTTATAACGAAAAGAAGTATATAAAAAAATAGCAAAAAGGAAATCTAAATTCCAAATATTACAACAAACGTGCTGTAGTTTTTTCAATGGTCAAGATAGTGCTGTAATTTTTTTTACAGCACCTAAGCCAAATCCTACAAAATAAAACAAAATTTTTCACTCAACATGTAATGCAATCAAATAAATCCTCTCACATCACGTTCAATGCTTAATCAAATAATTTTTTTGTCTTATTTTGATTTCAAAAGCAGAAAAAACACTTCGAAAAAAATTGAGTGAATCATACCAATAAAAAAAAAAAACCCATTAAACATTCAATATACTAAAAAATAGGGTTAAATACACCTTTGCTTTTTGAGTTTTGATAACTTTATTTTTTAGTTTCTAAGTTTTAATTCGCATCACAAATGGTACCTCAATTTTGAAAAAAGATTGAATTGGTACTTCAGTTAAGTTTTCCGTCCAAAAACTAACGGCTCGCCACCTGTCAATGTCGCACTATATAAAAAAATTAAAAATTAAAAATCTTTAAAATCTTTAAAATTTTATTAAAAATAATAAAATAATATATATATATATATATATATATATATATATATAAATTGAAAAAAAAATTGAAAAAAAAAAACCGGCCACCACCTTTTTTTTTTTTTTTTTTTTTTTAACTTTTTAAATATTTTTTTAATTTTTTTAAAGATTTTAATTTTTTATTCATTTTTTATATAGTGACACGTGTCAACCTCTGAGGTTGACACGTGGCAGACCGTTAGTTTTTGGACGGAAAATTTAACTGAGGTACTAATTTGGTTTTTTCCCAAAATTAAGGTATCATCTGTGATGCAAATTGAAATTCAGGGACTAAAAAATAAAATTGTTAAAACTTAGGGACCAAAAATGTGTTTAACCCTAAAACGCAAATAATTTTGAACATTAGGAAAAAAAAAATACAAAAAAAATAAACATTTTTTATGAAAATTTATTCTCATAGATAGACATGGTTGAAATGGAAAGTATAAAGAAAAAAAAAAGCTGAAAAATATCAAGATTCTAATTATAAAATGCATAAAACACAAAGTCCATCAACCTCCACAAAACCCAAAAATAAAATAAAATGATGTACGTCAACACTCTGTTCTTCTCTTGAATGTCGTTACTGTAAGATATTATTTCCTTATGTTGTCTTTATATCACATATAACGATGTTTATTATATTTTAATAAATAAATATAATATACGATATTACGATTATGGTAATTTATATTAATTTAGATTATTGTAATAGAATTGTTTAATTGATTTTAAAATCAATTAATAATATTGTTTCCTTGATGGGAGGAACAATACGGTATTTACTATATTTGATGGTCCCTGACCTATCCTATAAATAACCAGCTTGTGTACATCATCAGTATGGCAATACAGTAAGGCATAGGTTAGAATATCCTTCAAATAATAATTTTTTTTTTTTTGTTCTTCAGATCTTCGTGGAAACGCTTGAGCAAAGATGGCTAGAGGTAAGTCTAGATCCTTATCTTTTATTTTTCCACTGCGCATGTTAGTTGAGCATAATATGTTTATATGTTCTAACATGTGGTATCAGAGCATGCCTCTATGCTATTTTGCTTAGCATTAAAGTTTTTTAGTTAAATCAAGTATTTTCATTTGTGAATATAGTTAAATTTATTGTTCATGTATTGTTTAAAAAACCCATAAATTTTGATATGGCTATTTTTTTCAATTATCACTATTTTGTGTATTGTGATATACTGTCTATTTTTGAGTTGCTGTAATCTTGATATGGGTATTTTTCATATTTACTGTTTTGCGCCTGCTTGTTCAAGCAACCCATGGAAAAACCACCATGAAGGACACCCCTACGTCACCGACCACGGCGACGCCGCTGGGCACAGTGGCGTCATTGCCATCGTCGCTACTACATAGGAGAACGGCAACCCACAAGGGAAGCCGTTAGTCATCTTCTCCAGTAAACAGCGACCCTTGGGTCGCCATTAGTGCTCCAGCAACGACCTTTTGGCCGCTGCTTCTCCAGTAAACGACAACCCACAAGGGTCGTCGTGGTCGTTAAAGGGGCGGCCTCTCTTGGTCGCCGCATAAGGTGTGGCATATGGGTGGTAGCAGCACATAAGAGGGGGTGGCAGCTAGGGTTTCATTTTCATCTTTTAGGGTTTTCAACGCATTAAGAACATTACGGGTTGGGTTACTTGCGGGTTGGGGACTAGGTAGGGTTTCGACCCATTAAGGTTTTTAGGTCGAGTATGTTTTCGGGTAGGGTTAACCCATAAGGATTTCGGGTCATAAGGTTTGGGTTTCAAGTACGGTTTTCTAACCCATACCCAACCCAATTTCTGTTTATTAAAAAAAAAAAAAAAAACATTTTAAGTGGGCTGACCCAATTTGGGCCAGCACTATACAAAAACCCAGAAGCCCGACCCAACCCGATTTTTACTTTGAATGTCTAACTCAGTGTGTTGCCCCAATTGGACCAACCCAATACAGTGGCCTTTTTGGATTTTGTGGAAATAAGGAAAAATTGAGCTTAGGTGGGGATTTGAACTTGGGACATTTGAGTCCATTAAGTGACAAGTTTCAAACCATCAAGTTAGGCCTAATTTTATGCTTTCACATTAAGGTTTTATTTCCTTTATTATTTACAGTGTTCTGTACTAATATTATTGTTTCTTTAATACATGAACTGAGGAATATAATTTATATTGTTTAATTATAAATTGCTTGATGCCTAGACTTGAGAATAATTAACAATATCATATATGTTGGTGTGTATTTACGGTACTATCCAAGAATGCAATGTTTGAAAAAGTTTTGGCAAGGAAAGTCCTGCGATTTAAGAGATTTCATGTGACCCTCCTCACTTTCTTAGGAACTCACCTATTTGTACCTTGGAGAACACTGTTTACCCCATTTCTGTATTGGTTTGTTTTATTCTTAAGGCTATTTGTGGGCATTTATAAAGTTGTTAGATGTTAATGAAGTTGCAATTATCTTAATAATTTTGGGAGAGCCACAACATCCTATTTTTTAATGATAATTACATCAAGATTACACATATGAACATCAAAAAGAATTTTATTAAATGTTCATAAATTGTAGCGTGATTATTATGATTTTGTGAGAGCCATAGCATCTCGATTTTATAATAATTGCATAAAGATCATACACATGAACTTCATATAAAAAAATTAACATCATCTTGTATTTAATTCATAATTTAATTATTTATCCCTACAGGGAAGTTTTTATTTTTACGACTTAATTAGAATAAGATAACAAATTTAGTATTAAAAGTAAAATTTCTCTCGATTGCCCACAGGTATGGAGAATTTTATTTTCTTAATATTTAAATTTGTTTTTAGTCTTATTAATAAAGAGTAAATTTCATGCGTGATGCAACCTTTGCCTACAGGTAGGTTGAAATTTACTATTTAAATTGGCATTGGCTAATTTAAAATAAAGTTACTTCATAGCATTAAAGTATTCTTATTTTAATTTTCTTGGTGATTGTAGCTATTCTTATACTCTACCTTTTGGTAGTTTTATGTTCCAATACTTATGGTAATATTTTTCTTATTAGAAAAAGATTAATATGCTTTTTCATTTGTGTTTCTAATCCCATTATGGGAATGAATGATATTATAACTTAGCTTAAGTCCCTAAAGATTGAGATTTTGAGTTACTATTGGTCTATTTCATTTTTTGAATTCTCTCTTCTAAATATGGAATTTTATCTTGAAGCATACATAAGGATAATTGGTTAGTAAATAAACTTTTGACCATGTATGTTCAAGAATATGAGAGAATCTATAAAGTGTCCACATGGTTACTCATGTTAAGGGAAACACCGATAAATGCAATCAGGCCCAACTGCTAAAGCATGAGATAAGGTGCCAATAAAGTATTATGGCAATCAAGATATCTATTCTCCTGCAATAAGGAAAATTAAGGGCATATAAAAAAAGATTGCATGAATTATGAGAAATGACTTAAAATAAAGATAATCTCATATATCTTGTATGTCGTGAATCTCTTTTAGTGATTCATTCAAATATGTTGTGGATTGATTATGGTTTAACAATCAACATTGTCAACAAATGCAGAACACGCGTTTTTCATAATTGGAGGTTGTTGGGATCTATAGGTTATTTTTGAAATTCAGTTATATTTTTTACCTCAAAAATGATTTAAATTCCATAATCTTTTAGAAATTTATTTTCTAGTTTGGTTTGTTAAAAATTTCAATTTTATTTTAAACTTGAAATTTTTCTTATTTTGGGTGAAATATTGGTTGAGGGTCTATTTAAAGTCTATTTAAAATTGACCTATATCCGAACTTTTGAAACAAAATCATTTTTGCATATTGATGTTAACATAAAGTGGAGTATTTGTGAATTTAAAAAAAATTGCTCTTGTTATGGCATTGGAGATTGAAATATATCTCCATACAGAAAATAAAAATAAGTAAATAATAATTTACTGACTTTGGTACTTGTATGGACCGGATAAGGGAAAGCATACTAACAAGAGCACTAAAGGTGCCAAAGAGAGCCTTTTGAAATTATTGAGATTATGTACATTGAAAGGTGTTGACCTTTTTCATACTCATTGCTTAAATGGTTAGAGATATTTTTATCTCTTTTAGCGATGACCATATAAGGTTTATGTATCTCTATCTTCTAAATGATAAGTTTAAAGTATTAAATGCTTTCAATACCTATAAAGAAGAAGAAGAGAAACAACTTGAAGATCATAAGATTTGATATAGACAAAGAGTAATATGGTAGGTACATACAAAAGGGAAATGATTAGTAATACTAATCTTCTATTACCCTTATAGAGTAAAACCTTGAAGACCGTTGTGTATATGTTGAACAAGATTCTATTTAAGGTTGTTCTTAAGACACCTTTTATAGTTGGAAGCCAAGTTTAAATTATTTACACATATGGGGTTGCCTTGCTAAAGAGGGGATTTACAATTCTTGCTTGAGAAAATTAGATTCAAGAACAACCAGCGGATCTTTTATAAGCTATACAATAAAATCTAAGGGGTTTTTATGTTTTATTATCCTTCATATAATCCTAAAGTTGTTAATTGTAAAATTTCTATAGGATGTTAAACCTAGTGAGAGTGTTTATCCTCAAAAGGTTTTACTTAGAGGAAACACGAGAGTTGACTGAAGCTCCTTCATATGAAGGATGTTTGATTGTACTTATGGAAAATCAAATTGATTACCCTCAGCTACAATCAGTTTTAGAATTGTCAACTCATAAAGAATAGGTTCAGTTTGAATCTACTTAGACTTTGCAAAATGCAGAAGAAGTAGAATTAAGAAAATCCGATAGAATAAGGAGATCAACAATTCTTAGTGATTATGTTGTATACCTCCCAGAGTCTAATGTTGACGTTGGACGTAAAGATGATCCAAAATTGTTTTCACATGCTATGAGTGGAGATAACTCCACATTGTGGTTCAATGCCATGAAGTAAGAAATAAATCCATGGCTCAAAAGTCAAGCTAGACTCGTAGCCAATGGTTTTACTCATAAGGAAGGCATTGATTATCATGAAACATTCTCTCTAGTGCCTAAGAATTGTTTATTAAGATAATCATAGCATTAGTAACTCATTTTGACTTAGAGCTACATCAAATGAATGTGAGGACAACTTTCCTGAATGGGGATTTTAAGTAAGAGGTTTACATGAAACAACCAAAAGGTTTTGTAAATAACAGTCAAAATGCTTGCAAATTAAAGAATTCTATTTATGAGCTATAACAGATCTCTCATCGGTGATATACTTTTTACAAGGTTATTGCTTCATTGTTTATTGAAAACATTGTCAATTACTATATATACCTTAAGGTCAGTAGGAGTACAGTAATCTTTCTAAAACCATATGTAGACATTATTTTTGGCAAGTGGTGATTTGGGTTTGCTACATGAAGTTCCTTTCACAAAACTTTGAAATGAAGGATTTAAGTGAAACCTCTTATGTCTTTTGATATAGAGATTCACTAAGACATAAAGAATATTAACACAGTTGTCTCGGAAGGCCTACATTGAAAAAGGTTTGGGAAGATTTAGAATGAAGGATTTTGCACCTTCAGTAGCAATTAATAGGGACCAATTCAATACAGATTAATGTCCCAAAATGTATTGGAACAAGAGCAGATGAATAGTCTTTTGTAAGCATCTGCAACCTAATGCAAGCGTAGGCTTGCACTAGACTTAACCATTGGACTGACAGTAAGAATATTAAGTCAATAAAGTGCTGCAAATAAAGTCTTGTGGTATACGCAAGGAACCAAGAAGTACAACTTA
This sequence comes from Alnus glutinosa, assembly GCF_958979055.1. Lineage (NCBI taxonomy): Eukaryota > Viridiplantae > Streptophyta > Magnoliopsida > Fagales > Betulaceae > Alnus > Alnus glutinosa. The sequence goes on along the minus strand of NC_084888.1, from coordinate 21,719,958 downwards.
ACCTAAAGATACACTTTCCATTTGGAGGTGGTTAGTTGTTTAGATTTGAGTTTTGTTGATTGTGTAAATAGTTAAAAGTCTACTTTAGGGTATATTTTTTTTTTCTTATTAAGAGATATATCCTAGAGATGCAGTAAGTAGACTATAAAGTCATGTGGAGTATATGAAACTCATTAATTCATTTTTTACTTGGTTTGTCTCTTTTTGGTCTATAGACATGAAGTTATTATAATAAATATTTTGTACACATTTTGTTATTTTACCCATGAGGATAAAAAAGTTGGACTCGAATGACTTATAAGAAGTTCATTCATAAAGCTTGACTATCCATAAAGTACTCATGTAAGGAATGTTTTACATTGTGATACATGGAAGGGACGACCTACTCTATAAATGATTTTATCGCCATAATTCATGTTAAATATTTCTTATCTGAGTTGGAGGATTCCATAAGAGATTGGCCAAACTAAAGAACCTAATACCATAAGGTCATGTGTCATAAAGGCCAAGTGGGAGAATATAAGATATTATCTCCGTATGTGACCTTTATATCACATATTACCGTGTTTATTTTATTTATTATATTTTAATAAATAAATATAATATACGGTATTACGATTATGGTAATTTATATTAATTTAGATTACCGTAATGGAATCGTTTAATTGATTTTAAAATCAATTAATAATATTGATTCCTTGATAGGAGGAACAATACGGTGTTTACCATATTTGAGAGTCTCTGACCTAGCCTATAAATAAGCAGCTTGTGTACACTATCAGTACGGCAATACAGTAAGGCATAGGTTAGAAGATCCCTCAAATAATATATATATATATAGATATATATATTTTGTTCTTCAGATCTTCGTGGAAAACCTTGAGCAAAGATGGTTAGAGGTAGGTCTAGATCCTTATCTTTTATTTTTCGCTGCGTATGTTAGTTGAGCATAATATGTTTATATGTTCTAATAGCTGCTGGATGCTCTTGATTTCACAATTTAAGATGTTTCAAATCCTAAAGGGAGAGAGGTATAAATAACCAATCTAAAATATTAATATGACTTTTCAGCTTGCTTGTACGGTTTCTTTAAAATTAAGAGGTAATTACCTTTTTTCTCCCATGAACTACCAACTTTTGCGCAAAGCCCCCACAAACTACCAACTCGACCAAAATAGAGCATTCAACTACCAAACACAACCATTTCCCCCCCTTCCGTCAATTAGAGGGTTAAAACAAACGGTCAACGGGTCACGTGACCGTCACATGGGGGCATGTTGGAAGATGGTGGTAGTTCATGGAGGCATGTTAAAAGATGGTGGTAGTTCATGGAGGGAAAATAGGAAGAAAATGAGGGTAAAACAGCATGTGACGGTCACGTGACCCGTTGACCGTTTGTTTTAGCCCCTTTGACAGACGGAAGGGGGGAAAATGGTTGTCTTTGGTAGTTAAATGCTCTATTTTGGTTGAGTTGGTAGTTTGTGGGGGCTTTGCGCAAAAGTTGGTATTTCATGGGGGGAAAATGTAATTACCCCTAAAATCAATGCATGCAATACCTATATGGTCAATTATGTGTAGTTAATGTCGTACGTTCTTTGTTTTACATTTTGCCTATCTATAATTTTGGAGAGTCGTAAATTCCAAAACCATAATATTGTACATTAAAATTTTGAACTTAATGAAATCTCATATAAGGAAAAATTTTGAAATAAAATTTTGGAGAAAAAAAAAAAAAAATCTGAGCACTTAGAATTAATGCATATTTTTAATTTTAACTTTTTTAAAAAATCTCACAACTTAATGCTGCTATAATGACACTTAATGATATAATGCAAAAAAAAAAAAAAAAAAAAAAAAAAAAAAAAAAAAAAAAAAATCCTTATTTTGGTGTCATGAAGATTAAAACCTATGATCTTTTTCATTAAAGCACGATAATTTATTAAAATCATGACAAAACCAGTTCAAACTTTAAAATTCACCAATTTTTTTACTTAAAAAACCGTTTAATTGTTTAAAAATTATGGGTTCACGCCACATGTCATAATTCTCCATTGTACAAAGAACATTGTATGAATATATAAATCACATAAAATTTTACTATTAAAAGAACCATAATTTTAGTTTTAATCCATATAAATTAAAACATTTAAAATATTCTCATATATGTAGTTTAAAATGGAAAGAAGTGTAAAGAAACAAAAAAATAGCAAGAGAAAAACTTGGATTTTGATTATCAAAGCATTAATAGTAGGATTAGTAGTATAATGAACCGTTTGGAAATTACGTTTTTAAAAAATTGCGATTTGAAAACGCAGAAAAGTGCTTATTCAAATCGCAAGCAATTTGGTGCTTTTTTGAAAACACGGTAATTTAAAAGGCTAACATGCGATTTTAAAGGCCAAACTGTGATTTTGCCAAACGCTTAACTGCGTTTTTAAAAATCACTTTTTTAAATCGCACTTTTTAAAATCGTAAACCCAAACAGACCCTAAATCTATGATATTGTTAGTGTGATACATACCTATTATGTTTCAATAAAAATAAAATCCATATAATTTTGAACATTTAAAAAAAAAAAAAAAAAAGCATTTCAAATTTAATGCTTAATTAACTATTTAGTGTTTTAAAAGCATTTCTATTTCCTTTTGTACACAATAATCAAATAAAATTTTGTCTTTTTTGGCTTTTATATAAAAGCAGAATAGCACTTCCAAAAAATAAGTGAAAATTGTGTAAATCACATAAAATAAAAACAAATATCTCATAAAACATTCAAATGAATTAAAACATAAGACCCTTATTTTTAGTTGAATTCATATAAATTAAAACATATTAAAATCTTTGTTCCCATAGGTGTAGTTTAGAATGAAAATAAGTATGAAGAAGAAAAATAGCAAGAAGAAAACTATGATTTTGATTATCAAAGTATAAAATAGAAAATTAGCAAAAAATTTATTATTATTGTCGATGTAATACCTATTATATTTCAATCTTATATAATTCTGAACATTCGAAAAAGCAAATGAAAAAAAAAAAAAAAAAAAAAAAAAAAAAAAAAAAAACCTCATAAACATTCAAATGAAGAATTGTTCAACCAAAAATTTCACAAACAAAATGAAAACATATTTAGATTTCAACCAAAAATATAAAATACTAAAAAAACACGTGTCTCCACAAAAGAGTCCTACTTGTCATTAATTGAGAGAGAGAAAGACTAATTGTATCATTAATAGAGAGAGATTAAATAGACCGGTTCAATTTTTTTGAAAAGACCGGTTCAGACGGTTCAGTACTTAAAAGATCGGTTTAGTCACCAAAAAGTATGGGTTCATGCCACGTTTCACTATTCTATTCCATTCTAAGGATGAACTCGGCTTTAAGTACTGAACCGGTTTATTTAATATCTCTCTCTCTCTCTCTCTCTCTCTCTCTCTCTCTCTATATATATATATATATATATATATATATATATATATATATATATATATATATATATATGATACAAATTGGACTCATTTGTGGAGACACGTCTTTCTTTAGTATTTTATATTTTTGGTTGAAATCTAAATATGTTTCCATTATGTTTGTGAAATTTTTGGTTGAGCAATTCTTCATTTGAATGTTTATGAGATTTTTTTATTTTTTATTTTATTTTTTTTTATTCATTTGCTTTTTCGAATGTTCAGAATTATATAGGCTTGAAATCAAAGATTTTAACATGTTTTAGTTTATATGAATTAAACTAAAAATAAGTGTCTTATGTTTTAATTCATTTGAATGTTTTATGGGATATTTGTTTTTCTTTTAAGTGATTTACACGATTTTCATTTATTTTTTGGAAGTGTTATTCTGTTTTTGAAAGCCAAAAAAGGTAAAATTTTATTTGATTATTGTGCACAAAAGGAATAGAAATGCTTTTAAAACACTAAAGAGTTTATTAAGCATTAAATTTGAAATGCTTTGTTCTTTTTTTTTTAATGTTCAAAATTATATGAATTTTATTTTTATTGAAACATAATAGGTACATATCACACTAACAATATCATAGATTCCTACTATTAATCCTACTATTAATGCTTTGATAATCAAAATCCAGATTTTTCTCTTGCTATTTTTTTTTTTCCTTTACACTTCTTTCCATTTTAAACTACACATATGAGAATATTTTAAATGTTTTAATTTATATGGATTAAAACTAAAATTTTAGTTATTTTGATAGAAAATTTTATGTGATTTATATATTTATATAATGTTCTTTGTGCAATGGAGAATTATGACACGTGGCGTGAACCCATAATTTTAAAACACTGAACTGGTTTTTTTTTACGGTGAATTTTAAAGGTTGAACCAGTCTTGTCATAATTTTAATAAATTTATTGTGCTTTAATGAAAAATATCATGGGTGTTAATCTTCATGAGACCAAAATAAGGATTTTTTCGCATTATATCAAAGTGTCATTATAGCCGCATTAAGTTGTGAGATTTTTAAAAAGAATTAAAATTAAAAACATGCATTAATTCTAAGTGGTCAGATTTTTTTTTTCTCCAAAATTTTATTTCAAAAATTTTCCTTATATGACATTTCATTAAGTTCAAAATTTTAATGTACAATATTATGTTTTCAAAATTTACGACTCTCCAAAATTATAGAGAGACAAAATTTAAAACTAAAAACGTACTACATTAACTACCCATAATTAACATATAGGTATCGCATGCATTAATTCTAAAGAAATCGTATAAGTAAGCTGAAAAGTCATATTACTCTCTTAGATTGGTTATTTATACCCCTCTCTCTTTAGGGTTTAAAACATCTTGAATTGTGAAATCAAGAGCATCCAACAGTGACATTCAATGGAGAATTATGACACGTGGCGTGAACCCATAATTTTTAAACACTGAACCAGATTTTTTTTACGGTGAATTTTAAAGGTTGAACCGGTTTTATCATGATTTTAATAAATTTATTGTGCGTTAATGAAAAAGATTATGGGTGTTAATCTTCATGAGACCAAAATAAGGATTTTTTTTTTCGCATTATATCTTTAAGTGTCATTATAGCCGTATTAAGTTGTGAGATTTTTTAAAAAAAAATTAAAATTAAAAACATGCATTAATTCTAAGTGCTCAGATTTTTTTTTTCTCCAAAATTTTATTTCAAAAATTTTCCTTACATGAGATTTTATTAAGTTCAAAATTTTAATGTACAATATTATGGTTTCAGAATTTATGACTCTCCAAAATTATAGAGAAACAAAATTTAAAACTAAAAACGTACTACATTAACTACCTATAATTGACCATATAGGTATTGCATGCATTAATTCTAAAGAAATCGTACAAGTAAGTTGAAAAGTTATATTACTCTCTTAGATTGGTTGTTTATACCCCTCTCTCTTTAGGGTTTGAAACATCTTGAATTGTGAAATCAAGAGCATCCAGCAGCGACATTCAATGGAGAATTATGACACGTGGCGTGAACCCATAATTTTTAAATGCTGAAACGGTTTTTTTTATGGTGAATTTTAAAGGTTGAACCGGTTCGTCATGATTTTAATAAATTTATTATGCTTTAATGAAAAAGATTATGGGTGTTAATCTTCATGAGACCAAAATAAGGATTTTTTCCACATTATATCATTAAGTGTCATTATAGCCGCATTAAGTTGTAAGATTTTTTTAAAAAATTAAAATTAAAAACATGCATTAATTCTAAGTGCTCATATATATATATATATATATATATATATATTTCTCCAAAATTTTATTTCAAGAATTTTCTTTAGATGAGATTTCATTAAGTTTAAAATTTTAATGTACAATATTATGGTTTCAGAATTTATGACTCTCCAAAATTATAGAGAGACGAAATTTAAAATTAAAAACATACTACATTAACTACTCATAATTGACCATATAGGTATTGCATGCATTAATTCTAAAGAAACTGTATAAGTAAGCTGAATAGTCATATTACTCTCTTAGATTGGTTATTTATACCCCTCTCTTTTTAGGGTTTGAAACATCTTGAATTGTGAAATCAAGAGCATCCAACAACGACATTCAAGAGAAAAACAGAGTGTTGAAGTACATAATTTTATTTTGTTTTGTTTTTTTGAAGGACTTTTTTTGTGGAGGTTGAAGGACTTTGTGTTTTATGCATTTTTATAAATAGAATCTAGATATTCTTCTGCAATTTTTTTTTTTCTTCATGCTTTCCGTTTTCAACCATGTCTACTTATAGAAATAAATTTTCATAAAAAAATGTTTTTCTCTGTATTTTTTTTTCCTAATGTTCCGAATTATTTGCGTTTTATTTGTATTGAAATATAATAGGTATCACACAAAGATTCTTACTATTTTTGTATTAATGCATGCTTTGATATTTAGATTAAACTATGTATGCTTCTTGATTTTTTTTTTCCTTTATACTTTTCATTTTAAACCATGTATACCTATGGGAACAAAGATTTAACCATGTTCTAATGTATATGAATTAAACTAAGATAAAGACTAATGTTTTTCGGAATTTTATTTTTTTCTTTTATGTGATTTACTCCATTTTTAGCCATTTTTTGAAAGTGTTTTTATGCTTGTGAAAGCAAAACAAGGCAATAATTTATTTGATTGTTGTGCATAAAAGGAATATAAATACTTTTGAAACACCAAAGAGATATTCAATGGTTGATCTTAGAAAAAAGTTGTTCGAATTGTGTAAAAGTTGTGCAAGAAACATTACTCAAGCATTGAACACGATGTGAGAATTTATTTGATTGGGTTAAATGTTTAATGAAAGATTTTGTTTTATTTTGTATTCGTAAGAAAATATTTTGTTTAGTTTGTTCAATATTTTTTTAAATGTTTATAATTACTTGGATTTTATTTGTATTTAAATATAATAGGTATCACACAAACAATATCATAGATTCCTGCTAATTTTTTATTAATGCAATGCTTTGGTAATTAGATTAAACCATGTTTTCTTCTTGCTATTTTTTTTTTCTTTATATTTCTTTTTCGTTATAAACTATTCATATGAGCACAAAGATTTTAACATGTTTTAATTTATATGGATTAAACTAAAATTAAGTGTCTTATTTTTTAGTTCCTTTGAATGTTTTATGGAATATTTTTGTTTTCGTTTGTATGATTTACTCGATTTTCAGCCATTTTATTTAGTTTGCTATGTATTTTTTTTAGAATGTTTAGAATTATATGGGTTTATTTGTATCGAAATGTAATATGTATCACACCAATAATATTAAGGACTCCTGCTAATTTTATTTTATTAATGCTTTGATGATCATAATCTACAGGTTTTTTTTTTTTCTTTCTTTTCTTTTCTTTATACTTCTTTTCATTTTAAACTAATGATATGAGAACAAAGATTTTAACATGTTTTAATTTATATGGATTAAAATAAAATTAAGGGTCTTATTTTTTAATATATTTGAATGTTTAATGGTTTTTTTTTTTTTTTTTAGTATGATTCACTCAAAAAAATTTTGAAGTGTTTTTTCTGTTTTTGAAAGCAAAATAAGGCAAAAAAATTATTTGATTTAGCATTGAATGTGATGTGAGAGGATTTATTTGATTGCATTAAATGTTGAGTGAAAAATTTTGTTTTATTTTGTAGGATTTAGCTTAGGTGTTGTAAAAAAAATTAAAGCACCATCTTGACCATTGAAAAAACTACAGCCTATGCTGTAATATTTGGAATTTAGATTTTCTTTTTGTTTTTTTGTTATTTTTTAATACTTCTTTTCGTTATAAACAACACATATGTGAAAAAATATTTTAAAAAATTTTACTTTTTTTGGGTTAAAATAAAGTTAAGGGTCTTAATCTTTATTGTCTTTTTATTGAAAAATGTGTGATAATTATTTTTTATTAGCATTTTTTAACCTATAATAAAAAGTACGATGAAGATGTGTTTAAACTCTGAAACTAAATTATAATGAAGAATCTTGGGCATAGTGCAGGTTATGAGCTAGTTGTATTTAAAAATCAGGTCATCAAAGACATATATAGTTGTTTTGTTGCACAGGTTATGAGCTAGTTGTATTTAAAAAAAAGTACCAACCGATGGAGAAACAATATCAAATTGCTTTAGCCTTTGCATTAGGTTCTTTTTTTTTTTTTTTTTTTTTTAAAGCCTTATATGTTACAATTCTTTTTAGATGTATGGGCAGCCATATATTTTTGGGAAAATTATTTGTCGATTTTCGTGGTATAAATATTATCTTTAAGATCCTTTGGTATTATTTTGTATGAAATGGTCCTCTAGCTCATCCGCCCTCTATTAATTTTGTTAACGAAAACAGTGATAAGTCAGCATAAATATCTTGCTATATAGGCTAAATGCTGACTTAACTTGAGAGGTTGAGAATTGAATTGAAACTCTCGTTGTTTGAGTTGACAAGCTTATTGTTTTTGTATGAAAAGTAAATTTATTTATTTATTTATTTTTTTCAAAAAAAAAAAAAAGAAAAAAAGAAAAAGAAAAAGATATTCTCATGTGCTTTTTACGACCATGGTTTAGCCTTGCTCCTTAAAGAATAACAGAAAAATTTATTCCATGCCTTGTTTGTACCGAACCTATGGAATGATGCCAAGAGAATGAAATTTTTGTTCAACACTCAAGTTGCATATGCAATGCTTTGGGAGGCATGATTTGACTAAAAGTCTGTTTGAATTTGCGATTTTAAAAAATGCGATTTAAAAATAACAATTTTAAAATGTGCGATTTGACAAAGTAATTTTTAAAAACACAGTCAAGCGTTTGGTAAAATTGCAATTTGGCTTTTAAAATCGCAGGTTAGCTTTTTAAAATATTACGTTTTCAAAAAACACCCAATTGCCTACGATTTGAATAAGCACTTTTTTAACGTTTTCAAATTGCAATTTTTAAAAAATGCAATTTCCAAACGGTTCATTTTTTGCGATTTGGTTTAAAATAGCATTTTTTCTCTACGAAATCGCAATCCCAAATACACCCTAAGACAATTTAGACTAATTTATGAATTTTCTACAGACACTATTTTTATTGCTACACAAGTAACACATAATGGAATTCAATGCGATGAGAGTATTGTGCATCAAAGAAAAAAATCTAATTAGAGTGACAATTTAGACATCAAAATGGTATATATCAGTGTACCACATATTCCTACCCAATGACGCAAAAGATACAAAACTAAGAACATTGCAATATCATATGCGTAATTCAAGCAAGATTTGCTTTCTTCCCTCTTTCAACATACAGTACCAACTTCGAGCAAGAATATAACCTGAAATAACATGTAAGGACACCTTAGGTAATAGTGGTAATGGAATATCAACTTTGCAAATAATGCATAAAAACCTAAAACTGACATGAAGTAATAATTTTATTAGCAATATCAAAAGTATAATATCACTAAGTAAGAATATGTTCTAGTGCTCTCATTTAATATATCTGAAATTGCATTAGCAATATCCGGTTCATAAAGATGCCATGCTCGCAAAAATGATGCAACGAAATGATCAGCAAACCATAAGAGAACCGAAATATCAAGAAATTAGGAAATTTAACTTTCTTTTAGCACATCTAATAAAACAAACACACAACTTCAAGCTCATGGAAAAATATACAAAGAAGAAGGGCAAATCCCTCTTCTTACATCCAATAATGTGAAAATTCATCTAAATATCAAACATATTTCACTACAAAAGTCCAAACAAGCAAGTCACTAAGTTTAAGGGTCATTATAGCGTCTTCCAAAGGCTATAGTTGATCTGAACAAAGTCAAAATCTGTCTTTAATTTATAGGAAGGAAACAAAAAAAATAAAAATAAAAAGGACCCATAAACAAAACTCTACCCAAAATACAATCAAAAGGACCCAAATAGCCAAAAATCTGAATCTTGAACATTACATTATTCGGGAGCCAATAAAACAAAAACCTCCCTTCAATTGAACTGATAGCTTAAGATTTTCATATTAAGAAGTTTCATAAAACATAAACTAAAGAAAGAAAAGTTCAATTGTATCCTACCAAAATTTTCTCATTAACCAAACAGAGCATTAGTTCAGTCCCCTAAAACCCACAAATGATTAATTTTTTCACACTTTATCAGCAACCAAACAAACGTGGCAACTACTCAGAAACCACTTAATTGTTAAGGATATAATAGTCAACTCACATCACATACCAGCAGCCGCATCTACCACCTCAAACTCACTCATGGACAGCACACAAACCCTAGCAGCCACCACACAAACCCTAGATCAATTAGCCGTGAATCAAGGCAACCTTCCCCAACAATCACACACTCGGATACTCTCTTCATATAAAACCTACAGCTAGCATTATTCTCTCGCAACTTTCCTCTTGTACCTCAACGGCTATATTGCCATATTTACATTCCTAGAATAGAACGATTCTTACCTTATGTAATCTATGACAGTGTACACGACATATTATACTCTTGTAAATCCTTATAAATATACATCAATACTAAACCCTAAGCATCATGTGCTTAAGGCCTTTCACCCTAGTTTTGTATTTAGTTTACATTAATAACCAAATCAATTCACTAAATCCAAAACTACAGACCCCATTAACAAAGAAACAAGCTTCAAGAACAAGATCTCAAGCTCAAGCAAAGCTACAAACCCCTACATCACATCACTAAGAATTCACTTTCCAAGAACAAAATCACTAGTCCAGAAATCTAATACCCATGGTAACCAACAATACAATGCCTTTCTTCAGAAGCAACAGATGATATTTATTAGACTAAAATTCTGAAATGATAATCCAGAGGCTAACCCAGAAAGACCCATTTTTTTTGAAGTGCAAGACCCATTTGTTAAAACTCTCTTAATTAACACATAATTCATGTAATGATAACAACAAGAACAGAGAGAATAGCAACAACAAGGAAATCATTAGACACACTCTTTCTCGTAAAACCATAAGCAATTATAGACGTTGAATCATTTGACAAATATCTGCAGAGAAACCATACATACATCCTTTAGTTGATCTGAATAAAGTGAAAATCCGTCTATTTAATTTATAGGAAGGAAAAAAAAAAAAGGACCCATAAACAAAACTCCAAAACTCTACCCAAAATACAATCAAAAGGATCCAAATAGCCAAAAATCTGAAACACCACATAACATTGTAGGGAGGATACTTGAAATTAGGGGGAAATCTAGGGCTAGTACCAGATCTGAGGTCGCCGGAGCTTGGGTCGGCGTGATCACCGGTGCTCGGAGGTTAGGTCGGCATGGTCGTCGATGGGCGGCGTTGGGAGGGTGAGAAGGAAGATGGAGATGGATGAATGAATTTTTGGGTGAAAACCAGACTGGCGGTGACCGGAGCTCTTGGGTGGCGAAGTGCGGTGGGCGGTGAACAGCGGTGGTCGTGGGCCGTGTGTTAGAAGATATGAAGGGCTAGAATATATGGAAAGTATAATATACTTTCCATATATTCCATATTTGATTGATATTGTAATATTTCATATTTATGGTGTGTCGTAACCAAATCATAGGGATTTAATTATTATATTTTATGAGAATTTGATTACCATATTTGTATTTACTTTACACCCTATAAATAGGGACCTTTGTATTGTAAACAACTATGCAATAAAGAAGTACAATGTAGTCTATTATAAGCTTCCGCTTTTTCTCTTCCTCTCTCTCTTTCTCTCTCTTTCTTACATAAAATTCTCTTGTCTCTATTCTATTATTCTACTATTTGTCTTTAAGTTTTCTATCCTATTATATTTTCTATCATGGTATCAAAGCTATATAGGCTAACGCCAATATTCGATCCAATGGTCTTGTGATTTATTTCCCTTGTTTTTCATTTTCTTGAATTTCATTTTTCTTATAGTCAATGCTTTGCATATCTCATCTCTATAGTTTCTGCAGTGTATTTGACGAAAAAAAAAAAAAAAAAAAAGGTTTCTGGTTTGCCTCAACCAATTCTGGCCATCCTCTCCAACACCACACGACAAAGTCCCTCCGACCTCCTTCCATGCTTCTGCAGCCCACCATCACCGTTCACTAGTGAGCCACCGTTTTCCGGCAATTCTCTCCAACAGCAACCCATCTTGCCTCCGCCGCCGCCACCAAAGCCCTCGACAGCGTCAGTCCACCTTCCAGAAGCACTGATGCCGTTTCCTGATTCAGCAAGAAAGGAAGTGTGTGCTGCATAACCTGCGTTTCTAAACAATTTGTGTGATGCAGATGCAAGGTATGAAGGAAAAAAAAAAAAAAAAAAAAAAAAAAAAAAAAAAAAAAAAAAAAAAAAAAAAAAAAAAAAAGGGCAAAGTTGCCCATATTGTTTTTAGCCCATAGTTGGCTCATTCTATTTTGGCATTTGAAAAGTGATATCATACCTTATTTAGTCCATAGTTGGCTCAGTTTCTTTTTGGCCCGTAGTTGGCCCAATCTTTCTTCTCTTTTCACTTTCTTTGGCCCATAGTTGGCTCATTCTATTTTGGCATTTGAAAAGTGATATCATGCCTTATTTAGCCCATAGTTGGCTCACGTTCTTTTGGCCCATAGTTGGCCCAACCTTTCTTTTCTTTTCACTTTCTTTGGCCTATAGTTGGCTCACAGTTGACCCATTGATATTTAAGGCGCATCTTCACCGTCGCCGACTTCCTCCACTCATCGTCGTAGACCGTCGTCGATCGTTGTCATCTCCAAAAGAAGAAGAATAAGCATTTATTACAAACTCAAGATTCCAGCATCTTCCACCTTGAGTTTGAAGGGGGATGTTAGAAGATATGAAGGGCTAGAATATATGGAAAGTATAATATACTTTCCATATATTCCATATTTGATTGATATTGTAATATTTCATATTTATGGTGTGTCGTAACCAAATCATAGGGATTAAATTATTATATTTTATGAGAATTTGATTACCATATTTGTATTTACTTTACACCCTATAAATAGGGACCTTTGTATTGTAAACAACTATGCAATAAAGAAGCACAATGTAGTCTATTATAAGCTTCCGCTTTTTCTCTTCCTCTCTCTCTTTCTCTCTCTTTCTTACATAAAATTCTCTTGTCTCTATTCTATTATTCTACTATTTGTCTTTAAGTTTTCTATCCTATTATATTTTCTATCACCGTGGAGATGGGGTGAGTTTTGAGGGGATTTTGAAATTTTGTGGATAAGTTTTCTGAAAATGAGGGGAAGAAAAGGTACAGATGCGTTTTCTATATATTATTAAGTTGGAGCATTTTATCTCATGACAAATAAAAGAAAGGGAAAAATATATATTAGCCCCCCAAACTACCACCATTTCTCCGGATGGCACCCTGAACTACCAACACTTGCACTCCAACCCCCAAACTACCACTTTCTGATTTTTTGGCCACATCCGTCTATTTATACCGTTAATTCTAACAGAAATTGGCCAAAAACCCAAAATACTCCTCCCTTAACTGTGAGAATTTCAAAGTGTAGGAGGGGTATTTTCGGAATTCTGTTTAGAATTGACGGCATATATGGACGGATTGGGCCAAAAAATCAGAAAGTGGTAGTTTGAGGGGGCCAGAATCTAAGCATTGGTAGTTTAGGGGGCCATCCGGAGAAATGATGGTAGTTTGGGGGGCTAATATATATTTTTCCCTAAAAGAAATGTCATGCGTGGGACCTACAAGGAAAGAAATGACAGAAGAAAAGAAAAATGAAACAAGAGGGCGCCAAACTGCTGCACATAAGAAAAAAAAAACGGTGGTAAAATTCATTTCTTCAGATAGAAGAAACGTCAACAGTTTTTGGCTATTTAAGCCTCTCTTCAGAATGGGTGGAGGGGACTTTTCGACTTCATTTTTTTTTTAGTTTTCTCTCCCACAAGGGACGACAGGCAGCAGAAGAAAAGGAAAAGAATGGCGAACAAGGGCTTAGAGCAATCCCATTGGGTTACCTAAAACTCACTTTTGGCTAGAATACATAATAAAACTTCTAAAATCACCCTCCATTGACTTATGTAAAGCAACTCTAAAATAGAGCAGCCGTTGATTTGTGAACAGCACAATGCCACATGTGGCGTTGCACTATTCACGAATCTAAAGCTTATTTTATTGTTCTTTCTCTCTCTCTCTCTCTCTCTCTCTCTCTCTCTCTCTCTCTCTCTCTCTCTCTCTCTCTCTCTCTCTCTCATTTGGCCTTGCTTTTACCGGGGACCCTCTCTCTCATTTGGCCTTGCTTTTACCGGGGACCTATATTTGGGCAAGGTGGAGGATGGGTTTGAGGTTGGGGTTTTGATTTTCTCGTCATAGTACCGGCGGAGTGACTTGCTCGATGGTTTTGGTTTGGTTGATCTCGGTGCTGTTCGTTGGTCCTGGGCTGTCGGCATACTCTGGGTTCTGTTTCGGTGGGTCTGGTTCGGCAGTTCTGTGGGGTGGTTCTGGTTCCGGTTGGTGCGATTCTGGTTCAGCGGCTTGGATTGGTGGCGGCTCAAATGTTGTTCCAGTTGGTGTGGTTTTGGTTCGGCGGCTCGAATGTTCTGGGTTCTGGTCCTGTTCAGCGAATTTTGTGGCTTTGAACGGATTCTTTAAGTAGAACTTTCTAGGTGCGGTCTGTTGTTTTTTGTAGGGTGATCTGTTTTATTTGATGTTTTTTGTGAAGATATGATTAAAATTAAGATGAATAAAAATTAAAATCGACTATTATAATAAAATAAAGAATAAGTTAGATAAGCCGATGGAGGAAGGTGTTGAAAAGTGGTTAGCTAAACTAGCAAAAATGGGATTTCGTTAGCTATTTTAAATAAAATTTTACACAAGCCGATGAGAATGCTCTTATATGCAGGGGATTTACCCCTAATATTCTAAGTTCTTTCTGATTTACCCCTAATATTCTAAGTTCTTTTTTTTTCATAGCTTTTTATTTTGTACTTTACAATGTATTTTAATACAATGATTAGCTAAATCTGTAGCTAAGGCTAGATGTGAAGTTTAATATTTTTATTATGTGTTCTTGAGACTATGTTTAATTTTTTTCAGTGTTTAATGATTAAATGTTGGGGATGATTTTAAATTTGAGAAATATTTCATATTGATTAGTTTTTGATTCATTATCATTTTTGTTTAGATCAGATGCTTACTTTTTTTTTGATTTGTTATGATTCGAATTTATAGTGAATGCTTAATCTCTTTTAACATGTTATTAAAATCAATTTTTTTTTTCAACCCAGGTTCATTCTACATTTTATTTTTCCTTGCACTTAATTGTTTTATCTTCCGACCAGGAGAGTTGATTCTCCACTTGGTTAAGTTAAATATGTCTCAAGAATACGTAATAGATTGCTAAGTGGATCCCTGAAGCCTTAGTATTTTCCATCAATTTCCCCAAGTCTCACTTTTATTAATTTAGTTTAGTTAATTTAATTTTAGTTTACTATATTTCCATTGCTCCATTTTTTAGTGGAAAAACAACTCAATTTATTTTTATATACAATAATAAGAATTTTATTTAGTATCTACCATTCCCTGTGAATCGACCTCATACTTACTGAGAATTTATTACTTGCGAAAGCCTGCATTTGGGTTTGCACTCTTTTTGAGCCAGCAGCCACACCTCTTTTTTTTTTTTTTTTCTTTTTTTTTTAATTAATTATATATATATATATATATATATATATATATATATATATATATATATATATATATAGTGCCACATGTCAACCGGTTAACATGTTGCGAGCCGTTAATATTTGGACGGAAAATGTAACAAAGGTACCAAACGAGTTTTTACCCCTAACTCAAGTACCACATATGAAACAAATGCAAACTCAGGTACGAAATTTAAAAAAGCCTAAAACTCAAGTACCAATTATTTAACCCTAAAATATAATTGAAAGTTTCAATGATTTGTCTATAGCCTATAGGGATTGTCAAGTATAAATAAGAGTTAAATACAATTTACTCCTCAAAGTTGTCGCTCGTTTTCAAATTTGGCTACCAAAGTTTAAAAAATTACAATTTAGTCCCATAAACTTTTTAGAATTTTCAATATTGCAATTCCATTTGCCTTATCTGTCAAACCAGACAGAATTTGCAACCCGTGCGTGGAACGTGATTTTTTTGATGCAAGCTTCTCCATTTTACCTTCATTTTGTACCAATCAATTACCGAATTGCTCTTAAAAAATTCCACGCGTTTTAGACAACCAGACCATGACGGCAAAACCAGACCACACCGGAGACACCAGAGCACGCTGATGACAACCAGACCATGCCTAATACACCTAGACCCTGCCGAAAACTAAGCAGACAACTGACCTTCAACCATTTCACGCCGAAGGCATCACGGTTAGGAGACCCTGCAACGCCTTGCGGTTCTTCACGGTTCGTTGTTGGATCTTGGAGGTGACAATATCAAACGCCGTAGGACTGAACCAAGACGCTACCGAATTCTAGGCTCACTATTTTTCACTGAAACCTCCACGAGTCGCTGTCGACGTGAACGTTGTAGATCTTGTTTTTTTTATCTTAGCTTTTTATTTTTTCCTCTTGTTTGTGAATGGTTGTATTTAGAATCTGAGTTTGCGATTCTTTTGATTTTTGGCTAAGGAATTTGAATTGGTTAGTGCTTCGTTTTGCTTCCTAGAAAATTTAAAGAAAAGAAATTAAAACGACGACGTTTTGGAGTGAGGGTAAAATGGAGAAGCTTGCATTAAAAAAATCACGTGCCACGCACCGGTTGCAAATTCCGCCTGGTTTGACGGATAAGGCAGATAGATGGTGACATTGAAAATTCTGGAAATTTTTTGGGGCGCATCGCAAATTTTTAAATTTTGATAGCCAAATTGAAAACGGGTGACAACTTTGAGGGAATAAATTGTATTTAACCCTATAAATAAATGAGCCTGTTTCATTTCGTTAGTTTCATATTCTTCTCTGGAATTTCACAACATACATTGGTATGTATAATGGGGATGCGATGCAGAGGAGAAAACAAAAACAATTGACTTGGGGTTATAATATATATATTATTTATTATATACAGTGCTCTTGTTGGTTGGAGAAGTTGTATGAGGGCTTAATTGACATATATATATATATATATATATATATATATATATATATACACATCTTGGATTAGAGCTTCTCTCTCTAAACCCAAAAGTTCTAACCCATTGCTCTTCTCCTGCCGTGCCAAGGGGGGGGGGGAGGCCTCATGCCTCCCCTTCCTTCCGACTTTTTGTTTTTTTTTTTTTTTTTGTCCCCTTAGCCTTTTTGGGTTAAGGTGGTTTTTACTCCTCCTCGAGTTATTCCAGTGGAAGTTAGAGTCTCTTAACCTTTAAGGCTGTAGAGTTCTTTTTAGACTATAGAGGTTTGATTTGTTTTAGTTTCTTTGGTTTCTGGCAGGAAAGCACTCCCGAGAGGTATTGAAGGGGGAGTAGCCGCTCCGCTCGTGTTGCTAGCGGTATGCTTTGGCTGAGCTTCAATACTCACCATTCTTGAGGTCCAAATTTGTGCATTTTCATCGTCTTCTACTAGACACGTGCCCCCCAGCCTTGTTCGCTGCCGTTCTCTAGTATAGTCGCCGCTTGCTATCGTTGTATTGACCTTCCGTACTCAACGCGTGGTCATTACGCACCAAGGTGTTTGTCACCCTAAGACGTGTTTGATAGCCACGCTCCGTCTTTTTTGCCATGTCTAGTGGCACCCGGTGGCCTATGGTGAATGATTGTTGTAGGGTGTCTTCCGGGGATGACACGTGGTTTCACGCGTCGTCTCTAGTGGCGGCTATTTCCGACGGGAGCTTTGTTTGGGTGTTTTTTTTCCTGTTTTGACTGTTTGCACTTTGGTGTGATTAATCTGATCATTGGTGTTGGCTAGATTTATTTGCAGCAACTGTCTGTAATGGTCTGAACCCTTTAAACTTAGTTTGGTTGTATACTAGCTTGGTAGTAACTTATGTAACCTTCTGTTGGTTGTACTCCGGCTTGAATAACTGAAAGTTTAACTTCTTAAAAAAAAAAAAAAAAAAAAAAATTGACATATATATTGGAACCTTTTCCTCATCAGTTAGGGGAGAAAACATCCTGTCATCATTTAAAAAAAAAAAAAAAAAAAAAAAAAAAAAAGGGTGAGGGTTGTTAAAGCCCAGCCCCCTATGGAAGATTTTTATTATCATTGACATACGTCCCTAACAACGTGGGAGCAACAATTAAAGGTAAGCCTGAAGCTTTCGATAGACAAAAGGAGACAAGTAGACTTTGTGTTCACAACTCAAACATGCAAGCAAAAGAAAGCCAAAAAAAAAAAGTATTTAGAAGAATTTATGTAATACATATATAAATATTTATTGTTTCTGGGTAAGGGTCTCCGAGATGCATGTGCTGAAGAATTTCCTTTGGGAAGAAAATTAATTTTGGGCAGGAACTAAGCGTCTGGAGCAAATAGTGCAGTAGAACTTCCTCTTGATTTTGTGGGAAATTGGAAAGAAACAAAAGACTAAATGGGCATCATAGTCCCAGGCCAGCACCGGTCCTCCGCAATATGGGCACGCTGCTCCCGCCCCTCTTCTTTCAATAACCTTTTCTCGCACATCAATCACAGACAAAAAACCCATTTTTCTTTCACTTCGATCTCTTCCAAGTTGGCCAAACCTGTAACCTCGACTTCTCATATAAATATAAGAAGTCTATGTATTCCACGCGGATACTTGGAATCCGTGTTGAAAGTTTCTCTCTTCTTTGCTGGGCGAGGAAGTTTCTTGGAACTTGGAAGGAGGAATGACCGACAGAGGAAGAAGATGGGATGGGGGGATTGTGGTTGACCAACAAAACCCAAGTAAATTGTAGGAAATTTCCTACAAAACGGTCCATGTCCAATTATGTCATTGTCTCTCGCCTTCTCCCTTCTCCGGCACGTAATCCATCAAACTCCAAACCCCTATTCTACCCACCCAAATATTATAAGAAAAAACCCACCCCATTGCCCCCAATGAATCTATGACAACCAAGAATAATAAATAAATATTACCCAATGAGAAACGATAGAAAAACACCAACAGTTTTGGTATGATCAGAGTCAGAGACTAAACCCATTGTTTTAATTTTCCATAACAATCGTACACTCTGAAACCCAACAACCCATCAAAAACGCTTAGTAGCAAGTGCGCCGTGACTTCTAGACGTTGCTTGTGCGTATCCGAGGCCCATAGTAGCAATGAGTGAGCCCAGACAAGTGACAACACCAGGCCCATCCAGACATATTCATGGAGATTCTGTCGGCCCATACCATTTTATTTACCCTATGTTCAACATTTCCAAACTTAATTGGGTTCTCTAATTTTATTTAGGTTTTAATTGGGTTATTAGTTTATGTTTTCTTTCATTTTTTTGAGTCAATTATTTTTAAAATTCAATAAATTCGCATTGCCGTTTCCCTAGCTTATGTTAAGTAAGTTAATAAATGGGTGTTTTCCTAAGATTTATTCAGAGTCTCTTTAAGCATGCTTTGTATTCCGATGGAGACAGATTTTGATGACGGAATAAAATTAGGAGAAATTATTTTCTCCCCTCCTCTCCCTTTCTTCCCCAACTTCTTTTTCTCCTTTTTTATAGCTTATTTCTACTCTCTTTCCTTTCTTTTATCTTATTTTTTGCCTTTTTTTTTTTTTTTTTTAATTATTATTACTGTTTGTCCTGCATCACAAACAATTCAAAGCATAAAACATTCAAACCTATTTTTACATTTATATCACATTAGAACACTTTTTCAAATAAAAAACAAAAAGCATAATCCAAAACACATTAACAAACGAAGCACTTTATATATTTTGATAAAAGGATTATTGTTGAGTTATTTCCTAAACAACCCATTTTTTTATCGCCTCAAAATAATAGTTTAACAACCAGTAAATCAGGTTATATCAAAATTCTCCCCTAATCGCACCTCAACACGAAAGGCATGGAAGTGGGCTATTGGTATGCAGGAAAAATAATAAGTATCCATGTGATTTTTACTCACCCAAGTCGCAAGCTTCCACTGGGTAAACTTTTGGACACTCACCGAACTCCAAATCTATGAAAAGATCAGTTATTAGTTCCTACCTTTGAGTTAAAAAGGACATAATTTCATAAACCATTCAAAATAGGCTCATTGTTTGACCATCGAACATTCAATCACGGCATCGAACGTTTGTCTAGAGGAGGGTTGAACGTTCAATATTGGGTAGAAACCCATTTCCAAACCAAAAAGCAATAAAACCTCTCTTAGGCGCGTGGAGCTTCCGACAGCACCCTCCTCCACTTTCCGCACCAACCCCCGGTGGTTCCGGCCGATTCCTCCGCTTCCCATTGCTGAGAGGCCTTCCCTAGGCGGCGCGTGGTTCTCACGCACCTCCTGGGATGGCTCCCACACCGCCAGCTCCTCCATCTTTGCTGCTGCTGTTTTTGTGTTTGTTTGTTTGTTTGTTTTTTACTTTTTTGTTGTACCCCTCTCCCCCTGTTTACCCCTGTTTTGGTGTTTGGGTCATTGTGACTCAATACACTTATGAAATCACCTTCAATGGTGACCCCGGCTTTGTGGCATCCGTGCCTCGAGCCAATGGGCCCGCATCTTCTGAAGCATTGCCACCGCGTACTTTCATTCATAGTTTATATTTTGGGTTGCCCAAGCCCTTCTGTACTTGTGTTTTTTATTTTTTGTTGTAATTGTTTCTGATGTATCTATAAAAAAATAAAAAAAGGTGCAAAAATTGATATATCATATTATTTAAATCATGTTATCAAGGAAAAGAAGTAGTGAACAAAGTCAAAATGTATTGACTTTGGTTCAACTACGAAATGATTTCATAGAGATGTGATATGTAATAAATAAGTACGACACATAGATTGATTTATTAATTTGAAAATACATATTAAAGTGCAATCCCATTTATTTAGTATGATCAATTGTGATTAAATAGTGTTGTGTGATATTGTCACAGACTTATTTTAAGCTAATTTTAATTTTTTCTTTAAGTCATTCATTGAGCTGATGTAAATTGACCATTTGTTTTAGGTCTCAATTATGCATTTATCAATTTGGATTGTTTTATTTGATAAAATGGGCCAAAGAAATATGATTCTTAAGTGGCTAATTAATTGTGCTTAGGAATTTATTTTCTTAGAGCTTAAGCAATTAATTAGTCTACGATTTGATCAAAGGGTGGGAGGTTAACATTGATCAATAGTACTCTTTTGAATTTGCTAACATATTTTTTGTCCCTCTTCCCTACTTCAGTGAGAGTGGCTAATTGTTTGAAAAAAAAAAAATCAGAGGAATTTCCTTTGGGGAGGTATTGGAGATGAGTTTAAATTCCATCTAATTAATTGGCCTACGATTTGTTCATCGAAGGTTTTAAGGGGGTTAGGAGTGAGAAATATGATTTAATTTAGCTTTACTGGGTAAATGGCTATGGCGATTTGCTGTGGAAATTGATGCTCTTTGGAGAAAGGTGGTGGATATTAAATATAGTAGGATGAGGGGTGGTTGGTGTTCTAAGAAGGTTGGGGGTCCTTTAGGAGTGGGAGTGTGGAAATGTATTACGAGGGGTTGGGATATTTTTGCAGCTCATGTGAGATATGAAGTCGGAGACGATTCCTAGAGTCTTGTTTTGGCATGATGTGTGGTGTGGGGATTTACCTTTAAAGCTTATTTTTCCAGAACTGTATACTATTGCGTGTGGTAAGGATGCATAAGTGGTGGAGACTATGCAGGGACAAAATGGTAACATTCTATGGAACATTTCGACCTGTACATGATTGAGAGGTGGAAGTGGTCTCCAGATTTTTTAAAATGTATTCTCTTAAGAGAAATGCTACACATCCCAATTTTTTTTTTTTTTTTTTCCAAATGATGTGTCACAATCTCATGTGATCTATCATTTTGAAAAATGTGTCATCATCTTATAGGATGATGATATATCATTTGGAAACCACTTTGGATATAACAATTTGGGAAGTAGAGCATTTCCATTCTCTTAAAATAAGATATGAAGGAGATGATACAATTTGTTGGATTCTTTCGAAAAAGAAATCATTTGAAGTGAAATCTTACTAGAAGATATTATCTATTCCTTGAAAGAGTATTTGAAAAGTTAATGTTCCTCTCAGAGGCTTTTTTTTTTGTGGATGGCGTCTTTAGGAAAAATTCTAACTCTGAAGAATTTATGTAAGAGGAACATTATTGTGATGAAGTGATAATATATATACATCATGTGTACTTTGAGTTGTGCCCCTATGTGCTTTTTTTAAAATTTTACTTGTAAAAAAAAAAATTACAAGTATTGCAGAAATGTCTCCGCCAAAACACTGTACAAATGTCAGTTTAGTGAACAGAGCTGCTAAAAAAAACATTAATCCTCTATTACAGCAGCTTTTTTCTTCATTTTTTCAGTTGAAGAGGAAGTAGTTCAGGCATTCTTTAACTGTTCTAAAGCCACTCAAAAAAAAAAAAAAAACTGTTCTAAAGCTAAAAGGTGGGATAACTTGTCGATTACCTATTGGCAATTCTGGA
This sequence comes from Alnus glutinosa, assembly GCF_958979055.1. Lineage (NCBI taxonomy): Eukaryota > Viridiplantae > Streptophyta > Magnoliopsida > Fagales > Betulaceae > Alnus > Alnus glutinosa. The sequence goes on along the minus strand of NC_084888.1, from coordinate 21,697,420 downwards.
TATATCATTAAAATTGTTGACGATCATAAAAAGAATACAATCAAGGTATAAAAAAGTGGATTCACGGGGATGGTCCTGTTGGATTGTGGGCTTCAATATCAACATGCCGAATACCAGGAACAAGCTCCTGGATCTCCTTTTCTAGCCTATCCACTTCACTTCCTAAAGCCGTTACTACTTCCTCACCTGCGATGCGACCCAAAGTTCTTAGCATGTTGTAATTGCAACTTTTAAAAGTATTATTCCTCGTCAAAATGCATACCATAATTTGACATGATCTTGAGCAGTGCAGTATCATCCTTCTTGTCATTTGCCGCTTGACGAAACTGTCCCATCAAGTCCAGTCAGCTAATGCATATGCATGGTAACACATGCAGAGACAAAGAGGGGAAAGGGGAGGGGGTGGTTTGCTTGCCCCAAAAGATAGGCAGATAATTTTCACGATTAATCGACAAAAAATTACTCGAGTCAAAGGAGAATCTGTTAATAGACAATATTCCTCATGAAATAACTTTCATGACATGGATAATAACTTGCAAAAATGTCCAACAATGTTTACTTCACGAGTTATGATGAAATCAAACTGATTCCAACTTCAAGGATTAGATCTCGTCTTAGTTTAAGAGGAAATACATAGTAGATAGCATTCTTTCTTATGCCATCCCATTGTATGCATTCTTATAAAAGTAAGTTTGTGAAGACATATAAAGCTTTCACGAGTCCAATGAGAGGCACTTAGCAAAAGAATGTCTAATGAGAGGCTTAAAGGCTTAAACTGCTGGGACCAACAGAGTCAGCTTTTGAAACAAGTATCTCCAATCTGAGCATGTCTAGATATTGCATGAGAGATTGGTTGTTTCCATGAGGCTTAGAGGATCTCTGTGGAAGTTAACACTATACACTTCCCCTCATCCCACCCACACACCTATATGAAATTGTTTCACTAGACAAGAACCTATTCATTTGGTGCAAACTAATAGTCTGTTTCTTGGCTTCTTGGCATTCATTCCATAGACTTTAGAGCACATGCAGTGCAGAAATTTATTGTATTGTGAAAGACATAGAACAAAGCTATTGATTGGATGTGTCCCAACTGCAGCCAGGAACCTAATTAAGTGTACTAATCTCAATGCATGAATAATGATGATGATGAGTGATTAGCATGCATTCCAATTCAAAGAAATGAACCTGAAGAAGTTAGCTTGAATAATATGATTTGGCAAGATTAACTTATATCCACATTTGAAGCATGTAAACATAAAGAATATAGTGTAAGAATTACTATGGCCATACTGACATACTTACAAATCCATTCAATGGAACTATGGATTACGAAAAGTCAACAGAACATGAAAAAATCCCAGGTTAAGATGATTTACCTGTCTGGCCCACTCTTCACGTCCGGTCCTACTTAGATAATTTTGCACTACCATCACACCATTAAAATCTGTCCCATACCAGCAAGCCACCATCAAATTACATCGTTATACCAATAATAATACCATTATACCAGTTGAGAGATTCAAAATAAGCGGTCAGACCAATGGAAGGGCAAGCAAGAACGGATTAATTCAAGATTCCAAAAGAAAGAGCAGACCGAGATTAACTGCAATTCATGTGCTAGTATATTGAAGTCCACAAAAAATTATGGTACAGATATTTATCCTAATTCATTCATTTTTAATCCAAAAAAAGTGAAGTACAATAGAAATATATATATATATATTTTTTTTGGGGGGGGGGGGGGGGGGTGGGGTTGTATAGATGAAGCCAATTATGCAGAAGGCCCAAGCCCACCCCCCCAAACTCTAGCATAGGCACCTTATAAACCCATCATCCAAGTCCGTCCTTCAACGTGGTGCAATGGCCAAGGGGTTAATTTTTTTATTTTTATTTATTTATTATATTTTGAAAAATTACTTATTTAGTTTCTGGGGTTTAAAGTTGACCAAACTGATTCATAATGTATCAAAAATCTCTTTTTAACTAATTTTTTGTCCCCAAGAAGAGGGGGAACGGGAACTTTGAATTAGTAACCTTTACTTCATGAGGCATGATCCCTAACCGATTGAGTTACCCTTTAGGGACAAGGTATCAAAAATATCTTAAAGATCCCTACAGTAAACTAACTATTCAAAATGGTCCCTGTCATCAGCTATTTAAAGAAACTGTTAGATGCACACGTGGATCCACATTACAACCAATCGTTGATTGACACGTGGCATGGCTAATGACTCAGTCTATTATAAAATTACATTTTTCACCCCCCACCAGTGAGGGGTGCCATCTGCCCCCTATGAGGGGAGACTACCCCTCACTCGGTGAGGAGCGGCCACTCTTTCTTCTTTAAAAATAAAAATAAAAAATTATTTAATTTTCTTTTTTATTTTAGGGGTAAAAAAGTAATTTTATAATAGGCCGAGTAATCCCCGATGTCACGTGTCAATCGGCGATTGGTTGTGACATGGATCCATGTGTGCATCTAATGTTTTCTGTCAAACAACTGATGGCAAAGACAACTTTGGACCAATAACTCACCCCATGAATCTTTTAGATACTTTAGATAACCTAGAGATCAGTTTGGTACAACTAAAAACCCTTCCAACTCGGGAATGTATTAGCTCCATATTTTCACCTCTTGTTCATGAATCTCGTTGTCCTCTCTGCAAAGATGGTGAAGACTTGATACATCACTTGTTCTTTGCGTGTTTTTATAGCCGAGTCATATGGAGACTTTCACCTTGGCCTCTTGATTCAACAGTGCTATAATTTCCAAATATATTAAATTGGATCAAAGTCATTATTTCTCCTGCGTTGGTTCTCAATATCCCGAAAACTGATCACCATTACTTCCAAATTTTTGCAACTGTGACATGTGATCTTCTCTGGTTTTCCCGTAACAAAGCTTTTCATGATGGTATTTCCTTTGATGCTCTCCAATTATCTAGAAATGTAAACAAGGTCTCTATGGAACATTTAGTAGCTTGGAAAACAGTTCCAAACATTTTCAGTTGTAGAAAAATGGATTCCTCCACCGCCGTCTATTTTCAAGATTAATTTTGATACGGCAATTCGAGATTCTTTCTCATTACAAGCAGCTGTTTGTAGGAATCATAAAGGAAAAATCCTTCAGCAAGTTACCCAAGTCAACCAACCTTGTCATCCAAATATGGGAGAGGCATTAGCAGCTAAGCTGGCGGTTTCCTTGGCCTCTTTACTTTGTCTCAATCATTTTATTATAGAAGGTGATTCTCTAATCGTTATTTTGGCTCTTCAAGATCCAACTTTTGCTCAAGATTGGCGTATCTCTTTGACTATTTATTCTACTCTTGACTCTATACCTCCCGATTGTTCCTGGTCTGCAAGGAAAATCGATAGAAGTGCAAACTTTTGTACTCATTATGTAGCACATTGGGCCGCAGCCAGGGTAACAACTGGCGGCATTCCCACCTCTCCATCTCCTATTCCTTCGATTCGAATAGTTAGTGGCAAAGATCCACCTTGATCACTTTGTAATTAGTATTATGTATTTGCTTTTTAGTTTTCTTCTTGTTGTTGAGCCATTGGTTAGTATTGGCTTTAGTTTTGTAAGTTCTCAAAAGTATCTATAAAAAAGTGAGAAATTTTTTGCCCCCTTTCTGTGAGCTTTTTGCCCCCTTCCTCTCCTGATCGATTCTAGTTTCACCGAACCATCTACAGTATCTTGGTGCTAGGTTTTGATAGGTGTTTCCAAAGGAACTCTCGCCGGTATGGAAACAGGGTTTTTTCCTCTCCTAGCATTCTAGGCTTCCAGAGGATGGAGCGGTGCTTCTCTGTGGAAGCCAAACGCTTCTTCATTTCGGCGAAGTCTGAAGTGGCGGATTTACGCTTGGAGGAGAGGAGAAAGGGGTTTTTAGGGGCTCTTCTTGTTTACTTCCCGTGTATAAGAGTTGCGCCCCTCTGCATTACGTCATTCTTCATTTTGTTGTTAAATAAAAGCTACTAAAATTAAGCAATCCCCAATGGAACTTCAGAAAATTCCAAAGAAAGTGCTCACATATTAAGCAATAGTATTTTAATATATATAAAAGTCAGGTCTAGTACATCTAGAAATTGTTAGAAAGGGTATTCTTGCAATAAATGTAAGAGAGTTTTCTTATAATAAAGTATACCACACAAGGGTATCCTAGTCCATTGCATTGTCATATATAACTGGACGGTGAGAAGGATATAATATATTTTACCTCTCATTTTACAAACCCTAAAGTAAAATCCTAGGTTGATATTCTTTTATCTTTTTTTTGTCTTCGAGGAACTCATCATTTTTATTTCAATCTCTTTTCCAGCCCTCTTTCTTTCCTTGGTTTATCTTTCTCTGTGCAGTGCCTCCCTTGTGGGCATCACTATGCATGAGGGAGTGTCAGGAACCATCATACCCGATGCTCTAGTTGGAGATTGATGGTGCTATCATCATCATGAAGACCATGATGCTGTCGCTGTTGTCCTCGTGGGTGTTGCCGTTCCTGTGACTCACAGTTGTGTGGTGAACAATAGATCTGCAATTGTGGCGGCTGCGGTGGTCAATTCACCATGAGATGTTTATTTGTTCAGGGTAGTTGTCGCTGTGTATGGTGGTTGGCAATCACCATGCTGGTGGTTGGTGTGGTTGCGGTGTGTGGTGATCGATTCTCTTCTTGTTGAGCTGCCCAGTGATTTTCCATGGAGATTGTTTGCGTTTTCATTGATGTAGTGCCCCAAATTAGCCACTGATTGTGGGTGTTGGGTGTTTCTATTGTGGTTGCTGGTGCTTATATGCGTACAGATTGTCTAAACCATTACAAATGGTTGAAAGTGTGTTTTGCCTGTACTTGAATCTTTTTTAGTGTTGATTTTTTGGATTTGGCTGTCTTGTAATGGTTTTACCTTTGATGTGTTATTCAAAAGGTTTCGACTTCGCCAACAAAATTCTAGTGTGTTGATGTGTGAATGCTTCTACGTTTCGTAGTGGTTTGATATTTATTATTTGCAGCATAATTCCTGCACAATTGTTGATTGTGAGCGTTGGGGTCTAAATTCTTTGTGAGCATTGAGATCTAAATTCCGCGTCTCACAGGCTTCCCTTTAGATAGAAGATTTGCTATTGGCTATTGTACCTATTTAAGTGGTAATTTGGGTACATGGAAGAATAAGAAATAGATAATGGCAGCGCAATTTAGTATAGTTGAGTAAAAAGCAATGGGTCACACTGCCAGTGAGATAATGCAGTAATAACATTTTCTTCACGAAATTGGTCTTCCAGCTCTTAATTCCTAGTCCATTAATCAAGCCTGCACATCATCTCCAATCCGCTAGTTCATAAAAGGACCAAACATACTGATGTTAACTCTCACTTCATTCGAGATAAGATACTGATTGAAGATATATCTACACCATTTATGAAATCTGAAGACCAAATTGCAAATATGTTTATAGTAGTCTTTGGGCCATAATTGATTGGAATTTATTTGTTTCAAGCGACAATTGTAGAATTTATTTGTTTCAAGCTACAATTGTAGAATATATATTCTTCAACTTAAGGGGAGTGTTACCAAGTATTATTGTAATAAAAGTTAAGGGCATTCTTGTAATAAAGTATACCACACAAGAGTTACTAGTCCATTATATTGGTTTTCCTATATATATAGTTGAATAGTGAGAGGAAGGTGATATGCTTTGCCTCTCATTTTACAAACCCTAGAATAAACAGAAATCAACCAAGTAACCACCACACTATGCTCCTTAACTTTGATATTCCATTATATATACATGTCAGTGATGTCACCATGTCCACAACCTATCGATTACATCACCAATGTGATGATATCAACAAACATCAACCTTTTAACATGCCAGGCACCTCAACACTATGAATATTGGAAAAATTAGTGAAGATAACAAAATGCAGATTGAAGAGCAAAACCTTAAAACTTAGGAAGGGATAGGATATGGCAGGATAGTCACCTATTTCAGCCTTAAATCTAAAGAATCCAGGTCCAATAACCTCACTTTTGCAATCATATAGAGCATCTACAACCTACAAGAAAAACTTCCTTTTTCAAACCTGTGAAACACAAACATAACGAAGTGAATTAAGTAAAATCATTAGTATAGAAATACCGGGTCGTTTTTCAAGAAACGCAAAACCTTCTCCATGTCATTGTCATCCATCGCTCTACCGATTAAAGCATGCCGATTCCTCTGGATGAGAAAGATAGCCACCTGCAAGGTAAGCTCAGTTCAATTACACTTACGTTTAAACTAATTACATAATTGTAACACTTTTTTTCTTTTCTTTTTTTATAAGTAATCAAGATATCATTAAAAGCGTAAGGCGCCTATAGGTACATAGAAAGTATACATGAGAAAACACTTAACTAAAAAGATAAAAGAGAACAATAAAATCATGATAACTAATCACCAAAGGAGAAACAAAAGCTGGTATCCAAAGATACAAAGTATAGAAAAATAAAGATTTAAGCTCCTCCAAAGTTGTCATCGTGGTTGAGAGTAGGTGCAGTATGCGTAAAAAGAACGGGGAGTTCATGGACGATCTTCTTCTCATTGTGAGGTTGTCATTGCCTTATGGGATGTATTCTTTAGTTTATATGGAATGTCTTGGGGTGGATGGTGTTCTAATGAGCCAATTGAGACATATGGCGAGGGTTTATTGAAGAATGGGTAGAAGTTCTCTAACCAAACCAAATTTGAGGTGGGAGATGGCTACAAGGTTAGTTTTTGCCATAATTTATGGTGTAGGGATATGTCTCTTCTTAAGATTGTCTTCTAAATCTTTTTAACTCTCTTCTACGGTATTAAATTTAGGCGCAAGATCAAGGTAATTTTTTTTTGGCGGGGGGGGTCGGGGCTCAAACATTGGCCCTAAATTTTATGCCTAATATCAACAAATTAACATATCTATAGCACTAGCACTCCTATATATCAGCACCAACTTGGAACATAGTGGATAGCAGTTATACACATAGAGTGCCAACCTGGAACATAGTTTCCACATTAAAAAAAGTTATCGATTATGGCTTGAACCCATACATGCTGCTACAAGAATATATCCCGCAATCTATCCCATATTTGAGTATTGACAATTATCAAGCAGTCAAGGTTCATAGCCTTGGTTATGTAGCAGGTTATCATTTGATGACTTCATCTTTTACATGGAAGGATGTAAAAGAGGCACTCCTTTGAAGCACGTGTTTCACTTGCAACAAGCCATGTTTTACTTAGGTATAGGCAGTGGCAGAAAAGTAAGAATGATACCACAATACTTAGTATTTAACACAACACTATTTAAAATATAGAAAATACTTGGAGTACTACAACTTTTTTTTTGTTTTTAATAAGGAATCAAAATATCATTAAAAGCAAAAAATGCTGACTTAGGTACACAGAGAGTATGCAGGAGAAACACCTAACTAGGAGGAGAGAAAAAAACAAAAGAATTAAGAAAACTATGCTCCCAGGGAGCTACAAACACAGCTATCCAAGTATAAAGGGTAAAAAAGAAAAATGACTCAAGTTCCGCCAACGACCTCTCATGGTCCTCAAACCTTCTATCATTGGAGAAGGTGATGACCCTCTTTGATTCCTCTCTTGGCACGAACAAAGTTGTGCTTCCATGGCAACACTCCGGGAACTCAAGTGGCGGTAGGACAACATCCACAGACAATGAGCTGGTCGTATCTTTGGTGAAAAGATAGTCTCAGTTTTAATGGCTAGCGTGATAAGTGCCACGTGAAATATCACATCAATTTGTAAACGCGGTGTTGTATCAACTGCCACATGATAGTTCACATTTTAGTGGCTACCATGGTAAGTGCCACATGGACTACCACATCAGTTTAAAGGGAACTTGTAAAAGTTGTAGTCCACATTTCCTTGCAAGAGTATTTGGCGTGTTAAGGCCCCGTCGTGAGTGTCGTTTTTTGTGTGGACAGTAGCTCTAGAAAAGATCTTGACGTATGACAATCTGTGTAGGCAAAATATAGTTGTGGTGGAGTGTTGCAGTATGTGCAAGAAGAGTGGGGAATCCATTGACCACCTATTACTTCACTGTGATGTCGCACGAGATATATGGAGCTATTTTCTTATTTTGTTTGGGGTGGAGTGGGTTATGCCGCAACAGGTGCTGGATTTGTTGAGTAGTAGGGGCAATTCGTTGGATCATGGTCAAGTTAAGCAAATTTGGAAGTAGGGTCCTTTATCTGTGATGTGGGGTCTTTGGCGTGAGGAATTGATGTAGGACAATTAATGGAAGAAATAAAGTAAGAAATTAAGAGGAAGAAGAAGCAGAAAAAGAGGAAAAAGAAATAGAAATCAAGAGAGAAGAAAGCCAAAGGAGATGGACAAAATAGAGAGAAAACATGGCAGCACACGCTCAATTAATCAATATTTTTCATTCATCATAAAACTGTCTATTACAAATGAAAATTATGCTTAAATAGACTCATAGACTAAACCCTAACCCTAACCCTAATCCTAATCCTAATTTGACTAAGGGCCAGGCCCATTATTGGATTACACGTCAATTAAATTAACTAATATGATTAACTTTGGGCCAAGCCCATAATTAAATAAAAATAAAGCTAATACTTTAAATATAAAGGTCCAATTTATTCTGCATCACTCGTGCTCTTGCTTCTAACCCCATTTATCATGCTAGGTTTAAGCATATTGAAGTCGACTACCATTTTATTCGAGAGAAGGTGCTCAATGGTGATATCTCCATCAAGTATATTAGCACTCATGATCAGCTTGCTGATGTTTACACTAAGGGTCTCAGTTCTGCTCAGTTTTCATTTTTACGTGACAAGCTTATGGTTTGTTCCGTCCCCGTTAGCTTGCGGGGGGCTGTAAACAATATCAGCATGTTCAAATACATCTGAATGTGAAGACTCCTCTCTAGTGCAAAACACTAGTCACTGTTCAACTCCTTCAACAAACTCAGATACAAGACTCCTAGCTAATAGATAATATCTTTAGATAGGATTCTGTAAATTCAAATATAGTGTTTGAATTCTGTTTTCAATTCAAATCTCTAGATAGGTTTTATGTTTGTAATTCAAACTCTAGGTAGGTTGTAATTGACCCAAAGATCATGTAATCTCTCTTCTTTATATACGCTACTAAACATCAATAGAAAGCATTGAACTTCAAAATCTATTAAAGCCAACCATGGCGGAACCTTATTCTTCTTCGCCGGCAAAGAATTACCAAACCCAAACCCAAACCCAACCAAGGCTCCAAAAAACTTCACCTTACCTAATTCGGTGGCAAAACAGCACCAACCCTACCCTTCACGACCCTCAAGGATCAAAATGAGCCCATTCCGGCCACCTACTCTGTAAACCGCCACCTCCAAGAACCGGCCGGAACTGTTACCACCACTCTGGACGATGAGCACCTTCGGTCCTTCCTTAAAGGATTTGACAAACTCCTTAGCACCAAAGAGCCACGTTAGCTCCACCACCGTTGAAGCCAGCCATGTGGTACATTGGGAGCCCAAAAACACCACACTGGAGAAGCCCTTCCTCCTTTCTTCCCACCGCAACACCGAGGCACCTTCTACCATCGAGAACACAAAGGTTTTAGCCTCCACGAAGAACCATCTCTCCATTTCCAGTCTCACGCAACAGCCACCACGAGGGAGCACACTAGACGTGCCCCCACACGCCTCCTTTGGTCTATACAAGGGTCTACATCCTTGAAAAAAACCTGGAAAGATTATGGCTCTAGAAATATCTAGAAGCAAAACAAGAGCTCAACACAGACTTCCGACAACAACACGATCTGAACCGAGAACAGCCCAGAATCACTCCAACATGACTTTACCCCAAGGTATCAGAGCCTGTCGCGCTCAAAGGCGACAAGCCGAATCAGAACCCTAGCGGGACGCCCCTACATGCTCCGCTACTAGAGGAGAGAGAGAGAGCGAAGAGAGGGAAGAGAGAGAACAGAGTTTTTTGAAAGACTTATCAAAGATTTGGACACCTTTAGGGTGGTTGTCTGTCTCGTATGAGGACTTTGCCTTTCTCTTTTAATAAACTATTATCCATCAAACTCTGGTCTATGAAAGGGTCGGCCCTATGAGTGCTTACTTTTGGAGAACCAAGGCCACAGGAATAGAAAAGATTCAACGATACCCATATCTTCTCGGTATTGACTTAGTAGTGTATAAAGGTGATGGGGACCAACAAGAATCTTTTCCAATATTTTCACCCCAGATTATGCTTTATATGAAATACCCTCCACACAAACATACACATCCATATTTTTTGTTGCCTTTATACTTAACATTCACTTTAATGAGTTTTATCCTTGTATTCAAGTTATATGGCATATATTCATGAGCAGATTTTATATAGCAGCATTCTAAACACCCTTAAATTAACCCTATCTCAACTGCTAGTCCTATCCCAGAGAGTCAACCTTTAATGACTTAAGTTGAGGCATGATCTTGTTCATCCATCAAAGAACTTCCTAAAAGCAACATAGCATATCTCCTGATCCCGTGAAATTCACAATAAACTAAAAAGTTTCTAACTGAAATCATGTTGAAATGGAAGGTGACAAGCCTCCAAATTTCAGTGGAAGGTTGGATTAAGCTGTGGAAACACTTCTTTTTTTGGTTTATTATTCTACTTACTAAAAATTAATATACTTGTTTTTATTTTTTAAGTGATGTAAAGCTTCCAATGCCTTGAAATGCAATAAGAATATGATGTAATGAAAACTAAGGCTTCTTCCACAATCGTTTACAAGGGTGACTAGAGCTAAGATCAGGTCAAAAGGCATAGTTAATGGAGGTGAAGATGCCTTAGAACCCCTTGTTGGTCCTGGGGGATGGAGAAGGTTAGGTTAGCCAAAAAGATGGTGTTAGAGGTTTGAATCACAAGTTATCAAACCTTTCTAAGGTTAGAAGATTTGGAAAAAATGTCAGAATATTAATTAAATGATTAAATTTATTATTTCCTATCGGCTTAAATTTTTGGGATACGTGGTATTTTTTCTTTTCAATAAGTAATGTAAGTTATTAAAAAGCGTAAGGCCCCCCTAAGTATACAGGAAGTATACACAAGAGGCTCCAAACGAGTAGAAGCAACCCAAATGATACAACAAGAACACCAACAAATCTACACACCCGACAAGCCCTCATACCCAAAACCCACAAAACAAGCAAAGCCCAAAACCCCCTAGGCACTCAACGCTAGAAAGTGTGAGTCTTGCCTTTCCCTTGTCTAGAGGATGCTCCCTTATCACCATAATTTATGGAGCATTCAAAGTCTGAACTCTAATTCAACAATTTACCCTCCATTTTCAGTTTAAATATATTTCACGTGTTGCACTTACTTGTTGAAAGAGAGTTTAAGCCCATACATGAAGGAGAATGTTAGAATTTTAATTAAATGATTAAATTCACCTTTTTCCTATTAGCTTAAATTGTTTAGGATAAGTGGGTTTACAGAAAATGCTCAAGCCAAGCTCAAGTGCTAGGCACTATGATGCTGAAATAACTCATTCCATGCTCCCAAGAAGAGTTTGAGCAACTTTCAACGAGACTACATGTCCCCAAAACCAATTCAAGCTAGTAGGTAAACTAAAATACCTAGGGCTTGAGGACAATAATACGTTATCCTTAAAAAAAATTATGCATAAATGTTGATGAGAAAGACACATCACATACCATTCCAAGTAGATTTCCAACTATTATTGAACCTATAGGGTCATAAATTGCATTCCCTGTGCTATTCACCGCAACCAACGATGCTCCAGCAATGAGAAGACCAGTAACTGCAGCACCATCCTGCACATTAGAAAGCATTAAGAGACATAATATAGTTTGAGCAATATGTGTTCTACAATACTTATTAAAGAATAATAATAGATAGGTAGACTAATCATTGCAAATCATTTCTATTTTTTAAATAATAGTTGCACCAAAGACAACATGTGCATATCAGCATAGACAACTAAACCCCTTTCGGCCTCTCCGTCTCTCACTGGAGCAGCTTTTTTAGGTGAGAAGCTGCGTTCTCCCCTCCCTGTGGTGGTTTCTAAGCCTTTTCAGTGTTACTACAGGAGGGCGAAAAAATTGAAGGAAGGGCATTCTGTGAAGTGGAATGATGTGCTTCTTTCTAACTCACTGGAAGCCGTGAAGACGTCAATTGGCTATGTTGATAAGAGGGTTTCAGGTGCAGAGCCGCCAGCTGAGAAGACGGCAAAGCCTCCTTCAATGAAGAAGTCAGTGACGCCAGTGAATCAGGGCCTTTTTAGGAAGGGGTTTCTCAACCTTCCCCCGATATCAGTGCCTCCCGTGTCGCTTCAGGAGGTCAACAATGGCGGGGTGGTAGGTCCTTCCCCTTCGAGTGGTTGCTTTAATGGTTTCTCCCAATCTCGGAATTGGCCAGTTGGTTTTGGTCATAACGGGGAGATTGTGGTGTGGGAGGAGGATGAAGATGATTATTGGAATGGTTTGCCCTTAGATTGGGTGATGGATGGGGATTTTGGGGAGGAGGCTTTGGCTATTCGGGATGCCATGGAAGAGGAGTTCCAGTTTCTTGTGCGTCAGAAGTCTAAAGGGAAAAGGGAGCTTCTAAATTTGCATAGTTCCATCAACTATGGTGACGCGAACTATCCCTCTAGGCGTAGGAAAGGCAAGGCACACATGTTGTAGGTTTGTTGTGCCTTGACGGGTTGTGGGTAGTCTTGTTCTTAGTTGGATTCTTTTGTAGCTTTTTTTGGTTCTTTTGTGTTTTGGGGCCTTGGTGTTGCGGGTTTTTGTGGGTTAGCATTGGTTGTTCCTGTGTACTTAGGGACGCCTTTCGCTTCTTTTTAATAAAGTTCTTCTTACTTATAAAAAAAAAAGGATAACAAAAAGGTAGAAAACGTGTGTGGGTGTGTGAGAGAGAGAGAGGCAGAGGGAGAGAGAGAGAGAGAGATAGGGTGTGAATAAAAATGTGATTCGTATCTGTATTGTGGGAACCTAAAGAAAAGCAAAGAACGCATGGGAGAAACATTATAGCAAATTCAAAATTCAACTCAAACTTGTTCCATTAAATGTAAAATATACCATTTTATATATATATATCCACTTCTTTCAAAACCACTCATAAGCTGCATAGCCTTGACATTCATTTGAACGAATATACGATATAAAAAAAAAATTGTGGTCTATAAATCAATGAAGATAAGTGGCTTTAGAGTTTTGGTGTTGAAGCCATGCCTCAGAAAAGGGACTAAAAATTATTTCTTAAAGAACTGCATTGAACAACTCACCTATTAAGCTAACATGAGGTGAATGAGCCCTCCTCAACTATGCCTCTCATGCATGATAACTTACGCAAAGCCCCAAAATCAAGGTCACTTTAATTTTTTATTTTTTATTTTTTTTCCCCTTTCTTAGACTTTTTTTCCTTTTGGCTGCGAGGGGAAGGGAGAGGATAATTAGAAAACAAAAGAGATAATGACCCGACAAAGAGAAAAAGAGAGCAAAAGCTGCTTTAAACCGAGTACAGACTAAGGCTACCCAAAACATAGGCTGTTAAATATACAGTGGTTATGCAAAAAGCTCAAGCTCATGCTCAGCTCAAGTCATATGAAGCATAAATGCTACCTTAACAAAGTGAAGCCCACTCCAAAATAATGAGCCAAGCTCTTTTTCTTTTTTTGCTGTGAGAAAAATTGGGATCGGCGTGGCCGGTGAAAACCTTGACCCGTGTCCCTAGGGTCAGGTGACCCCCTATAATGAAGGTTTCGCACTATGATAATAGTGCTTAGTGCAGCTCAAACCCATCATCAAATCCGATAGGCTTTTGTACATGCTTATTCCCTAGATATCATCATTGCTTTTTCTCCGGGAAAAGAAGTTCACAACCTATAAACCTTCTACCTCCACGCGACATTGCTCCCTCAGGCATTCGCCTATTGCGGAAAATTACCTGTTGCTGCCTCCTGTAGGAGTTTGAGCTGTGTCTTAGTCCCAGTGTGGCTGATCATCCTCTCGGACCAGCTACTAATCATCGTCTTGATAAGCTATTGCCTCACCAACTAGCTAATTAGACGCGCGCCCCACCTTAGGTGGATTCCTCCTTCTGGTCGTCAGCCTACGGGGTATTAGCAGCCGTTTCCAGTTGTTGTTCCCCTCCCAAGGGCAGGTTCTTACGCATTACTCACCCATCCGCCATTGGAAACACCACTTCCCATCCGACTTGCATGTGTTAAGCATGCCACCAACATTCATCCTGAGCTAGGATCAAACTCTCCATGAGATTCATAGTTGCGTTACTTATAGCTTCCTTGTTCGTAAACAAAGCGGATTCAAAATTGTCTTTCATTCCAATGAATCATTTGAAAACCAACTTTTGTAAACTCCCAATCATTTTCTTTTTCTATATAAGTAATCGAAATATCATTAAAAGCATAAGGCGCCCCAAGATACACAGGAAGTATACAAGAGAAGCCGTCTAGCTAGTAGGGGCAAAAAGAACAAGAAAATCATTATAACTAATCACCAAAGGAGAAACAAAAGTAGGTGTCCAAAGATACAATATGTTGAAAAACAGAGACTTAATCTCCTCCACATTCTCATGGCCCTCAAAACTTCTATCATTCATTCCCTCCATAGACATCACAAAAGGCATGAAGGCACCATCTTCCACACAACAGCACTCCGAGTGTTGCCAGCATTCCACCAACAAGCATACAAATCAACTACTCGTCTAGGCATGACCCAAGACAACCCAAATTAACTGAAGAACACATTCCAAATTGTACAAGCAACCTCACAATGAAGCAAAATATGGTCCACGAACTCCCCATCCCTTTTACATAAACAACACCAATCATCCACAATGACGTACCACCGACCAACCAAAAAAGGCCACCTTCAACGGAACCTTAGTTCGCCAAACACTTTTCGAAGGGAAACGGACACCATCATGACAACCCATGACACTGTAGAAGAATTTAACACCAAACAACCCTTTTTTGGAAGGGACCCACCACATCTTGTTATCTCCTTCCCATCTCACTCTCACTAAATACAACACCCTGTAGAACGAGGCAAAGGCTTCCAACTCCCAATCATGAGCTGATTTAGTAAAGCTTATGTTCCACTAAATGGCACCTCCAAAAAATTCCACGAATCGCAACAAAAACTCATACCATACGCCTTGTTGGGCTCACTAGAACACCACCCTCCCCATGCACTTCCATATTTAGAGTCGACCACCACCCTCCAGCAAGCCTCTCTCTTGAGCCATAGCACCAAAGCCATTTATTTAAGAGAGCAGGATTGAACCTCAGCAAGTTCCTAATCTCCAACCCTCCCTCAAAGATCGGAGTACAAACCTTGGACCATCTCACCAAGTGATATTTGAACTAATCACCTAGCCCCCATAAGAAATCACGCTGGAGGTTCTCAATATGGTTTGCAACACTCGCTGGGAGAGGAAAAAGGAACATGAAGTTCGTAGATAAGTTGGATAGGGTGTCTTATCAAAAAAAAAAAAAAAAAGATAAGTTGGATAGGGTGCTCTTGATAAAGGTAATCCTATCACCCTTAGACAAATACAACTTTTTCCAACTAGTGAACCGATGTTCTATCTTCTGAATCACATCATCCCAAATATGCTTGGCCTTATAGGAAGCCCTCAAAGGAAGACCAAAATACTTTAAGGACAGAGACACAACCCCACAGCCCAAAATTCCAAATCATATTTAAGTTCATACACTTTGACACGATTCAACCTGTGAGCTTACCCTCCACCACTTCTTTATGGGAGAGGACCATTGGTCCAAAGACCATGGCAACTGAAGCTCAACAAAATACCTCATTCATATATGATATTTTTACCTTATTAAGGATATCAAAACATGACAGGAATTGACTGATCAGACTAATAAGGATATCAAATCATGAATAGGAATTGATTGATCAGACTAATAAGGATATTGCATCAAATACGTCCATAAAAATAATAGCACCTTAACGAAGAACAAGACTTAATGCTCACAATGTATGAGACTAAAAGATGTGTGATACCGTTCAAGATTAATGGCCATAATATGTTTTCCCTTTTAGTGACCTTTTGTTTTTTGTTGGGCTTCTCTGCAATGCTAAAGCAATTTAAGTCGCAGGTTTAGAATAATAAGAGTTGATTCTTTAATTAGACCATTATTAAAATAAGTCAATACAGATTTTTTGCTGTAAAATAAATAGAAGTAACAGAACAATCATATTTGGGGATGACTTGGATCTTGTAGAAACCCTATAGGGTTTGCAAATATTAGCCAATTTTCAACAATGAACAATTATAATGATCTCTATGTGGTCTATAATTACATGTGCCATTTTCATAAGTAACAAGAAATTTATTAACAAAGGAGAATATCAAAATAAGTTTCACCTCAAAAAGTACGATATGAAATTTCACAAATCAAGAAAGTGTAAGAAAGAAGTACAAGAAAAATTCCCAAAAGCAATTTTCCAATCCTATACGGCTCTCGGAATAGCAATTTTGGATCAATCACAGATGGCTCAACCCCGTTAAACAGTCAATTTGTATGTCTCCAAATAGACCACAATCTCTTCTTCTTTTTTTCTTTTTACTTTTGCTTACTCATCTATTCTTTAATTATCTTTATTTATTATGATATTTTCAACCTTCATATTAATCCTGAAAAGAAAAACAAAAACTGTAACTAGTTAGAGGACTGATGGTGACAAAAGCACAATAAATAACCTCTGTCATTACTGCAACAGATGTAGGATCATGACCTCGCCAGACGTAGTCTCTCACTTTCATTCCCTCAGCAGCTGCACCTTTCTTGACAGCTTGTATGGCAACAACCAGTGAAACACCTAAAGAAAAGATTCTTTATTTTTTAAGGGGGGAGAAGTTGAAGGCAAAAAGTGAAACTACATATAAAACCATAATTCAATGAGTTATACCTTCAATAATAAATGAACCACCAAGCACCAGAGCTGCATACATAATATTTTCAGGGGGCTGAAGAAGACACACTTATTTATTAACAATTTACAAGTGGATTTAACAAGGCAACAGCTAAGAACCAGGAATTTATAACAGAGAAGATTTGAGATTTTGGAATAGAAAAGTTGCCAAGTAAAGTTTCACTTGAACAAGTACCTGTGAAGTCCACAAGTTCTGAAAGCCATGAACAATTGTAGCTCCAGAACCAAGACAAAAGATACCGACAGCAGATATCAAAGACCAAACAAATCTTTCTTTGGAGTATCCATAACTGTACAACAATGAAATAATAATTTCAGCCTTTTTTTTTATAGGTAAGTCAGATAAATTTTATAAAAAGCACAAAGACGCCCCTAAGCATACATAAAGTACACAACAAGGGCACCAAAACAGAAAAAGAAAGAAGAAAGAAATAAAACAAAACCCGCAAAAGCCAAAAACAGGAGGAAACCCAAGCACCCTAACAGGAACCAGCCCACAAAACCTAGAGAACAATACATCACAGCAAGGGCCCTTTTGCCTTGCCCCAACTAGAACCAAAACCCCTAACATCATAATTAATTGAGCACTCTAAGTTTTTCACCTCTCTACTCCCTTATAATTTCAGCTTATATACATAGAACAAACAGAATAAGAATTATAATTTTTGTTTTTACTCTATGAACCTGTGCACATGTGAGTGTAATTTTGAAACAGAAAAAAAAAAGTCACTGGCCACTCTATGCAATAACGTTTCAGATGTGTTAAAAATAATCATTTGGAATTAATGATGTAACAGGATAATCATAAGCGCATTCAACATTTCTAATTCCAAACAGAATGTTAATCAATTTGTTCAGTCAATTGAACTCATGTATAGTACATGAAAAATAAAGAAGCTACGACTAGTTCTAGGTGGAGATCTAGAGAAAAGAACGTAAAATTTTGATGCAAGAGTGCAAAACTTCCAGAGAATGGCCCACATTAATTTCATTCATTTCAATTCCTTTCAAAGTAAAGCCTGCAAATATAAATCTGATTTTAAAATACAGTTACTAATGGTGGGCATAGGTGGCTCAAGCATCATATACTCACGGATGTAGAGCATCTGGTGCACGTCTTGAACTACTCAAACCATAAGCAAGAAGCACCTACAAAGTGAACACTCATTAGTCTCCATTCAATAATCAATAAATTGAGTTAAATTCAAAGTAACAAATCAAAAACACGAATATTCAAAAGAGCACGGCTGACTAACTCAAAAGTGTACCTGATTTGCAAAATCTGCAACCGAATGCACAACTTCAGCCAACATAACATGGCTAGAGGTTGCTAACCAGACCCCAAACTTGAGAGAAAAGACAAGGAAGTTGCACCACAATGCAGTTGTGACCGCTCGTTGACTAGAAAAGACAACAAAAGGATTAGATCGTAAAGAAGCGGACTAAAATTTGTTGGCGTTCTATGCATTACAGACAAGCATCAAACTCAAAAAAAAAAAAAAAAAAAAAAAAAAAAAAAAAGTCCTTTTAGCATTTGAATGAATGGCTTATAAGCATGTGCCTGTCAAGGGGTACATTTCTGACCCAAATATCTAAATGGTCCGCTAAATTCTTTTCTCTAAATATACGTATACATATTAAATTCTTTTTCTAGCTCAAACCTCTGGAATCCATCTCCAAAGAATTCCCTTTTTTCTTCACAACCTTGTCAAAGCCCTAATTCTATCGGAAAAGCACAACCTACTACTCAATAAGAAGGGAGCCTTTAAGAGATATATATATATATATATATATATATATATATATATATATATATATATATATATATATATATATATATATATATATATATATATATATATATATATGTATTATGTAAGTTTTCAATGTTATTGCTCTCATATACACAATAAAAGGTTGTAGGAGAATGAGGTCCTTGAGATGGTGGTTCGTGGAGTCTAAGGAATTCGATTTATCGGTGGTGGGAGGCGCAACATGACTAAGGATCTGCGAAAGATGTAAAGGATTGACGAGGTCCATCCTCTTTGACAAAAACGAGACAGCTTGGCTGATCAAGTCCTTTGATGATCTGGTGACAGTGAAAGATTCTAGAGTCTTATGGAATCAATCCTTTCTTGGCTACCCCCTGGATCCTTTTTTTTTTTTTTGATAAGTAAAAGAATTTCATTAAAAAAGCGTAAGGCGCCCCTAAGTACACAGGATGTATACACATAAGCAACTCAGCTAGCCCACATAAAAAACCCAATAAAACCACAAGGAACCCACAAAAAAACCCCTAACAAGCATAATAGAAACCTTCACAAAACAAAAGAAACCCCCAATAGTAACCCCTGAATACAAAAAAAAACCCTAAAAGCACCCAAACCAACCCGCTCAGCAATGCTCCAACAGGCATGGCTTTTTCCTAGTACTTGAAGAATTCGAGGGTAGGAGAAGAAGCGGTTCCATCTTAGTGCCTCAAGGGAGTTACTGGCTGGCCTTCTTAGCTCCTAGCGGGGTCTCCGACGACCCTCTCTCCTTTCCATTCCCGGCAAGCAGCCTTGGGTACGTCGGAGGCCACATATTCTTCAGCTTCCGGCGACCCAGCTGAGCTGGTTTCTTCTCTACAGCTTCTGACAATTCTTGGATCCACCGACATCCCAGCTGAGCCGATTCCTTTGGGCCTTTTGCATTCTCTGGCATTTCAGTTTCTCACCCCTGGTGGTCCCTCCAGCGTGGCTGGGTCCCAAGATCTGCCATATTTGGAGTCCACAACTACTCTCCACCATGGTCTTTCAACGGAGCTAAGAAGGCCAGCCAATTCCTCCCATAAAGATCTTCTAAGAGAATTGTTATTAGGACTGTAAACCCCCACAAAAGCCCAAGTAAGAGAATTGTTCTTAAAGAGCAAGCCACAACGTACTCCCCCACACAAACCTCAATCTTCTCCACAACCCTCCTATCCCACATCAGCAGAATACCATCGAACACCCTAGAAGGAAGATGACACTAGTCGAGGAACTAACAACCCCACAAGCTTCTAACAATACTGCTAGAAATAAGCTCCAATTTAGTGTCATGCAAGCATATAATGGCTGCCTTCCACTGCCTTAAGAGATTTCGGACTTTCAAGCGCTTGCCAGCTTGATTTAACCCTCTGGCGTTCCATGAAATCAACCTAGGTTTCATGTAAAACCTCTTAGAACCCTCCCCTTGTTTCTACCATAAGAATCACTACCACAGTGCGCATCTTAATTAATGGAGCTGAACAGACTATTGATTTCGCTCACACCTTTTTTTCCCACTTTCGAACGGGAGCCCGTATCCTAAACATCATTGCTTGCAAAAATATCAGCAAACAAAGTTAATAATCTTCTTCCACTGCCTTAAGAGATTTCGGACTTTCAAGCGCTTGCCAGCTTGATTTAACCCTCTGGCGTTCCATGAAATCAACCTAGGTTTCATGTAAAACCTCTTAGAACCCTCCCCTTGTTTCTACTATGAGAATCACTACCACAGTGCGCATCTTAATTATGGAGCTGAACAGACTATTGATTTCGCTCACACCTTTTTTACCCACTTTCGAACGGGAGCCCGTATCCTAAACATCATTGCTTGCAAAAATATCAGCAAACAAAGTTAATAATCTTCTTTCGTAGCCATCACAAGAAAGAACCCACAAACAGACCAACCCTTTACTAGAGAGGCACACGATTGGGAGGTGGATGCTTTTGCTTCTTTTCTCCAGGCGCTGCATTCAGTTAGAGTGGGAAGAGACAGAGAAGACAAGTTGTGGTGGGTCCCCTCCAAAAAAGGTTTATTCAAGGTCAAGTCATTCTTTTGCTCCTTGGCATGTTTTGGAGGTAGCCGCTTCCCCTGGAAAAGTGTGTGGCGCACTTAGGCGCCTTCAAGGGCGGCTTTTTTTGCGTGGTCAGGGGCTCTTGGCAAGATTCTTATCCTGGATAATCTCAGGAAGCGACATGTTATCGTAATAGACAAATGCTACATGTGTAAGAAGACTGGTAAGTCTGTGGATCATCTTCTTCTTCCTTGCGACGTGGCTTCTACTTTGTGGAGTTCTTTCTTCAGTCGTTTCAGGGTGTCCTGGGTTATGCCCAAATGGGATATCGACTTGCTTGCTTGTTGGTGGTCCTCTAGAAGGCCGAGGAGTGTTATGGTGTGAAAAATGGCGTCTATTTGCCTCTTTTGGTGCCTTTGGAGAGAAATGAACAATAGAAGCTTTGACAATTTGGAAAGGTCCTTGGAGAAATTTTATCATTTTTCTACCATACGTTGTACCTTTGGACTATGGCCTATTTGTACCCTTGTCTTTTAGCTTTGATGTCTTTCTTGCTCTTTTTTTATTTCTTCTTGGTGTTTCCTTTGTATACTCCCAATGTATTAAGGGGTGCCTTACGCTTTCAATGAGATTGGTTCATTAGTTATCAAAAAAGATTATATATATATATATATTATGAATAATATAAAAGGCAAGGAAGTTGCACCACAATGCAGTCGTGACCGCTCGTTGACTAGAATAAACATATGAAATAGAAAACAAAAACAAAAGGATTAGATTGTAAAGATGTGGACTAAAATTGTTGGCATTCTATGCAATACAGGCAAGCATCAAACAGGAAAAAAAAAATGTCCTTTTAGCATTAGAATAAATAGCCTTATAAGCATGTGCCTGTCAGGGGTACATTTCTGACTCAAATATCTAAATGGTCCGCTAAATTCTTTTCTCTAAATATACGTATGCATGTTAAATTCTTTTTCTAGCTCAAACCTTTCGAATCCATCTCCAAAGAATTCCCTTTTTTCTTCACAACTTTGTCAAAGCCCTAATTCTATCGAAAAAGCACAACCTACTACTCAATAATAAAGGAGCCTTGAAGACAAAGACAACACCAGTTGACAAGGGTAAGTCAATGAGAGACTTACCCTTTGTCTTTTATTTTTGCTGACTTTCTCACCCTTTTTTCTCTTTCTACTTAGGTGTTTCCTTTGTATACTCTCAGCGTACTAAAGGGCGTCTTACGCTTTTTTAAATGAGATTAGTTTCTTACTTATCAAAAAAAAAATTATTGAAAAAGAAGAAAAGCTCGCGTACACGAAAAATATACAAAAGAAGTGACCACTCTATTGGGGTCGAAAATTTAAAAAGTTACCAAAATCTACAAGGTTAGAGGAGAAATCAGGAACAAAAGTAACAGCCCAATCTAAAAGGGACCTAAAAAATGCGGCTTTTAATTGCAACACATTAGACTCGCGGTCCTCGAAAAGACGTCTATTTCTTTCTCTCTAAATGCTCCACATAAGTAAATTAGGGACGAGTTTCCATATGACCTCTTTGGATTGTCTCCGCACTTGCGTCGTCCAACATTTAAGTAACTCTAGAATATTGCCTAGAATGACCCACAAGACTCCAATAAAATGAGAACCAAGTGTCATATCTCGCTAGTAAATTCGCAATGGATGAGAACATGGCTTACGATCTCCTTGCTCTTTTTACAAAGACAACACTAGTTGACAAGGGTAAGTCCCCACCTCTTACAGTTGTCAATCGTAAGGATTTTACCCAAAGCTGCCGTCCAAGTAAAGAAAGCAATACGAGATGGAGCCTTTACCTTTCAAACGCTCTTCCAGGGAAAAGGGGAAGACTCTCCAGATTGTAATGTATTGTAATAGCTCTTCACTTCATACATGTGATTACGTGCTGGGGGCCAAAACATTTTTTATCTGTCTCTCTCAATGGGTTTTCAAAAGAGTATAAAAGATCGAGGAAGCTACAAGAGACTCAAGCTCCCAATCCCGGATCGCCTTGTAGACATCAAATCCATACAGAACTAATCAACTTCCCCTCCTCTTTTATAAGATCATCTAAGTTTCTAATGGCTGCAATGGAGCAATATCCAAGTAGATAAAACATTCAATGTTAATTTCAGAGAAGAGGTTCCAGTTTCTCTCAACATCCCGGGCAAATTAATATTTTTCCTTGACTCTTTTGCAATGTCTAGAATCTAGATTTTTTTTTTAATCAATTATAAAAATGAAAAAAAAAATATATTATTATTATTATGTTCTTCTGGGTAAGAGGGGAAAGAACACAAATTGGCTTAAGTGAAGTTGAATAAGAGAGAGAAGGCCAATAAGCGGGACCTACAAACCTACAACTTCTAGGCAATTGCTAACTGGAAGAGGAGGTGTGGCACTTATAAAACCAACTCTACTCCCGCTTCTTACCGATATAGGACGGGGGGGTACCTTTTGTCTCTTTATGGATAAGAAGGGAAAGAACATAATCAGCTTAGACGAAACTAAATTTGATATTTAGCACTCTTTTTTTGATAAATTTGAGGTCAAACCCTGAGGCCCTCTCTTGGTCAGTGAAGGCTAAGATCTTTTAGTTGAACAGAGAGCCCCACCATTGATAATATTCTACCCGTAAGATCAGTGACGAGAATGTATCTTAAAGCAGTTAGTCGTGCCAATAGTAAGCAGAGTTTATAAATTTCTCATCAATAGCTGTATTCTATCCGTAGCTTCCATCTTTTCATATTAGATGCTAAATAATGATATTGGGGTTCAAGATATCCTGAACTTGTCCCACATCTGTTGTGCAGTCATTAGGAACAGGAACTACACCCACAAACTGTACAATTTTTTCCCAACTATTCATATTGTCATTATTGAAATTCCACATATGCTACTACTCTCCATAAAATAATACCCAGCTTCACCAAATTAGGAACATAAACATTTCCAATCTTCAATGCAGAAAACAAATGACGAGCAAGGTAAAGGAAAACCCAGAAAAGGAGGCAAGACTCTTACCTGTGTTGATCACTGATTTCAATCTTCTTCGCATGTTTGGCCCTCGTAAAAAAATCTGACCCAAAAAAAGGAAAGTCCATTCTTAAAATTAAAACAGAAATCTCTGATTTGAAAGAAAATCGCATACGATTAAATTCGAAAAAGAGAGCGAGAGAGAGAGAGAGAAAACTTACCGCGATGGGAGGAGTATTGATGGTAACCGGGACGGCGAAGGCCGTCCAAGGAAACCAATCCGAGTAAAAGGAATCTTTTCGAGGAACCAAATGTGGAGCTATTGCTCTGGTTTTCGCGGTGGGAGGGGTGAGAGGGTAAAAATGGGGAGAGAGTGCGAGAGTGGAAGGAATGAAAGGAAGAGCGTTGGAGTTGGTGTTGGTGTTGGTTGGAGGAGCAACGGCGGAGGTAAAGGAGGAGAAGATTAAGGCAAGGCTCCGCCTTTCTCTGCATGCTATTGACTACTATTTGCAGTGTCAGGTTTTTGCTATCCCCTACAATTCCATTTTCAAAAAAAAAAAAAAAAAAACAAACAAACAAACAAAGAAGAATTGTGCTGCAGGTGAACAGCTTTTCAGGCTTCTTCCACGAGCGAGGTTCCAAAGGTCTGATTGAATAAAGGAGAGATTCTTCTCTCCCTTGCAGAATATCCCTGCGTGGGTTAATTAATTTCTTTCTTTCTTTGTTTCTTATTATTATTACTATTATTATTATTTTTTTTTTTTCTTCACATTCGCACCATGATCATGAACAGTGCTTTCTTCCTAACTGAGTTTGAAAAAACAATTTATAAAAGAAAAATAATTCATTTTCTTTCCCCGTCCTTCTCTCATCTTTCTACTTTCCAAAATCATTATTAAATTTGTGGGGTTGATTTGTATCCCAACATAGGTCTTACAAATCTAATAATAATTTTAAAAAGTAAAAGAATATGAGAAGGATCCGAAAATAATGATTAGCACATCTCTTTATAAAAATGTTATGTATCCGTTTGCATATGAAAGGCACACACATCGATCCTACACTTTTTAAGATTGATCCTCATGCAATTGAAACTCAATTTTGAGCTCCCAAAATCTTAGAAACTCTATTCTAAGCCATATTTAAGCCTCCTTAAATCTATTGAAACCAATTTGCTCAAAAACATAGCTTCTTGGAGCTTTAGAGCGAAGACAAGGGCATGGAAGAAGCCCAAAATTGACGTCTCTTGTCAATTTCATAAGTGAATACTTACGGAACTGGGAAAATCAAACCATTTTGAGCATGTTATGTTGATATAAACGGTGAGAGCTTTTATTTCATGTTCTTTATTATTATGTGTGAGCCTGCAAATTTTTAAGTACCGTGTAATATTTCATTTTGATAACCAATGCTTAAGATTATTATTGCAACTGTTTTTAGTTATTGTTATTTGAGAAAGAATGAGAATTTATATTAACTTAACAATACTTGCATCGTATGACATGATCATGGGCTATGGGCTGCTATTATATAAGCTTGACCATATGGTTCAAATTGTATGTGTTTTGCCATTGGATCCAAAAGGCCAATTGAGTGACTAGCGAAGCCATGTACGCATGGTGGTCATGACCATACGACATTGTTAACTTTGTGTGCCACCTAGGGTCAGACTGGTCAGACTGTGTAATGATGGCCACTAGTTGTACAAACCGCTAACTGTATAATTGCATAACCGCTTTTGTAGGCTGTTGGAAAAAATCGCTAATTGCTTAAGGCAGAGCAGTTAGCGGTTTTAGGGGTAGGCGAAGGCCATTAATAACTGTTAACCGCCTATCCTTGTATATATATTATATAATAATAATAATAATAATAATAATAATAATAATAATAATAATAATAATATACAAAAACTACGTCATTTTGGTGCGTTTGATATATGATTTTTCGTTTGAGTTTAATGAAATTGAACTTGATTCATAAATAATAATAAAATTCTTGAGCTTTGTTAAATTTTAAAGCCTTCTAATTATTTATAAAGGCCCAAAACTGTATAAAATAGGTCATAAAAAGAAACTCAATGAAGGTCCAAAACACCAAAGTATGCACAAAAGGCCAATTTTTAAAAAGTGGTTATGAGTGCGGTTATGAGTTTCAATAACTGGTAACTGACGGTTATTTTAAAACCGTTAACCACTTAAGGCGGATCGGTTGTGATTACCAAAGTTTGATAATCACCTAAGGTAGTTGTGGTTGGCGGTTAGAGTGTAATGACCCTTTTTTTTTGGAATTGGTACCTGTGGTTTAATTTTTTTATTTTTTACCCCATGTAGTTCATTTTATATCGCAAATGGTATCTGATGGAGATGGTACCTCTGTCCAAATTTTCATCCAATAACTAACGATTGTCCATGTCAGCGCCACTTATAGCCCTTAAAAACTCGACACAAGTCTCAGATGTTACGTAATACATCCTACGTGTTAAATCAATTCTGAAAAATTAAATAACTTCTAATTTAATTTTGTGTGTGTGCAATGTGTAACAAAATAATGTTGAAAATAAACTATGACTTCTAATTAATCGTGTGTGTGTAATAGTGTGCAACAAAATATCAAAATGAAGAAATTAAATGAGACATATATTTTGTTAATGAAGTGGAAACTCAGTTAAGAAAAAAACCACTTCAGGACAGCCAAGCCAATGATATCCACTATTCAGAAGACAAAGCTAGTACATAGATAGTAATACTCACATACCCCAATGCAACGATCATACATGTTACTCTGACATGTACCTATACGTGAACACTTCCTAATCAGGTCTTCTACCTAAAGGGGTTTTCAATGGATTCCTTTACCTTAGAGCTCCTCCCTAAGAAAGACTTCATACGAACCAAAGAGCACACAATGGCAACAACTAGAGAGCTAGCAGATCTTCAATATCTCCCTAAACACCATTTTCTAAGCTACAAGGAATTCACTACTAAATTCATAATATAATACATGCCTAGAGCCTCTTATTTATAGGCTTTACAAGTCCTAATTATAGTCAGAATCGGAGTCTCTGGCACGCGCGTCTGGACGGTAGTCTTGGGCATCCGGACGGTCAACTGTTTCCGTGTCTAAAAAGGAATTCTGGAGAGCGTCCAGACGCACTTCACTTTCCATCTGGATTCTGGGCCTTCTGGACGTTTCTATTGGCCATTCAGATGTTTGAGTTGTATCATTTTTTGTTAGCTTTCCAACGACACCAATTTCGTCTCAATCCGATACTTGAGTAAAAAGTTATGATAAAAATACTGAGACGTGTTCAGAAGCCTCCATAAACTGAGGGGCGTCTGGACGGCTTGACCAACCGTCCGGACAGTCAACTGCAACTGCCTTTCCAAAATAGCGCTGAAAGCTTCCCATATCAAGACCTCGTCCAGACGTGTTGCACTAGCATCCGGATGGTCACAGCTATGATTTCTTTCCGCATCAATAAAGGAAAACTGGAATCTTTTGGAACACTAAAGAGCGTTCGGACGGTTGTAGAATACTTTCCCAATCAGTGTCTTCTCGGAAATCCAAATACTTGAAGGACTCGGAAAGCTTGACCTAGTGTCCGGACGGTGTTGCCCTGTCATCCGGATGCAATGCACTGGCATAAGCTTCTCGACACTAGGGAGAGTCCGGACTCCTTCAAAGGCCTGTCTAGACGGCTGCATGGGATCTGACTTGTCTGAATGGAATCTTATTTAGAATCTTCATGGACATTTTCTAAAAGCATGTGAACTGTCACTTGTCATAATATAAGGTACTGTCCATAACACCTAAAGACTCTGAAATAAACCGACATCCCTGTGAAATAATGCAACCTTACAAACATAGTATTTTTGTCAACAGAATGTAGCCAATAGTAAATGCGGAATTTAAAGAACACAATTATTTTGTTAACGAAATGGAAACTCAATTAAGAGAAAAACCACTCCGGGATAGCCAAACCCAGGAAATCCACTATCAGAAGACAAAGCTAGTACATAGGCAGTAACACTCACATACCCAATGCAGCGATCATATCTAGCACTCTGACCCGTAACCCAACGTACGCCTCCCAACCAAGTCTCCTACTTGAAGGGGTCTTCTATGGATTCTTTTACCTTAGGGCTCCTCCCTAGGATAGACTTCAATAACGAGCACAGCAACAACACACAACGACAACAGCTTGAGAGCTAGCGGATCTTCACAATTTGTCCCTAAAATATACTCTATAAACTATGAAGAATTCAATACCGAATTCTGTAAATTGTACATGCCTAGAGGTCTTTATTTATAGGCTAAGAATTGAGTTTGTCTCTGATTTCTCTATGGGACGTTCGGACGCAAGTTGAGGCCATCCGGACGGACAATTGTGCAATCGGCTTTCCATAACGCGCTTCACATAATACCATATCAAGGCCGCGTCCGAGTAGTGTTGCCCTAGTGTCCGGGCGGTTGCACTTCTACTGCATGTAAATACCATAATAAAGACCTCGTCCGGACGGTGTTGCCCTGACATCCGGACAGTTACAATTCTTCTACACATTTTGCCTTATCAAGGATAGCGTCCAGACGGTGTTGTCCTGTTGTCCGAACGGATACATCTATCTTCCCATAACTGTGTCTAAGAAGGAAATTCGATTTTCTGGTCGAACTCTGATGAGCGTTTGGACGCGTTGCCGCGACGCTGGACGGATGCAACCTTGAATTGTTCGAAACTTCTGGACATTGATGGGCGTCCAGACGCATGACTGTGTCGTTTGGACGGAAGCTTAGGATCCGACTTCTCTGATTTGGAATCTGTACAGAGTCTTCTTTGAGCATCTTGAAACACTTTTCTGAAATGAAGACTCTGAAATAAACGGCATCCCTGATAATGTAGCAACATTACATAAAAGTGATTTTGTCAAACAGAATGCAGCCAATCACAAACTAACAAACTCCTCATTTGGCCATTCTGGGACAAAAATCACTTGACCGGTTTAAAAATACATTTCCGGTCCAAAACAAAAAAAAAAAATATTCCCCATTTTTGTCTCAAAAGGACAAAAGGAAAAAATAAATAAATAAATAAAGAAAAAGAAAAAACAGCTAAAAAAAAAAAAAAAATACTCCCCCTTAATGTCTCAGTAGGACAAGGGTAAACAGAGTAAATAAAATCTAGAGTTATAAGATTTTACAAAAATCTAAAACAAGAATAACAATAAAAATTGTCTCAAAATAAATCAATAAAACACCAACAAAAAAAAAAAATCAATCATTGTCATCAGGATGATGGTGCTGGAGACACTCATGGATGTCAAGCTGGCACTGCTCAACTCTAGTACTAATAGAGCGGACCTCCTGCTGAATAGAGCTGACATCCCCCTGAATATAGCTCAATGCAGCCATAATTTGAGCAAATCCTGCATCAGAAAGTGGAAGCGGAGGAGCAGTCTAAGAAGAGGAAGCTGCTGCATGCTAATCATCCTGAGCTAGAGGAGGCTGATGAGCTTCACCTTGACCTTCGAACCACGATTGAGCATTAGACTTCATGAGAGTCTGGCTATCGAAAGGATCCTGCACTCACATCAAGGGCTCTGCAGAGATGTCTGTCACAACCTAAAGACAGAACTTTGTGATCAAGCATGCAAATGGAAGCCCTATAGAGTGATCATCTCTCATCTCCAGCATAAGGTTGAGGATGTGTTTGCATAATGGATTCTGTTAATTTGGTGGACAAAAAACGGGTTCAGGGAGTGATTTTGTAATTATTGTTTACCACAAGGACCCTCTATGAACTTTTTGTATAACAATGAGTTATTCGTAATTTAGGCCAATCCCAAGAACCAATGGTGCAATTAACCCTTTGTATTTTGTTGGTTTTGAAAGAATAGCACTCAAAATCTATCAAGTTCCAAGCTTAGAACAAAGTTTGCAAGAAGCTAAAGTTGGTAGACTCATTCTTGGAAAGATCCGAATCCAATTCAATTTTGGACTTGTTTCCTGTAGAAAAGAGAAGTCGGCAAAATTTGTTATTTTTGGAAAGATTCCAAAATGAGCATGTCTCTGTATTTTAACCATAACTTTCTGGTCAAGTATTGGGTTGTGGTGAAATTAGCAAGGTTGGACAGCTTATACAACAGGAAACAAATATGTCAGAAATATATATATATATATATATATATAATTCAGATGTTTATTATGCCAAAATCGTCCCGCAATAAAGGACCAAAAATCTAGACGAATTTAGAATCATTTTCCTTCTTGGATTGGGTTTTCAGTTCTACTTGAACTAGGAGACTGACTTCTGATATTTTTTTTTTTTGGATTTCTAAGGCTTCTAGGATTCTTCTAATTCCTATAAATAAGCCTCTAAACATTAAGGAAAAGACGCACAAGCTTTGGGAGAGGAATCGGAGGCTAGATCAAGAAGAGTTTTGGTTTTTCTTTCTTCCTTTATTTATTTTTTGTATGCATATATTTTTAGTCCGAATTAGTTGTACTTAATTACTCTTGTCGGGGCTCGATTGAAGCCCTAATCATGTTTCTTTAAGGTTTTGATTTTCCTTGCTACAATTATTTGTAATTCTTAATTGATTATTTCCGATTTTCTTGAATTCCTTGCACGTTTATGCTTGATCAACATATGCATGTGGTATGAATTTGTTATTTATGTCAATTTGGATGGCTGAATCCTGAGCATAATATAGTAATGAAAGAACCCCATCACAAGTTCTTGGATTAATCAACATGAGGACAACTGGAATAGATGTCATGTTATAGCCTGAGTGTGTTTACCGATTTCTACAGTTTTATGCTTTCTTGAAGAACAACTTAGTAGATGCCATGCTAAATCCTTCAAAAAAGAAAAGAGTTAGAGTAGATGTCATGCCTAACTCGTTTAGGGAAATCAATAGCTTTAGGAGTAGATGTTATACTCTTGTGGCCGGTAAACATTAAGCATCGCAATATGGTTTGTAGCATTGTGCATATCGTTTCCTAAAAAGGGTATGATTAGTGGTGAATATCGGAGCCCTACCCTTTTTTTTTTTTTTTTTTTTTTTTTTTTTTTATTGTTTTCAATTATGTTGTTTACTTTACTCCATTGAAATCATATTTTACTTCATTCCAAATATCTATCTTAGGAAATTCTCTTCAAACACAATTTACAAATCCTCGTGGAAATGATCTCATACTTGCGTTCTATACTATTGTTTTGATCTTGTGCACTTGCAAGTAAAACATACTTTTATTTACCTATTTATTTAAGTAGATATTTGTACAACAATGACATGCAACATCATCATGGAATACATGCTTCGTTGTTTGTTGTTTACATTGTTGTACCTAACATATGCTGGGAACATTTGCCTAAAGTTGTTCATTCATTTATGTCATCATATCTGAGGAACCTTTGCCCCGGTCTACTTTTCATAACTTTTCATTATCATGCACTAAGTACCCTTTTCCTCAATCGCTGTTTCATTCGTAACATACTCATGAGGGACTTGCTCATACAATCGTGAGGGTAACCTTTATCACAACTAAGGAACCGTTAAAATAGTGTTCATATTTTGTTTCATTTCATATTTATGCATCATACTTCGTACAATAGAATCTTCATGTTCATACTTTCATGTTCAAGCATCATTCAACAACATTTCTTTCAACACTATTTGCAAACATATCGTAAACTCATAGGAAACATCAAAAGTATCTCATAAAACACATATTATCACAACATAACATCGGCTCGATTAAAAGTATGCATAGCATGTTCTTTGAAAACATTTAAAAACTATTCATTTTCCTTAGTAAGTAAAATACTTATAAAACATTAAAACCTTAAAATATAGTATCATCCTTAGTAAGCTACATACTTATAATAATATGCTTAACTTGAGCTTGTGAAGGATTCCCTACGCAATACTTGCAATGCACTACTGCATTTCACATTATAATTACACATTAAGACTCAACTCATAACACTTTCTAACTCTAAACACCCAATAGGTACTTAATCATCTCAAGTGTTAACCCCCCATGGCAACCCATAGAAATCTGGGGTTCCATTTGACATATTTTAGCTAACAAACTTTAACCCATAGCAAAGCTTTACGCGTAACAGTAAAAAAATCCACTTTGCATAATTTAAAAAGTAGCTCCATCAGAGGAAAAATTAGGGTTTATGAATTTACCTTAAATTAATCGGTGAAAACGAAGTTTTAACACCGAGGATCGCATTCCCAAGTTTGGATTTTACTCAAGACTCAAGAACACCCTTTGATTCAATACCCAAGTATTTGGGTTCAAACCCTAGAGAGATGAGAGGAAACGTGGAGAGAGAGAGAGAGAGAGAGAGAGAGAGAGAGAGAGAGGATTTGGGAAAAATAAGGGGAAAGGGCTGAAAATTCATGATTCAGCCCATATATAGTCATTTATGGCGATCCCTATTTGAACAGATTAATTTCTCATTTGAACAGCTTCAAAATAAGCTAAAACGTGACATCTGTCTGTCACCTGTTCGGACGAAAATGGAACAAGACATTTGTATGTCACTGTTTAAATGAAAATGGAAAGAACTTGGAACGAGACTTGTTGGAATGCATTTTTCTATTTATTTAGAGTCTCATTTGAACAAGAATCTTCCTAGTTTGAATAAAACATTGAAAAATTGGGTTTTTCTACAAACTTTTTAAGCAAAACTCCTATGTTATTATTTCTAAGGCAAAATATATTCTATTTATTTAGAGTCTCATTTGAACAAGAATCTTCCTAGTTTGAATAAAACATTGAAAAATTGGGTTTTTCTACAAACTTTTTAAGCAAAACTCCTATGTTATTATTTCTAAGGCAAAATATATTCTAACCCCCTGAACTATCACCACATTTTCATTTTTGCCTTCAAACTTTAAGAAGTGACATTGAGACCCCTTAAACTACTATCGCATGTCCAATTGGACACTTTTGCTTTTCTTCCCAAAATATCCTTGAAGTTATCAAAAAATAAATAATAACCATTTGAAAAAAATAAAAATAAAATAAACGGGCTAATATTAAAAGGGCCACCCCTTTTGGTATGTTTAGTTTTCCATTTTTTGTTTAATTTTTTTTCAAATGTTAATTTTTTTATTTATTTATAAATTTATGGGTATTTTGGGGAGAAAAATGAAAATGTTTCGAATTTGACACGCGGTGGTAGTATGAGGGGCCCCAATGTCACTTTTTAAAGTTTGGAGGTGTAAATTTAAATGTGATAATAGTTCAAGGGGATAAAGTATATGTTTCCCATATTTCTAATTGTTGTTTAATTCATACAAACTATAATAAACCTTCTAATTATATTCTTGGGAGTTACACGGCGCTAGTCTATTCACTTGTTCTAGAAGGGCCAAAGGGAGAATCAAATGTGGTGACATATACCATCCCTTTTTTTGGATTTAAGGCATCAGTTTTGTTTGGTCTAGGGGCTACCAATTCTTTTGTATCTAGTACGTTTGTAAAACTATCTAGATTAGCATTAAGACCCTTAGAAGTTGGTTTGGTAGAAGCTACTCTAGTAGGAAAAACTGTAGTATGTAAATGAGTGGTTTGCGGATAACCCGTAAACATTTGCAGAAGGATTCTTTTAAAAAAAAGCTTGGTAGTATTTGCCATGCACGGTTACGACATTATCCTAGGAATGGACTAGTTGGTAAAGCATTACTCTAGTATCGACTGTGCTCGAAAGCAAGTGACGCTTAGGCCTTGGGGAAAAGTATAAGTCACGTTTGTATGATCAAGAGTAAGGTCCCTACCTTCCATCATATCAGTAGTTTGGGCCATGAGGCTTATCACAAGTGGAGACTAGGCGTTTTTGGCAGTCGTCACCAAAATTGTGAAGAAGAAGGAGATGGACTTGCAAGAAATTCCTGTAATATGAGACTTTTTGGATTTCTTTTTCAACTGACTACTTTGGGTTGCCACCTGAAGGGAGGTTGAATCGGAATAGAATGTGTTTCGGGTACTAGTCCTAGATCGAAGGCACCCAATAGGATGGTGCCAATGGATCTTAAGGAGTTGAAGATCCAATTGCAGGAATTACTCGACAAGGGTTTTATCTACCCGAGTTCATCACCATGGGGAGCATTCATGTTGTTCGTTAATAAGAAGGATGAATCAATGAGGATGTGCATCAATTATCAAGAGCTAAATAAGGTTACGATCAAGAACAAGTATCCTTTGTGAAGGATTGATGATTTGCTGGATTAGCTACAAGGAGCTAGCGTATTCTCCAAGGTCGACTTGTGGTTAGGCTACCACCAAGTCAAAGTAAGGGAATAGAATGTTCCCAAGATAACATTTAGAACTCGTTACGGACATTACGAGTTTCTGGTGGTGTCATTTGGATTGACTAATGCCCCTACAGTATTTATGGACACAATGAATTGTATCTTCCACAATTATCTATATCAATTGATAGTGACCTTCATTGACGAGATCCTGATTTGTAAAATGATTTGTTTTAAAAATCAGGAGGAGGGCGGAATTCACCTAGAAAAAACTCTGGAGAGGCTTCAACAAGAACAACTTTACGCCAAACTCGAGAAGTGTGAGTTTTGGCTAGGTAGCATGTCCTTCCTTGGACATGTGATCTTTAGAGAATGGGTATTGGTAGACCTTGAAAAGGTAAAGGTGGTGGTTGAATGGGGAAAGCTGACCAGCGTACACAAATTTTGGAGTTTCTTAGGACTTACTGGTTATTACTAATGCTTTATTGAGGGCTCTTCCAAATTGTCAAGGCCCTTGACCGCTCTCATAGGGAAAAACGCTCGCTACTTATGGATGGACAATTATGAAGAAAGCTTCCACGAATTAAAGAAACAGTTAGTGTCAACGCCTGTAATAATGTTACCTTAGGGAATTTCATGGTTTACAGCAATGCTTCAAACAAAAGGACTAGGTGGGTACTTATGCATAATGGCAAGGTGATCGCATATGTCTCACATCAACTGAAGAGTTACGAAAAGAACTATCCAACGCACAATTTGGAATTGGCGGCCGTTATCTTCGCTCTTAAGATCTAGAGGCACTATTTGTGGCGAAAAGTGCAAGACCTACATGAACCACATAAGCTTAAAGTATTTATTCACTCAGAAGGATTTGAACTTGAGGCAGAGAAGGTGGTTGGAATTGATCAAGATTATGATTGCAAAATAAATTACCACCGAGGTAAAGCCAATGTGGATGCCGACGCATTGAGCAAAAAATCAACAATTGAGCTTGCCACTATTGGGATTTCTCAACCTCAGTTGATAATGGAGCTCAAGAGGTTGAAGTTGGAAGTCGTTGGCAAAGGCATACCTGCACTTCTATCCAGCATGGTGATTCAACCAAAATTGCTAAAGATGATTAAGATTGGTCAGATTGATGATCCAGAGTGTTAAAGGATCAAGCAACAGCTTGAAGAAGGGAAGGCCCAAGAGTTTCATCTAAGGGATGATAAGATGTCACCCATTTCAAACAAGTATGTGCGCTAGGAAGCGAGGAACTGAGAAGAGAAATTATGAACGAGGCTCACCATTCCTTATACACTGTACATCCTGGGAGTACCAAATGTACAAGGATTTGAAGGAAACTGGTGGAGTAAGATGAAGCGAGGTATTGCCAAGTACGTCGAGCAAAGCCCCACATGTTAACAAGTGAAGGCAGTACACCAGAGGTCGGTAGGAATGCTCAAATCGCTACTCGTGCCCAAGTGGAAGTGGGATGAAATTGCAATGGAATTCATATTGGGTCTACCAAGAACATCAACTGGGCTAGATGCCATTTGGGTGGTTGTGGATGGTTTAACAAAAAGTGCTCATTTCATCCCCATGAAGGTGATGGATCCAATGGAGAAATTGGCAAGGTTGTATGTTCAGAATGTGGTACGACTTGACAAAGTACCTTTAGCAATCATTTAGGATAGAGATTCTCAATTGACTTTGAGATTCTGGAAGAGTTTGTAGAAGGAGATGGGGACAGAGTTAAAGTTTAGTACCACCTTTCACCGGTAAATTGATGGCCAGTTGGAGCGAACCAATCAGATCTTATAAGATATGTTGCAAGCCTACGTTTAGGATTTCAAGGGTAGTTGGATTCAATATATACCTTTGATTGAATTGGCTTATAACAATAGTCACCAAGCAACTATTGGGATGCCACCTTATGAAGCGCTCTACAGATGAAAGTGTCAGTTGCCCTTGTATTGGAGTAATGTCAGGAAGCTATAATTATTGAGCCTTGAAATG
Source organism: Alnus glutinosa (assembly GCF_958979055.1). Classification (NCBI taxonomy): domain Eukaryota; kingdom Viridiplantae; phylum Streptophyta; class Magnoliopsida; order Fagales; family Betulaceae; genus Alnus; species Alnus glutinosa. Next base: position 21,661,357 of record NC_084888.1, on the reverse strand, counting down.
ATTCAGAACACTCGAGGCAAAGTAGTCCTTATCAGACAAAGGATGACAGCTACCCATAGTTGGCAAAAGATTTATGCTGATAATTGAGAGGGATGCTAGAATTTGAAGTAGGGGACCAAGTACTTTTGAAGATATCCTCAATGAAAGGTGTTATGAGATTCGGGAAGAAGGGAAAGTTGAGCCCTCGATTTGTTGAACCTTTTGAGATTACCTAGAGGGTGGGGAAGCTAGCTTAGTGAGTCACCCTATCGTTAGATCTGGCAGGGATGTGGGATTTCTTCCATGTTTCAATGCTAAGGAAGTATATCCCTAACACAAATTTTGGTGGTCGAGTATGAGCCGTTGGAGATTAAAGAAGGATTGATGTATAAAGAGATGCATGTGTAAATCCTGAAGTTAATTACCACGAATGCAAAATATGAAGTTAATTAATTTCACTAGGGCATCACAAAAACATCTAGGTTTACTATCTTAGGATTTTATGTTGAATCATGCATGCGTATTACATGGGTGAAAAATATAAATTGACTCCTAATTTAAATGTGTGTGTGTGATCAATAATTCACCAAAAAATAAATGTGAAAAAGTAAATGAGACAGATATTTTGGTGACGAAGTGGAAACTCTTATCCAAGAGAAAAACCATTTCGGGGCAGCCAAACCCAAGAAATCTACTATTCAGACGACAAAGCTAGTTACAAGGCAGTAGTACTCATATAATCCAATGCAGTAGTCGTACCACAAACTCTGACACGTACCTATACGTGAATGCTTCCCAACCAGACCTCCTATCTTAAGGGGTCTTCAATGGACTCCTTTAGCTTAGGGCTCCTCCCTAAACTAGATTTCAAGTTCATTGAATCACACACAAAGAAAAACTCTAAGGCTTCGTTTGGTTCGTGGAATAGACCCTTGAAATGGAATGACTATTCCTAGTCATTCCTATGTTTGGTAGGAGTCTATTCCTTGGAATAGTTATTCCCATTAGAATACCTATTCCTCTAAAAAATGAGAGGAATAGCTATTCCAATGGGAATAGACTAGACTTTTTAGAAAAAAACTACTCTTATTTTTTATTTTATTTTTAAAAAAGAAAAAAAAAAAAAAAAAAAAAAAAAAAAAAAAAAGAAGAAGAAGAAGAAAAAACGAAACCCCAACCCCCCCCCCCCCCCCTTAACAATGGCTGGCCGACCACCCAATGGGGTGGTCGTCCATCCACATATGGCACCATTTGGGGGTGGCCTAAGGTCCCTCGGGGGTGGCCGCGGCCACCCCCGGAGGCCACTCTGGGGTGGTTGCGACCACCCCCTGGCTATTTCGTGGGTGGTGGTCGGCCACCCTATAGTTTTCAAAATATATATATATATATATATATATATATATATATTATGTGGGTTTTTTTTATTAGTAATTTTGATTGTATTCCAATTAGAGTATATGAGTTGTTACCAAATTAAATATTAAGAATAACAATTTCATTCCACCACCTTCTATTCCTAGGAATAGCTATTCATTTTCCTAATGGAATAGTCATTCCGCAAATCAAACGAGGCTTAAAAGAGCTAGTTGATCTCACAATCTTTGCCTAAACACCCTCTTTTAGCACAATGGAGTTTATATGATACTCCTTACAAAACAATAGCCTAAAAGCCCCTTTAAATAGATTTTAGAAACCTTAAATCAACACTGATATGATTTCACTAGGCGGCGTTTGTACTAGGACAGAGGACGTCTAGACGTTAAGCGTAACCGACTTCAAATAACACGCTTTTCTTCAGAAGTCTTCAGTAGCGCGTCCGAACGACATAGCCCTAGTGTCCGGACGGTTGCATGCTGTCTTCACTGTTGCCAGCCATCAGTTTGCTATTCGGCCACCTGTGTGAACAAGTGCTCTAGGGAGTTGGTGTTCGTTGGGCTGTCCGAACATCAGTGCGAACATGTGCTCTCTGTGATTGGTGTCTACTGAGGTGTTTAGACACTTCTTCGAACACTGGTGGGTATCCAGACGCTTCCTCTGGCCGTCCAAATTGTCACAATGGAAACTGCCTTTGCTGAGCTATAAGCGCATTAGAATCTTCCTCGACTTCCGAAAATTGACTTTCTTGATACTTGTGACACTGAACTTGTCATATTAAGCCATTTCCATATTGGAGAAAATATTTTGAATATCTATGGAAAAATCTCAGAATTACAGTGGACCTGTTTCAGTAGTACTTTAATATGGTAGTAATTTTGTCAACAGAATGTAGCCAATAAACTAACAAACTCCCCATTTGGCCATTCTGGGACAAAAATCACTTGACCGTTGAAAAATACAAAAACCGGTCTAAAATTAAAAATACTCCCCCCTTTTGTCTTATAAGGACAAAGGGTAAACATAGTATTAAAAAAAACACAGAGTAAATAGTACTAATATTCAAAAAAATAGGAATAAAAGTAAATAATCTCAAGAGTAGCTCAAATAAATAGAAGTTTGTAAAACAAAACAATTGTAAGATATGAGTGATCAAAGCACTCAATCCTCCTCATCATCATCATCCTCAGGCTCCAAGTGTTGTAAACATCTCTCGACATTGAGGTTGACTTGCTATACTCTGGCATCAAGATCCGAATACTGTCGCTGGAGAGTCTGTAGCTGGCTTATAATCTTGGAAAGCATCTCCTCAATTGCAGGAGGAGGGACAACCTGTGGGGAAGAAGCTGCAGATGGATCAAACTGGGCCGATGGAGCTAGTGGAGGAGACTCTGCTTCCTGTGGATCCTTATACCGTGGCAACTGGGCATCAGACTTCATAACTATGTGCCTGCCAAATGAATCCTTTGGTTTTTGCACCGGCTCCAGAGTAAGAATATCTGGTACATACTGCTGGCAGATCCTCAAGACCAAGCACCCAAAAGGAAGACCGCTCTGGTGATCACCCAAAGGAATAGCATCTATACGGTTGTGGTGGTAGCCACATCCGTATAAGTGAAAGAATGAGTTCACTATTTCAGTTTAAAACATACTGAGACCTTAGTAGTATACTAATCACTGAGTTTTCGCAAAGAACCGATTTTTCTTTTGTCTTACATGCACAATAACAACTACCCATTTTTATGAATTTCTTTTCTTGAAAACACATGTAGCTGATAATGTAAACACCGACTTTTAAGAAAACATTAAAGCATATTATGCAGTTGTGAACATATATAGAAGTTCCAGACATCCCACCTTGGATGCTTCTACATATATACCCAACTACACTATATTACTTTTGATTGGTAGCTCAAACATACGTGCACACGGTTACTCCGTTACGGATTCACGCATACACATAAGCCTTAAGCAATAAAACAATGGCATCTCGCTTAATTATACAAAGACCTTAGCATTACTAAAAATGGTTAATGTCTTATCTAGGTATATTGAAGCTCAGTGCCTTTGATGCAACAGTTCGATCATGCATGCACTGGAGTAGGACTCTGAGATACAAGCACGTCTCCGCTGATAAACAAATGAAAGTTTGCCTTTCTATACAAAGACATAACATTTTCCAATTCTGAGCAATGTAAACATCTATGTACGTTAAAGTTCAATGCTTTTAAACCATGCAACTAGTCGATAGAAATATACATATGTTCTTGCCCATTATGACTCATATGCATACCAATACGTGTAGCATAAAACTGCTATATATCATATCATGAAAACATCACACATATAAAAACAATGTTATGCATGCTTGTTGTTGTTCTCTGTTGGTGTTCCAATGGGGCTTAGGTCCCCCAATACTAGTTTATACGTTCCTATGGGGTTTAGGTCCCCCAATACTAGTTTTCCCTCCCTGACAAATACCATGGGGCTTAGGTCCCCCAATAATATCTGTTAGGTACCCTGGAGCTTAGGTCCCCCAGTGGTTTGTTTATGCTCAATGCTCATGCTCAAATATTATATATTTAATTTCATGATCATGTCTTTAACACATGTTTTCTTCATAAAACATAAACAATTTAACATGTCATTTTCTCAAACCTGCATAACATAAATTTCCAACCGCAGCAGGCATCAAATACATACATTTAACTCCCAACCCCAGCAAGCAGTCAAACACTTAAATCACAATTCAAATCACATTTCGCACACATAATTCAATTTGCAATAATGTCATTGGCATAATTTTCAACATACTCGAAACTACTCAAATCATCCAAAACATATATTTTAACATGTCATCGATTCGGTAAGAAAATCACATATTCTTTCATTTTATAAATTACTTAAAATGTAATACTTTTTTCAGTGAGTAGAATACTCACCTTAGGCCGCTTGTTCATTAACTCCCAATGACTCTAAATTCAACCCACAAAGTGCTGCTAAAAATACAATACATTGTATTGTTTAGTATTCTAGACAATAATTACCGTAAGTAGAACTTTGAATCGCTCAAGGGCTACATTATTAAATTACCCATAAAATTCTAAGGATTCTAGACAATTACCAATAACTTCTAATCACTAACTCAACCACAATAATGTTAACTAATAAGTATTTCCTCAGGGTTAAACTCACAAACAACACTTAAACAAAATACCCATAAGTTAGGGTTTTAGAGAAAACTTACCAAAACTTCACCAAACCAATACTCAAGGTTTGGGTAGCCTCTAGCAAGCTCCAAATAGTCAAACACCTAAAGAATATTGAGGATTAAATTCACATTTACAAGATTTTACCCAAAAATCTCCAAAACATAAGTTTAATGTTTTATCTCAAAATGATCGGTAGAAACGTAGATCCTAACGCATATATCACGTTCCGAAGTCGGATTTGAGTTTGGACCCTTGGATCTTCGTGAATCAAGGTTTTTGTATGAAAAACCTTAAGACAAACGTGTGGGTGAAGAGAGGAACCGGAGAAATGAGCCAAAAAGGACTCAGTTCCGCACTTAAGTCCAGGGTCGTCCGGACAAGACAAGTAAGTCGTCTAGACGCGTGCACACGTGGTGCTTCTTCATTAGCCGTGACACACTGTTCGGACGGGATTTGCTACCTTCCGGACACTAATCTGCAGCTGTAGTTGTTTGCTGGCTATTTGGTGTCCTCTCCGGACACCTATTCCAGAGAGTAATTTTTGTTCTCTGTAATTGGTGTTCGCTCACCCGTTCGATGGGCGTTTGGTGATTGTCCAAACACAAGTCCATGACATTCGGAAGCCAGTGCCAGAAGCACCATTTTAGGCCATTTTATGTGTTTTCTTGCATTTTCTACACTTCTAATTAATCCTAATAGTTCATTTACTTAGATTTTACACTTAAAACACTAAAGAACATTCTAGACATTACATCAAGAGTATAACCTTGACACCTACATTATTCTTGGACGTTCTTGGGCGTTGTAAGAACCCTAGGGGCGTTAAGGATTGTTTGGATGAGTGTTTAGGGGCTTGGAAAGACTCAAAATTAGTGTTAGGAAGCACCCGGATTGATCCTTGCACTGCCAAGCAAGATTGATCCCAGCCCAACAGGATCGATCCTAGCCCCTTAGGATTGATATTTGGTCCCTTAGTATCGATCCTAGCCATGTATGATTGATCTATAGTCCCCTGTTATCGATCCCAGCCAGTTAGGATTGATCCCAAAACCCTTAAGATCGATCCTAACTTTCTTGGAAGCCTGTTTTAGGGTTTCCAATGTGTATTTTAGGTTTCTAAGTATGTTTTATGTTTGTGATTAATGTTTAGTTGATTATAGGTTTATTTGCAGTGGAGAAAGTTAGGATGTCTGAGGATTCATCTGAGTGGTCAAGGTAAGTAAATACTTACGAAACTGGGACAAGAAAACCATTTTGAGCATGTTATGTTAATATAATCTGTCAGAGCTTTTATTTCAAATTCTCTATTATTATGTTGTGAGCCTACTGATTTTTCAAAATACTATTTATTGTTCTTTTCGTTAACTGTTGCTTAGGATAGCTAAATCTTTTAGAGACTCTTAGCCCTGAAGCTTTTGATCTTCTTATTGAGGTATACCTGGGACTATGTAGTCATTTCATTTTTCCTTTCCCACTCTAAAGGATTTTTCACTTGCTTTACTCTGATAAATAATTTGTTCAGTTACTTTGAAGTTGATGAAAAAACAAGACTTGGAGTTACACATATATGAAGGATCTAAACAGGTCATGACATCATATTATGGTGTCACAGTTGGATTCTACCAGGGAGCACGAAACTCATCCTTTTGTTTCCAATAAATACGTGTGTGCATATGTATATTACAAGTTGTGGCAGTTGTTTGTTTTCCTGTTACTAACGAGACAAGATAGTTTGAATTTTATGTAATACCTAAACTTGTTAAAGGAGTTGATGTATAGCTTTGTTATAGGGGTAGTAGTGCATGATAATTTAGTGAATTGTTGTCTACTTGTAATGTTGATTTTCTTGTTGTCATCATTTTTTACTTGACAAAAACAATTCAATGTTACTACCATACTGATTATTTGAATTAGGGGTGAAATAACCGCCCTCTAATAACCGTCAGCTAATCGCTAACCGCCTATAACTGCAAAACCGTTAAAACCGCTTTAAAAACTGCTAACCGGAAACTGCCCTTCGTATCTTCAAGCTCTTCCAGCTGGAGCCAATTGTAATCACATTTCCCACATATGCCTGGGCTGTTCGTTGACCACAGTTGTCTCACACTACTCCTCTCATGACTCATTTGACTGCTACCACACATCTTCATCCTTCTTATAGCTTCCTTCATGCCCTTCCTTCCCTATGCTATATGAAAATAAATATTGACTTCTAATTTAACTAAGTGTGTGTGTTTGTGTGCAACAAAATATCTTAAATGCGGAATTTAAATAAGACAAGATATTTGTTACGAAGTGAAAACTCTGTGAAGAGAAAAACCACTCTAGGGTAGCCAAACCCAGGAACTCCACTATCAAAAAACAAAGCTAGTTACAAGACACTCGTACTCACATACCCTTATGCAGTAGTCATACCTTTAACTCTGACACGAAGCCTATCATGAATGCTTCCCAACTATATTTCCTACCTGAAGGGGTTTTGATGGATTCCTTTAACTTAGGGCCGACCCCTAAGATAGACTTCATACGAGTTGTTGAGCACACACCAGCAACAGCTTGAGAGCTAGCGGATCTTCGATTCTCCTAAACACCCTCTCAAAGCTAAGAGAATTCAATACTGAATTCTGTACAATTGACAAGCCTAAGGCCCTTTATTTATAGGCTTTATAGAAGACCTAAAACTGTTGAGATTCGGACTCTAGCTGTTGAGCGTCTGGACGGAAGTTTAGCCACATCCGGACGGTCTTCTGCGATGTCCTTTCAGAAATAGTGCAATTCTATCCTTATTAGGTCCGAGTCCGGAGGGCTTGTCCGAGCGTCCGGACGGTCTTCGCTATAACTCATTTCTACGTTCGAACGGAACACTAGAATATTTGACAGCGTCTGGACGTGTTGCCACGTCGTCCGGACGACTTGCAGAGACTTACCAAATAGTGTCGACTTTTGAAATCCAACTCCGTATTGAATGTTGATTGACCTAGTGTCCGGACGGTGTTGCTTTATCGTCTGGACATCTTCAACTTAATTTGCTAGACGCTGCGGGGCATCCGGACGCCTTCAAAGGCTCGTCCGGACAGTTGCTCAGGAATCAGTTGATTTGGCTTGGAATTTGCAAGGACTCTTCATGGACATCTTCTAGAAGCTTGTGATCAGTCACATGCTTTGATTTGAACACTATCTGAATACATGAAGATTCTGAATTGAGAACCGACCATCATGTTAATTCGCAACCATTACATAACATGTTTTTTGTTATCCAGAATGTAGCCAATATAAAATACTAACACTATGAAATGGTCATCTTCTTCATTCCTTATGATCTGCACCTTTAACCATTACAGAAATCATATGCGAGAATTGCAGCTTCATGATGTTCTCGTCGCCCTTATCTATCGAGGGATTCTACCTACTCAAGAGGTTTTCTATTGCCTACGGTATATCTTTTTTTTTTTTTTTTTTTGAATGAATCTTTAACATCTGAAATAAATATATTTTTGCCATTCTTTTTATTGATTCCCATCCCATTAGATAAATCCATCCTTCAATATTCTCTCCTCCAAAGAACCTTGATCTTTTCCTTCAGCTCATTTTCTAGTACTCTCAGAAGCTCATCTACTTCTTCTACAGCCTTCTCATGTTCTTTCTTTTTGCCCCAACAAGCTTTTTTTTTTTTTTTTTTTTTTATTTTAAAAAAAAAAAAAAAGGAAAAAAACCAAAAGCGGTTAACGGTTAAAAATAACCGCTAATCGGCGGTTATTATTCAACTTTGAATAACCGCCTAAGTGGTTGCAGTTAGCGGTTTTGGTATCTTTTGCAAATATGATTTCAAGAAAACTTCAGATATAACTTATCCTTCAAAACTGGCTTTCAAAAAGAGTGTAACTTATATACACATAATTAAAATTTCACTTAAGCCATGTAGAACACTTAGAATTGTAACATATATTCACGCTTTGTAGCCAACGTTTACGGCGGTCCATTCTATCCTATAGATTACCCATCTGTGACTCAAACAAATGACATAGTTCCTGACTCTGATACCAAATGATATAGGCCTCAAATAGAAATCACTCTTAAAAACCACTTGCAAGAAGAGACCGCTCAAGAGCTTATATACACGTCGTTAAGATTGCATTTAAGATTGTAACATGTATATGAAATCTATTATATGTCAATACCTCATTTGAGACTTTATTCTTTGGTACGGTGTTTTGAAGGTAAGTCAATTAATTGGAATGAGCTGTTATGACTATTTACTTGGAACCAACTGGTTGTGCAGGGAAAATATAAGGGAGTGTTACTGTTAGTTGAGAAGGTTTGGTTGGTCAATGTCTAAGAAAAGATTTGAGGCATGTGAATGCAATGAGTGCTCGATGAAATGCTTGAACAAGATATTATTATTATATTGAATAAACACCAAGTCCATCCCAACACTCATTTCACGTAATAGTTTTCTCATGACTACCCTCCGGAGAGGTTAGCGGCCAAGAAAACACATATTTACCTTTAGTCAAATGTTTTAACATAGTCAAATTTGATTATCATCAATTTTTAATTTTTAATTTTTCAATCCAACAGATAGTCAAAGTAACTATTTTTCTTATATAATGAATAGTGAAATAGGTTGTAGAGCCTATTCAATATTCATTTTATAACTAGTAAAATATTGAGAAAAACTAAAATTAAAAGAATATGATTTTCACTTATCCCACTCCCTCTCCTATTCACTTTTCATTATAAAAGAGTGCATAATAATGCATAATATGATTATTGAAGACGAACGAAATATTAGCGATGCTAGTGACATTGAATATAAACAAATCGATGAAACTCCTTATGTACAAATTTCTTACGAGCATACCTCTAGATTTTTCGAGTTCATTGAAAGGCACGTTAACATTAGAGACGATCAAACTCATTCTCAGCTATAATCCGACCTTATCAAGCACATGTGGCAATTGCATGGTCAATCTTAACAATTATTAGTCTTATTTAGGGATGTAATTGAGCCGAGCCAAGTCGAGGTTGAAGATTTTAAGACTGGTTCGTTTATGAGTCGAGCATAAATAATCGAGCTTGAATTCGAGCAGAACTATAAATTGCATATTCAGATCGGGTCGTTTAAAACTCGGGCAAGCTTGAGCTCAAGCTGGAGTTCATTGAAAATGACATTTGAGCCGAGCCGGGTTGCTTGACAAGCTCGACTCAACTAGAGCTCGAGGTAGACTATTAAATTTTTCAATGAGTGATCAAAGCAGAATTCAAGTCCAAGTTTATGAACAACCTCTATGCATTTATTAATAACATAAATATATAATATGTAACTATATAAGACATATTATAAAATATAGTACAGAACTATAGTTTATAAGTAACAAATTAACAATATGTTATTATATATAACTAGAGAGTATAAACTATGGTATATGTATAATGTGAACAAAGAGTAAGTCTAATATATTTTATGTAACTAAGTAATTATAATATGAATATAATATATAACTATTGTTAACTATGTGTGAAGTGATATATGTGTTTATATATATATATATATATATATATATATATATATATATATATATATATATATATATATATATATATATATATATATATACACATACTTCTATGCTAACTATTTAATATTGTTATATACTAACTATTAATAACTTAATATGTTAATTTAACATTCTAAATATTGTTATCAAAGTATTATAATTAATATGTAATACTATATATATTATACTATATTTACTATTTACTAATACATATGTAAGATATGAACGAGCTAACGAGTCGAACTAATAAGCCAAACGAGCGATCCGATCGAGCTCTAAACGAGCTGAGCTCGTGAGCCCCTATCTAGTTTTGTTGAGCAAGTCAAGTATATATCACTTATTAATCGTCGATCGAGCAGGTTTTTACAATAACGATTGAGATTCTACAGTATCAAACTCGAGTTCGGATTGGGCTAAACCGAGCAGGTATCGAACAGGTTGTTGAACGAACTGATTTATTTACATCCCTAGTCTTATTGAATGTTTCTAGTTTTTTTTTAAATGATTAGTTGCTTTATTTTTTATTGCTTTGCTTTCATAAATTGTATAATTTCCATAAATTGTATAATTTTGCTAGAATATTGAACTAGTGCAACACTTGTACGATGTATCTCAAAGAATGTATGAACATTCAATATCAAAAATATAATAAAAAAAAATTAGAAATAATATTTAAATTGCAAGTAAATAGTAGAATAAAAAATCTATTAGAGTACCAAAAAAATAAAAAAATAGTTAAAGTAGAAAGTTATACTTTTTCAATAACTACTTTGACTATTATTACAAGATGCTCTAAAGAGTAAAAGAGGTATGTTTTGTAAAATACGATAATTTTGTAAAAGTGGTATGTTTTTCCCTATTCCGAATATGAAGGGGGGAGAAAATGGGCTTGGAATCTGAAATATATGCCTCCAAAATTCAATTCTAGATACATTTGACTAAAATAGACACCTGACAGCTCAATTTTTTAATTTCATTACCCTCCGTTGTTCATAATTAATATAGAAACAGACCGGGCTAATAAATGAAAGCAAACCAATCTTCAAATAATTGAATACTAAAGCCAAAAAAGAAAAAAAAAAAAAAAAAAAAAAAAAAAAAAAAAAAAAAAAAAAAAAAAAAAAAAAAAAAGAAAGTAAAAAAAAGAATGTGGAAAAATAATGAATCAGGAAAGAGAAATGCTTCATGTACTTAAACTTTTACAAAGAGAGTCTTATTGAAATGATGTGGAGCTTATCCATTGGTACTCGTAACATTTCTTTTTCTTTATTATTTTGATTATCTCCATTAAATAAGCTCCACATCAGTTAGTAAAGCTCTATTTGTAAAAGTTTAAGTACATGTAGCATTCCTCATCAGGAAAAAAGATAACTCTTAAAAGCTGTTTAATCATTCTAAAAGAGAAATGATAGGGGTACCAAATTCTTTTACCAAAAGATGGGTACCAAATGATGTGGAGTTTATTCATTGGTACTTGTAGCATTTCTTTTTATTAATTGTTTTGATCATCTCCAATGAATAAGCTCCACATCATTTGGTACTCATCTTTTGGTAAAAGAATTTGGTACACCTAGCATCCCTCTTCTAAAATGGATCTTACACATGTAGCTATGTTTCAAAATGAGACCAACAAGCAAATATTACTAAATGACTTATTCAGCAATGATCCCCCAAGAGGAAACGTGAGGAAAAGGACAATAAAGATTATCTTCTAAAAGTTACAAATGGCTATCCATCAAAAAGATATCACCCTACTCAATGAAACATATTACAGTAACTGTAGGCAATGACCTATTCCTATGTTACAAATCCATCATTGTATAAAGGCGCCCGTAAATCTTACTGTAGAATACGACTACCAACAAGTGGAAATTGTTGAGCTGCATTATTCTTTGACATCCAATTTCAGTAACTATGAATGAACTTTAGCTCTCCATCTCCTTGGAGACTGAAATTACAGAAAGGGGTTTGACCAAAAATCATAAAGAGCTACTTAAATTAACCGGCTCGACCTTCTTTCCTGCCACCTAATCTAACAATTGGTTTAGGTTTCCCATCTGATTTTCCAAAACTTTCCCCATCATGTCGGGTCACAATTCTCAAAGGATGAGCTTCTGTGTTGAAAACCCATTCATCTAATGAGATGACTGAAGAAGGTGAAAAAAGAAGATAGAGATACTTGAGAGTCTCTGCAAGAAAGAAGCTTTGCATCATATTGTCCTTGACACCAGTATTAACCTGAGAACACCACCAGCAGGCAGTAAACGAACAGTCACATAGTTATCAAGTAAGGAAAAGATTCAGTTCAACATTTAGCAGTTACCAGTTTAGTTCTAAGCATGGATATTTCAATATTAGGGGGTGCCAGGAAAACCACAAAACTGATTCAGTCTGGTCTGAAACCAATACCAGAAAAAAGTAGTTCAACTTGAACTGTTTCTGATTTATAAGCATTTTCTCTAAACCATAAAGTAATCACATTTCAAACACCTCCTTAAAAAAGGAGTCAAAGTGGGATCACTTGGGATTCCTATAACAAACAAAAAAAAAATGATCACCCAGAGCCATAAGGTATGTTTGTTAATGTGTTTTAGAGAGTATTTTTTGTTTGAAAAATTGTTCTGATATGACATAAAGGTGAAAACTGTTTTAAGAAATGTTTTTTGGTGGGGTCCACATTTTAAAAAAAAAAAGTTCTTTATATAGTATACCTGCTTATTTTGAGAAACCCAAACAGATGTAAAGCCCTAATTGTAAAAGAAATTAAAAAGAGGAAAATAAAAAAAAAGATAGGCCACCCTGATGATGCGGCTAACTAACAAGCACAAGTGTTGACAAGCAAGCACCCCAACCACATGAGGGTGGCCAACCCCCTCCACTTAGGGTGGCCACACTGCCACCTAATCTTCTTCTTCTTCTTCTTCTTCTTCTTCTTCTCTTTTTTTTTTTTTTTTTTTTTTTTTTTTTTTTTTTTTCGTATTTTTAATAATATGTTTGCTATGACTTTTACAACTTAGCACCTGTTTTGTCAAAATATTTCTACAATATGGGAAGAATACAGATTTTGTATTGAGTTTTTTGTTAATGTACTTGTTAGTAGTAAACTTTATTTAGACAAGGTTAATGAAAAAATAAAGATGAAGTCAAGTGTATATTAACTAGAATTCTACACTGAGGCCAAAACACAATGAAAAAAGAAAAAGAAAGCATCAGGAAGTGATATCTTAAAACAACATCAAGCGAAGTGATTGACATCATATATTCAAAACCCCAAAGGATAGTACTATTGACTAGAAATCACAGCTCATGAAGTAAATGTTGCTGGTTCGAATCTCCAACATCCCCTCCCTTTAGAGCTAACCTCACTAATCCAAAAAAAAAAAAAAAAAAAAAAAAAAAAAAACCAGAAAAGAAATCACACAAAATTTTCCCATGAGAAAAAGACAACTCTTTTTTTTTTTTTTTTCCCCCGAAAGGCAACATAATTTACTAAGATTATATTTGGATGAAGAATTTGAAAAATTCTTAGACCTAAAATAATAGAACTTAATCTGATGGCATTTTCAATCCCATCAATTTAAATTTCAGCTGTTCACATGAGTTTATTTAAAAATTGAAGTATTGTATTAGTCATAATGATGATGGTATTGGTTGTAAAAATGATATTATGATGGCAATAGTATCGTGTCATCTTTTGGTGATAGCCGTAACAAAAGATGATGGTGGTGCGGTAGAGGTGGTGTTGGAGTGTGGTGGTGGCAATAAAGGCAACAAAAGTAATAGTACCGATTCAAAGAGTAATAACGGTGATATGACAATTATATATATATATATATATATATATATATATATATATATATATATATATAAATAAATAAAAAATAATAATAATAATAAAAAAATTGACATTTCTCATTAAATTTGAACTAGGGATTTGGAAAAACTCTATTGTTAACCCAAACAAAGAAACTAACATTGCAAATTCCATAATTACAACTTCAAAATCCCACTTCATAAAGGAGAAAAAAAAATTATACTCGCACCAACTTCAGAACATTTAAGAAATCTAAATGTTCCCCAAAAATGTTAACAAACTTAAGACTTCTTAAACTCAACGATGATGTATATGAGTCAGCATTGAAATGATCCACTAAATTTTGAGCAATCTAAATGAATCAATTACAATTTAGGAATAGAAACCAAGAGAAATTTTGAGTCAACTAAGTTGTGCGTAATCTACATCAATAAATTAAAGATGTATATTAAAATGTACGTGAATAAATTAAAGGTGTATACAAGTAAATTAAGATGTATATTAGTCATTCTTCTGTTTGAAACTGCTTCGGGCTTGAAGGTTAATTTGGCTAAGTTAGATTTAATTCCTGTGAAGGATGTAGATCAAATGGAAAGTTTAGCCAGAATCTTAGGGTGTGGGGTTGCTACTCTGCCGGTGAAGTATCTAACTCTTCCGTTGGGGGCTTCCTATAAGTCTATTCATATATGGGATGGTGTTATCGAGAAGATTGAACGTCGATTGGCCAACTAAAAAATGTTATACCTTTCCAACGAAGGTAGAGTCACCATTATCAAAAGTACCATCACCAACTTACCCACGTATTATTTGTCTCTATTTCCTCTCCTGGCATGTGTTCGTACTTGCATTGAGAAGCTACATCGAGATTTTTTATGGGAAGGGATTGGTAAAGAGTTCAAATATCAGTTGGTGAGTTGATCCAAGATTTGGACCCCAATTTTAGAGGGAGGGCTAGGTATCAAGAATTTGGTGATGTTCAACTGGGCTATGTTAGGTAAAAATGGATGCGGTTTTATGGGACTGAGAGAGAAGCTTGGTGGAGAGTTGTGGTAGACTCCAAGTTTGGCAGTTTATGGGGAGGTTGGTATTCCTTTGAGCCTGTAGATGCCTTTGTGGTAGGGTTGTGTATCAAGAAAGGGTGGGAGACATTCTTAGACTTTTCTAGATTTGAGGTGGAGGATGGGGCTAGGACCAAATTTTGGCATGATCTGTGGTGCGTGAATATGGTTCTTAAGGAAGCTTTTCCTGTTTTATTTAGTATTGCTCGTGTGAAGGACGCCTCTATTGTAGATAATTTGGAGCTCTTGGGTGGTTCCAATCAGTAGCGCGTGAGCCTTTCTAAAGAGGCACATGACTGGAAGTGGATGTCTTTGCTTCTTTTTTCCAGGTGTTGCACTCAACCAGTATAAGAAGAGGTAGTGAAGATAGGCTATGGTGGGTCTCTTCCAAAAAATGATTGTTCAAGGTTGGGTCCTTCTTTAGCTTTCTGGCTTGCTCTGATGGGAGTCACTTTCCTTGGAAGAGTGTTTGGTGGGCTCAACCTCCTACGAGGGCAGCTTTTTTTGCATGGTCGACGGCCCTAGACAAAATCCTTACTTTGGATAATCTCAGGAAGAGGTATGTTATTATGGTGGATAGATGCTACATGTGCAAGCGAAATATGGAATCAGTGGATCACTTTCTTCATTGCAATGTGGCTTACGCTCTGTGGATTGTTCTCTTTACTTGCTTTGGCATGTCTTGGGTTATGCCTAAGAAAGTTATTGACTTGTTTACCTGTTAGTGGACGTCTGGAAGGTCGAGGAGTGTTCCGATTTGGAAGATGGTGCTGACCTGTATTTTTTGGTGTGTTTGGAAGGAAAGAAATAATAGGTGTTTCCAGGACTTGGAAGGTCCTAAGAGGATATTCTAGTTTCGTTTTTTCATACTTTGTATCTTTGGACGGTGGCTTTTCTATCCTTTTTGTCGCTTAGTTTCGGTGATTTTCTTGTTCGCTTTCCACTTTCTAGTTAGGTGCTTCCTCTTGTATACTTCCGGTGTACTTAGGGGCGCCTTACACTTTTAATAAGACTAATTTATTTATTTTTGATAAGTAATGATAGTTTTATTGAAAGCGTAAGGCGCCCCTACGTACACTAGAAGTATACAACAGGAAACACCTAACTAGAAAGCGAAAAAGAAGCAAGAAATTCAGCAAAACTGATAGATAAAGGGTACAAATAAGCCATCGACCAGACATACAAGGTATGGAGAAACAACTCTAGCACCTCTTCTAGGGAGCTCTCTAAATTCTCAAAATACCTAAGGTTTCTCTCTCTCCAAATACACCAAAAAAGGCAAATAGGCACCATCTTCCATGAAGTAGCGCTCCCAGATCTCCCAGACTTCCACCAACAAGCAACTAAGTCAAGCACACTCCTAGGCATGACCCACGAAATACCAAAGCGGGAGACTAATTTATTAGTAATAAGACTAATTTATTACTTACAAAAAAAAAAAAAAAAAAATTAAAATTCAGGAATAAAAACCAAGTTAAATCTAGAGTAATCTACACGAGTCAACTAAAATTCAAAAATAGAAACCAAGTAACACTACTTTAAGTTAAACAATTAAGTTCTCAAGATCACTGATCAATTTTGAATGGCACAATGACCAAAAAATTCCACTAGATTAAGTCAATGGTAATTTGCCACCATGAACTGCTTGAAAGTGGTTTTTTTCTTTTATAATAAACAGTGGACTGCAAGCTGTGCTTCTATGTTCAATTGTTTTATGTTCTTACATGGGGGCTGGTATGCAGAATTACAGTCAAATCCCTTCTACCCTGAGGATAATACCATATTCTTCACCATAAACATATGGAAGCAATCTTTGAGACAATATTAGAAAGCGCAGTACAGATGCTTTATTCATTAGCCAAAGGAATCTTTAGTTAAGTAAGCCCCACCTTTATTTAAAAATAAAATAAAAGTATATCCGATATAGTAATTCTAAGTTTTCATAAAAGATAATCTGAAATAAATGCATAACAAAAGTTGAGCACAAATGCATAAGTTTAGCTGTGGATTTGAGGAGGGCTTACATCTTTCAGTCCGACATATCCAGAGTCTATGCGGGAATTCTTCTCAAATGCTTGAAATATATTCCAACCCCACTCTTGGTATGTCTTGTTCCCAGTAACACGCCAGAGGTAAAAGAGTGATTCAACCGTCTCAGGTCTCAAAATGTTCCATGATGTACCCACACTCATGTCCTAAGAGAGACATTTATGGAAATACTGTAAGATAATGGAAATAGTGTCTCTCACAAGAAATAAGAATAACTCACCCCCCCAGGACGAAATAAATAATTCTCTCCAGCTAATTTTGTTGGTGTTGACTGATAGAAGTTGTAGCAGGTCCAGGCCAGCTGTTAAAACAAGACATGGCAGAATCCAGTCAAATAAAGAGGGATAGCTGTTACAAAATGTGAACTATTGGAACAAAAGGGATCAACAAGTGCAAGGAAATATTCCTTCACCAAGTTTGCACTAGTAAATTGCTCCTTTGAACAAAGGGTCAAAACAGAGAGAGAAATGGAAAATCTTTTTGATTATACTCCCGAAACAAATTATACAAGTAAGAAAACCAAAAGCATGAAGCATGGCTTGAAGGCCAGTATGCAAAATTCATAGAAGATTTCTAGATTACTAATTAAAAAGAACGAAAAAACAATAGGATATTTGTCTCGCTTTCCATCAGAGAGAAATGCAGAAAAATAGACATTTGGCAATATCAGAAACCAAGAAATGATATAAAAGATACTTTTTATCATATAATCTTTTGCTCTTCGATGGGGTTCGGGGATAAGGGCCAGGAGGCGGAAAATGTGGCCTTCCTCTCTGCACTTGATGACGAGCATAGGCGGTTGGATAAGATTGAGGGTGGTGAGCTTTAGGGGCTTAGGATTTGGGTTTTTTTGGTGGGTTGTGCTTGGGTCGGGTCGGTGTTGAGGCTATTGCTTCTTGTATACTCCGTGTGTATTAGGGGTGCCTTACGCTGTTTTTTTTAATAAAATTTGCACTTCTCAAAAAAAAATTGCTTGCGAAGAAAAACGTCTCGTGGTTTTTTTTAATAGCAGATAATGACTTACAAGTATTTCTACTTTGTAAGCGCATCTTCTCGAAGAGGGAAAGGCAAGACTTATGTACTGTAGCATTGAATGATCCATGTGGGTTTAGAGTTTGAGGGTTTTAGGTCCTTGAGGGTTTTTTGGGTTTCTTTTTATGGGCTGGTTTAGTTGTTCCTGTGTATACTCCAGGTGTACTTAAGGACACCTTACGCTTTCTTTAATAAAACTTTTATTACTTATAAAAAAAAAAAAATCTGTCAAGCTTAAATACTTTAATATCCATCCTAAAAAATGGCCCCAACCAATTCAGGCGACATACATCCTCCCTCTTGTCTCTCACAACTACAGAAAGCTTTCGATATGTGAAGTGTTCACAAAGTCCATCAAACCTCCATGCGGGTAACTTTTTTAATATATGTGTATTTACAATATATTAAATTAAAGTAATGAATAAAGAAACTAATCAAGTTCGGGGTTAGTAAATAAATTTATGAGCTAAACACATTTGAATAATGAAACCTGTTAGGGAACGTTTATAAGGTTTGATGTTCGACACTCTATAAGGTTTGATATTCAGGGTGTTGCTTCTGAAAATCCCCTGCCAATTGTAGGAGTTCAAGTAATGCCACACACATCGTTTAATAATTTTAAATATAAGTCTAAATAAATTGAGCGGATCCTTCAGATGCTCTAGGTCAAATGGGTCACCTGTTGGGTCATGTTTTGACACAGCAGTAAGTCAGCATTTCCAGACCACAATTCGGCTCCATCTGTAGTTCAATTGGTCAGACCAACCAATCTAGTCTGGTTTTTAAAATACCAGTTGTTTGAATTTCAATTTTGGTGTTAGTTCCTGTTTTCTTTCTACATACACAAGGTCTGTATTTGCATCAGTCTTACTAAGCAAGCCAACATGTTACAGGATGTTAAAATTGTGCATGTGATCTTCACATAGATCACTTCATTATGGTTCAAAATTTTGAGACTCATGGCGTATACACCATTTGAGCACATTAGCAGCAATACCGTCAATCACTTTGAGAAATAGAGGCTTCATTTGTTAACCTTTTCTTGGGGGTGTTTTCTGTTTGAAAGTTTGAATTGTGTTTTTTGGTGTTTTTTTTTTTTTTTTTACTTTCCCTTAGCCTAGTAACCTACTAACCCATAGCACGTTTCCCTCTTTCACCTCCTCACCTGTTTTCTCTTCTTCCCCCCCTCCCCCCGAAAAGGCAACATACAAATGCCATCCAACTACAAATGTTTTCAGTCACCACCTACTAACCATAGCCTGTTATTGCCACACGCCATTCAACATATAAACAGTTTCTGTCACCTCTGTCACCTACTAGCCTGCTTTTTTGGTTTTTTTTTTTTTTTGACTGCCATTCAGCTAATTTTGTTCTGCATGTACAATCGTGCAAAATTGCTTCGGTGAGAAGACTCCTCGCTTCAGAAAGCAGCTGAAGAAAAGACTTGTGGCACGTAGAAAAACATTTCAAGAAAACGTTAACAAACGCCCGTGTTTTTGTTTTCTATTGGATAAAGACAGAAAACACCCCCAAGAAAATGTTAACAAACGGAGCCCCAGCCTTTTGCTCTCAATTTGTTCTCTTCCCCACTATCTCTCATCTTAAAAACCTGGTTCTCACCTATCTCTCATCTCCTTATCCTAAATTTCTCCTCCTCCAGAGCTTTACCCGAAAAATGTTGAAATGTCAGAGGATGCCATAGCTGCCGGTAGAGTCTTGTGAAAGTGTGTAGGTGGTGGTTTGGGTGATGCTGTGATGGTCAAGGCAGCAAAAGAAAGTAATGGTAGCTGCAAGTCCAGTCAGCACTGATAATCAAGGCAGAGAGATGTCGGGTAATACTCTTGTTAATTGGACCTGGAGTCCACAAATGTTGATAGCAATTAGATTGGAAAATTGTGACTGCTGTATGCAGCATCCTTGGCTAGGGCTTGTGAGTGGTAATTGAAAGATCACAGCAACAGACTTCAACCACTTCAGTGACAATTGGAAGGTTGAGAGAAAGAAAATGGTGGAGAGCGAGATGAGGAGGAAACCAGTGATCGATGTTATTGAACTGACAAATCACAAATGCCCTCAGATTCAAGAGTAATGAAAAACAAATTAAGTGCTTGTTTAGCACAAACAATTGTAGGTACAGTATGAGTTTTAGAAGAACCCTTGCATATTACACGAGGATTCTTCCAGATGCTTTAACAAAACTTGAATGAACACAAATATCTAATTGTTCAGTCATTTTAGCTCATCCCCTACCCTCAAAAAATTTCACCCAGGCAAAATTTGGAAAAACCCACGGCTTCCACACAAATAATAGACCATGTCCAAATTGATCTTGAATTTTGACAACAGCCATGATAAATCAACGTTCACAAATTATAAAAATATTATGAGGAATTAATATACCTCTTCTGCAAGTGATAAGAATTTTTGAGACTCATCCGGACCATAACCAGACGATCCTAAAGCCAGCATTCCTGGAGCAAAGCAGGCTAATTCATCCATCTGCGTATAAATTAGAGAAAGATTAAAAAAAAAAAAAAAAAAAGAAGCATCAGATAATAAATTATTAATTTGATACTCCCCCTTCCCCTTTCCTTTGTATTGCTCAGAAAAAATAAAAAAATAAAAAAATATATTAATTAATTTGATACTATTGGTACCGCTCCCAATAATTTACCTTGTCTGACAGAGAATCACCATTCTTCTCGCAAATATACGCAAATGATGATGGTGTTGTTCTCCTAATCAAGCTTAACAGACCTTTCATTGATGTCTCCCACATTTCTCTGCTTCCAAGATTCCACAAGAAGTCTTGACATCAAGATGAAATTTAACGAACAAAGAATACTAATGTATATAAAACTGGATGAATAGTTTAATCTAAAGTTTTGAAAAAACAGAAAGGCAAATAGAAATTGTGTACCATATTAAATTTAAAAAAAAAAAAAAGAAAAAAAGAAAAAAAAGGGGTGTCAAATATGAAAGATAAGATTCTTTATCCTGAATCCAAGTAAAAAGTAGCATGAGAAATCTATTTTTTGCAAGCAAATATGATTTTCATAGCAGGGTATGCGGTCCCTTTTTTTTTTTTTTTTTTTTAAGGTAAATAGAGAAATTTTATAAAAAGCATAGGCGCCCCTGAGCATACAGGAAGTATACAAAAGACACAAAAACAGAAAAGGCAAAGAAACAAGTAAAAAACCCGCAAAGACCCAACCACAACAGAAATCCCAAAACAACCCAGCAAGAACCAGCCCAAAAACCCTCAGCTACATTATATCACAACAAAGCCCTCTTACTTTTGCCCCGAGTAGAACCAAAACTCCTAACATCATAATTGATATCGCACTCAAGGTTATGCAGTCCTTTTTGTTTTTTTGATGATGAGGAACCCCTCAAGGCAGGGCCACTTCGTATACCCACCCTTGTCGGATAAACCTTAGACTCATGCAAAGCACCAGGGGTATGCAGTCTTATATACATAAAGATGAAATGGCGAAGTCTTCTCACCTATAATGCTTCACAGCTGAAGTTCTATTCCCCTGTATCCAGACTTTGAGCAAGTATTCATAAAAGCTGCAATCAAATTTTTGAGTTAAGCATAAACCCAAGTAAAAAATACAAGACTAGTTTATGGGACATAGACTAAGTAGTGCGAAATCAACACAATTAATTAAATCTGAAACTCAAAAGTTAGTGTAAGAGCATTCCCAGCAGCTTCCCAATCATTTTCTGTAAATATAAGGAACAAAACTACTTTTTACTTCTCTATCAAAAAACACCTCACATCAGCTTTCCTTCATTTTTCCTTATATCATTAAAATATTATTTTATTACTTTTACTTTAATTAGAAGTAGGAAAAAGAGGATAAAGTAGGAGAGAGAGATAATATAGTTTTAGAATAAACAATTGAATGGGAAGTGAATAGTGTTTCCCAATGCATTGGGAAGCACTACTCACTTCCCAGGGAAACGAAAATTTTAGGGGAGCTGCTGTTTAGGAGTTTTTGTAATTTTCTTGAAATTTTCTCTAAAATTTAAGGAACAAATCCCCTTTAGAGAAGCTGCAGAGAATGCTCTAAATCACAACAAAATTTTGAATGGCGAGTACCTGTCGCCCATAGCACCAAAGGTTATGGTTGAGTGCATTGCAGTTCCTCTGTGAGGATCAACAAAGATAGGAAGCAAACCATTTGCAGGAAAAGTTTGATTAAGCTGTAGTATAACGTTCTCCACCTGAAACATGAATATGCAAGCCATTCAATTCACTGGCAGCACACCAACACCGAGAAATATTCCTTTTATCAAGAAGTGACAACCATTTTGGGAGTGCCAAACCCTTAGAATAGTTCCATAACAGAAAATCCTTAACTATACAAGCCAGGATTTCTATGCAGACAAGGAGGTCGATGATTGTTAAAATTTCATCAACTATCATTTAAGCACATTTAATACATATGAAAAACAATAATAAACCATATCTGTTGTTCAATAATCTTCTGCATATAAGCATAATCAAATACCTTCTGCTGATACTTGGGGTCTCCTGTTCTTTGAGATAGAGCAATAAACTCCAGCTGCTCTGTCCCAGAATCTGCCAGGATACTTTCACCCTAGGAACAAAAATATTTAAAAATCAAATATCAAGAATAAATTAATCAAATTACAAAATACTACTTGTGAATGTTTGACAAAATATCTCAGTATTATCTACAAAATCAAGGTTTATGCATATGATAGAATTATGGATTCAATAAATTAATGTAGTGTAACTGGAGAAAATCTAAGACAACGATCTGCAATCAGGACCCTTCCAGGCTATTAAAATAGGGAGATAAAATGACAGTCAAACAAATCTTAATGTGTAAAAGAAATGGTGAAAGCAAAAGAAAAAAATAAAGTAGCAATGACATGTTGGTCCAATGGTAATTGGCGAGCTTCACAATGACCCTCAGGGTGAGAGTTTGAGAGCTAAACTCACCCTGAAGAGATTCCAAAACATAAACAGCCTTCAACAATATCCACAGCCATAGTTAAAAATCAAATCATGAAAGCCTAACCCCAACTATATGGGATAATTAACTCTGCATATAGATTAACTTACCCCGGTCCATCCAGGGTTGTGTGGCCTTCCATGTACCAAGTTGATTATGTTATAAGGAACCCCAGAAGGTGTATCCCATGCAGGCAGCAATCTATCTGCAATGTCTCTAGCCTTATTGAGGAAGACTTGGTCCCTTGAAAGATCATATGCACTAAGAAGTCCGCCTACAACTCTGAATTTCAGGAAAGCAGACGGGATTTAGCAGATGCAACACGGCTGGCTCTCACCCTATGTTGCTTTTAAAACCACAAGAAGCCACAGCCCATAACAGTTCATGTTAAGAGGGAACAAGATAACTTAAATTCAACTACATAAACCTTATAACACAACCTTATGGTTGTCTCAAAAACGCTAGCATCATGATCCTTGTTAAAATCCAATGAATTTGCAACCCACCTGCCAAGAAAAATGGGGAATGATATACGAGGATAGTAAATTAATGCCCATGAGAATGACAAACAAAACATGAAAGTTAAGCTTACTCTCTAGCTTTCTGGAATTGCTCATCAAGACCCATGATGTATAATGTATCAAGTGAGTCTACTAGAGTGGCTCCAAGACCACCAAAGCTATTTACACCACTCTTCGACTGTGGCTGGTAGCAAAATGAGTAAGTGCATTAGTTGTGAATGTTGTGTGCATAAAAAAAAATAACATTGATATAATAATGGAAGTAAAAAAAAAATGCCATCAATCTAAAACTTTCAGGCTAGATATATAATTTATTAATCATCACGTCTCCCTCTGCAATTGTTACTAGACAGACCTCAATGCTCCATTACATTGTTGAGCACAAGAAAGGAAAATAAATATAGGTGGATTAGGAGTGAAAAGAAGACTAACTCAGCAGCAAGAAGCAATCAATAGATTTATAGGTATGATGGTGATTCAAGTTCTAGTACTTGATCCATTATGAATCTTATTGTTGCTATATCTTTATATCTGTTAGTCTACTTGTGCACCTATCTTTCTCGGCCAAGTATAAAAGTAGCACTTGGACTCTGATATTTTTCCTTGATAGATCCTATCTACCTCCCTAAGACTGCTGGCATTTCTTTTCCATCATCAACTGCTTTACAAAGCCTAGGTGTCCTATACACTACAATGGTTAGATAAAGATAGGATAAGCTCTAGAGGCAGATTACCTGTAATCTGCTGAAGGCCAAACTAGGACAGATTTGGAAATATCTGTGCGCGTTTTGTCTTGGCTTTGGGGCTGCAAGTAAAAATTTTAGGGCTAGCGATTATAGAACGGATATCGCAGGATTTGTATGAAACTAAGGTTTGGAAAAGATAGGGTTAAAAGAGTGAAGGGACTGTCTCTCGAGGCATACAGCTTGCACGGATTTTTCTGGCTGCAATAAAGGTTGTGCTTTTAAGGATGTTTCGAGTGATGATTTGCAATCTGAAAGGTTGGAAGAAAAAAAAAACACTATTGTGTCTTAATACTCAAAAAACTCAATATACCATTAATCAAGGTAAGGACTTTTGGATACAAGAAAGCATGTTTATACAAGCTCATTGACTCTTCCTTAACCTACTATGACTATTAGCATACAATTTCTAACAATACGAGTAAAATACCTAACTGGGACTCAAAGAAAATAAACCACGACAGATATAAACTTGTAGAAAACTCTAACTTGACTCTATTACCAAAATACCCTCAATTTGCAGGGGTTGGGAAAACTAAAGATCTGACCCTCATTATAAAACTAACTGCAGCTCATGAAATAAAAACCTAATTCCAAACATATTTAACCCTAGACTCTAATGACTTGACCTTCATAACCACACAAAACTCGTCTCCGTTTGATGTTACACATGAATGCAGCACATGAAACTAACGGGAAACTAACGGGAAACTACCTCACAGGCAAGTCTTTTACTCTTGAAAAAATAAAGCATAGCTTAAGGAAAGATAGGAAAACCGTATGGCTTCATCCACTAAATGATTTTGGTCATGGCACTGCAATATCAGTTGCAGATTGTTAATAATGATTTGCAAACTCTCTCTCTCTCTACCCCCCCCCCCCCCCGGTTGGCATGTGGGGGCGAGTCCCGACTTAGTTTCTGTTGGTTTTCCCAGCATCGTTGTAAGCTTCGTCTTCCTTCTGGTTTGTGCAATGGGGTATTAAGTAGATTTTATGTGGAAGCCAAGTCTTTCAAGCTCATTTGTGAGGAGGGGATATCAGTTGCTCAAGTTTTTGAAAGAAGCAGGTGTCCTGTGCATTCTGTTCCTCTGGGTTGTGTTTGTGTAAAATGACTGTTGGAGACCA
Organism: Alnus glutinosa; assembly: GCF_958979055.1. Lineage (NCBI taxonomy): Eukaryota > Viridiplantae > Streptophyta > Magnoliopsida > Fagales > Betulaceae > Alnus > Alnus glutinosa. Next base: position 21,635,901 of record NC_084888.1, on the reverse strand, counting down.
TGAAAGCTCTGCTTCTAGCAAAGGGCTCGGAGGAATTCTATGGATCACCCAGGGGGGGTGCCAAAGCTTATATAGCCCAGCGTTGCTTGAATTTTTACAGTCGATGCATATTTCTTGTAAAATTTAAAACCAGATGAAAACAATAATGATGGAACAGAAAACATACTAAAAAAAGGTTTAGAGTACCTGAAGTTCATCTTGGCCCCATGCATATTTCTCGTATGAACTCCAGGCGTGAAGCATTGCTTCTTTAACTTTCTCTCTTCGCTGAATGTCAATTGGATCATCTGGAACAACCTCTTTCTTGGAAAGCTGACCATGTGTATTCTCTAGCTCTTTCAACTGGAAGTAAAATTTACTAATTAGTCCAACACGTCTAGCACTTTAAAAAAGGATAAAAGATTACTGTGGAATAAGAGTTATTGCATGCTACCCTACAGTTCTGTCCACACTTAAAAGTACTTGAGCAATATGAATTTAGAAAACCATGGAAAGTACAATAGACCATTTGAAAAAAAAAAAAAAAAAAACAACAACAACAACAAGATTAGTCAGAAACTTTGCTGTCTTATTCACAAATAAAAAGTTACAAGGCTATTTTATGACTACATAACTCTCTCTATTTCGAGAATATGATCAAACAGATTTTCCTAGGATAGGCATAAGTTTGACCATAAGTCCAGGATAAGCATTCTCAATTTCTTACCAAATTCTGCAGATGGGTCTTTTCTTCATTTAACTTGGAAACTTCTATCTGCAAATTAGAAAGAAGTTTATCAGACAGGCAAGAAAGAAACAAGTCTCAGAGAAACATTCTGCACTATAATTCAACTTTTTAGAGCAAAATTCACATGAAAGAAAAATACTCCTTATAAATCCACATTTGAAGAAAAAAGTTATTCAAAACTAGTAGTTTAACATATATTTTCTAATTATGAAGTGCAGCCCTATCAGAAGCTGGAGTACCGGAAGCCAATTTATACCGAAATAACGCTTAAAATACAATAGGAAAACTAGGTACGTAGCATAAGGGAAGTTTCTAACTCTTGTTGTGATGCCTAGAATATCATCATATTCTTCTTTCCTTAATATGACTCCAGCAGCTGCAATTTTTACACATCACCAAAAGCACACGTCTTTTATAATTTTTCATCCTAAAATGATAGTCACATAACCCCCTCCCACTTTAAATCCCTAAGATCACAATTTTTCCAGAAATATAATCCAGTATTTTTTTTATTTTTTATTTTTTATTTTTTTTATTTTATAAGTAAGAAGAACATTATTAAAGAAAGCGTAAGGCACCCCTAAATACACAGGAAGTATACACAGAAACAACCAACGCTAACCCGCGAAAACCCACAACACCAAGGCCCCAGAACACGAAAGAAGCAAAAACAAACTACAAAAGAACCCAACTAAGAACAAGACTACCCACTACCCGTCAAGGCACAACAAACCTACAACATGTATGCCTTGCCTTTCCTACGCCTAGAAGGATAGTTCGCATCACCATAATTGATGGAGCTATGCAAATTCAAAATCTCTCTTTTTCCTTTAGACTTCTGGCGCGCAAAAAACTAGAACTCCTCTTCCATGACATCTCGAATAACCATAGCATCCTCCCCAAAATCCCCATCTATCGCCCAATCTAAGGGCAAACTATCCCAATAATCATCTTCTCCTCCTCCCACACCACAATCTCCCCGTTATGATTAAAACCAATCAGCCAATTCCGAGATTGGGAGAAACCATTTAAGCAACCACTCGAAGGGGTGGAAGGACCTACCACCCCGCCATTGTTGACCTCCTGAGGTGACGCGGGAGGGACTGAAACTCTCGGGGGAGGGTTAAGAAACCCTTTCCTAAAAAGGCATTGATTCACTAGCGTCACTGACTTCTTCATTGCAAGAGGCTTTGCCGCCTTCTCAGCTGGCGGCTCTGTACCCATAACCCTCTTATCAACGTAGCCAACAGACATCTTCACGACTTCTAGGGAATCAGAAAGTAGCACATCATTCCACTTCACAGAATGCCCTTCCCTCAGTTTTTTCACCCTCCTGTAGTAACATTGAAAAGGCTTAGAAACCACCACAGGGAGGGGAGAACGCAGCTTCTCTCCCAAAATAGCTGCTCCAGCGAGAGACGGAGGGGCAGAAAAGAGTTTAGGAATCTGAAGCGTCCCCAATGGAGTGAACTTAAAGACAGAAGCCGAATAAGAAGCAGGATCTGCCGGAAAACCCAAATCCGGTGCCGAACCTATAATCCAGTATGAAAGATGTTGAAGACAACATCAGTCAATCTGCATTTGCTCTCTCATGTCTTATTTTATAAGTAATTCAATCTCATAGAAAGGCGCAAGAGGGGCGCACAACCCAAGTAGCATATAGGAGTAAAACACCCAATCAAGAATAAAAAATAAAAACACTTAAAGAAATTCTAAGAAATTAGAAAAAAGATAACAACTATAAGCAGTCATCCAAACATAAAGAGTTTTGAATATAATGGCTTGTAACTCTATCACCATCCTCTCACAATCTTCGAAGTTTTGAGCGTTGTATTCTCTCCAAATGCACCACAATAAGTACAAACGAATTATCTTCCAAACTTCTATATTGCAATGGCCTCTAAACTAACCTCTAAAAATGCCCCAACTCAATCCCAAGAAGATGGAAAATCAATAACCACGAGTCTTTAGTCACGTTGTAGTGGAGTAAAAGATGATCACTGGTTGCCCCGCTCTTTTTACACATACAATACCAATCAACCACAATGATGTGCCTCTTTCTCAAGTTATCCTAAGTTAAAATCTTCCCTAAAGTTGTTGTCCAAACAAACAACACTACTCTCAGGAGCCTTATTTCTCCAAATGCACTTCCAAAAAAAAGGGAGAGCCAATGGGAGGAATAAGCGCATTATAAAAAGACTTGACCTCAAACACCTGCCTTTTGGAAGGGGTCCAACAAATTTTATCCTCACCATCGCATCTCAACTAGAAAGAGTACAAAACAATAAAGAACAAGGTAATCAACTTCACCTCCTATTCATTCATTGATCTAATGAAGGTGATGTTCCACTGTAAAGTGTCGTTAGAGAACTGCAAGTAATCTGCCACCAAAGCCTCCTTGAAGCGAGATATACTTACTATACAACTCCGGGAAACTCGCCTTCAAAGTCTGATTCCACCCCCTCCTAACACTTTTCCACCACCCGAGCCTAAAAACCCCAATAACTGCATTAGAACAGCACCCTTCCCACATGTTGCTATATTTAAAATCCACAACCGATCTCCACAAAGCCTCCCTCTTTGTGGCATAACGCCATAACCATTTCCTCAAAAGAGTTCAGTTAGGCATAAGCAAATTTCTAACCCCTGAACCACTTGAGGATATTGGAGTACACATCTTTGATCAACGACAAGATGGAATTTAAATTCATCACCGACTCCACCCTACAAAAAGTCCCGCTGAAGTTTCTCAATACAATTAGCAACACTAACAAGGATGGGGAACCAGGACAAACAAAAAGTAGGCAAGTTAGAAAGAGTACTTTTAATTAAAGTAATCGTACCACCCTCAGACAAATAAAGTTGCTTCCAACCAACCAAATAACGTTCCATCTTCTCAATAATACCATCTCAAATTGATCTTGCCTTGAAAGAAGACTCCAATAGAAGACCTAGGTACTTCATTGGCAAAGAAGAAACCCTACAACAAGGACATGAGCCAAGCCTTCAACATCTTCCATGGCAACAAGGACTAGCTCTGATTTAACCACGTTAATTTCAATCTTGAGATAGCTTCAAAGCATAGAAAAAGATAATGCAAATGACAGAGGTGATTAGGGTTTGCCTCACAAAAGAACAAGGTGCCATCCGCAAATAGGAGATAAAACACAAATTGCTCTTCATTACTCCTCGACCCCACCAAAAACCTAATAACACAAATTGCTCTTCTTCTCTTTTCCTTATCTCTCAGGGGCGGCTGAGTTGGGTGAGAAGATTTGTTCTTCTCTCCCCACGATACAGTCTACTAAACCTTTCCAGAGCTATTACCGAAAGGCTAGGGATCTCAGGGAAGGTCACTCAATGAAGTGGAATGAGGGGTTGTTAGCAGATTCCCTAGCTACTTTGAAGACGCCTATCTGTTCTGCTAAAAAGGAAGTAGCTGAATCTGTGGGTTCTGTGAAGAAGGGTTTCCTTCGAAAGGAGTTCCTCAACCCTCACCCGGCTGCGATAGCCCCTACTGTGTCTCATGAGGCCAAGGATGTTGGGATGATAGGGCTTCACTCCCCCCTGGGATGTCGCATCATTCCTTCATCCGTAGAGGGCAATGGTGTTTCTCAATCTCAGGAATGGCTTGTCGGGTTTGATCTTAATGGGGAGTTAGTTGTTTGGGAGAAGGATGATGATTTTTGGGATGGGTTGCTCTTAGACTGGTTGTTGGATAGGGTTCAGGGCGAGGAGTCTTTGGCAATCCTTGATGCCATGGAAGATGAATTCCATCGGGACAAGATTATAGCACGCCAAAAAACCAAAGGAAAGAGAGAGCTTTTGAATTTGAAAAGTTTCATTAATTACGGCATTGCAAGTGCTCCCTCTAGGCGCGGGAAAGGCAAGGCTCTCATGTAGTAGGGTTTTGTGCCCTCATGGGTTTAGAGGTTTTCGGGTTTTTGAGTTTTAGGGCTTACCTCCTTGTGGGTTTTGTTGGGTTCCTTTGTGGGCTATTCTCGGGTGCTTCTTTTGGGCTTAAGGGTTTTGTTGGGTGCTTTTTGTGGGTTGGCTTTGGTTGTTCCTATGTATACTCCCTGTGTATTTAGGGGTGCCTTACGCATTTTCTAATAAAACTTTTCTTACTTATAAAAAAAAAAAAAAAAAAAAACAGTTCCCTATTCAACGAAGTAAACAACATTCGACTCAAAGCCTCCATAACA